>NC_080782.1:187436690-188164815 GCF_028018385.1 Neofelis nebulosa | reverse complement strand
TATAACTTTTGTGAGTCATTGAAAATAAATACCCAACTGCCCTGATAACAGTCTGAACAATCGGTGGCATGTGCATTTTGACCCAGCTCACTTTTTTGCAGCCTACCATCTTGCCCTTGCGACAACTAAGTATCTTTAGAGAGAGGGAAACACAGAATCCCAAGCAGGCTCCAGGCTCTGAGCTGTCAGCACAGGGCCCACGATGCAGGGCTTGAACTCAAAAACTGTGAGATCATGACCTGAGCCAAAGTCAGATGCTTAACCAACTGAGCCATTCAGGCACCCCTACAACTAAGTATCTTTAATGTTGAAATTGTTATGGTAGTTTCTAGTATTTTTAAACATAGTATTGCTACACAATACTTCTTCTAAAACTGTACATATGAGCTAGAATTAATTCTAAAAGCTGACTCAAAGTACCAGTAAGTGGCATACTATTACTGCCTAAAGTCTTTGTAGGTTTGCTCATATTGAGCTATTGTTGTACAGCCATGCAATGTGATAGTCCTAATATCTATTTAGAATAATTATAGCATATTAAATGAACTCTGTATGAGTAAATCAATTAGATCTTGATGTCACTGTATATTCATTAGTCTTTTTATTTAATTTTATGAAACACATCTTACTGTTTTTACTAAATGAGCCACATTGATTTTTGTTTGTGAATGTCACTGGGTGTGCTTATGAACAAAATTGGTCTTAGGGACTGTTGTCTAACTGGAAGGAATATCAGAAACACCATTAGTAGATTTATTTCAATAGCATTGGACCTTTTTTTATTGATTTAATTTTATTTGTTAAGAGCTAGTTTTCATTAGAGGTCACATCTCTAGGAGTTATCAATGACAGAGACATCTGAATAATTAAAATAATAATATAAAAACAACTAGACACAATTAAACATTATTCAGTATACAGCTAACTGTTGGAAGATTTTAGAATTTTCTCTGGGATTTTTCCCAGTTTTCTTTAACACATTTATAATACCAATTTAAGAAGATTAGCCATTTGCTTGTCAGATATTTTAGCTGTGTGGCTAATTTTAACCTCACAACATTGGGAACGAGTTTGAAAATAAAATGTTCCATCCAGTGGGAATGAAAGTTTCTGATTATTTTTAATGCAGAGATTTAATTAACTTTAAATTTTAAATCATTCTTATTTGAGTTGTTTATCTACTCACCCCCAATCTGGATTATTTGAAGGTAAAATCTGACATATTTTTATGGTCTTTTTTTCTTTTTCAACAGAATGAAATTATTTTCTTATCTTCACTGATTTTGACAGTTTTCTGTCATAGTGACCCAGGAACCGGCCCTAGTGATCATCATAACTGATATCCAAGTATCCTGATAGCAATCTGAACAGTTAATCAACTGGTAGGGTGCACCTTGAACCAGGTCACTTCTGGAGCCTGGTGTCTGACCCTCAAGTCTTCTAGGTATCACTTCTGACAGAATGACCTCTCATAGTGCCAGATTCTGACAGCATGAGCCTTAACGAACTCACATGGAGCAGCTACAAGAATGCAGGTTCACTGTTCCTGTCCTTAGACTGCTCACCATCCAAAAGGCTTCCTGATGGCTAATTAGCCAGTGTCCCCAGCACAGCTCAAATACAGAGCCTTCTGTTGGCCTCAGGTGGACTAAAACTGACGTTAAAAAAAATGAACAAAAGGAACACATCACACACACACATACACACACCCCTTGGAAATATTGCCTCTAAAAAATATGAGCTAAAACTATTCAGAGTTATGGACAAATTATGACAAAAAGAAAAAGATACAAATTATTATTTATAAAATTTTGAAGGATATCCTAAGGTTATCAGGGAAGGGAAGTATAGCTCCTTAGTGTCCTACAGTCATGACTGAACCATGCCAATTTAAGTACCTTGGAAGAGGAAATAACCAGTCCATGCTAGTGATTAGTCAGTTGAGGAAAGTCTTGTCCTTGGCAAAGATGATGCTGACTCCCATTGTGAATCTCTTATGTTTAGTTTGGTTATGCATTATATGATTTAATTGAGTTTTAGAAACATCTTTATCTTATAACACTGTCTACAGCTTTAAAAAGAAAGGTAAAAGATCCTCTGTTCCTAAATTCTTGTCTTGAAGCAGCTTTCCAAAATTAGTGTCTTTAAATAAAAACTTAAGTAAGTAAATAAATAAATGTAATGTTAAAATCTTGGAAAACGACATACATACCAGTGTTCTAGACTTATTTTGGAAAAAAACAGTGCTTCTCAATTTTTAATTTTTTTTGCTCAAGCAAAACATGACTAATGTAATATCAAAGTTTGAAAATATGCAAAATATTTTCTTCTTATTTAAAAAATAAAGCATTGACACTAATTTTAAAGTATTTCAACACAAGGCAGACCAGAAGCAAAGGATGACAGAACACACTTAAGATAACAATGTAAGAAAAAATACATATAACAACATAAGGTTAGTGTAATATTCATGCAGAGCATGATGACAGCAGAAGAATAAAGATACACAAAAATTCTGCACAAAATATTATCATAACAAATAATATATTACAAAAGGAATAATGCATCATGAAAAGGTGGAGTTTCTTTCAGGAATGAAAATTTGTGTTAGCCTTTTAAAGAAATAATAGAATTCACACTTACAAGATATACGAAAGAGTTCACATTGATAAGATGAAGGAAAGAATCATATGATCATCTCAATCAAAAGGGAAAGCATTTGATATAATTCTATAAGCATTTGTGATAAAAATTCTGTATTAATTAGGAACAGATGGCTTTTTCTCTTAAAAAAATACATACATACATACATACATACATACATACATACATACATTTATTTATTTATTTATTTATTTATTTATTTATTTATTTATTTATTTATTTATTTAGAGCAAGCACATGCTTGTGTATGTGCTTGCAGGGAAGGGGCAGAGAGAGAGAGGGAGAGAGGATCCCAACAGTCTCTGTGACTTGGGGCTCAATCTCACGAACCAAACCACAAGATCATGACCTGGGCCAAAATCAAGAGTCAGACTCAACCAACTGAGCCATCCAGGAGCCCCTAGAAGGTCTTTTACATAATCTGACAGAATGTATCAACAAAAATGTTATAGCTAGTGTCATATAAAATAGTGAAAGTCTAAATGTTTTCTTTCTAAGATTCAAACTAAGAAAGAAGATCTGCTCTTAGCACTTATGTTCATATTATACAGTATATTTGGCCAGCAAAACAAGGTAATAAAATAAAATAAATGCCATAAAGATGGTAAAGAATAAATTATTAGCAAAACGATGAAATTCAGTCAAGTCAGAGATGTAACGTTCGTATAGAGAAAATATGTTTCTATAAACTGGAAACAAACAGTTGGAAACATAGATTAAAAAATTAGAATTCACAATTACACTAAAATACTCAAGAATAAATTTAGCACAATCAGTTTAAGCCCCTTTCAATAAAAATATCTTAATATTGCTGAAGAAAATTTAAAAATATTTAAATAAACGGAGAAATATATATATATATGATATATGTATATCAAAATACATATCAAAAAATATTTAGAAGCCTATTAGATATTGATGTATAGATACAACACTGTCTCATTCAGAATCTCAGCTGGATTTGGGGGGAAGGAGAAATAAAAAGCTTGAATAGTCAAGACTTTTTATTTTTCAATAAAAAATAGCAAAGTGTGAGGCCTTAGACTAAATGATGTTAAAATTATTTCTAAAGCTAAAATAATTAGAATATAATCTACTGGTACAGAGAGACATATAGAAATGGAATAGAATTGAGAAGCCAGAAATGGGCCCAAATATATTCAGTTGATTTTAAATATATGCTCCAACATAATTGAATAAAGAATGTATAGTAAAATAAAAATAAATAAAATAGAGGTGTTGAATAAAATTTAGATATATGTACAGTAAAAAATACTGAATTTCAACCCCTACTTCACACCATACAGGAAGATTAGTTATAAATGAATCATAGGCCTAAAGGTAAAAGAAATTCTAAATCCTTGAAAAGGAAGTTTAGGAGAATATCTTTACAACACTTAAGTAGGCAAATTTTTCTTAATCTGTTTAAAAAGAACATTAAATGTAAGAGGAAAATGATAAACTGGACTTACCAAAATTAAAACTTCTATTGTTCATAATACTGTATTAAAAATTAAAAGCTATAGACTGAAAGTATTTATACTACACATATGTGGCAAATAAATTGTACCCAAAGTATATAAGAAAGTTGTATAATTCAATAATAAATAAACAAGCCTACCCCCCCACTTCCCTCCAAAAAAAGTGGGCAAATGATTTGAACATATTCTTCAGAAAAAGATGTTCAATAACATTAGTCATTAGAGAAACAAACATTAAAATCACGAGATACCATCACATAGGTTCTAAAATGGCTACATTTGGGGTGCCTGAGTGGTTCATTCAGTTAAGCATCTGACTTTGACTCAGGTCATGATCTTACGGTTCATGGATTTGAGCCCTGCATCAGGCTCTGTGCTGTGTCCAGCTCAGAGCCTGGAGCCAGGAGCCTCTTCGGATTCTCTCTCTCTCTCTCTCTCTCTCTCTCTCTCTCTCTCTCTCTCTCTCTCTCTGCCCCTCCCCTGCTCAAGCACTGTCTCTCTAAGATAGATAAACATTAAAAAAAAAAGTTTAAAAAATAATAGCTGCAATTTCAAAGCTTGAAATAGCAACAACTGACTAGGGTGTGTGACGTAGAAAATGTTGGTGTTCAGAGGCAATGGCTAAGAAAGAATTCTTGAAACCTTTTTGGTGAAGAAAGGTGGCTTTATTAAAGCATGAGGACAGGACCTCTGAGCAGAAAGAGCTGCACTGGGGTTTTGAGGAGTGGCTAATTATATACTTTCAAGTTGGGAAGAGGTTAGGAATAGCACAAGTCTCCACCGTTTTGTGGAAACAAGGTTTCCAGGATCCTGAGGGGGCCAGCTATTGTTAGGAAAAGGGCATGTATTACTTTTTTAGTAAAAACTCAGTCATGAGACTCTTCAGATGTAAGTCAGTAGTCCATATGCTTGGAGGATGATTGCTAACATACATTTGGGGGATTGAGGTAGAGGAAGTTTCCAAAGGAACTTTTTTATGTGTTAAAGTAGACTTCCAGGATCCTGGAGGTCAGGATAATGTTAAGCTAAGATTGCCTTTTGCCCTTAGCAAAGTGTCATCATTGAGGCAACAGAGTTCCTAGAGGAATATCACTCTTGTTGTATCAAGGACTTGTCAATGGGCTGTAAACTGTAAGGAAATTTAATTTTTTTCTTCTGCCTTTGTTTCCCACATCGTGTGGAACAATTGTACTTTATGTGCACTGTGTATGAGAGAATAAATGGTGCAACCAGTGTGGAAACAGGCTGGAATTATTTATAAAATTAAACATGCCCTTAACTTATAATGTAGAAATTTCAGTTACCAGGAATTTACCAAAGAAACTTGTATATGAATATAGCAAATTTACTCATGATTCCTCAATGCTGAAAATGACCCATGATTCCTCAATGCTGAAAATGTATCCTTCTATGAGTGAATAATAAACAGATTGTTATGTTTATTTCAAAAGGGTACTGCTTAGCAATAAAAAGTAATGAACTACTGATATAGCTAGCTTCCTGGAGGACTCTCAAAATAATCATAGTAAAATAGTGAGACACAAAAGAGTGTGTATTCTGTGATTCTATGCATTTGAGTTTCTAGAACAAGAAAAAAATAATCTATAATTACAGAAGTCAAATCAGTTTTGTAGACGGGAGTTAAAAATTGGAGGAATTTTCTGCATTGGAGCATGAGGAAACCTTCTGTGATGTTGGAAATATTCTCTATCTTTACTGGGTAGTGGTTCCAAGAGTACATAAATTTGTGAAAATGACTCAAAATATATATTTACAGTGGTGCAATTTTAATGTAAATTATATTGCAAAATGTTGATAAAATATAAATAAAAGCATAAAGCAGATTTTGTGGATTGACTATGCTAAAATTATTCATAGTCTGTTTCTCTCTTGACTTCATCTACCATAAATCTTGAATACATAGACTCAATTAGAATTTCTTCTAGTTGGGGCTTATCTCATGACCCAATTCTCACTAATAAGATGTAAACTGAAGTCACTATCAATTTCCAGGAAAGTTTATTAAAAGTAGAAACTTACAGGAAAGACTTCTTCAACCCTTCAACATTTAATGCTGCGGCCCTTCCACTTCTGCCTTTGAATGGGATATAATGACTGAATTGGCAGCAGTCTGTCATGGCCAAGAGAACAAAAAAACATATGCCAGATCAGTGAGGAAGGAAAACAGGAGGAGGAAGTGTTTAATCACATCTTTGAGTAGTCAGTAGTCTTACAAGGCTTATCTCTGGACTTAACATAACTAACAAAAGATTCTACTGGTTAAAAGAATTCAACACAGTTGTTTTTTTGTTTTGTTTTGTATTGCTTGGGGCTTAATGTGTAACTTCCTATATAAGGAATGTAGTCTGTACCTCCCAATCTTACCCCTGACAACTAATATAAGGAAAGAAATAATAATGAGCTTTTAAGAGCTTTTCTATATTCTCCTTTTGTGTATGTATGATAGCTATGTGGTGAATATGTAAAGAGAAAAACAATAGCAACAATAAAAACACAATCATGTTCAAAATGGTCATTAAAAATAGATTTTAGGGTCACCTGTGTGGCTCAGTTGGTTAAGTGTCCGACTCTTGAGTTTGGCTCAAATCATTATCGCACGGTTCCTGAAATCAAGCCCAGTGTCAGCAGCCTCTGTGCTGAGAGTGGGTTCCTGAAATCAAGCCCAGTGTCAGCCTCTGTGCTGAGAGTACGGAGTCTGCTTGCCTCTCTACTCAGTGCTCTTTCTCAAAATAAATAAATAAACTTTAAAAATAGATTTTAAATGGTTTAGAATTAGGCAACACTCATTAAAGATTTTAAAGCATTATTTGCCAAGAAAGGTAGAGTGATCTTATGGGACTTCTGTTCAGATTAAGTTATCTATAAATCAATTATCCAAATACTATGCGTTGGTAACAAAATCTGTCAAAGAAAAATTGCACCAGACAAGTTGAACAGGCAAGGAAGATTTTATCGAAGCCTACTGCAAGAGTGGAGAGAGACTGAATTAAACTCCAGTGAAACAAAAGGGAATAGAATTTTTAAGAGCTGTAGTGATAAAGAATATTAGACATGTGTTTGCTAATTTGCATAGAGACTGGAAGATTAATCCACTTTTTTCCTCAGTGATTGCACTGAAAACAGATAGCTTCTAGGTCCTTGACAAAGGTATTTCTGTGGTTGAGAGATTTACATCATAAAAGGGCAGGGAAATAATTTACAACTGCAAATTTTCTAAGGTAAATGCTTTAAGAAAACATGGTCTGGGGACTAGAATCCTTAAGAACAAAAACAAACAGAAAACACTTTTCTAAAGGCTCATCAAACTAAAGGGAGCCTTGAAGCTGTCTAGCTTAAATTCAACTCAATTTGTGAGTTGGAGATAGCTCACAATTTGGTCATCTGCTAATACACTCTAGATGAAATGGGGATGAGAGAAGACTAAGAGGTCTTCATTTAATCATGACCAGTATATGCTTCTTACCAGAGATAATGTATAGATATTTCAGCCTGGCCAGTCATTTGTGATTTCCAGCAAACCTAGGGAATAAAATTGTATTTTAACGGAAAGACAGCTGAACCTCTCTCCTCTCTGAATAGTTGATAACGAAAATTCCACTTTCGCCTTTGTTGTATATTGTGTACTTGATATAAATATTTAAAAAGTATAGGAAAAATAGAGCATACACAAAGTACTTTGTCACTGAAGAAAGAAGTACTAGTGTGTACAAGGTGGAGGACCAGAAAAGGGCACAAAACACATATGATGATGTTTACATTATGTTAAATTTTTCGTGTGTCCCATTTACATGATATAGTGTTTCACTATTGTATGGCAGAGCTTTGAAATATGTCCATTCTGAGTCATATGTTATTGGTTTGAAATCATCTGAATTTCTTTCAGAGTTAGCAAAATTCAATCTCTTGTGCCTGACCTACACTCAGCTTCATTTTCCAGATGTTCTGTCTTCTTGGTGCTGCATTAGTCTTGAAGATGATAAAAATTTTACACTAAATTGATCTCAGAGTATTAACACTTGGGTTTATTGTTTGGCTCAATTTGTTTGAACTCCACAGGCACTAGAAGTCTTTTATTTGCCAGAAATACAACCACACTATCCATAAATAACAAAATAAAGTATTTAGGATTTTGTTAATGTGGGGAGAGATTATGTTATGAGGGCTAAGAGCATGCATTCTTGAATCAGGCCAACTGAATTTGAATACTTGGCCAACCACTTTCTATAATTTTTTTTAATGTTTGTTTATTTTTGAGAGACAGAGACAGAGACAGAGTATGAGTGGGAGAGGGGCAGAGAGATACATGGTAGCACAGAGCCTGACACAGGGCTTGAACCCATAAACCATGAGATCATGACCCGAGCTGAAGTTGGACACTTAACCAACTGAGCCACCTAGGTGCCCCTTGGCCAACTACTTTATAGTGAGCAACTGTGGATAAGTTACTTTAAACTCTATGCATCAGTTTCCTCTTTGTAAATAGAAAAATAAAAATCACATGTGCCTTATCAAGTTGTTGTGAGCATTAAATGAGCCTGAGACATATTATGCAATATATATTGTTTATTGTTAATATTGTCAATGCTATTGTTACAAAATCAGTACCCCATGACTAAGAAACAATCCTATATACAGGGAAGAGTATAATTCTCAAGGACATTCTAACCATTTGTTTTCTTTTGCCCAAGGAAAAGATGTATAGTGAAGGCTGCTTTACATGTTTCTTATTATAAAGAGTGGAATAGTGCTGAACTAGCAGCTATTGGAGGCTGGCCTGAATTAGTAGGCTCAGCAAAAATATACAAGGTATTCTTCTCTCCAGGAATCTCATTATTCTGAACACTGCATAGCCAGATGTTGGTTTGTTTGTTTGTTTTGGTATGGTATGTGGCTAATGAGATGTATACAAATTAAAATAAATAGAAAATACATAGTCTTTACCTTCATCTGTCTTCTGAGTTTTAAATGACCCCAAAAATGTTTGTCCAGGGTCAGGAGATATGGTAAGTTGTGTGAATACGTTATATAATACCTACTACAGTTAATTATGGATCACTCTTTTCTAAAAATCATCATACAAAGCTGTTGATTTATGTTTCTATTCTCTGCATTTCTTCAATGGACAGCTCCTTAACCTCCTCACTAACCAGGAGCACAGTAGGTATCTAGTAGTTATTTTCACAATTTTGTGAATAATTTTAGAGGTGGTAGCATTGAGACATTATAAATAATGATAGCCTATATTTTATTGATCTACCTGAAAATCTTTCCCCTAGAAGATTTCAGATAAATAGTAAGAGTTGGAAAAGCTTCTCCTATGTTGAAGGTTATATTGACATCTCTGTTTTCTAGATTTATTTTCTATTAATATTTATTCATCATTAAAACATTCCATTGGAAACAAAGACACCCCCAAAGTATTATAGTTATTGCAGACTAACTATAATTTTAAAAATGCAGTCTATCTCATTGCCCTCTAAATTTGGCAACTACAGCATCATTTAAAATGTATTGATTTGTTACTGATATGAGATCTCTTTACTACTGTGGGGTTTTCACATGCTGAATGCAAACTAGTAGAGTTTTAAGAGATGAATAACAATACAGAGAGCAAACCTGCTTCTTTTTGTTTTCAATTTTACTCAATTTAGTTTGGGTTGGTAAAAAAAATAGCTATTTTAAAAATCCTGTTTATTTACCTATTTGTTGTAGAATGGAAACTGGAATTTCTATAAGTTCTATGTTTTTCCATTTAAGTGGTTATTTTTGTTTTGCTTTTTTTTTTTACGTGTAATAACATTTTTTTAAGTAGACTAATTTCAAGCAAGAGTAAAACAAATAGCTTTATCATAAATATGTACATAACATTAAGAGAAGTATATTATTTATGTACAATATCAAGATAGTTGTCCTTACTATACAAATGATTTTTTTCAAAGCTGTTATTGTAAAGGCAGTTATTTAACCTTCTCTGTTAACTTCTAATCAGGACTGTAAATGTTTTCTGGAGAAGAAAAGGAAGAGCCCTTAAAACCATTCAGTGTATTTGATAACTTTACTTCATTGACTCACTTCACAGAGTGTCTTTTCTGAATAGTGTCTTTTATAAATCTGAATTAGTGTTTTTGAGTTCCTATTAAAGTCTACCCAGCAGGATATAATTTTAAGTTAAAATTTTAAGGAGAGAGAAAAATATTCTTGTCAGCCAAATCCATTCCATAAACAACTTATAGGAATCTGGTACAAAATGTTTTTGTTATTTTCAGACTATATAGTTTTCCTTCTTGAAAACTTTTTTTTTAAGGTTTATAGGCACTATATTTGCAATGAGTTAAGCATATGGCTCTTTCCATAGGCTTCTACTCATAAGTTTAACCAATACTTCTATCTTAATGAAAGAAGACGTTAGTTGAAAGAAGGTTTATGCACAGTGTAGTGTCAAAGAGTTAAGTATATGGTAACTTATGCTTCCACACGTTAGCAAACACTTCTGTCTTCATTTTTACAGGAGTAGAATTTAGTGATTCATCACTTAAATATAATGCCCATTGCTCATCACCAGTGCCCTCCTTCATATCCATCAACCATTTAACCCATCCCCTACCACTCCCCTCCAGCAACTGTCAATTTGTTCTCTATAGTTAACAGTCTGTCCTAGGGTTTGTCTGTGTCTTTCCTTACTCCTGTTTTCATCTGTTTCATTTTTAAATTCCATATATGAGTGAAATCACATGGTTTTTGTCTTTCTCTGACTTATTTCACTTAGCACAACACACTCAAGCTCCATCTATATCATTGCAAATGGCAAGATTTCATTCTTTTTGATGGCTGAGTAATACTCCATTACACACACACACACACACACACACACACACACACACACACACCAGTTCTTCTTTATTCATTCATCAGTCAATGGACATATGGGCTCTTTCCATAATATGGCTGTTTTTTATAGTGCTGCTATAAACATCAAGGTGCATGTGTCTCTCTGAATCAGCATTTTTGTATCCTTTGGATAAATACCTAGTAGTGCAATTGCTGAGTTTTAAGGTAGTTCTATTTTAACTGTTTAAGGAATGTCCATACTGTTTTTCAGAGTGGCTTCATAAGTTTGCATTCCCACCAACAGGGTACTCACATACTCACCAACATCTGTTGTTTCCTGAGTTGTTAATTCTAGCCATTCTGATAGGTGTGAGGTTATATTTCATTCTGGTTTTGATTTGCATTTCCCTGGTGATGAATGATGTTGAGCATCTTTTCCTGTGTCTGTTATCTATTTGGATGTCTTCTTTGGAAAAATGGCTTCTGCCCATTTCTTAACTAGATTTTTGTTTTTGGGTGTTGAGTTTGATAAAACCTTTATAGATTTTGAATACTAACCCTTCATCAGGTATGTCATTTGCAAATATCATCTCCCATTCCATTGGTTATATTTTAGTTAATTATTGATTGTTTCCTTCACTGTGCAGAAGATTTTTATCTTGACGAAGTCAGAACAGTTTATTTTTGTTTTTGTTTCCCTTGCCTCAGGAGACATATATATCTAGTAAGATGTTGAGACAGGTGTTGTCAAAGAGGTTGCTGCCTGTGTTCTCCTCTAGGATTTTGATGGTTTCCTTTCTCACATTTAGATCCTTCATCCATTTTGAATTTATTTTTGTATATAGTGTAAGAAAGTGGTCCAGTTTAATTCTTTTGCATGTTGCTGTCCAGTCTTCCAACACCATTTGTTGAAGAGACTATCTTTTTTCCATTGAAAATTCTTTCGTCCTTTGTTGAGGATTAGTTGGCCATGTGGTTGTGAGTCCATTTCTGTGTTTTATATTCTGTTTTATTTTCTACTTGTCTGTTTTTGCACCAGTACCACACTATCTTGATGACTACAGCTTTATAATATAGCTTGAAATCCAGAATTGTGATGCCTCCAGCTTTGCTTTCTTCCTCCTGAAATGTAATAAAATTTTAATTTTAAAATAGTTTTAGGTTTACAGACAAGTTGAAGTATTACAGAGAGTTCCTATATACACATGGTCAGATTTCCCTATTATTACTCTGGTACATTTATCATAAATGGTGAACCAATAACGATGTGTTATTGTTATCTACAGTTCAAATTTTATTTGGATCTAAGTTTTTACTTAATGTTTGAGAATATGATCCAGGGTACCACATTGCATTTAATGGTTATTTTTCCTGAGGATTCTTTAGACTGTGGAAGTTTCTCAGACTTCCCCTTACTTTTGATAATCTTGACCATTTTCAGGAATACTGTTATGTATTTTGTAGAATGTCCTTAAGTTTGGGCTGATCTGAAATTTTTTTCTCATGATTATGTAGTGGCTATGGATTTTGTAGATGAAGACCCCATAGGTTAAGTGCCATTCTCATCAATTCGTATCAAGGATATAGGATATGCTATCAGCATTACTTATCACAGCTGTATTGACCTTTATTACCTCACTGTGGTAGTGTTTGTCAGGTTACTCAACTATAAAACTATTACTCTTTTAGAAGAAAGTCACTTTGCTCATTTGATAGTTAAGAGATAAGAGTTATGTGTCACCTCCTGGAAGGGTAGTATCTTCAAAAAGGTTTTGGAATTCTTCTATGCAGGAAATTTATCATCTGTTCCTTATTTATTCATTTATTCAATTATTCATTCATGTCAGTATGGACTAAAGAGCGTATATCTTATATTTGGGGCTGTAATTCAATATTATATAATTTTCTTTGTTGCTGTGATTGTTATAGCTTGGCACTTTCAGTTCTTGTGTCTCTTTGTTATAACTCCATTGTTGTTGTATTGTCTTTGTTTGTTTTGTTACTGTTCCTTATTTTCTGGCACTATGAGATGCTCCAAGCTCATCTTTTATACCTCTTACCTTAACACAAGATTCAGCCATTTTTCCAAGGAGTCTATATTTCTTTTATTGAAGAATGTCATTAGAAACCCAAATCTTGGAATTCAGCGTATTATTGTTTTTGAGGTGTCAGTGTTTTTAGATTCTTTAGTGGGTAGAGTTGGGAAATAGATTTGTGTATTCTAACTTATCTATCCATATATCTGTACTTTGAGCTAAGTATGAGTTCATGCTGAGGTTTCCAAATTTTATGTAGCATGACATGTCTTATTCTAGCTGTTTCCATTTGCTTGTTTTTATAACCTCCTCTTTGAACAGTGAGGAATTTGATCCCACCCTCTACTATGTATATATATGTATGTATATATATGTATACGTATATATGTACATATATATACATACATATGCATATGTATACATATATATACATACCTATATACACACACATATATATATGTTTTTTTATTGTTGTTTTACTCTGTTTTTGCTTTCTTATCCCATAACTTTCTCAATTTAATTGTGGGTACATGGAGGTGATCAGGATTTGGTGAGACAACCATCTCTGGAGTTGCCTTTTCCTGAGCAATGTTGTTCAATTGAAAGTTTTGACTTTGCAGACACCTATTTAGGAACACCTTATTTAATTCAGATAATTTCACAGTAGGAGTTATGTTCATTTACATTTTTCTACAGTGAGTTATAATCCTAAGTGATTGCTCAAATGGCTTTTCAGTTTCATCTTTTCCTTTGGTGATGAAGATGTAGTTACCTCTTCCAATGCTGTAAGTTCCCAAATTCCTGGACATTTTTCTCAACTTTCCTTCTCTTCTATTTGTAAATCAGCAATTTCTTGCTTTTCCTTTTTTGTGTGATGACTGAATAATAATAATAATAATAATAATAATCATAAACCATAATAACCAACATATTTACTAATATTCTATTTTTAAACTTCTTTGTAGAGATACAATTTCATTAGACATACGAACTGACTTCCAAGAAATCACACAAAAGTTTATTTCTTGTTTCTCTACCACCTATTTAAATGTTCTTCTACCCTTCCATATCTGTTTCTTCAACATCTGTCACTCAGAAGTAATATCTTGAAAATATAGATTTTTAAAGTCAAAAGAAAGATTCCTTTGGAGTAACATATTTATTAGTAACTTTGTTTTCCAGTTTTATTTCTGTGAATCCCTCCTCAACATGCTATAATCATAAGAGATTAATTTTATACAGAAATGGGGAATGAGAAAGCCAACTAACCTCCTATGTAGAGCACATGACTTAAAGCAGAAAATTAAAAGGCTCACATTAAGAGAAACAATATTGTCAGAAAGAACTAGATTTTCCTCAGGCCAAAAGTAGGAAGAAAACATTGAGAGAAGTTGTTAAGGATAAAGAGTGGATGTTCCAATACATGAACCTCAGTTTCAAATGGACGAAAATGTGAGCAAATCTATGTAAACAGGAACAGGTTGAGAGATAGATTCTGATTAGAGTTTGTGCAGAGAAGCAAAAAAGTAAGTAACCCCATAGTGCATGGTGATGGATAATCTGACACACTTGAGGCCTAATGGTGACTCAGGTAAATAATGATACATTTTGAGCTAAACTATTATCAGGAGTCAAGCTCAAACATATTTGTTAGATGAATAAATCCGGGGTAAAATTTAGATAAGAACATCAATGACAATAACATTACATGGAAACAAAGGAACATTGAACTTACTGTCAGGAAATTAGAGACTGTCAGGAAAACTGAGATCAGATCCCAGAAGTGTGGTTTCCAGACTTTCTAACCCATAGTGACAGACAATACTGGAACTTTTCACAATCTGAAAATGGGCAGAAAGAATTAGATTGTTACCTAGCTTCTTTTTGTTGTAAAAATTAAGTAATTTCAATACTTGGCTCTCTATCAGTCATTCACAAGTGAATGACTTTTCTTCGTTTTATATTTGTTATGTTTAGGAAGTAAAGTAAGAAAGAATTGCAAAACTGGCATCTTTTCCAATCTTCAATTTGCTGCTGTGCAATCCTCAGTCTAGCATGATGTTGTATACTACTAGCAGCAATTAACTTTGTACTAACCAACCCTACTGTTAGTTTGGCATAGAGCTACTCACCTACAGTGCTTCTAATTATTGATGCATTTCCCCTTTTTTTTCAAAATGTCAGATAGTGTTTATGTGTAATCATCTGGTTTACCACCTGTGGCTACTCTGTCCACTAGTACAAATATGAACAGTCGCAAATTTCTCTCATTTCGTTTGAGCCTCTGAGTCTCATGAATTCTTAGAATAAAAACTCTGTCTTTACAATATTTAAACTGTGTTTCCTAATTATCTCAGTGAATTATGCATCTGGTTGTGATTACTAAGTCTTGGAGGATGCTGCCTGATTGGTGATTATATAGCAATTTTATATTTTTCTATTGATTATGTTAATTTCCTTTATATTATATTTGATTATTGTACTGAGTGAAAAATTGGCAGCACCTGGCTCTCATATCAGGATAAATACTTGACAAATATGGTTGACCTAGAGAGCTCATTTTGCATGTAGATTTTGTATAAAACAGTTGTAAAAGATACATGTTTTCATAACAAAATTGTTTTGTCCTTTGACGTTTTTCTTCTATGTAATTTGGTGTATGTATAATTTTAGGTAATGATGCTTAGAGAAGAGGAAAATAATCTGTATAGTGTCAATAAGTAGTTTAGAACTATGTGTCTCTTTTTTTTTTTTGTATTGTTACTGATAAACAACTGTTAACACTCTTACTTCATTCTTAGTTTTAAATTAATATGTTCCATTATTTTTCTGTTATCTTTTCACTGACTTTTAAAGTAAATAATTACAGCATTATCCTTAAAGTAAAACATAACATTTACTTATACTCAATGAGTACTTTTTTTTAATGTTTATTTATTTATTTTGAGAGAGAGAGAGAGAGAGAGAGAATGAATGAGTGGAGCAGGGGCAGAGAAAGAGGGAGAAAGGAAATCCCAAGCAGGCTCCATACTGTCAACACAGATTCTGATGCAGGGCTAGATCTCATGAACCATGAGATCATGACCTGAGTGGAAATCAAGGGTCAGACGCTTAACCGATCGAGCCACCCAGGTACCCTTCAACAAGTACGTTTCATGTGTTAGTTCATTCATCCATTTTTTTCCTCTTTAAATACAAAATGTTCATGAAGCTTTTTAAGTTTAATTCATTCTCTTTTTCTGTTTTTTGTAGTATAAAAGCTTGTGCTTTGGAAACAGAGTATTTAGTAGACATTCAGGTATTAATGTTTAATAGCTATGTAATCTTGGCAAAGTGACTTAAAACTTCTCTACCTCTCTTTCTTCTATTCAATGAAGATAATAACATTAGTTAATAGTAATAAGCTAAATAGAAGAGCTGAACATTGTGTCAGCTACAAGTTTTCTCTAAATAGTGAAATATTAATTATTTGTTTTTCAAGAGTATTTTCAGATAGAAGTACACTAATATATAGCAATCTCTTTCAAATGTTCAGTGACAAAAATGTAAAAGTTTAACTTTATGAGACCAACTGTTGTCACATGTGTGTTTTTGTCTTTGAGCAATACTGAGAACTAAAGATGATTTGTTGGTAGTGTTTCCTTTTCTTCAAATTCCTCCTGGTTTCTGTCACTTTCTTTTTAAGCTCCATTCTTCTGCCCAACTCTGAGACTAAATAATTTAAGGCTTAGGCATGCCCCAGTTTCTAAATGTTTCTCAAAGGAAGCTTCAGGAACAACCTGTATGAAAAAAATCCTTTAATGTTATTTTAGAATAAATCGTGGAGTCTACTCCAGACCTACTGAATTAGAATTTCTATAGAGGATGCCCAGAAATTTGCATTTTTATGAAGTATCACAGATGCTTCTTAGGCACAGTGAATTTTGAGAATCGCTAGTCTATGGAAAAATAATTTATGAAGTGAAAATATGAAGTACTTAGTCGCATGGTTTTGGATGTTGTGTTATCACCCTTGTTACTCATCTCATCTTGATCTTGTGGTCAATTTCCAATATATACTCTTTACTCAGTGTCTCAGACCTAGTTTCCAGATTATATCCCAGATCTGATAAACAGAATGTTTTGTAAAAGTTAATGTTTGAATCATATATTTGATTCTTGCTTTTTCTGCTCGTCTAAGATGGGAAACCAGCTTACTCTGTCTCCATTACTACTAAGATTACTTCTGTTCTTATGCTCTTTTTTTTCTTCTTTTTTTTTTTTTTGAAAGAGGGGAAGAGCACATGTATGAGGTGGGGAGGGGCAGAGAGAGAGAAATCCCTAGCCGACTCTGCACCGTCAACTCAAATCCTGACGTGACGCTCAACTGTAAGATCATGACCTGAGCTTAAATAAGAGTCAGACACTAACTGACTGAGCCACCCAAGTGCCTCTCTTATGCTCTTCTTTTTTGCAAGATTTCTCTGACTCTATTTGGGTACTATCTGTAGATTCCCTATCATTTACTAAATTCTTTGTTGGGGAATATACTGATCTAATTTTATGATTAAAAAAAAATCTAGGGGCGCCTGGGTGGCGCAGTCGGTTAAGCGTCCGACTTCAGCCAGGTCACGATCTCGCGGTCTGTGAGTTCGAGCCCCGCGTCAGGCTCTGGGCCGATGGCTCGGAGCCTGGAGCCTGTTTCCGATTCTGTGTCTCCCTCTCTCTCTGCCCCTCCCCCGTTCATGCTCTGTCTCTCTCTGTCCCAAAAATAAATAAAAAATGTTGAAAAAAAAAAAAAATCTAGAGGCTGAAGTTGGATGGCTCAGGTCATGATCTAATGCCTCATGAGTTTGAGCATGTGTCAGACTCTGTGCTGACAGCTCAGAGCCTGGAGCCCGCTTCAAATTCTGTGTCTCCCTCTTTCTCTGTTCCTCCCCGCTCGCGCTCTCTCTCTCTCTCTCTCTCTCTCTCTCTCTCTCTCTCTCAAAAATAAATAAACATTAAAAAAATCTAAATCAAATATTTTTTCTAACAACCTTATATTTATACATTATATTACCTCCAAATATAACATGATCTTCAGCAATGCACTATTGTCAACTATAGTCATTAGTTATACAATTTTTCCTCAGAATTTTCACTTATTCATCTTGAAACTGAAGTTCTGTTTCTTTTGCCCAACACCTCCTCATTTCTCCCAACTCTCGACCCTCGTAAACAGCATTATACTCTGTTTCTGTGAGTTTGGCATATTTAGATTCCACAAATAAGTGAAGTCATACAGTGTTTGTCTTTCTTTGTCTGATTAGTTTCACTTGGCATAATGCCTTTAAGGCCCATCCATGTTGCAAAGGCAAGAATTCCTTGTTTCTAATGGCCGCGTAGTATTATATGTAAATATATATAATTTTATATATATATATATAATTTTATACATATATATAATTTTATATATATATAATAAGTAATACTATTAGTATATATGGAGGTTCCTCCATATATATAATTAATTTCTGGATTGTATTGTAGTTCTATTTATGAGGAGCCTCCATACTGTTTTCCAAAGTGGAGGTACAGTTTACATTCCCACCAAAAGAATGAAAGTGTTCTCTTTTCTCCATATCCTTGCCAACATGTCTTATCTCTTGTCTCTTTGACAATAGACATTCTAACATGTGTGAAGTGGTATCTCATTGTGGTTTTGATTTGCATTTCTCTGATGATTACTGATGCTGAGCACCTTTTAATGTACCTGTTAGTTATTTGTATATCTTTGTTGGAAAAATGTTTAGGCTTTTGCCCATATTAATCCCTTATTAGATGATACATGGTTTGCAAATATGTTCTGCTGTTCCATAAATTGCCATTTCATCTTGTTGATGATTTCCTTTGCTCTGTAGAAGCTTTACAGTTTGATGTAATCCCATTTGTTTATTTTTGCTTATGTTGCTTTGGATTTTGTTGTCTAGACCAAAAAATCATTGCCAAGACCAACAGCAAGAGGCTTATTATGGTACTATGTTTTCTTCTAGGAGTTTTGTAGTCTCAGGTCTTACGTTCAAGTCTTTAATATTTTGAGTTGATTTTTGTGTATGGTATAAAACAGGAGTCTTTTTGCATGTTGATATCCAGTTTCCCAGCACCAATTATTGAACAGACTTTTTTTTTCATCATTGAATATTTTTGGTTTATTTTTTGCAAATTAATTGACATATTTGTAATTCTAGCCTCTAGAAATTTCTTAGTCTCTTACTTCTGTTGTATTAGTCTTATTTACCTATTTGTTTATTTGTAGCCTCTGAGTTCTGTTGCATTAATCTATGTGTTTGCTTTTATGCCAGAACTAAAGCTTTGTGATACAGTTTAAAGTAAGAAAGTGTGATGTCTCTGGGTTTTTTTTTTTCTCCAGGTTGTTTTGGCTAGTTGGAGTCTTTTGAGGTTCCATACCTATTTTAGGATTATTTTGCTTTCTGTGAAAAATGCCATTGGAATTTTTATAGGAATTACATTGAATGTATAGATTGCTTTGGGTAGTATGGACATTTTAACAATATAAATTTTTCAAATCCATGAGCATGGAATAACTTTTAAAAATTTTTTGTCTTTTTCAATTTCTTTTATCAATGTTTTATACTTTTCAGTGCACAGATCTTTCACCTCTTTGGTAAAATTTATTTCTTAGTGTTTTATTTTTTATTTTTTGATACTATTGTGAATGGGATTATTTTCTTAATTTCTCTTTCTGATAGTTTATTGTTAGTGTATAAAAATGCAACTGGTTGTGTATCCTGCAATTTTACTGAATTTATAAGTTCTAACAGGCTTTTGATGGAATCTTTAAGATTTTCTGTCTGTAAAAATCACAACATCTCCAAACAGAGACGATTTTACCTTTTTCTTTCCCATGGCATGCCTTTTATTCCTTTCTCTTGCATAATTGCTCTGGTTAAAACTTCCAGTACCATGTTTATTTAATAAAAGTAGCAAAAATTATTTTATTTAATAAAAGTATCAAAACATAAAAGTCTTTGTCTTGTTTTTGATCTTTGAGGAAATTTTTTCAGCTGTTCACCATGTTAGATGTGGGCTTGTCGTATGTAGGTGTTTTTTATGTTGAGGTACATTCATTCTGTACCCAATTTGTTGAGAGTTTTAATCATAAGAGAATGTTGAATTTTCTCAAATGCTTTTTCTACATCTATCAATATTATCATATGATTTTCATCGTTTATTTTGTTAATATGATGTATCACGTATATTGATTTGTGTATGGGGACTATCCTTGCATCCCCAGAAAATAATCTACCAAATATTTAAGAAGAAATTATAGCAATTTTCAACAATCTCTTTCAAAGTATAAAAAGCAAAGGGAATACATTTTAACTCATTCTATGATGCCAGCATCACCTGCATACTAAAACCAGACAACAATTTTATAAGAAAACTATAGACCAATATGTCTATGTACATAGATGGATTTTTTCACCAAAATTATAGAAAATTGAATCCAGCAATGTATGAAAAGAACACTATTACCAAGAGGGGTTTAGCCCCAAGTATACGAGACTGGTTCAACATTAGAAAATCAATTAATTTAATCCATTATATTAACAAACTAAAAGAGAAAAATCTGAAGTTTTGACAAAACCTAATACTCAGTTCATGATAAAAACTCCCAGTAAACTGGAAATGGGAACTTTTTCAACTTGATAATTAATATCTTCAAAAAAAACACAGATAAAAGCATACTCAGTGGTGAGAAAATGGAAGCATTCCCTCCAAGATCAGGCATTACACAAGGATATTCGCTTCCACAACTTCATTTCAAAATCATACTGGATAGGGCGCCTGGGTGGCTCAGTCGGTTGAGCCTCCGACTTTGGCTCAGGTCATGATCTCACTGTTCCTGAGTTCAAGCCCTGCATTGGGCCTGTGCTGACAGCTCAGAGCCTGGAGCCTGCTTCAGATTCTGTGTCCCCCTCTCTCTCCGCCCCACCCCTGCTTGTGCTCTGTCTCTATCTGTCTTTCAAAAATGAATAAACATAAAAAAATCCAAAATCATACTGGAAATTCTATTTAACAAGAGGAAATAAAAGTTATGCAGATTAGAAAGAAAGAAATAAAACTGCCATTGTTTACAAATAACCTAATTGTCTATGAAGATATTCTGAAAGATTTGGAAAAAACAAAACAAACAAAAAAACCCCACAAAAAACCACCCCGGAACTAATAAGGGATTGTACTAAATTTCCAAGATAGAAGGTTAATGTAAAAAATCAACCACTCTTCTATATATTAGCAATGAATAGGTGGAATTAGAAATTAAAAACATAATTTACATTTTAGCACCTCAAAATTACATTTAGCACCATTTACATTAGCACCTCAAATATTAATATATCTAACAAAATGTATACAACTCGTATTTGAGAAAAAAATGACAAAATTCTGATGAACAAAATCAAAGGAGCACTAAATAAAAGGAGAAATTTTCCATGTTTATGGATTGAATACTCAATATTGCCTCTCTAGAAAACATATCAACTGCTTGAGAAATACTTGAGGTATTTGCTGATAATAATGAACATATTTAAACTCATATGTAGTACCAATTGCTTTCATTTAAGAACCAGATTCGACTAATAATTTACTACCTATTATGTGCCAGGGACTGTGTTAGGTGATGGAAATATAGCAATGAAAAAAAGAAAAAAATCCTACTCTCCATCAGTAAATATACCAATGTTCAAAGGAGAGAAAGACTTTAAACAAATAACTGTGTAAAACTTAACAACATCAGCCAATGTTAAGTTTTACAAAGAATGATACAAATAATTATGAAAAATGTGAAAAAGGCAGTGTATTTTATATAGGGTAGTCATGGAAGGACCTCAGTTACTGGAACTATTTAAACTTTTAACTATTTAGGGGCACCTGGGTGGTTCAGTCGGTTAAGAGTCTGACTCTTGATTTTGGCTCAGGTCATGATCTCATGGTGTGTGAGTTCAAGTCCTGCATCGGGCTCCGTGCTGACAGTTCAGAACCTGCTTGGGATTCTATCTCTCTCCCTCTCTCTCTTCCCCTCCCCCACTCACTCTCTCTGTCTCTCTCTCAAAAATAAATAAATAAAACTTAAAAAAATTTAAAAAAATAAATTATTAACTAACTTTTTAACACTATCCAAGGGAAGTAACAAGAGAACTTGTGAGTATCTGGGGAAAAGAACATCACAGAGTGAATAGCAATTTTTTAGTTCTTAAGGCAAGGGTGTGCTAGACATGTCCAAGGAATAAAGAGGAGGCCAATAAAATTGAACATAGTAAACAAAATGGAGAGAGGGAAGTGTTGATACTGTAACCTTAGCCAAGGACTGTATCAGAAGTGTATTATAGGCCATAATAATTTCTTTGAGGTTCTGCTTGAGATGAGGAGTATAGTCAGAGTCTCTATGCAGCTGCTTTGAGTTGCAGTTTTAAAGGATGTTTCGGGGCCCCTCAGTGGCTCAGTTGATTAAACCTCTGACTCTTGATTTTAGCTCAGGTCATGATATCACAGTTGGTGGAATAGAGCTTGCTTGGGATTCTCTTTCTCCCTCTCTCTGCCTTTCCCCCAACTTGTACTGTCTCTCTCTCTCTCAAAATAAGTAAATAAACTTTAATAAACAAATAAATATTAAAAAATAAAAATACAGGATGTCTCTGGTTGTAGTATGGAAAAAGTATAAGTGCAAAGTGATCACTTATGAGATTGTTGAACAATATATGGAAAGTATTATGAAGTCAGAATATAGGTGAGGGAGGTGAAAATAATTTGCTTCTTGATACATTATAAAGAAGAGCTAATTTATTAGGGGATTAGAATTGGTGTATAGCAGGAAAAAGTCAAAATGTTACTACCAAAGTTTCTGACCTGAGTAACTGAAATAATAATAATAATACTAATAACAATAATAACAATTATTATTACTATTATTGTTAATTAGATGGGAAATAGGGAAGGAAGCAAAAGGTATGAAAATGATATGTAAGAAACAAGAAATAGTCTTTGGAAATATTAATTTTGTTATGCTTATTAGACATCATGGTGGAAATGTTTGTTGAGTAGGCAATGTAAATATTTACATTTTTAATTTACGGATTTTTTCATATATATTATACTGCTTCTTTGGAGAATTATTTTTTGATTTAATGTAAAATAAGAAGATCTTATTTAGACATGATCTTGACTAATAAGAGTGCATATTTTCTTATTTTGGACATAAACGACAGCATATTTTATGACTATTTTCTAGGTTACCAGAATTATGCTTGTGTAACATTCAGCGCTTACCATGAGAATATACACTGAAGAAATGGACAGTGTGATGTTTTTATGCAACTAAGGTAAGGGGGAAAAATGGAATATTGCTCTTTCAGAAACTAATTCCTCTATGATCAATATTAGCTGAAAAAATGTGTTTTACCTCAAAATCCAAACATATATTTTAAATTTATTTTAAATATATTTATTTCATCTTAAATTTATTTTAAATAGAAAAAATGGGAAAATAGTGTGTTTCTCAGGAATAAATCAGTGACTGGTTTTGAGTTGATTTTGGAAGTAGAAGCATGATTCTTATGTCTACTCTTTAATATATCCTCTTCCCAGTTGACTCGGAATTAGACTAAATCCTATTCCTGCAGAGATAATAGAAGTTCTTCTACCAACTTCCTAGTTGAAGTTGTTAGTATTTTTTGGACATGCAAGATGAGATTTTTCATTTCTTAAAACTAGGTATGGCAGAAAAGAAGAAATGTTAGTTGATTATTCATGTAGTGTTACAGGTGGCATCTTAAGATTATGATAGTAGCAACACCCACCCTGTAAGTGAAACGAGTCATGGTTCCATTATTTATAGCAATACCAACAAGAGATATGGACATGAGCATTGACTTGGGTGATATTTCTGAAGAAAGGTACTGATCAGAATTCTCTTTTTAAGAGCTTTTACTATAAGAAAAGATCCTTAGAATCCTTCTTAGTCAAACATAATTCCTTTGAGTTTATTTAGCCTTGTACATCTATAGGGATGGGGATATGGAGGAGTAGGGAGAGATATAAATCACAAACACCTTTGTGAAAAGTTGTGTCTTGGGAAAGGGCTCAGACAATTATCATATAAGCATTATGATAAATAATTAATGACATGTGCTGCTTTTGAATACTTTCAAGTCCCTATCTTTGAACTTTGTGATTTACAGTTGGTTGTGATGAACCATAAAACAACTTTTAAAAATGTTATTTCTCTTTTTATTATCAGTGTCATTATGACAGTACCTATTTTAATATTTTAAATTGCAAATATTCAGCATTTAGTAAATGTGCATTAATAGATTTTCTGTATGCTACACTGGGAAAATAGCCAAAATTTATTTCACTGTTTCCTAACTCTAAACAACGCACTGACACGTATGCAAGCTTCTTTTATGTCTATGTCTTCTTTGATTATTGGGAATGAGGCTTTTTTCTAAGCATTGATTTCAGCTTCTCAGATACTAAAATAAGATGCAGGGAAATAAAGCTCACATATTCATGAGTTTTTGCGCTAATGATAAGATTTTGTTTCTATACTTCAAGTTATAATCATTTGAATAGAATACATATAATATATAGTAGGAACTTACAAATAGCCTTCTAGATTACAAATATTAAATTAGATTTGAAACCTTAGGTTATTATTCTGTTACTTCTATGTGATACTAAGAAAGACTCTAGTGCATATCTAAATGGTGAGCTTTAGTTAAAACTATGTACTTACCCAGAGAACATCTGTTCTAACAAGTGCATGTATTTTAGACAGACCATTAACATAGATGATGATTAATATGACATTGTAAATGATTTAGCAGGTGGCAAATATTAAGTTGCTTAACAGGATTTAACTCAATTGTAGAAATCAAAAACTATGAATAGGATTCTTTAATGACTTTCCAGTATTGTGCTAAATGACTAATATAACAAAACATTAGCCTGTATTCAAATTAAACTCAGGTGTGGAAACATGTGAATGTTTACTACCTTTTAAAAATCTTTTTTAGATTTAGTGTTAGATCCACATATTTCTTTCTGCAAAATAAATAATCATTACACCATTTCATAACATTCCCTTGCTTTCAAAATTATTGAACCAAATGTAATAGATGAAACATCTATTACATCTAAATATCTTCTGCTAAATTTCACATGAAGTACTCAAAAATTTGGTAGAACATCGTATCAATTTTTTGTATTTTGATTTATACCTCTGGGGGTGTGATTAAAGTCATAAAAATAATATTGTTCAGCATTTAAAATATAATAATATTGTGTTACAGTTATATATGTGTATACGTGGATAAATATGTATGCATATTTGTATGTATGTATAAAAATACATGTATACATATATATTTTTGTATATTTAAAAGTATATGAATTGTATTTTATTTCTCTAAGTATATAACTATCTTCACTTTATGGTTTGACTCAGTTGTTTGTCATATTTGTTTGAGTTCATCTGTGTAACACCAGTTTTATTCATTTTAATTCTATGTGTTATATCACTATAATTATATATCTCAAAGCATGTTCATTGTACTTTTGCTGGACATGTATACTTTTTTTAATATTTTGCTATTAAAACCAATACTGTAGTCAACATTCTTATCCATCATTTCCTTGTGCAAAACCTATGTGAATATTTCTGAGATATATGTTCAGAAATGGAATTCTTGGAATCAAAGATCTTCCTCCCTTGTTGTATACTCTAAATCTAAAGTTCTTTCTTGGCTAGCAAGAAAGTGGGATGCAGGATTAAAATGCAAGAGATGGCTAATGTTGGGAAAAGACAAGAGCCCCCAGTAAGGGTCCTTGCCCTGTTTTTATTAGGATCAGAAGGCTTACAAACATGGTGATGGACGTGCACAAACACACAAGGAATCTGTGAACATTAACTCATGGATGTGAGGGAAACGAGATCTTGAAGATATTCAGGGTTGTTAGGGGTTTGGGTTAATACAAAACAAAACCCTGGCACTGGGCAGCCAGGCAGAAGGTTGTTTACAGCAGACATGAGGCACCACCTCTGTTTATCTTAGCCAGCCTAGGGGATGAGATAACCTCAGGGTTAACAAGGCACCTTTTTCTTTTGCTTATCAGCTCCACTCTGGACAGCTTCACCTGCAGAGTAGCAGTCTACAGCTATATTTACCTGTTTACCTAATTTCGTCCTTCCCTCTTGTGAAAGCAGCTTTCTGCTATAGTACTAAATTGGGGGGTGTTTTTGCCCTGAATGCCTAATCTTGCTGACCTCATATACCTTTGTATTGTGGGCCTTTGCACCCATCTCTATTCTGGGGCCTTTGCCCCTCCCTACGTTATTCTGGGAGTCTTATCTTGTTTACCCAAGCTTGGGTGAGAGTACCCTATGGCTTGTAATTCTTTATGCATTGTTAAACCATTGGTGTAAGCCCAGGGAATTTCTAAGCTTATTCCCCACACTGCCTGTTACCAAATTACCCTCCTAATTGGGTGTATCAATTAATAGCCCAGTTGACAGTACAAAATTTTTCTTTCTGCCTTGTTCTTCCTTTATTAAATTATACTGTTCTTGTGAATTTAAAAGTGTATCTCATTGCAGTTTTAATTTTTACTCTTTAATCCATAGTGAGGTTAAGTATGTTTTTAGTAATTTTCTGGTAATTTTTTCCTCTCTGTAAATTACTTGTTCACAGATCTTTTGCTCTTTGTCATATTGAGATTTAGATTGATTTTGTATGGATTTGTAAAAGTCTTTTTTTCTATTTTGTACACTATCTTTTTTTCAGTTTTATATACCAACTATCTTACCTTAAATGTTGGCTTATATTGCCTGTTTTAAAATGTCCTTTTTCATGATTCATTATTCCTTTATGTATGATTTCTACATTTCATCTTGTATTAGTACATTCCTCTATCCTGGAGGTCTTAGAAAGCCCCTTTATTAGAAATATGGTTTTAATGCATTTTACAAGTCAGTTTTAGGGTTTGTGATACCTTTCAGAGCTGCTAAAAGCCCACAATATTTTGGTAACAAAAAGTCTTAAATTCTAAGATACAAAAATTTTTATTATAAATCACTCTTGACTGTAAAGTGTTAAGTCTGTTATTTTAGAGAAAATCCAGTTTTATAATTTGATAATATTATATGTATTTTTCATCTATATGTACAATTCATACTATAAAAGAAATATATACCAATTAAGCATATTTTTCTTACCAAAGCATAAGGCTTTGGCTGAAACCTTGCATTTTATTAGTAAACTCTTTGAAATAGAGGATTTATTTGAAATAGAGGATTTATCTCACCCTCTGATAAAGTATTGTAAGTTTCAGGTCAGCATTAGTCCCAAGGCTTAAAACATTTACCAGTTTATTAAATTGTATTTTGAATATTTTTTTGTTTCTAGATTAAATAGAGACCATGTAAAAACAAAATTTTTCATTTTTTCCATGTTTATTTTGAGAGAGAGAAGGAGAGAGAGAGCCCACAAGTATGAGCAGAGCAAGGGCAGAGAGAAGGAGAGATTGAGAATCCCAAACAGAGTGCATTGTGGGGCTCCATCTCAGGAACCCTGAGATTATGACCTGAACCAAAATCAAGAGTCGGACACCTAACCGACTGAACCACCAAGGTTGCCCAATAATTTTGTTACTATTTGTGTTATTTGGAAATTATTGAAATAAGTTGAATGTTCACTGAAAATAATTATATCTACTTAAACAAGAAAAATGAAGAGATAATCATAAGTGGAGTACAAAACCTACACTCTTCAATACATTACTCTTAATGCATATAATTTCTGAAGCAATATGTATATGCATTTTTATAGAATTCTAAAAGAGAAAATAAAACTAAAAATTTTAGAATTCTCAATAAAATTTTCACTGAAGTAAGCATGGAAATACATCTCTCTATAAATTCAATTTGTACACTTTTTAAATATGTATGCCTAATATACATGAGTGATTGCAAAGCTTAAAAATGGTATTTATATGTAGATGTGTGAATTTTCATTAAGTTATTTAAATTCTAAGAGCTTTAGAAAAGATTGCAAACTGAGAGGCTATCTTAGTAACTTAATGGAAAAGTAATCTTGTACTGGTGGTTCAATATTTTTTTCCCTGCTTTAGGACTTAGTCCTGAGAATAATCAATATGCAAAATCAGTGGAGGAACTCCCAGTGTTTAAAACCTGAATAAAAGAACAGACAGAAGACTTTATATTTACTAAATGTATCTTTGTAAACGATTATTTACTTAAAAGTATCCATAGTCAATTTAATTTCAGTGTAGAATATAAAATACAAAAATATTGACTAATCTTAATCTGTTATTAACAGTGTATAAATGTATCCATATATAACTTTTTGTTTTATTTATTACTCATAAATCATTCATGCACTTATTTTCAAAATAATAAACATTTATTAATCCACTATCCAATATAAGAATTAGAATACTGCCAGTATTTATAGGTACCTATAAATACTCCTCTCCCAAGCTGTTAAGTGCACCTCGCCTCCCACCATGGTAAGCGCTATCTTGTTTAAATGTTTATCATTCTTCTTGGTTGTTTCTCTAACAACCATCAGACATTTATGCATACTTATGCAATATTTAGGTTATATATATTTTTAGAGATATGGAATATGAAACAATATATAATCTAGTTAGAATTGTTTTATTCAACCAGCGTTTTGTTCTTAAAGTCCAACTGTGCTATTGCATATTACTACAGTGTTTTATTTTTCCTGCCATACACTATTTCATTCCTTGACTATACTATAGTTTATTCATTTTCTAAAAGTGGATGTTGTATGGCTTTTAAGGTTTTCCTATTATGAGAAGTGATGCTGTTAAATATCTCCCAATATCTCCTTTTTTTATGACGTAAATTTTTCTGATACTAGTTTCAATATTTTTAAATTAAAAATTTTCTTAAGATAATTATGGATTTGGGGCGCCTGGGTGGCGCAGTCGGTTAAGCGTCCGACTTCAGCCAGGTCACGATCTTGCGGTCCGTGAGTTCGAGCCCCGCGTCAGGCTCTGGGCTGATGGCTCGGAGCCTGGAGCCTGTTTCCGATTCTGTGTCTCCCTCTCTCTCTGCCCCTCCCCCGTTCATGCTCTGTTTCTCTCTGTCCCAAAAATAAATTAAAAAAAACATTGAAAAAAAATTAAAAAAAAAAGATAATTATGGATTCACATACTATTGTAAGAATAATTCAGAAATATTGTGTTTTTCTTCACTTTTTTACTGTTGTTTACATTGATCAATATTTCTTTACTTTTAGGTTTATATCAATGTCAATATGGATTAAGAAATATAACATCACTAGCTACTTTAAGCAAAGAACTATTATTCTAAGTGTAAAACAAATTAAAATAGCTGCAAGAGTGCAGAGGACAATTCTAGGTTAGCCAGACATTTCTTAAATTGGATACAAAAGCACTTTTCCAAAAAGGAAACCTTTAATGAATTAGATTTCATTAAAATTAAGATCTCTTCCAACAAATATTTAGGACAGTTAAGAAGATTGAAGTACTGAGAAAAATTTTGTGATACATACACCTGAAATAGTTCTATATAAAACCCATAAATGTTATCAATTAATTATAAAAAGATATGCATAAAATTAAAAAAAATGGTCAACATACTTGGACATGTCACTAGAAGTATTCAAATCGTTAACAAAAACACAAAAACATGTCCAATTACAAGTAATCAATTCAAATTTATATCTAACCTATAATGAGATGCCATTAGTGCTCACCAGAATGGCTAAATGCAGTTTTTTCAATTACCAAGTGTTTTCAAGAGTGTAATTTGTAATTACATATTCTTTTAATGGAATATGACTGGAGATGTCCCTTCTGGAAGTGTCAACTAAAGATCAGCATAATATGTATTAGCAGGAACTCCTTCCTGGTCTTATATTTAATAGGATATATTAAATATATGGGCATATATATATGTGCCATGTTAGACATGCACAAAAAGTAATAGGGGCATTTTACATAATAATTACTACAACCCAAATACATATCAGTGTAAACATATATAAAAAGGATATACTCATACAATGATCTATGTAGCAATAAAAATTATTTAAAATTAAAAATTAAAAAAAATAAAACATGTTAGAGTTATGCAAAAAAGTGGGATGAATCTAACAAATAATAATGAAAGACTTTAGGGAGGCACCTGGGTGACTTAGTTGGTTAAACATCAGACTTTGCATCATGATTTTGGGGTTCACGAGTTCGAGCCCCATGTTGGGCTCTGTGGTGACAGCTCAGATTCTGTGTTTCAGATTCTGTGAGCCTGCTTCAGATTCTGTGTTTCCCTCTCTCTCTCTGCCCCTCCCCCACTCATATTCTATCTTTCTGTCTCAAAACTAAATAAAAACATTAAAAAATTAATGAAAGACATTAGGCAAACACAAAAGTACTTGTGCAGTGATGCCATTTATTCAAAGTTCAAAAGGAAGCAAAATGAAATGACTATTAGTAATCAGGATAATGGTTGCCTTTATGGAGGAAAGAAGGGTAGTGATTAGAAGAGAGCAGGAGGTGTCTTCTGAGTTGCTCTTACTTTTTCTATTTCTTGACCTTTGACAGTTGTAGTTACAAATATATGATTGTGTTGTGGTAATCTATTGAACTGTATACAGTTGTGAATTGTGCACATTTCTCTTTATATGCCATACTTCAAAAGCATTAAGTATTGTTATAAGCAATTTACAAATTGTCATCATTTACACGTGCAAGGCTTTATAACCTATAATTTTCAACATTAAAGGAAATGACAATTTTCTTTTATGATGAAGCTGCAACTTATAATAAAAGAAACAATAAATAAGTTATGTTTATTACTATATTGTTTATATTGTCTACTGATTTATTTTTTTTTTTCAACGTTTATTTTATTTTTTGGGACAGAGAGAGACAGAGCATGAATGGGGGAGGGACAGAGAGCAAGGGAGACACAGAATCGGAAACAGGCTCCAGGCTCTGAGCCATCAGCCCAGAGCCTGACGCAGGGCTCGAACTCACGGACCGTGAGATCGTGACCTGGCTGAAGTCGGACGCTTAACCGACTGCGCCACCTAGGCGCCCCTCTACTGATTTATTTTTAAAAATTAGTTGCATATCTTATAGTCATCCTTATTTGCATTTGTCTAATTATTGATAATATTAAGAATGTTTTCGTTGATTAACTTCACAATTTCATTATCTAATATTCTGGATATTTAGAGAATTATATAAACAGCATGATCTTGTATTTATTTATGTCTATGTATTTATCAGTATCTACAATGTGAAGTTCACAAATATTGCCTCATTTTTATTTTAATGTGTAAATATTAATGGTTTTGCTATATTTAAAACTAGCTTGACTACCAGAAATGTTCTTTTACTGGTAAAAAATATTTTCTTTCGAAAGTGTTCACCTCAGAGTTGTAGACAAGTATAATAGAGTTGTAGACAAGACATAATAAATATGAATGGAAAGTACCAGGAGGTTCTAGTGTGTATTAATAAACATTTTTAGAACATAAGCAAGTTTCACCAAACAAATTGTAATAACATATGTAGTACATCATATAATAGTGGCAACAACCAATCAAAATATTACAAATTCAACTGTGGACTAATAAAATGTAAGGTTAACACAAAGCTCTCACTACTGTTTTCCTTAGCATATAAGTCAGCGCAAACAAATTGATAAGGAGCCTCAACTCTGTTTGTCTCTCTGGAGCTGAGCTGGTTGTAGACCAACACAAGTTGATCACTAGGTGATTCCAATTGTTTGGGAAGATATCCACAAACAAATGTTAGTAATCCTACCAGCTGGGGGTGGACATCAGGCAAAGCAGAAAGACAGATGAATCCCTTGTTGAAAAGAGTACAATGAAAGTTTTGCCAGCTAAGTGATTTGCTTCCTGCTCACAGATCTCAAATTCAGGCTTTTGGTTGATCTTGATTTACTCTTTCTCAGAATCATTTAATTGGCAATGAGATAGGATATTCTTAAGAGGAAGATCATGATAAACTGATCCCCACCTTGGCAGAAATGTGGCTTTGAATATTAATTATTTCTGCTGCCGGATGTGCAGGAATACTTAAGAATAAGTGGAGAAATACAGGCTCTGTGAGAAATGCTTAACTTTTAATGAAGAGAAAGATGAAAGAATTTCTTGGATATCATCCCTCAGTAACCTGTAAAAAACTCACTAAAATGTTAGATAAAAAGAAATATTGGGGGGAAGAAATGTCATAAAATCAGAAGTTTTGAAAAAAAATAGAATCAGAAAAAAAGGGCCAAAGTAAATAGTATGAACATTACAAGAACTATAAACAGTTATAAGGTGGTGTTAATTATGGTATTAACTATTAAGCAGCACTAGGCCAATCACAATCTACATAATGCAGCAGATGATTGGTTTCTAGGAGCTTATGCCTCTTGTATTTTAGAGAAAAAAAATAGAAGTAGAAGAAAATGAAAAAAACAAAGTTAAAGTTCCAGGTTACAGATCAGGCAAATGTATAAGATCTGGGAAAATTGTGCCAAGGCCAGCACCTAATATGAATTGCATAGCAGCTGGACCTTGGGAAAAAATATAAGAGGCTATCAACTAGTAACAAAATTAGATATGGTTGAATGGGAACATAAGCCTTAATCTAAGCCAGTATTCCAAAGATCATGAAAAATATAAAAATCTCTAATAGATTATTATCAGATTGAATACATGAAAGAAAAATTATTACCAATTAGAGTTTACTTCAGGAATGTAACATTGGTTTCATATTCAAAAATTAATAAAATTTGGTCTAGCTGGACCTTGACCTAGATGATGAGGATACTCACACAACAGACAAATATCTATTAAGCAGAGTAATGGCCATGGGTACAAATGAATTTGATTTATAAGGGATATAAAATTTGTTTATGATTAATTTTATTTGACAAATGTATTGATTATGTAGACTGACAAATGCTGCCTAGACTAGTTTAGTTCTGAAAATACGTAACTCAAATGTTGTACTATATCAATTTACAAACTCCATTGTGAAAAAAATATATACAGTGTTAATCATTCCTGGTAGTTTTGTGATGGGGTTAAGGTAACCTTACCATGTGATATACGCATATTCATTAACTGTGTGAAGTCAGACTTGTTAGTTTTATTTTTATTGGAATAATATAATGATATTTGTTCACATATTCACATTGACACCAACCATCAATTATCTGACTTACAATGTAACCAATTGCATGTATTAATGGAAATACATATACATAAATAGCATTCAGACATTACCAGCCTTCAGGAACTTTATTTTGCAGTTACATAATAAAGTATAGAAATGAGTTATCAGTAATGCAGATCAGGTCCCAAAAGTAATTACTTTTGGTTTTCTCCACTAGTTATACCTCATAAAACACTTTCATATAAAGATAAAAGAAACAGAAACTACTCTTCAGATATCATAGTCTTCTTTAGAGAAGCAGATCTTGCTGCTGACACTGCATCCTCAAAAAATAATGAAGGACTTTCATGGCATTTCTATTTAATTTTCTGAATGTATATGTGTATAGCTAGAAAGGGAGTCAAGCCAATAATTAAGAGTTCTAGGAACCTGAAAGATAAATCAAAAAGGAGGGGGCGCCTAGGTAGCTCAGTCAGTTAAGCATCACACTTTGTGCGTGTGTGTGTGTGTGTGTGTGTGTGTGTGTGTTACTTTTCTTTTTTTTCTTTTTTCTTTTTTCTTTTTCAAAATTTACATCCAAATTAGTTAGCATATAGTGCAACAATGAATTCAGGAGTAGATTCCTTAATGCCTCTTATCCATTTAGCCCACCCCCCATCCCACAACCTCTCCAGTAACCTTCAGTTTGTTCTCCATATTTATGAGTCTCTTCTGTTTTGTCCCCCTCCCTGTTTTTGTATGATTTTTGTTTCCCTTCCCTTATGTTCATCTGTTTTGTCTCTTAAAATCCTCATATGAGTGAAGTCATATGATTTTTATCTTTTTTTGAGTAATTTCACTTAGCATAATACCCTCCAGTTCCATCCATGTAATTGCAAATGGCAAGATTTCATTCTCTTTGATAAGCATCCAACTCCTGATTTCATCTCCGGTCATGAGTTCATGGGTCGTGGGGTTGAGCCCCAAGTCAGGGTCTGCACTGGGTTTGGAACCTGCTTAAGACTCTCTATCCCTCCCTCTCTGCCCTTCTCTCACTCGTGCTCTCTCTCTCAAAATAAATAAACATTTTTTAAAAAGGAGAAGCTTTTAATTTTTTTATTTTTATTATTTTAATTTTTTTAATGTTTATTTATTTTCAAGAGAGAGAGAGAGACAGAAAGCAGGGGAGGGCAGAGAGAGAGGGAGACACAGAATCCGAAGCAGGCTCCAGGCTCTGAGCTGTCAGCATAGGGCCCGTGACACAGGGCTCGAACTCACAAACTGTGAGATATGACCTGAACTGAAGTTGGATGCTTAACCAACTGAGCCACCCAGGCGCCCTTTATTTTTCATTTTTATTTTTTTTAATTTAAGTTTGTTTATTTTGAGAGAGAGCGAGAGAAAGAGAGAGAGCAGGGAAGGGGCAGAGAGTGAGAGAGAACCCCAAGCAGGCTCCACACTGTTAGCATAGAGCCTGATGTGGGGCTTGACCCCACGAATTATGAGCTATGCATGACCTGAGATGAAATCATGAGTTGGATGCTTAACTGACTGAGCCACCCGTGCACCCCAAGGAGAAACTTTTAAAAATGACACTAAGACAACTCCGTGTTTTAGCTTTACTTCCATGTATTCCAAAGTTTGGTCAGCAAGACAACATTAGAAATTTATATTCTGCACACCTTCCTGTCCAGATTCATTTGCAAACCATGGTGGCATTTGGGAGTAATAATTTCTGCATCTTTAATAAGCCTCCAAGTGATAGTTTTTCACAATATAGTTTGAAAACTACCTTTCTTTTTGATAATAGAAAACTTCTGTTTCTGAGAGAAATTTTTAATGGTCAACAGCTGAAATGGACATCAAAGCCTTTATCCCATTGGAAAGTATCATTTTCAGCTTAACGTTTTTAAAATTTTTTAATTTTATTTTTTTTAATTTTTAATGTGTATTTTTTGAGAGAGACAGTGTGTGAGTGGGGGAGGGGCAGGAAGAGAAGGGGAGACAGACTCTGAAGCAGGCTCCAGGCTCCAAGCTGTCAGCATAAAGAGCCTGATGTGGGTTCGAATCCGTGAGATCATGACCTGAGCTGAAGTCGGAAGCTTAATAGACTGAGCCACCCAGGCGCCCCTCAACATCTTTTAAATGTTTATTTGAGAGAAAGAGGAGAGAGTGTGAGTAGGGGAGGGGCAGAGGGAGAGAGAGAGAGAGACAGAGAGAGAGAGAGAGAGAGAGAGAGAGAGAGAGAGAGAGAGAGAGAAAATCCCAAGTGGGCTACACACTGTTAGCACAGAGCCTGATGCGGGGCTCTGTCTCACAAATGTGAGATCATGAAATGAGCTGAAATCAAGAGTCTGCCACTCAACCGACTGAGCCACCCAGGCGCCCCTCAGCTCATTATTAAAGTTTGAGTAGAGATCATTATATGTGATGATTTAATGTCAAACTTTTCTCAGAAGGAAGAGTCACTGGCATTTGAATTTTATGAGAAACAAAATATGTGGAATTCATAGGTTTATATGTAATACTATTATTGTTTTATTGTATTGGCAATGGGCCAGAAAATAAAATATAATGACTTAGGTGACACAGAAATATCTCTGTTATGATCAAACTTTCTAGGGTGTGGTTTCAGGTGGAGTTGTCAAAAATTCTCATGTTTATGCATTTTGGAACTCCAGATGCAGATGGAAAATGGTGAAAATATTGTTTAAAAAAGTTCATAAAGGGTATTCCAGTTAATAACACTGCATAGTAGTTCACATAATAATCAATAACTTGTAACCACAAATCTCATTTTATTATTTCTCATGATTTTGCATATGAGGATTTGAGCAAGGATTCATCTAGATTTCTGGCCCATGAATGCTCATGAATTCAGATGGTATTTGGAGCTGAAATGGCAGAGGTTTGGGTGAAATAGATACATGCAGGCTGGGCATTTCTCGTTCTGTGTTGTCTTAGTTCTTCTCCATGGATTCTGTCCTCTCTTCTGTTTTGAATTTTTTTAGTGTAATTTATTTATTTATTTTTTTTATAAAAATGCTTTTATTCATTTACTGGGCCATCTTTGCAAAGTACACAATACCATTTACTTCAACCATTTCTTTTTTTTTTTTTTAATATATGAAATTTATTGTCAAATTGGTTTCCATACAACACCCAGTGCTCATCCCAAAAGGTGCCCTCCTCAATACCCATCACCCACCCTCCCCGCCCTCCCACCCCCCATCAACCCTCAGTTTGTGAGTTTTTAAGAGTCTCTTATGCTTTGGCTCTCTCCCTCTCTAACCTCTTTTTTTTTTTCTTCCCCTCCCCCATGGGTTTCTGTTAAGTTTCTCAGGATCTAGTGTAATTTATTTTTGAGAGAGACAGAGAGAATTTGAGCGTGAACATGAACAGGGGAAGGGCAGAGAGAAAAGGAGACAGAGGATCCGAAGCAGTCTCTGAGCTCTCAGCACAGAGCCTGATGCAGGGGCTCAAACTCACAAACTGCAAAGTCATGACCTGAATTGAAGTCCGATGCTTAACCAGCCAAGCCACCCAGGTGCCCTTGTTTTGTATTTTCTTACAGCATAACCACTTTTCATGAGTGAGATTACTTACACCAAATGTTTGCAAATTACAGCACAAAGAGGATTGCCTGATAAAATGATAATACAGGATACAGTTAAATTTGAATTTCAAATGAACATGAATAGCTTTTTTTTTGTATAAATATGTCCTGGACATTATTTGGGACCAAATTAAACTTTAAAGAAAAAAGTATTTATTATTTATCTGAAATTCAAAGTGCAGTAGACACTCTGTATTTTTATTTACTACTTCTGGTAACCATTGACCAAATCTGGGTGGTCTTCTGTTTTTATAAATAACGTTTATGTGGGACACAGCCAAACCAAATCATTTCAGTATTGTCTGTGGAAGCTTTCATGCTGTAAGGTCAGAGTTGAATAGTTGCAGCAGAGACCACATCCGTGGCAAAGTCTAAAATATTTACTATCTGACCTTTTATAGAACAAGGTTTGCCAGTCTCAGCCTTGTAAAGCAGCTTTCCAGTAAGAAAGGTCAAAGCTATATCTGCTTTCATAACTAAACTTGGGAGGTCTCATAGCTCACTTCTGGCATAGTCATAGCTGCCAAGACTAAGGTGAGAGGAATTAAACTCAGTTTGCAAAAGGGAAAGGGAAGTGTCCAGAAAGACATGACAGTAGATATTTTTGCAGCCATCTTGGAAAATACAAACTTCTACTTACTGGATTGTGACTTGTTTTCTTAAGACAGCACTCTGAAAACAAATGGGAACATTTCACAAACAAGAAAAGTAATTCTTTTTTTTTTTTAAAGATTTTATTTTTAAGAAATATTTACTCCCAATGTGGAGTTCTAACTCACAATCCTGAGATCACGAGTCACGTGCTTTACCAACTGAGCCAGACAGGCACCCCAAGAAAAGTGATTTCTATTTGAAAGTTTTCCACCATAAAAATTTGAAGATGTGTAGATTAGAAGTGTTTCTTATATAATTCATAGATAATAAAAAATATATAGTATTGCTTTTTAAATAAAGCCTTATCTTAAATTCACTTCCCAGGCAATTTTGCTTTAAAAGTAGAGAAGAGAGAGATGCATCCACAGACTTAGTGAAAATGTCAAGTTTTCACTAACGTAGGTTTCCTGACAATTCAAGTTTGCCTATTTAAGGAACACTAGTCACATCTTAACGTACTAAAAAATTTAGCTTGGGTTAATTCAGAATAATGTTTTTTTCTTTTTTTATATTTCTCTAAAGTAATATGTATAAATTTAAACCCTCTTCAATCAAATTTAGGTCTTAATAAACCAACAATATGTTGAATGGCAGAAAATGCTAAAGTAACTATAAGATAATTTAGTTGATTTATAAAACCAGTGAAGATGTTAAGTCATAACATTTTAAATCACATAACAATATTGTTTCCATATGCATGTTTAACGCTTTGACTTAACCCAGATGCTTCTTGTTTTTCATCTTCATATAAATTCTGAACAGTGTGTATCTAAGATAAATATTCATATTAAGGATATGAAATGATCTCACTTTAATATTGTTTAATAAATACATGCACATAAAACAGATTAAACATTGAAATAATACAGAACTTGATGCATTGCTACATCATGATTAATAGTAAAAATTTTAAATAATTCATGCCCAGTTTTAAATATGCACCCTATGTGCTAAACACGAATATAGTAAGAATATAATCTGGGGCATTATAATTTATAACTGGTAACTGATATTGATTAACAATAGAAAAAAGAAAATGCTAAGATACAGATGTATGTGATTATCATTTTGATTCCTCAAGGCAACTTAACTGTATGGAAAATGATTGATTATCTTCAAGTAATACATAATCATCTACATTGTGTGCTTCTATTATGTCACTTGATTCATATATCTCTATATTTAAGTACAAAAGTAAAGATTCTAGTGTCAGTATCAATTACTCAACAAGTGCATATTAGCAATATATCCTTCAGAAATATCATTAAACTCTAACACAGATTAATTTTCTAGATACCTATAATTTTAAATTATAATTTTATTACTTAATTCTGTAAAATACAGAATTTGTAGTCAAGATTTTCATTTTTTTATCTCTTTTTGGCCATTTACAGATTATGTTCCATACACATTCATAAGACAGTATTACTGCTCTTACAGTATGTGACAATAATAGCTAATTACCATTATTCTATATAGGTAATATGCTAAACAATTTATATGCCATTAGAATATCTGTATAATATGGATTTTATTACAAAGTCTTTACTGCAGAAAGAGAAACGAAGTCTTATCCAACTTGTACATTTAGCAAGCTATGAGGCTAGTACTTGAATTTGTTCAATTTGGTTCCAAATCTTTGGCTCTTCCTTACTATTAAGAATTATCAAATACTGAATTAGTATTAAGAAAACAAACAAGAAGAACTAAGTCCTTGAACTCGCAAACTTCTTTCATTGTCTAGGTAACATTAGAGATAACATTAGTGAATAAATATGATAAATTGAATAATGAACAAAACCTTATGAGATTGCAAAGAGAAAAGGAATCACCTATATGACATTTGAACTATGTTTTTTTTTAATACTAATAGCTTTTTCTCATTTATTTGGTTTGTGACTTATCTGCTTCCCTGAGTTATTTCTCTTTTTATTCTTTTTTTTTAAATATGAAGTTTATTGTCAAATTGGTTTCCATACAACACCCAGTGCTCATCCCAAAAGGTTCCCTCCTCAATACCCATCACCCACCCTCCCTTCCCTCCCACCCCCCATCAACCCTCAGTTTGTTCTCAGTTTTTAACAGTCTCTTATGCTTTGGCTCTCTCCCTCTCTAACCTCTTTTTTTTTCTTCCCCTCCCCCATGGAATTCTGTTAAGTTTCTCAGGATCCACATAAGAGTGAAAACATATGGTATCTGTCTTTCTCTGTATGACTCATGGCCTTTTGTAGCAACATGGATGGAACTAAGTTTTAATAATTAGTATCCTTTCAACAATTAGAAATGTTTTCATAGAAGACATAACATGTACAAAGTCATAGAAGCATGACATATTTTATTGACCCCACACCTTTGCCTCTTTGCATCATTATTAGAGTATACCGACTAACATTCTGAGGTCATTTTTGTGATAGCATATGTAAAGCAATATTTAATTGTGCATTCCTCTTTCATTTTCAACTATTAAATTATTAAATTCTAGATACCAGGTTCTACATCTTAGTTATCATTTAACCTCTAACTTATAATTTAGTGCTTAGCTATAGCAGTGGTGCTCAAGAAATGCTTGTTTAATAAGTGAAAGAATTAACAATGGTGACTGACACATTTAAAATGCCTAGTTGGTATAATTACTATATTAAAATTTTACATTTAATTATTAAGGTAAGAGATCTGAGAAGGAGAGAGAAACATTTATGGAATCAGGATTCAGTTATTTTAGTTAGATAAAAAGTATCTGGATAACACAGTGTATTATAAAGTACTCTTCTAAATTTTACAAGAAGGGAATGAAGATAGAATGAGCAACTGACTGCACTCAAACCATATGTCGTGTATAGTTTCTTAACTCTCGTTGGTCCATAAATCCACTTTTCAAACTAATTAAAGGTTGTAGATCCATTCTTAGAGTAATGTTTGAATTGTATACAATACATAGGATTGCAAAGGAAGCAAGTTATTTTGTAATATGGTGATACATTTGTCAAGTAAGCTGGTTATGTTTTATTATGAATTTGTCTTTGTTAATTTATTAAATAACAAGTTCTTATAGCTGGCCTAATAATTATCCTTTCAAAATACCAATTAGTTTAAATGATATTTTGACATATCTACAAATTGTGCCCTTCATGATGGAAAGACAAAGCACAAAACAAAACAAAAACCACATGAAAAACAAACAAAAGAAAAAAAGAAACAACAACAACAACTCTTGTTTATTTCATCTAGGAAATTCAGTTTTATCAGAAATCCATGAACTTATTGGTACTATCTGTCAACAGTGGTCATAATTAAATTACATGGGACAAATGTGTTACAGAAAGCTGCAAAAATGACTCTAATTCTTCGTCAGCCCCCCTTGCCATATGGTTTTGAAGTCTCCACCTACTCTAATCATTGCCGTGAGCTTGTGACTTGCTTTGGTCAAGGGGTTTTTAGCAGATGTGATACAAATAAAGGCTTATGAAAACACAGGTACAATTGAATTTGCTCCTTTTTTGCACTTCTGCTATTGTCATAAATACATGCCCAGGTTAGTCCCACTAGCAGTGTAGATATGTGGGCTACCGATTATTTACTTCAGTAGGCCCAACTGAGGCCATCGTAAATCAGCAGACAGCTGGCCGAATCCCTATGTGTAAACTGACCCAGCCAAGGTCAGCAAAGCTGCCTCACAGACTTCTAGATGATCCCAAAAATATGAGTTATAAGCACTAATGCCATATGCTATCATCATTCTGGCAAGAAGACACTAATCCCATTCTGCACACTTCATTGCTGTTGTCTCAAAATGACAGATAGAATAAAATAGAATACCTTGATTGATTTGGAATATGTATATATATTATATGTGTGTGTGTATATGAAAACTTTTATACCTCTTAATGTTCATGAAATCTTATTGTGCACATAGTGATTAACAACTAATGAAGTCAATCCTGCACATATTAAGGATTCAAATATATATATATTTCCTAATAAATTACAGAGTCATTTTCACTTAGGAACATATTTTAGAGTGCATATGAATTTAATGATGAACAAGGAACATCTCTATTAAACTTGATTAATCCCTTCTTTTGGAAAGAACTGGTATTACATTGTACACTGTGAAACAGCATATAGCAAAAAATAATAGCAGAAAGCCACTCATTTTCAAGGAGTTCAATATTTACAAAAGCTGTAAATAACATGTAAAAACCACGTGAATCTAACATGTTTACTCACCTATTATCCTACTCACTGAGAAATAATTTCCCTTAATGTCCACAATTTATAATTATGCCTAACTTATAAATTACTTAAATGCACTGCAAATGTCCTGCTTGATTTTTAATTAACATCAAAAGCAGATTTCTACATGTTGTAGTCTAACATTTTAATTTTATTTTAAAAAGAAAGCCATTTAGCAGTAGCAAATAAAATACGCTGCATGCTAAGTCAAGAGTATCTGCTCTATATTTTTCAAAGAAATTATTTTTCATCATCAAATCTGGGTATTATGCAAAAAAGAAACATGATTAAAATAGAATTGTACCCAGTGGCCCAAAGAGAAGAAGCCAGTCTGTCAGAAATACAAATACAAATTCAAAAGAACAAATTGAAGTTAAGAAAGGATAAAAAAAAATTTGGCATTATATAAAGCAATCCCATGAGCATATCAAATAGTTGGAATGCTAAGTTATTTCATCTACAAAAGAACTTTGAGAAAAAAAAAAAAAACAGTAACTAAAATTTTGTCCTAGTCAGAGAGACCTAAGGAAATGGTTTAAATATTATTCAACAGAGTAAATTACTAAAATCGTGCATTTTTTCATTCTTTTAAACTATTATTACTGTATTGACGCCTTGAGTCATATACCTTTATTATGAAGACAAGAACGAAACTACAGTTGACCCTTGAGCATCACAAGTTTGAACTGTGCAGATCCACTTATACAGATTTTTTTTACAGTACAATACTGTAATGTATTTTCACTTCTTTAGGTTTTTCTTATTAATATTTTTAGCTTATTGTATTGTAAGAATATATTACATAGTACATGTAAAATATAAAATATGTGTTAATCAATTTTATGTTTTTGGTAAGCCTTCCAGTTAACTGTAGACTATTAGTAGTAAAGATCTGGGGAGTAAAAAGTTACTGGAATTTTTTTTTAACGTTTATTTATTTTTGAGACAGAGAGAGACAGAGCGTGAACAGGGGAGGGGCAGAGAGAGAGGGAGACACAGAATCTGAAACGGGCTCCAGGCTCTGAGCTGTCAGCACAGAGCCCAACGCGGGGCTCAAACTCACAGACCACGAGATGACCTGAGCCGAAGTCGGACGCTTAACCAACCGAGCCACCCAGGCACTCTGGAGAGTAAAAAGTTATACTCTTTTTACTCTTGTTTGTTTGAAAGTCAGTGCCCCTAACCCCTGCATGTTCAAGAGTCACCTGTACAATGAGCCGTTTGAATAAATTAGTAACTAAATTCACTCATTCATTAATTTCATAAATATTTCTTGAACACCTACTGTTTTCCAGGCCCTGTTCAAGTTTCTGGGGACAGAACAATCAATAAAATTGGTGATTTATCTCCTCTCATGATACTCACTATTTAATGGGGACAGACACAAAATAGTTTATAAGCAAAATGAGAAATAAATCTTTTGTCAGTTAAGTATAAATACCTGAAAAATAAAAAATAGACAAGACTGAAAGTACAGAATGTAAAAGTTTATTTTATAAGAGATTATTACTTTATTAGTAATAATCACTCTGATGAAGTAAAATTTGAGTAGAGAATGAAGGATACAAAAATGGAAGTCATGTCCATATTTGGGTGTTATAGGTTGAATTTTGTCCCCAAAAACTTAGGCTGAAGTTCTGACCCTCTGAATGTGATCTTATTTGGAAATAATCTTTGTAGACACGATCAAATGAATGTGAAGTCATTAGGATAAGCCCTGAGCCAATCTGGCCAGTGTCCTTAGAAGAACAAGACTGTGTCACAAAGGCAAGAATGCCACATGACCATAGAGGCAGAGATTGAAGTGCTGCAGCTGCACACCAAGGAACCACAACAATTGCTCACAAACCACTAGAATCGTAGAAAAGACAACGAAGTATGCTCCCCGAGAGTTTCAGAGAGAGCCTGGACCTGCTGATACTGTGATTTTGGACTTCTAGACTCTAGCTTGTGAGACAATAAATTGCTGTTGTGTTAAGTCACCCAGTTTGTGGTACTTTGTTATGGCAACGCTGGGAAGGAAACCAATACAGTAGAAGAAGATAATTACAAATTAAGGAAACATCAAGGGCAAGGGGCAAGTCATAAACATTCCAGCAGAAAGAAGAGTACAGCTCAGGTGGCAAAGGATACAGAGAGGGCTGATGAATTGAGAGCACTAATTCAATCAGTTTCTCTAATAACCAAAAGGTTACTTTGTAATTAAAAAAATGATCAATATTAGGGAAAAAATAACACTGTACTAAAAAAAAAAAAAAGCCATAAGCTGGTCTCTAAATTTCAGTGTTTCAATTATTAAATGTGATAAAATGAAAGAGGACTAGAAAATTTAAGAAAAAAAAACTGTATAAAAGGAAAAATATTAAATCTGCAAATTAAAAGACATTATAAAATATTTTTCATTTGAGGTGCTTGGGTGGCTCAAGTTGGTTAAGGATCCGACTTCAGCTTAGGTCATGATTTCACAGTTCTGGAGTTCGAGCCCTGCATTGGGCTCTGTGCTGATAGCTCAGAGCCTGGAACCTGTTTTGGATTCTCTGTCTTCCTCTCTCTCTGCCCCTCCCCTGTTTGTGCTCTGTCTCTCTCTCAAGAATAAATGTAAAAAAATTATAAATAAAATATTTTGCAATAAAATTAAATAAAAAACTAAAATATTATATATGACAAAATGAATACATTTTACTAAAGGAAATTATAAAGTTAAAAGAACATATACTGTCCACTTGAGGTAGAGAAAACTGATACCCAGTTTTCCTTTGTTTCCTAGGCATATGACAAGTGTAAATTGGTCCAAAGTTTAAGCAAGTGACCCAAACAAGGCAAAACAAAACCAATCGTTAATATATATATTTTTAAATCTAAACCATGGTATGAAATTCATCCCCTCTTTGTTAGAAAAGCTCTGGGAAAAAAAAAAAATTAAACACTTTCTGACCTTAATTCATTCCTTAAGCTCATTTCCTGCTTTATTTTTCTTACTAGCATGTGTCACTTATTTGTTTTGTATATTATCCGCTCACTGAATGGAGGAGGGAGGGGTTTTAGCCATCTTGTTCATTGTTGTATTCTCCAGTGCTGGAAGAAATTCTCTACTAGTGCTAGTAAGAGAATCTTAGCAAGTATGTTTTAAAAGAATTCATGTTATGGGGTGCCTGGGTGGCTCAGTCAGGTGAGTTTCCTACTCTTGGTTCTGGCTCAGGTCATGATCTCTTGGTTTTGAAAGTTTGAGCCCTGCATCTGGCACAGCGTGGAGCCTGCTTAGGATTTTTTTTCTCTCTCTCTCTACTCCTCCCCCACTCATGCTGTCTCTTTCAAAATACATAAATACACTTAAAAAAACCCTCATAACCTGCATTGTGTGTGTGCATGTATTAACATGTATGTAAGGGAATATATCTAGTTAGATGTTACGAATGCACAGAAAATAGTAATAATAATTTCCCTAGATATTATTTGTCTCTAGATATTGTTACCTATAGAAATTATACCCATTACCTTCTTTTAGGGAAAGAAATGAATCTACAAGATATTGCAATAAAATTGCATTTATAACAAACACTTACTACCTTAACACAAAACTTTTCAGTCATAATATTTTGGAAGTTTCTGTAGAATTAGATTAGATGAAACTTTCCAAAATCCTTATGTGCACAGAGTAGGAAATATTATTGCATATTCCATTGGGAATGGTGACACTGCTGGGTTAATAGGAATCATAAGGGCATATTAATTTTGAAAATTTATAGGCTGTGAACATTTCATATCTACCTTTCTTTGGACTTCTCTTAATAGAACTCTATTTATAGCTTAAAATTGTTTTTCGATTTTTTGCAGTATTTTCCCCAGCAAATAGCTGTTCTGCCCTATTTTCCTATTACTGTTTTTGTAATCATCACATAAGTATGAAAAACATAAAAAATTAGGGAAATAATTGACAGGAATTATTTTTATTCAAAACAAATTCCAAGGGGGCCATTAAAGGAGTTGAAATTATTTTAGAATACTACAAAATAAAATAAGCAAAGGAATATTTTGCAAAAATTGTTTAATTTGGATACTATATTTCCTTATATATCCCTTTTCTTGAATATAGCTTATTTCTTGAATTTTCCAACTTCTATATTAAACCTTATAAAAATAAAATTTTGAGTTAGGTAATTTAAATGATTACATTTACCATTCACTTTAGTATGTATTGCTTAAAAGCTTGAGGGGGGACTATTACAAGATTTCCATACTAGGGAAAAACACAGGTTTCCAAACATCAGAAAGATCTAAAGGAGCACTCAGAGTAGATTCTATAGTAAAGTACTAATTGTTTTGTTGTCTTTATATAATGATCTTCCTTAAGAAACTGTGTTTTAGCATGTTGATAATTTAAATGTTGTAGCCATATTAGAAGATAAAAAACTTGTTTGCCTACAGAAACAATATCATACTTCATCAAGAAAAGGAACATGTCTGTGACTAGTTGCTGAAGATTCATAGATTTAGGAATATGACTTTAGCTGTTTTTATGGAATTTTTTTCCTCCTCTCAGACTCCTCATATTTTAAATGTCAACCAATTCTAGAGGCTGGTAGTCCAAGATCAGGATGTCAGGGCGCCTGGTTTTTGTGTGAGAGTCTCTTTCCTGGTTGACAGAAAGGGACCTTATGGAATACTCACATGACAGAGAAAGAGAGAGCATGTGCACAAGCTCTTTAATCTTTTCTTCTAATGGCTCTAATCCCATTATAGGGTCTCAACTCTCTTGACCTCAGATAAACCTAGTTCCCTCCTAAGGGCCGCAGCTCCAAATATCTCCACGCTGGACACCAGGGCTTCAATATAAGAATTTGGGGTGGACATAAACATTCTATTGATACCAGTAAGTCAGCTCCATTGTCACCCACCATTTCTAATTGTTATAGTTTTATTATCCACTCAAGGACATCTATATAAGGATATCTTAGTTGCTTCCAGGTTTTGATGATTAAGAATAAACCTGCTGTATGCATTTGCGTTAGGTTTTTGTGTGTACATAATTTTAAAAATCATTTTGATGAATAACAGCAAGATAGCTGAGTTGTTTGGTAAGCATATATGCGGAACATACTAACCAGCAGACTTGTGTTGCTCAGTCTTTGAACATTCCCAGTAAGGGTCTGTTTTCATAACTGTACCTTGCCTTGCTTCTATAAAAGGGTGGCAGTCTCCTTATGTGTGCATCTCCCGGGAGCTTCCCACTCTCACTTCAGCCTATACTTAGCCTCCAGCAATTTCTTATAATTTCTAGTTTAATGACCTTACCAGTCTGACAGTTCTGTCCTGGGACTCAAATTTTTAATTTCTGTGTCTGCCTGCCAGCGTCTGTCTTTCCATATTTGGAAGACTGTCCTGTGAACACATTCTCTTAGGTTTCACTAAAAAAGGCCAATACTTAGATGCCTGTTGTGTTTTTGTTTGTTTGTTTGTTTTCCATGTAAGGATGGGGGCTTGTTTTGTTTTTTCTTTTCCTTTTTCTACATGCTTATGCAGAAACCAGAAGCCTTTTTACTCTTTGATTATAACTAACTGCCTCTCTGCAATGATTACAGATAGAACCCTCGAAGATTAGCCTTCTCTCAAGAAAAGGGATGATAAATTAAGTGGTCTGATAAAAATCAGAATATGCTTACTCATGTAGCAGGGCTTGGTCTGGAAAGGACATGAAAGATCTTTCGGAGTGATAAAAATTTTCAATGTCTTGATTTGGGTGGTATTAACACAGAATGTGGCTGTTTTCACGTACCCTCAAGGTTTGTATACTTTTTATAAACTATGCCTCGATAAAAGTAATTTTAAACCAAATATAGAACTAATTTTATTTCTTAATCATTAGTTATTCTGTGTCTCTCTTCAAATACTGCATCTCCACTATGCTAAATTATGCAGAAGCAGCCTTATGAAAGTAAGTCATGATTATTAGATAGCAACTTTTTGTGAAGGAAATGGCATTGTCTCTCATTCTGTAACCCTAAATCAGAGGTACTAAGCTGGGAGAGCAAAACATGGATTGATTTCTTCTCCTGCTACCGATTAGGGCAGGACACAACCTGCTGAATGCATGCAGCTGCCCTGATTAATGAGGAGGAGAAGGAGGGTAACATAAAATCTAACATTAAGAACACAGGGTGCCTGGGTGGCTCCGTCAGTTAAAGATCTGACTCTTGATTCAGCTCTGATCATGATCTTACAGTTCCTGAGTTCAAGCCCCATGCCTCGCTGTGGGCTGATAGCACAGAGCCTACTTGGGATTCTCTCCTTCTCTGTCCCTCCCTCCCTCTCTCAAAATAAATAAATAAATATTTAAAAAAAAGAAGAAGAATACTAGACAATTGGGAGTGCCTGGGTGATTCAGTCGCTTAAGTGTCCTGCTCTTGATTTTGGCTCAGGTCGTGGTCTCACGGTCTAGAGATCCAGACCCACATTGCACACTCTGTACTGAGCATGGCGCCTGCTTGGAATTCTCTGTGTCTCCCTCTCTCTCTGCCCCTCCCCAACTCGTGTGTGTGCATGTGGGCACTCTCTCTTTCTCTCAAAATAAATAAGTAAACATTAAAAACATGAATAGACAAAATAGCAAACTAGTACGTGCTACACCCAGTCTGTAGAGCCCTTCTCTATTAATACATCAGTAATGTCAAATATTTTCATATTTGCTTTATTATAAATTATTATTCTTATGATTAAAGGAATTCTGAAGCTCTGTTTGGATATTCAAAAGGGGAAATACTATGTACTATTATACTCAGGGTAGGTGGAGATGTCTCCGTGAGGCACATAGTTGCTGACATATACTATAGACAGGCTTTTTACCTGTTCAATGTACTTAAACCTGGTATCTGTGCCCTGGGCAGTGTCCTCTATTTTCATTTAAAATACCTTTGAATGGAGAATATATTCACATGACTAACAAAATAATCTATAAATTTAAATGCCCCCTTTCACTGATAATCATTTTTTTTTTTTTTGTATTCTTGCAGTATTAATGTTTCTGGAAGCATAGAAATAACTCCTTATCTTTACTTTTTTAAAACTTTTTATTTAGGGGGGTTGTCCGGGTGGCTCAGTCAGTTAAGCATCCAACTTCGGCTCAGGTCGTGATCTCACGGTTTGTGGGTATGAGCCCCACATTGGACTCTGTGCTGACAGCTCAGAGCTGAAGCCTGCTTCGGATTCTGTGTCTCCCCACTCTCTCATCTCACACTTGGTCTCTCTCTCTCAAAAATAAACATTAAAAAGTTAAAAAAAAAGTTTTTATTTAGGGACGCCTGGGTGGCTTAGTCGGTTAAGCATCTGACTTTGTCTCAGGTCATGATCTCAAAGTTTGTGGGGTTGAGCCCTGTGTCCGGTACTGTGCTGACAGCTTGGAGCCTGGAGCCTGCTTCAGATTCTGTGTCTCCCTCCGTCTCTGCCCTTTCCCTGCTCGTGCTCATTGTCTGTCTGTCTGTCTGTCTGTCTGTCTCTCTCTCTAAAAAATAAATAAACATTTTAAAAAAGTTTTTATTTAAATTCCTGTTAGTTAACATGCAGTGTAATATTAATTTCAGGTGTATAATTTAGTGATTCAACACTTAAAACACACGGTGGTCATCACAATAAGTGAACACCATAATCCCCATCACTTGTTTTTAGTAAAGGAGGTAGGACACCTGACACTGTTTCCCACATAGTTGTTTAACAGTCTATCTTGGAGAAAATTCAGTATCTTCTATAGTGTGTCCTTATACTTTTCTTTTGCAGTGCATGTTACTACTTTTGTGGATATACCACAATTTATTTAATCAATTCTCTATTACTACATATTTGGGTTCTGAGAATATTTTGCTGTTTCAGACAAGGTTAAAATGAATAAACTAGTACATGTATCATTTCACTTGTATAAGAAATTCCATAAGATAAATCCCCAGACATAAAGTTGCTGGGAGAAGTTGTATATACCTGTGTAATTTTATATATACTGCCAATTCCCCTCCAGGAAGTTTGTGCCAATTTACACTCTCAGCAGTAATATATGAGATATACTATTTTGTAGTCTCACAAAAAGAGGATGTTATCACCATTGAATTTTCAGGTCGATGAATGAGCTATTGTGTGATAGAGTAGTTAGCATTATTTTTTATTGAAGTTGAATTTACACGTAGTAAAATGCATAAATCTTAAGTGTACAGCTTGTAGAGTTTATATATATATATACATATGTATGAATTTTCACATATGTTCACCATGTGAACACCACCCTTGTCAAGATATAATACAGTCCCAGCATCCTGGAAGGCTCCTTGAGGCTACTTTCCAGCTGTACAGCTTTAAGGACAGCCACTGTTCTGACTTCTACCATTTTGCACTTAATATAAATCGAATATAATAAGGTTAGTGTTGTGATACATCTGGCTGTTACCCTCAGTATTATGTCTGTGATATTTATTCATAGAATTGTGTATACAAACTTTTCATTTATTTTCAATACTGTGGTATCCCATTGCATGAACATGTCACAGTTTATTTATCTAGTTAATGAATAAATAATGCTTGAAGCAGTTCCCATTCTTTGCTTTTAAAAAACAATCTCCTAGACATGCTTTATCTATGTAGACCCCACAATATTTAATATGTTGATTTTCATAACCATTACATTGAAAACATTTGCTCACTCATATTTGATTTCTTCTTTGACCCATAGGTTATGTAGATTTGTGTAGCTCAGTTTCTAAACCATTGGAGATTTTCCAGTTAGCTTTCTAATTTGCATTCTAGTGTGATTGTACATATTAAGAAAACATACACAGAGGTGATTTCAAGGTTTTGATATTGGTTACTACAGGTTTTATATTCGAACATGTTAATTTCAACATGCATTTGAAAAGAATATATTTTGCAGATGTTGGATATGGTATTCCACATATCTCAAATACATCAGCACTTAACCATGTTATGTAAATTTCTATGTTTTTATTGATCTTTTTGTTTGCGTGTTTTATCAGTTTTTAAAAGAGGTATGTTAAAATAGTTACTGTGGATTTTTCTTTCCCGAGCATTTGTTCTGTCAAGCCTTCCTTTTTTTTTTTTTTTTTTGAAAAATACTTTTATTAGGTATATAATCTTTAGGATTATTACATCTTCTTATACAAGAAATATTTTGAATCAAAATAATACATCTCGTTACCACCCGTATTTTTTGGCCTTAAATTTTATCTAATATTTAGATAGCCATCTTTGCCACCTTTTAATGTTTGCATAAAAAATCTTTTTTTGAATATTTATTTTCAGGCTTTCTGCATCCTAATGTATGTGGGTGTGTTGTATAAATTCTATGTGTGTTTATAAAGAGCATTAAATGTAGTTTAGTTTTTCATTACTATAGTCTGAAAATGTATGCATTTTAGAAAGAGTTTAGAAAATTTGCATTTAATATATCTTCTGATAGATTTATATTTAAATTTATTATCTTGCTGTTTGTTTTCTAAATTTCCAGTATGATTTTTGTTATTTTATTTTTCTTTTCCTATTTGCTTCATAGTAATAATATTTATTTCTATTATTATATTTTAATTCTCATTTTTTTCTGTGTACATTGAATGTAATTATTTTAATGTGTGCCCTGGAATATTTTATTTATTTGATTAGGAATGGGCTTAACAATATTTTCATAGGTTTACGATATTCACCCTTTTTTTTTTTTTTTATGTGTGAACTGTTCATATCCTTCAGCCATTTTGGGGTTAACTTGTAGACTATTTCTTTTCTTTCTCAAGTTTTTATTTAAACTCGTTTTAGCTAACATATATGGTAAAATTGGTTTCGCGTGTAGAATTTAGTGATTCATCACTACATGTAGCTTACATATAACATCACTTACATATAACTTATGCTCATCACAAGTGCCCTCCCTAATACCCATCACTCATTTAGCCCATCCCCCACCCACTCCCTCCATTAGCCTTTACTTTGTTCTCTGTAGTTAAGTCTCCTATGGTTTGATTCCCTCCTTTTTTTTTTACTTCCCATATGTTCATCCGTTTTGTTACTTAAGTTCCACATATGAGTGAAATCATATAGTATTTTCCCTTCTCTGACTGGATTATTTCACTTAACATAACATACTCTAGCTCCATCTACATCATTCTTTTTGGTGGATGAGTAATATTCCACTGTATATGTATTATATATACATATTATATATAAAATATGGGCTCTTTCCATAGTTTGGCTATTTTTGATAATGCTGCTATAAACATCGGGATCCATATGCCTTTTTAAATCAGTATTTTTGTATCCTTCGGGTGGATACCTCATAGTGCAATTGCTAGATAGTAGGGTAGTTCTATTTTTAACTTTTTGAGGAACCTCCATTCTGCAGAATTGCTGTACCAGTTTGCATTCCCACCAACAGTGTAAGAGGAGAGGATTCCCCTTTCCCTGCATCATTGCTAGCACCTGGTGTCTCTTGTGTTGTTAATCTTAGCCATTCTGACAGGGGTGTGCAGTGGTATCTCATTGTTTTGATTTGCATTTCCCTGACAACAATGATTGATGTTGAGCATCTTTTCATGTGTCTGTTAACCATCTGAATATCTTCTTTGGAAAAAGGTCTATTCATGTTTTCTGCTCATTTCTTAACAGGCTCGTTTATTTTTGGGGTGTTGAGTTTGAGTTCTTCATAGATTTTGGATACCAACCTTTTATCAGATATATCATATCTTCTCTCATTGCTTGTCTTTTAGTTTATTGTTTCCTTCCCTGCACAGAAGGACTTTATCAATACTTCATGTTTGCTTTTGTTTCCCTTGCCTCAGGAGACAGTCTAGTAAAGAAGTTGCTCCAAGTGAAATGGATTGTGCCTCTGTTCCCCTCTAGGATTTTGGTGGTTTCCTGTCTAACATTCAAGTCTTTCATCCATTTTGAATTTATTTTTGTGGTTGGTGTAAGAAAGTGGTCCAATTTCATTCTTCTGCATGTTGCTGTCCAGTTTTCCCAACACCATTTGTTGAAGAGACTTTTTCCCATTGCTATTCATTCCTGCTATCTTTAAGATTAGTTGACCAAATAGATGTGGGTCAATTTCTGGGTTTTCTATTCTGTTCCGTTGATCTATGTGTCTGTTTTTGTGCTAGTAACATACTTTCCTGATGACTGTATCTCTGTACCATAATTTGAAGTCTGGAATCCTGATGCCTTCAGATTTACTTTTCCTTTTCAAGATTGCTTTGGCTATTGGAAGTCTTTTGTGGTTCCATACAAATTTTAGGATAGTTTGGTCTAGCTCTGTGAAAAATGCTCTTGGTGTTTTGATAGGGACTGCATTAAATGTGTAGTTTTTGGGGGGTAGCATAGAAATTTTAACAATGTTTGTTCTTCCATCCATGAGCACAGAATGTTTTTCCATTTCTTTGTGTCATCTTCAATTTCTTTAATAAGTGTTCTATAGTTTTCAGGTACAGATATTTATCTTGTTGGTTAGATTTATTCCTAGGTATCATATTGTTTTGGGTGCAGTTGTAAATGGGATCGATTCCTTGTTTTTATTTTCTGCTGCTTCATTATTGGTTTATGGAAATGCAACAGATTTCTATAATTGATTTTGCATCTTGAAACTTTGCTGAATTTATGTATTAGTTCTAGCAATCTTTTTGGTTGTGTCTTTTGGGTTTTCTACATAGAGTTGAATCATGTCATCTGCAAATAGTGAAAGTCTGACTTCTTCCTTGATGATTTGGATGCCTTTTATTTCTTTTTGATGTCTGATTGCTGAGGCTAGGACTTCCAGTACTATGTTAAATAACAGTGTGAGTGGACATGTGTGTGTGAGTGGACATCCCTGTCTTGTTCCTGATCATAAAGGAAAAACTTTCAATTTTTCCTCATTGAAGATAATAGAAGATATTTGTCTTTCATATATGGCCTTTATGATGTTCAAGTATGTTCCCTCTAGCCCTACTATGTTGAGGATTTTCCTCAAGAATTGATGCTCTATTTTGTCAAATGCTTTTTTTTAAATACATTGACAGGATTGTATGATAGTTATCACTTCTTTTATTAATGTGCTTATTATGTTGATTGATTTGTGAACATTGAACCACCCCTGGAGCTCAGGAATAAAACCTAGTTGATCATGGTGAATAATTCTTTTAATGTAATGTTGGGTTCAATTTACTAGTATCTTGTTGAGAATTTTTGCATGTATGTTCGTCAGGGATATTGGCCTGTATTTCTTTTTTTTACTGGGGTCTTTGTCTGTTTTTGGAGTCAAGGCAATGCTGGCCTTGTAGAATAAATTTGGAAGTTATTCTTCCACTTCTATGTTTTGAAAGAGTTTGAGAAAAATAGGTATTAACTCTTCTTTAACTTCCTGGTAGAATTTTTTTCGGAAGCTATCTGACCTTGGTCTTTTGTTGGGAGGTTTTTGATTACTGATCGAATTTCTTTGCTGTTTATGGGTCTGTTCAAATTTTCTCTTTGTTCTTGTTTCAGTTTTGGTAGTTTGTATGTTTCTAGGAATTTATCCATTTCTTCCAGATTGCCCAATTTGTTGGCATAAAATGCTTTATAATATTCTCTTATAATTGTTTGTATTTCTGTGGTGTTGGTTCTGATCCCTTCTTTTTCATTCGTGATTTATTTATTTTGGTCATTTCTCTTTTCTTTTTGATAAGTCTGGCTGGGGGTTATAAATTTTATTAATTCTTTCAGAGAACCAGCTTTTAGTTTCTTTGATCTGTTCTACTGTGGTTTTTTTTGTTTGTTTGTTTGTTTGTTTGTTTCTGTATCTTTTATTTCTTCTCTAATCTGTATTTCCCTTCTTCTGCTGGCTTTGGCTTTATTTGCTGTTTTTTGTTTTTGTTTCATTTTGTTTTCTAATTCCTATAGGTGTAATGTTATTAGTTTGTGTATTTGAGATTTTTTTTTGCTTCTTGATGTAGATCTGTACTTCCCTTTAGGACTGCTTTGATGCATTCCAAAGGTTTTGGACTATCATGTTTTCATTATCACTTGTTCCCATGTATTTTTCATTTCTTCTTCAATTTCCTGGTTAATCATTCATTTTTAGTATGAAGTTCTTTAAGCTCCATGTATTTGCATTCTTTCTAAATTTTTTCTTGTGGTTGACTTCATTTCATAGTGTTGTGGTATGATATGCATGGTATGATCTCAATATTTTTGTAATGGTTGAGGGCTGAATTATGACCCAGTGTGTGATGTCTTCTGGAGAATGTTCCATTTGCACTCAAATAGAATGTGGGAGTGCTTAAGTGGCTCAGTCATTTAAGTGTCTGACTTTGACTCAGGTCATGGTCTCAAGTTCTTGAGTTCAAGCCCCACATCGGGCTCACTGCTGTCAGCACAGAACCTGATTTGGTTCCTCTTCCCCCCTCTCTTTCCACCTCTCCCCTGCTCATGTTCTCTCTCTTTCTCTCAAAAATAAATAAACATTAAAAATAATTTGAAAGAATGTGTATTCTGCTGCTTTAGGATGAAATGTTCTATATATATTTGTTACGTCCATCTGATCCAGTGTATCATTCATAGTCATTGTTTCCTTGTTGATTTTCTGCTTAAATGATCTTTCTATTACTGTGAGTGGGGTGTTAAAGTCCCTTGCTATTATTATATTATTATCAATGAATTTCTTTATGTTCATTGTTAATTGATTTGTATATTTCGGTTCTTCAAGTTAGGGCCATAAATATTTACAATTATTAGATTTTCATGATGGATAGACCCCTTTATTATGTTATCATGCCCTTCTTCATTTCTTGTTACAGTCTTTGGTTTAAAATCTAGTTTTTATGGTATAAGTATGGATACTCTGTCTTCTTTTTGAGGTCCATTATCATGACAGATGGGTCTCCATGCCCTCACTTTCAATGTGCATTTGAGACTCTCTTTAAATTTTTGTAAAATATCTTTATCAAGGGCACAAAACCTTTTGCCATGATATTAGTCCTTAGAGAAATGTTTTTTATCCTTGCAGTTTTTGTAATTGAATTTTTAAATTAAATTTTATAGAGAAGTACAAATTTGCATGTAGTTATAAATTATAATACAAGATGCTCTCATATACCCTTTATCCTGTTTCCCTAATGGTAACATCTTGCAAAACTAAATACCATATCATAACCAGAATATTTACTTTGCTATATCCACACACTTTATTTAGATTTCCTTAGTTTAACATATACTTGTGTGTGTGTGTGTTTGTGTGTGTGCGTGTGTGTGTGTGTGTGTGTGTGTGTCTCTCTCTCTGTCTGTCTCTCTCTCTGTCTGTCTGTCTTGTTTTATGCAATTTTATCACATTTCTAGATTCAGGTATGTACCACTACAGTCAAGATACTGCAGGGGCGCCTGGGTGGCGCAGTCGGTTAAGCGTCCGACTTCAGCCAGGTCACGATCTCGCGGTCCGTGAGTTCGAGCCCCGCGTCAGGCTCTGGGCTGATGGCTCGGAGCCTGGAGCCTGTTTCCGATTCTGTGTCTCCCTCTCTCTCTGCCCCTCCCCCGTTCATGCTCTGTCTCTCTCTGTCCCAAAAATAAATAAAAAAAAAAAAAAAAAAAAAACAAACGTTAAAAAAAAAAAAAAAAAAAAAAGATACTGCAGGTGTGCCTGGGTGGCTGAGTCGAATAAGCGTCCGACTTCGGCTCAGGTCATGATCTCACGGTTTGTGAGTTCGAGCCCCACATCCGGCTCTGTGCTGACAGCTTGGAGCCTGGAGCCTGCTTCGGATTCTGTGTCTCCCTCTCTCTCTGCCCCTTTCTGACTCCCACTCTCTCTAAAATACGTAAAGCATTTTTAAAAATTTAAAAAAAGATCCTGCAAACTTCTATCACTACAAAGATCCCTCCTATATTGTTTTTATAACCACACAAAATAATCGTGTTATTAATTTAAGTTTTTGAATGTCCATTGCATTTTCTCTTTCTTTCTTTCTTTCTTTCTTTCTTTCTTTCTTTCTTTCCCTCTGTCTCTCGCATCTCCATCTCCATCTTTGTATCTCTCTTTCTGTCTCTTCTATTTTTTGCTAAAGAGAATTTCATAGTATATATGATTTTTACCATAGGTTGTATAACCATTCTTTCATTAAAAGACAACTACGTTGTTACCAGTTTTTGCCTATTATAAATAAAACTGCTATGGACATCCATGGACAGGTTTTGTGTATTTTTTTATTCTCTGGGATAAATACTTAAGTGTGCAATCATTGAGTCATGAAGTAACTATCTTTATTTTTATAAGGAACTTCCGAATTGTTTTCTGGAGTAGCAGTACATTTTACATTCTCAGCGATGCACAAGTGATCTGTTTTCTCCTCATTCTTACTGCATTTAGTGCTGTCATTATTTAGTATTGGCACTGAAGAGAATCAAGGCAAAAGGTACTTATGTGGTATTTTGGAAATGAGTGGGGTCTATAAAAATAAAAGCATAAGGAATCATATATAACAATTAGAGTCTAGTTGATAAAGTCGTCTTCACCAGGGGTATGAGTTAACAGTTCTGCATCAATTGTGTGTGATTTTTTAAATTAAACAAATAAACGATTAGTCCATAGGATTCTCGCTGTTAAAGTGGGATGGAATAGACATAAGCAAGGGAAGGAGGCCAAAGTGATCTGTATGGTAATGGATTAGAGTAGATGACATCATTTTGAAGTCAGGTATAGCTTAATATAGTTACCGATGACCACATATAAAAATACTTACATGTTATATACATATATGGGATAGTATACACACATATTTTTTGTCTGTCAGCTGAAAAAAGTCAAAGAAGCAATGCTATCCCAAGAGCAACAAGCACAACTAACACTCAGAATATGGCCTAATACCATTCCCCAATAAAGGAAATCAGGGATCCCTGGAGAAATGGCTGGTTCTAGCACTGGGGCAGGAAACATATAAGATAAGCCTGGCACATCTTATGCCACAAAGAAAAGCAATACACAAAGAAAATTTACGAGGATGGGTGTATGTCAAAGAGACATAGAAGCCAAATGAAAGCAACTGCAATGGCCAAAGCCAGAAATAGTTTAAGCAACAAAATAAATATAGTAGAACCCCAGCCAGGTGATCAAAAATTCACAAGTCACACTCAAACTCTGTTTTTGTGTGTGCATGGAAAGGCATCCTTGAAAGAATATTAGAATAAAACAATAGTAGCACATTTCTGCGCAAGCGAAAATAGCATTTTTTTTTTTTTTGGAATAATATCCTTCCAAATTTACCTGATAAAATTGACTTGATGGCTTTTTACAATGTACCACTAATGTAATTACTATACTCTTTGTAAATATACAATGCCACCAAAATCATACCAGTGAAGAAGACCTATTAAAAACTTTCTACTTTCACCTTTAATCTACCCCAACCTATAGGAGCAGGGATTGTATTAGTGTTCTTGGCAATAAGGCTTGCTTTTTTTTTTTTTTTTTTTTTTTTTTTTTTTTTTTTTTTGAGAGAATGGGAGGCAGAGAGATAGGGTGAGAGAGAACCTTAAGAACCACACTGGAGCCTGACTCAAGGCTCTATCTCATGACTATGAGACCATGATCTGAGCCAAAATCAAGAGTCTGGACACTTAACCAGCGAGCTGAGCCACCGAGGTGCCCCAAACAATAAGGCTTTTAAAGTATCTTTAAAATTTGAAAAATATACCTTTAGTAGATAAATCCAGCAGAAATCTTGAAATAATATATTCTATAATACTAGGTAACTTTATATATTTTAGAAGAAGTTTATTCTTATTTTTTTAAGTCAGTAGGCTCCATGTCCAACATGGGGCTTGAACTCATAACAGTGAGATCAAAATTTGTGTGCTCTATCTCCTGAGCCACTCAGGCGCCTTTATGTGAAGTTTATTCTTGAACAAAATAAATTATCATATATATAAGAAACCAAGGTTTAAAAGTCCAGGAGAATCTTTATAGCAGTTTTAAGCATAAGTAAATTGGAGAAAGCACTCCAATTTGCTTTAAGGACCATATAGCAATTGCCTTCATTCCACTAGAGAAACTTTGAGGTCCTTTTAGAGAGATTGAAAGTCTAATAGAAAATATCCACTCAAAGTCAAATAGCCCTTTATTATCTGCTAGCAGCTTAAGAAAGACTATGGTTTAATCAATCAAATACTTTGTACCTATAAATCCATACAAGTACATTAAACCAATATAATCAAAATTCAGATTGCTCTATAAAAGTTGTGTCAGTAGGCTCTACAGACTGGGTTCTCAGTCTTTGATTCACAGGCCAACCAGGAGCCCTAGGATAAAAGAAAAATCCTCCTTAAATGCTATATGCTATTAGACAACTAATAATATGTACCCTAACTTTTAAATTTCTATTTCCTTTTTATTCTTTTGTAATAAAACGTAGCACTCATGCATATGCAAATGAGCAGAGTAATCCCTCTTATTTTTAACCAGTCTGAATAAATTGAGCAGGGTAATTTTCATACAATGCATACCCACGAACTTCAAAAACATGGAAGTCAAGGTGATTGTCAAAGGTAGAAGTCTAACAACAGAAGCAACAAAAATTCAAAGAAAATAGTTAATCCATAAAATAGTTCAGTTACACCAACAAATTATGTCTTGCAGAATACTTACAACATTTCACTATATGTGAAACGTATGTCATATATGACGCTAAGACACCTGCATTGGCTTCTTTGACTCAAGTGTCACCCAGGCCAAAGTCTAAAAGACCGATTCCATTATTAGCTGATAACTGGCTCTCTTGTAATAATACAGCAAAATAATGCTTTGCTACCCATGCTATACGTGCTACCCGTGTGGACTGGTATATTTTCCTATTACATTTTGAGATAGATAAAAGGAAAAAACAACACAACATGTTAAGAGGTAAGGAGAGATAAGTTAGATCTATTTTAATTAACATGTTTAATGAAGGATCCTCAGGAAATTTGGTAAAGGGCCATGTAGATATCTTTTTTTTTTTTAATTTTTTTTTCCAACGTTTTTTATTTATTTTTGGGACAGAGAGAGACAGACAGAGCATGAACGGGGGAGGGGCAGAGAGAGGGAGACACAGAATCGGAAACAGGCTCCAGGCTCCGAGCCATCAGCCCAGAGCCCGACGCGGGGCTCGAACTCACGGACCGCGAGATCGTGACCTGGCTGAAGTCGGACGCTTAACCGACTGCGCCCCCCAGGCGCCCCCCATGTAGATATCTTTGACAGCATTTATATCAGATCAACAAGTGCAAAGGCTGTGACCATAGGTGTTGTTTTAAGAAGAATCAAGTAGATCAGTGAATATGAAGAGAATGAGCAAGGGGTAGAGTGGTACAAGATAAATCATGTCATATAACTAGTACTTTGGATTTTACTCTGACTTCAGAAGGAACCCATTGGCGCTTTTTGAGCAGTGGAATTAATGATATAATATGTTTAAAAATAAAAAGCTATTTTGAATGCACTGTGAAAAATGTTTCTGCTTGCCCTGTCTTTGCCCCTCTCTCTCTGTCTCTCTCTCTCTGTATATAAATATATGAATACATAAATATATATATAGTATTATATATACAAATCCATATATGTGTATTATATATAAACCCATATATAATTATACATACATAAACACATACATATTAAAAAATGTATAATAATTGTGATAGTCTTTTTTTTTTTTAATTTTTTTTTTTCAACGTTTTTTTTTTTATTTTTATTTTTGGGACAGAGAGAGACATAGCATGAATGGGGGAGGGCCAGAGAGAGAGGGAGACACAGAATCGGAAACAGGCTCCAGGCTCTGAGCCATCAGCCCAGAGCCTGACGCGGGGCTCGAACTCACGGACCGCGAGATCGTGACCTGGCTGAAGTCGGACGCTTAACCGACTGTGCCACCCAGGCGCCCCGTGATAGTCTTTTTAAGATAAATATTCTGAACGTATGGCAATGAAAATGTTCAGAATAAACATAAGTTACATCAACTAAATGAATTAATAAGCGATTAAGTGAATGAATGAACAAATGAGTGAATGAATGAACAAATAGATTAACTGATGAGTGATTTGGAGAGTATGTTCACATAATATAAATATTTTGTGATACAGATGAGCACAAGACACATTATGTTGTGGTTTAGTCAAGTATCACTAGGCAATTAGTTTGAAAGAATAATTTGCCTAATTTACATACATTTGCACTTGGAGTTTAGGAGAGTCTAAGTACTAACACAAAGCAATTAGTATGCTGAATTTTTTTCAGAGTCAATATTTACTGCTGAACACAAATTAAGTCACATTTTAAACCAAGGAATTCTGTCATGTGCTTAATAAGAAATTCTCTGACAGTTGTTTATGCGTTCTTACTTTAATGTATCTGGATGAACTCATGTGCTATATTTGAAAAACTTTACTCCTGTGACTGAACTGACCTTGGTCTTCACCCACTACTATAATTGAGCAAGTAAATTGTACTACTTCTTTGCGAAGTATACATTTGGTAATCTAACACAATTACTCAAATTTCACCTTCTAATTTTCTTCCCTATATACATAGAAACATAGTAAGATTAAATTACATACTTATAATTACAAATATAGACATTTTCAGTACACAATTATCACAAATCTGTCACCAAATACAGAAACAACCACACTTTTTAAATTAACTATTTGATTATAAATATGCTTATGATGTCACTTTAGCATTTAAATACATTGCTTTGCTTTTGTGTCTGTCTCTACACACTAAACAGTAAACCCACAGAATAAATGCTAATTTTTTTGGCCTTTATATCTTGTACACCTGCGAATTGCCTGATCTAAGGTAGTATCTCAGTAAATTTTTAATACTTTTATGTGATGTCATGCAAATTCTATAATATTAACCTCTTTCAAGTTTATAACAATGAATTTCAGTATATTTACAGAGTTATAAGACCATCTCCACAATGTAATTTTAGAACATTTCCATAACCTTAAAAGGAAAACTTGTGGCAATTTAAAGTCACTATCCATTCCTGCCCCCAGTAATAGAAAGACATTATTTTATGTTACTATAGAATTGGCTTTTGGATATTTCATATAATGGCATTTAATAATAAATGCTTTTTGTGCATCATGCTTCTTTTACTGAGCAAAATATTTTCAAAGTTCGTGCATGGTGTCACATGTATCAGTTCTTCATTCCTACCTATTGCCAAATACTATCCCACTGTATGGATGTACCACAGTTTGTTCATCATCAGTTGATGAGCCTTTAGATTGTTTCCCCGTTGGCCTATTATGAGTAAAGCTGCTATAAACATTATTACACAAGTTTTTGTGTGGACATATGTTTCATTTTTCTTGGATAGATATGTAGTAGTGGAATCTTTTGGTCACATGGCATATCTTTTTTAACTAAGAAGTTGTCTTGGTATATTTTTTTTCAAAGCCCATTTATTTATGTTTAAGAAAGAGAGAGAGCGTGTGTGCATGCATGTACAAGTGGGGAAGGGGCAGGGAGAGAGGAAGACGGAACCCAAAGCAGGCTCCAGGCACCCAGCTGTCAGCACAGAGCCGCATGTGGAACTCGAACTCAGGAACTCACGAGCTGTGAGATCATGACCTGAGCTGAAGTCAGCCTTTTAACCGACTGAGCCACCCAGGCGCCCCAGTAGTTTAGTAATTTTTTAAAAATAGCATCTTAAGATATACTTCAAAGTCATTATTTATTTTATGGTAAATTTAGTGATATTTTTACATTCTAATATGTGATCTACACTGCAATAAAAACACACTTTCTCTTAAAAGTATAGCACAATATTTTCTTATCTATAAATTAACAAATATAGAACTTTCATTTTCTTTTAATAAAACATGACCAACACAGTATTTTCCTATAAACAGAGGCAACACCAATGGTAATTATTCAGGGATGTCTAAATGTCTCAGACTTTCTATTTTTATTTTAAATCAAGGGACTTTATTTCTTTTTTTAGCAAACAAGTTTTCAGGTGTGTATCCAATGAAAAATTTAGGTTGATATTGTCACATTCACCGACATATTGCCATACTCATCAAAGTCCTTTATTAACATATTGCAGGGTTTTTTAAACTTAATATTAAGTATGAACAAAAACACTCTCTTTCAAATGAGTCATAACAATTTTGGAAAGGAATCATCAACAATCAGAGCCTTAGGAACAACTTTTGGATAGTGTGCTGTTTCAGAGTTAATGAAGCACACTTATGAGGCAGACCAAAATATACCAATTACAATACTGGGAAAATGCATTTTGTGAATTGCAGTCATAATACCATTATTTTCTACTGTCCTTTTTTTTTCATTGGCCGGAAAGCTAACAGAATATCCTCATTAACATGTATTCCAATATATTATACTTATTGACATCTTACGACATTTATGATTTTGAAATTTATCTTGAGTGGTATTTCCATTTCATCTTTGCATTAGCATCTCAAGTAATTGGTCATGAGAAAATAGTTTCTTGGAATGCTTATAACTATTTTTTCTTAACATCAGATTGTGCTGTAATCTTAATTTCTACTTAACATGTACTCATAGAGAAAAGGGTATTTCAAGCAGAAAAGAGTGATAACCACAGCAGTATCTAAAGTTGCATAGATGTTAGACTAACTTCTGTCTGTATTTCATTAGGAAACTAATGTTAACTTTTGTAAAAATCCAGACAATTTCTCTAAAATTATTCCATCCCTAAACAGTTTAGTCTTTAGTTTATAAAGTAATATTTACTGGACAGTTGAGGGAAAAAACTGTATCAAAGAGAGTTTGGCATATTATTTTACTCCTTGTTGTTTAATTGCTCTGCTTAGTAGGGCAGAGGGCCACAAACCATTCAGGTCATAGGAGTCATTATTGTCAATACGTAGTAACGTGAATAAAGTTTAAACTTTGAACTTTGAACTGTTTTATGAAAATGGGAAGGTGCATTTCTTTAAATAAGTTAAATTATCATTTGTTGACTGTTGCCAGCCATGTATCAAAATTATCAGCTATGACTAAAATTATCCCACATTTTACTATTAGGTTTAACACCTTCATTAAATGCAGCATGCCTAGATATGAATATGCTTTTGTGATTTTGAGGTAGAAATGGACTCTGCTGACCTTATCCTATTTTAAAATGAAAACGTTTATAGCAACTTAACACTATCAAGTAACATTTAAAGGCTTTAAATAACATGTTTTTGAAGAGTGAATGAATTCCAGTGAAAGAGCCTTAGTAATTGAATCTGAATTGACTGGTTTTATTGGTTAGGAAAAAAAATAGTTTATTTTGACAACTCAATTTAAAATTGTCTAGTTAAGCGTAATGTGAGAATCTCGCTTAAAGACTGTCTTCCCAGCTTATTGGAGCTTTGTAAAAATTTCTTTAGGCTAAAACTTGATGGATGTTTTTGATGAATTTGTTAATTTACTATTCTTCAATTTAACAAAGCGATATATTAATGGATGTTAGCAATTTCAGTTTAAGAACCAATACATAACTGATTTAAAGGAATAATTTCCACTTGCTTTTTCTGTCCCTTTTTCTAATTTCTCCCCATCAAAGCTGAGCAATATCTCAAGACTGAATTGCTAAGAAATGTTGTGTTAAGAGAATGAAAGCCTTGGGATTGAGAGTAAAATAATTCAGTTCCTTTTAAAACGGGCGATACTTCAGAGCCATCAAATCTAAGAAAAACTGCAGTGATCTATGATGTAAAATTAGGCTAATTCTATGTGAAAATGAACAGTATTTTCTCACTTTTCTGAATAGGTCATTATTTTGAGGTTAATAATTTTAAAATTCCCAAGAATACCATAGAAATTGATTTCCCCCCCTTAAGATCCCTCTTTGAAAGAAAACGATTCATGTATAATGATACTTGTACTCCTGTCAGGTCCAATTTAACATTACGAGGAACTCATTCTTCAGTGTATGTAGTGGGTTCTATTTAATATAGCAATTCTTCAATTATAAAAGGATGCTCCAGCAAATCTTGTCTTCTCAACTCTCTGAAGTCTTTGGAAATTTTTACTTGTTAGTTTGTGATTTTTTTTCCTTAGAGAACAGTCCCTATTATTTCTGTTCACCAATAACTGGATTTTAGTGGCTGCTTTTATTCTAAAATGTCATGAAAATAAAATTTAGTTATGTTACCTGAAAAACAGAAGATGCCACATCTTATACAAAATCAGCTACATGTATTCAGAATTGGTCTTGCATTTATTGCTACATTCAGGCTACAATAGAATAGCATGTTGGAGTTCCTCTCTAAACCACAACTTTAAAGGCACTTGGGTGGCTCAGTTGTTTAAGTTTCTGACTCTTGATTTCAGGTGATGTTATAATCTTGTGGTTTGTGAGATGGAGCACCATGTTGGACTTGCACTAACAGCACAGAGCCTACTTGGGATTCTTTCTCTCCCTCTCTCTGCCCCTCCTCCGCTCATGTGTGCATGTACGTGCTCACTGTCTCTCAAAATAATTAAACATGAAAAAACATTTTTAAAAGCCCACGTCTCTCAATATAATCTCCACAATTTTTATTTCAAACTCCATTTAGTCATACTTGAGGCTTCTTAAAAGATGTGACTTGTTTTACTATATGTGATTTCAACAATACTCATTTTAGAAAACAAAAGTAATGCTACCTGTTATCCGTAATAGTAACTTACCCACATAATCCATGATAGCAACTTATCCACATTTTTACTTATTCCATTGGGTTTTATGAGAATTTTTTGGGAAAATAATGCGTGACTTTAATTTCTATGTTCTATGTTCTATGTTTAATTTCAGTTCGACATTCCCATATATTCAAAAACATATGATGACAGGTATCCTTTTTTTTTCTTCACTTAATGAATTTAGAATTTCTTAAATTTAACTTGATATATTTATTTAGATATATAAGGAGCTGACCCAACAGAACATTTCACTTTACTATCCTAAATGGCATTCTGCTTAAAACCTAATGCTTCATTGTTGAATGAATAGATATTTGGGCACAATTTTAATCACATTCTCTTAATATCTTGTGTTTATCTTCTATCTACCTATCATGTACCTATCATTTATATTTCTGGCCATCTATTTTTTTTATTGGAAATAAGATTATATCACAATAAATTGCTAGTGAGATACATGGGTTATGTTCAATAAAACATTCCATTTAATAAACCATTTTATCTATTCAATTACTAATTTCTAAAAACTCACAAATACACTGAAAGAGAAAAGAAAACTCTGCTGGAAATTGGAAATATTAAAGAATCCTCATTATTGATACAAGGTATTCTATAGAGAATGGGTAGAAATATTGATAGTGAATTCCATTTGACAGGCTTAATTTCTAGGATATTAAAACTGGTAATATGAACACTTTATGAAAGATCAGTGTATAGTATAGTTAACTGTTTCTAAGGAATATACAACTATACTTACTTCAACCTAGCAAGCAAAACTCAACTAAATAATATTGATGATTTAACATCTCTATTATGGACCGAATTTCTGTGTCTCATCCCCAATTCATATGTTGAAGTCCTCAAATTTTGTTAAAAGACAAACTGAGGCATTTAAAAACTTTTAAGAATTTATTTGAGAAAAACTTATTTGAATCAGGCAGCATCCAATCTAGTGGATAGAAAAGAGCTGTATAAAATTAAAAACTTTTATAGGCAGAAGGGAAAAGTAAGAAAATTGCACTAGGAAAATAAAGTGGGCAGTTGGCTATTGCACAGTCACTTTCCTTTGGGGGATGGTAGGGGTCTGTTAGGCAGTGCTCATTAGGCAATTCCTCCTGATTGATTTAATCTTCTGTTTCTGGGTGTGCAAAAACTGTAATCGGGCCTTGGTTTGGTGACTTAGTTTGGGGCTTAGCATAAGTGACTCTATTTGGGGTCTATTACTGTCTTATTGTTATCACCCTAATGTGATGGTTCTTGTCGTAGAGCCTTTGGGAAGTAATTAAATTTAGATGAGATCATGAAGAGTAGAGTCCTCATAATGGGATTAGTGTTCTTCTAAGAAAAGGAGAAGACACCAGAGCGTGCCCCCCCCCCTCTCTCTCGTGTCTGCCATCTGAGGACACAGAGAGAACCAGCCTTTTGCAAGTGAAGAAGAAAACCCTGACCAGAACATTACCATGCTAGCACCCTAATCTTAGGTTTCCAGTTTCCAGAAGTGTGAAAAATAAACTTTTGTGTTAAGCCACTCAGTCTATGTCATTTTGTTATAATAGACCAAGCTAAGACAATCTTCAAGAGTAACTTTATTTTTCTTTAAAATGGATATAATATCTGCACCTTTGCCTGAAATCCAGAGATTATGTTATAAATACCAAATTTGTAAATATTTGAAATTGTGAAGTTATATTCGTTTTTCAGTTGAGGTCATTTCACTTGTGTTGAATCATCATTGAACTAATATTGCTTAATGTCATTCAGAACATTGGTGAATGAGCTAGGTCTCAAGGTGGAAGAGCAGTCTAAATAAAAGTTAAATTTAAATATTTGACATATCTATAAACTTCCTTTCGGTTATGAAACTGTCATTTATTTTTCTCCATATTGTTCTCTATTCTAAGCTTCACCAGCAATTTTTAGCCACCCTCTCCACCCCCCAAAGTATTTCAGCTATTTATTTCATTATTTCATCTCTGGTAACCCTTGCCTTCACCACTTCAATTTCAATCAGATCAAACTACTTATTATTTTTTTTTTTTTTTAATTTTTTTTTTTTTTTTCAACATTTATTTTTGGGACAGAGAGAGACAGAGCATGAACAGGGGAGGGGCAGAAAGAGAGGGAGACACAGAATCGGAAACAGGCTCCAGGCTCTGAGCCATCAGCCCAGAGCCTGATGCGGGGCTCGAACCCACGGACCGCGAGATCGTGACCTGGCTGAAGTCGGACGCCCAACCGACTGCGCCACCCAGGCGCCCCAATTTTTTTAATATGTTCCCTCAAAGGAATTCTATTGCCAGATGTTTCACGTAAACAAGATAATTTGAGACCATTGGAGGTGGACTAGTGAATGCTAATTTATCTGCTCTTTATCATTGCTTAGTTTACTGGAAAGGAAGTATGAGTGAGCGTTAAAAAATAAAATGCTGAATATGTTTTTAAAATAAATTTTTAAGTATTAATCTACTATTGAAATAAAAATGCAAACTGGAATAAATTACTGAGGAGAAAAGTAGAACAACCAACTAAAGTTGTTGAATGCAGAGAGATCCAGGAAAGGGATAAACTAAGAAAATGACAGAAAAACATAGCAAATAATAATAATAATAATAATAATAATAATAATAATAATGAAAAGGTCACAGAAGTGTTTTGGATATCCTCAGGGTACTCCTCTATATTCACTGTCTTTCTCCATCCTTCACCTTATCTGTGAGCACAAGGAACCTGACCTTTGCTTCAGGTTTCTTATACTCTAGTTCCAAGTGTGTAGAAAGGAGGGGAAGGAGAAAAATGGGGTTCAGATAATTATTGTCCTGGCTAAATACCTGCAATATTGCAATGGTCAGGCAGTTTCTCTCCTGTCAAAAGGCCCTCTCCCCACAAACGTTTCTTTCAGTTAAGTCCAGAATAGTGGAGCACCTCACTTGTTACTAGTTACAGGATAATACACTATCGCTTGCCATTTCTCCACATTCTACCATATCTTTGAAATAAGTGCTCTTACAATCATTAAACTTTCCTCAAGTACTCAGTTTGAAGGTACCACCTCTTTCATGTGGGCATCCTAAGGCAGTAGGTGAATAATCAGTCATATCAAGTAGGCAAAGTCACAAGTCAAACCCATGTTTGGTTAAGTGAAGATACTCAGTGTTTTATTCCGTAGCTATCACTGGAAATAAATTATACTTAAAGATTGCCTATAAATTGGTGAATAAAGGGGCGCCTGGGTGGCGCAGTTGGTTAAGCGTCCGACTTCAGCCAGGTCACGATCTCGCGGTCCGTGAGTTCGAGCCCCGCGTCAGGCTCTGAGCTGATGGCTCGGAGCCTGGAGCCTGTTTCTGATTCTGTGTCTCCCTCTCTCTCTGCCCCTCCCCTGTTCATGCTCTGTCTCTCTCTGTCCCAAAAAATAAATAAAAAACGTTGAAAAAAAAAAATTAAAAAAAAAATAAATAAAAAAAATAAAAAAAAAATTGGTGAATAAAATATGTCAGAAAAAATGAACCGAAAATATTAAAATGTGTAAGTCATCAAAATGAAATATCAGGTCAAAATTTTCTACATATTTGGGGGAATGGAATAAGCAACATCAGATATATGGTTGACATCATTAGATGACATGTGGTTGGGTCCAAGGTAGGGTTGCTATATTTAACAAATACAAATGCTTACACACAATTAAATTTAAATTCTAGATACAACAAATGCTTTTTTAGTAAAATATGTTCCATCAAATGTTACTGCTTACCTGAAATTCTTGGGTACTTGGGTGTCTTAGTCTGTTCAGGCTACTATAACAAAATACCATAGACTAAGTGGCTTAAACAACAAACATTTATTTCTCACAGTTCCAAAACCTGGCAAGTGCAAGATCAAGGCACTTTGCAGATTCATTATGAGATGAAGTCGCATTTCCTGGTTCACAGATGGCATTCTCCTAGCTATTTCCTTACGTGGCATAAGGGGCAAGAGAGTTCTCAGGGGTCTCATTTATAAGTGCACTGATTTCGTTCTTGAAGGCTCCACGCCCATGACTTAATAATCTCACTAAAACCCCACTTCTAAATACCATCACACATTGGAGTGCCTGGGTGGCTCAGTCATTTAAGCGTCAGACTTTGGCTCAGGTCATGATCTCACGGTCCGGTCCATGGGTCTGAGCCCCACATCGGGCTCTGTCCTGACAGCTCAGAGCCTGGGGCCTGCTTTAGATTCTGTGTCTCCCTCTCTCTCTCTCTGCTCCTCCCCCTCTCACACTCTGTCTCTCTTTCAAAAATGAATAAACTTTAAAAGTTTAAATAAAGAAATACCATCACATTGGAGAGTCAACATACATATTTTCAGGGGACACAAATGTGGACATTCTATATTTTAACTGGCAACCCCAGCAGGAGATACAATATATGTGTACTACTGACCTCATATCTTATGAATGTTCATTAAAATATCCACACTGGAAAACAGGTACTTCATAATTGCAAGGGATTGCCAACAGCCCAGTAGAGATCAGTCAGTCTGTTTACTAATTCTCTTTAATGTGCTGTTGTACAAATATGGGGTGCCTGTGTGGCTCATTCAGTTAAGCATCTGACTCTTGATTTTGGCTCAGGTCGTGATTTAGCGGGTTCCTGGGATAGAGCCCTGCATCATTCCAAGTCCCTGCTTGGGATTCTTTCTCTCTCTCTGTCTTTCCCTCTCCCCCTTCCTCTCTCTCTCTCCCCTCACTCATGCTTTCAAGCACTCTCTCTCTCTCCTTCTCTCTCAAAATAAAAAAAAATAAACTTAAAAAAATATGGCCCTGGCTTTAGGATGGAGGCATTACATTGGGTCAATGATGATTTGACCTCACTAAAGTTCAGCAGACTGTATAAATCAAACTTGCTCAGATTCACCCAATAAGATATAAGTTCTCAAATGAACACACTGGTTAACTAGAGACAGATTGATTCCAGAATGATGGAAGCAGTTATTGACCTCACTGAAATAGGAAGTTTTCATTTTCTTCCGCTATTTGTAATAGTTCTTCCAATGCCAGCCCCCATAGAGTTACTAAGTCTTACATAATGATATACATTATTGCTTTTAATACCTTACTTTAAAGAGTAGACACGAAAGCAATGGGCTACTTTGTAAGAATTTTGCATCTTTCTATATACACCAACGTGAAAAACAATTAGTGTTAAAGTTAGTTGGATGCATTATTGAAAGTTAATTTATGATGAAAGTATTAGATAGTGTCTTACAAACTTGGGGTGTTTTCCTGTCCAACTTCATGTTTTCTGTACCATGAATGAGAATGTAAAATGTCTCCAATAGCATAATATACAGCTAATATTTTTGTCGTTGTTGTTCAAATTCAGTTAGGCTCCCTTCACTTTATGAAGACCTAAAACAATGGATTCTTTCTATTAGCTACTAAGGGAGTGAGTTAAAATATTGGAGACAAAATTTGTTAAAAGTCTCTTTTACTTGGCATCTCTTTGGTAATATTAAGATAGTATTAGTTGTGTTTTAAACATATGTTACTGCTATGATTTTATTTCCTTTCTTGTGAAGCATTACTCTCCACAAACTGTGGAGAGTAAAATCTCTCTGTAATCTCTCTTTGAGCCCTTTGTCTTGAAAGAAAAAGATATAAATGGTGGTTATCTCATCCTAACTTCTCATACAGTTGAACTGCCTCCATCTTAAATAATCAAAATAAGGTGATAGTATCAAGTTACATTTTTCCTTTTATATTTGAGGCATCAAGTAGAGGCTTCCTCTGTTGTCTCATAGAAATATATATAAAAAAAGAACTATCTCCATCTTTTATACCTAAAGCCATCACAGAGAAAATTATGTATATTTTTCTCTTATTTGAGGCATGAGAGATAGCTTTCTTCTATTTTCTCACACAAATATGTACACATTAAAGAACCACTTGTTAATGTAAGCAAAGTAAATACTAATACTTTCTCTCACATTAATTCACTTTTTACAACTTATTTAAATTATCTTGTGGTTGTGTGAAAGCATAAATCCTCACATACAGTATTCTCTTATGTTCAAAAACATCATAAGTCAATTGAGCTGATAAGCCATAGGATTTTTCAGCAGGATTGCCCATGAATCTCCTAGAGCAGCTAATTTAAAAAAATAAAGGGGTGGAATTTAAGATACTACTTATAATAAACTGAATTACAACTTAAGGGAGAGAATGTTTCTTCCTTGTGATTCTGGGTTCTGCTGAATTGAAGGGTTTAGCTACCACCACTTGTTTATAAACTAGAATGATTAGTGTTTATCTGGGGATCCTTGTGCAAATGAACAAAGTCAACGATAACTTACTGTGTTACTAGGGTGATTGATCTTGACTATAGAGGGAAAATAAGGTCACTGTGGGACAAAAGTGTACAGGGAACCCTTGGTTCCCTGTATATATGGAACCTGAGGGTTTTCTGTAGGACTTCTGGAATTCGTTCACAAGGTTTAAAATGATAAAGCTTTGCTAGAGTTCTGCCCACGCGTCACAACAAACAAAACACTTCTCTGTTCCTTTGGGACTAAGATTTGAGTCACACTTTTGAGGCAACTCATTTATAGCAAGGAATGGACAAAATGGATGGGAGAGAAAGATAATCATAAATGTCAGTAATGCCCTTGTGATTATTTCAAAAATAGCAATATTGAGATATTAAATTTTATTCCATTCTTTTTTGCCATATATATTTTAAAATCTCAACTTATTTTTCCTTTATTCTTCCATTCCCTGCCATTATGCATAAAATAGCTGAAAAAATACAACTTATTTCAAGTATTGTGAAGTATATTTATGGGCAAAATGTAAAGAAGAGAAGGAATGGACATCAGATCCAGTTATCTGAAACATGAAACTAGATGATGGCTTACCTGATGTTGGAACTGGTGTTGCAGCATCTTTTTAGGGTTGGTTAATATTTTGGAACTTTTTATGAGGGAACTTACTTAAGTGGAAGGGATCACTTAAAGATGTATCAGAATTGGATAGAAAGATATGTGTGTGTTTGTGTACACTGAAAGGGAAAAAAAATCTGGATCACAGGATATTTGAAGTTATGTTTGTTTTTTTTTTTTTTTAATCTTCCTAAGGCCATACAAATTTCCACTTGAGAAACTACTTTTTCACCAGAGTGTATTCTTGTTAACAGTACAATCAAGTTTTTCTCTTTTTCTCTCTTCAAATGAGATGCCCATGACCGAAGCTAAGATAATCACTCTATCTTTTTTAAGGTGCTGAACCTCAACTAGAGTGATGGAAAGAAAAGGAAATGGAGTGTAAATTGTTATTGCAGACTGCATTGTCCTAAATTGCCTTAACTCCTCCAATGTTCTTGTTTTGTTTCCAAGTCTTATTCTCTGCTCTCTCTACTTTTACCATCTATGGTTTACCTTCAGCATATTTATTTTTTATTTAAATTCCTTAGATGCAAATTCTGGTTTCTCTAATCAAATAACACAAACTGATGTAACCATAGTAAGGAGACCATAATCCATTCCTAATTTATCATAAGATCATTGTTTTGACAAGAATCAGTGTTGAAAGCCATTCAATTCCTTTTTTCATCTATGGAAGGGCATAGTATAATTTGTTACTTTTACATGTTAATGTAGTGAATTTTATTAATATTGTGAAAGCTATTCTTGAAATGATTTCCATTCTGAGGAAGTGTTAATATGGTAATAATTTAGTAGTTATGCATTTAACATTGAACTCTGTGTAAGTTCTTTTTCTTTTTCTTTTTAGTACTGTTAATTTTATAAGAATTTAAAAAGAATGTTTCCCAATTTTACGTATATATGTATCTCTCTATTGTATCTATATTATCTTGAATTGATTATCATTGAAATTGACTATTCTGACACTATATGGTCAACAGATCTTCAACAAAGCAGGAAATAATATCCAATGTTGTTGGGAAAACTGGACAGAAGCATTCAAAAGGATGAAACTGGACCATTTTCTTATACCATGCACAAAAATAAATTTGAAGTGGATGAAAAACCTTGAGGTAGCTGGGTGGCTCAGTCAGTTAAGTGTCTAACTTTTGATTTTGGCTCAGCTCATGATCTCACGGTTTTTGAGTTTGAGCTCCGCATCAGGTTCGGCACTGACAGCACACAGCCTGCTTGGGATTCTGTCTTTCCTTCTCTCTCTGCCTCTCCCTATCGCTCCCCAAAATAAGCAAATAAATATTTTTAAAAAATGGATCAAAGACCTAAATGTGGGACAGGAAACCATCAAAATCCTAGAAGAGAACACAGGCAGAAAACTCTTTGACCTTGGCTGGAGCAACTAGGCACAGCTCCAGAGGCAAGGGAAACAAAGGCAAAAAATGAATATTGGGACTTTTTCCAAGCAAAAAGATTCTTCACAGGGAAGGAAACAATTAAAACTAAAAGACAGCCTATGAAATGGGAGAAGAGATTTGCAAATGACATATCTGATAAAGGGTTAGTATCCAAAATCTATAAAGGACTTAGCAAACTCAGCATCCAGAAAATAAATAACCCAGTTAAGAAACAGGCAGAAGACACAAATAGACCCTTCTCCAAAGACGCCCAGATGGCTAACAGACACAGGAAAAGATGGTTAAATCAGTCATCACCAGGGAAATACAAATCAAAACCACAATGAAATACCACCTCATACCTGCCAGAAGGGCTAAAATTAACAACACAAGAGACAACACGTGTTGGTGAGGATGCAGAAAAAAAGGAACCCTCTTACACTGTTGGTAGGTATGCCAACTGGTGCAGCCACTTTGGAAAACCGAATGGAGGTTCCTCAAGACGTTAAAAATGAAACTACCCTGCTACCTAGCAATTGCACTTCTAGACAGTTACCCAAAGGGTACAAAAATACTATTTCAAAAGGACACATGCACTTGGATGTTTATAGGAGTATTACCAACAGTAGCCAAACTATGGAAAGAGCCCTAATGTCCACCTACTGATGAGTGGATATAGATAACCAATATCTATATCTGTATATCTATATCTATCTATATATCTATATCTATGTCTATGTCTATATCTAATCTATATCTATATATCTATATAATGGATTATTATTCAGCCATCAAAAAGAATGAAATCTTGCCATTTCCAACAACATGGATGGAGCTAGAATGTACTATGCTAAGTGAAATAAGTCAGTCAGATAAAGACAAATACCATATGATTTCACTCATACGTGAAATTTAAGAAACAAAACAGATGAACATATGGGAGGGGGAACAAAAGGGAAAGAGGGAAACAACCCACCAGAGACTTTGCTATAGAGAACAAACTGAAGGTTGATGGAGAGAGGTAAGTGGGGGATGGGCTAGATGGATGATGGGTATTAAGGAGGGCACTTGTTATGAGGAGCACTTGGGTGTTGTACGTAGTTGATGAATCACTGAATTATCAGATCTTGCACATTGTTTTTCAGTTAGTGTCTGTAACATATTAATCATAGTTATTTCAACTTCGGTTCATTGCAAATCTATGTCTTATTGAAATCTAGTTCTTTTGTTTCCCCCTCTTTTAGATTGGGTTTCATATTATCTTTTCATGCATCTCATAATATTTTCTTGAAAGCTAGATATGTTAATAGGGAATACATAATGATCCACGTATTTTGAATGTTTGAACATCATTCCTTTCCTTCTGCCAGGCATGGGGTGGATTTGGGTTAATCTAGTTACAATTTGGGCTGGCTTTGAAGTTTGTTGTTGTCGGATTTACCCTCAGTGTGTCACAGAATTAAATTCCTCTAGGGATACCTAGTATTCAATTTGTAGGCTAGTTTGTCAGAGTTTGTTTTTTTCCAGTGTCTGCTCACTGAGAAAATTTCTCTCTTTCCACTTTCTTAGCAATACTGCACTGTTATTTTAATTCCATTTGACATGGTGGTGGGACCTGAGGAAGGAAACGGTGTGTTATTTGTTATGCTAATAAGCTTCTGCTGGTGTTAGCACTTGGAACCTGGGTGTTATATTATGTGACTTTCCAAGTGTTCTTGCTTTCCAGCTTGCTGTAATGCTAATGCTAACATATATTCCTACCCCTCTCCAAGGGTAGAAATTCTTTTTCTCCCCCTACTTGGAGTGGATTTCTACCAGTACCTTAAGCAGTCTTTTTTTGTTTTGTTATTTCTTTTTTTTTTCTTCCTCTTCCTTTTAAGATTAAAGTGTTTATTCCATTGTAGAGTTAGATACGAGTCTATGTGGAACTTCAGCAGTGCCTATTACTCCCTTTCCCTAGTCCGCACTAGGAAGGAAGCTTATTTGGGATCCTCTCTGGTCCTCCCTGTGAGCACCTAGTGGATGTCATGAAGGAAACATCTCCAGAGAGGGTGCAAACTTCTTTATATCTGCAGCTCTACAGGACACTTACTTGACCCTATCATCCCATTTCTCTGATGGGTTAGGGTTAAAGAAAAGTCATCCAAGTTTTTCCAGCATTTTGTAACTGCAGGAGCAACACTTTTTTTGCTATTCTCTTTATCTCCAAACTGAAGCAAGAAATCCCATTGTAATTAAAATGTGTATTTATCTTTTGAGTAGTTTTTTATTTGTTTATTTGCCATGTGGTTGTTTTCTGTGTATTGTCTATTCATTGTGGTGTCCTTTTTAAAATCTAGGTTATCTATCTTCATTTTGACTGCAGTAGTAACAATGCCTTATATTTTTTTAATACAGACATTTCATTTCATAATTATTCACGTCACTCCAGGTTTGCATTTTCACTCATTTAGTAGTGTGTTTTCTTTAGTTTTGTTTGTTTGTTTTATTCAGTTTTGTGGGGTTTTTTTGTGAACAAAGATATTAATTTTAATGAAGTCTGATGAAGCATTCTTCTTTGCTAAAGTTATTTAAAATAATTAATAAAATATTATATTATAAAATAAAGAATTTAAAAAATTAATAAAAATTTAATTAATTAAAAATTAATAAAATATTATATTATAAAATAATATAATAATTATAATTTAAAATAATTATGTCAAATTCCAACATCCTGAAGAGTCTCCTCTTGTATATTAGAAACTTCATTGTATTTTAGAAACTTCATTGATTTACTCTTTGTTTTTGTTCATGATATATTCCAAATGGGCTTTCAGAATATGGTGTGAGAGATGATTTTAGGTTCATTTCTCCCCCCACATGAATATCCAATTTAATATGCTCTATTATATTTCAGTGTCTCCTTTGTCAAAGATAAGCAGACATAATTTGCATGTGTTTGTTTCTGATCTTTCTCTTCTATTTATTTTTGTGTATAATAGTTTTACACCAACACTTTTAACTACTTCAAAAATACTTTGATATCTATAGTCAATATCATTCTATTTTTTTTTATTATCTTTCAGGATTTTTGCTTATTTAAAGAATACACTTCTGTTAATGTATTTTTTTATTTTTGGGATTTCTAGTTAATTTTTAACTGTATTCTCAAATTTGAGAATAAAATACTATATATAAAGATAGGATACAATTCTCAAATTAAATATAAAGATAGAAATCTATCTTCCTATTGACTAAATTATTAAAAGTTATTAAAGTCTTTTTTTCCCTCTCACATTAGTAACGAGACCACTGTGATTCTTTTCATGGTCTGTGTATTTTTTCTTTTTTTTTTTTTTTTGTCATTCCATCCTGTTTCTGAACATTAATGGTAATTTTGAGTGATACTAAATATTTCATTTGGAAAAATTCTGGCTGATATGAATATGTTATCTTATTAAGAAAGGATTTAAATATAGACAGAGCACTTGAACAAACAATACTTATTTTCTTTTTTTATTTTTTTTATTTTTTTTATTTTTTTATTTTTTTATTTTTTTATTATTTATTTATTTATTTATTTATTTATTTTTTAATATATGAAATTTACTGTCAAATTGGTTTCCATACAACACCCAGTGCTCATCCCAAAAGGTGCCCTCCTCAATACCCATCACCCACCCTGCCCTCCCTCCACCCCCCATCAACCCTCGGAATACTACGTGGCAATGAGAACAAACAATACTTATTTTCAAGTTAATTCTTTGTGAATCTGGAATAGGCTTGAGGTTTTATCTATTCCTTGTTTACCCTTACTTAGAATATAATTGTTTATAGATCTTAACTGTAGGTCTGAATTATTTTCTAGAATCCGAGTTTCTCATAGAACCTGAAACTTCCATATTGGTATTTACTTGCATTTCTTACCAAAATCTCTATATTTCTTTAAATTTCCTAGAAGCTTCTTTCTGCTGCGTGGTCTATGCACGTATCTGTGGTTTAGTAAAGGGAAAATGCCTTAAAGATGACTTGTGGATATAATTTTGGACTAACTTCTTGGTAGTTCCCTTTTCCTCTAGGATCTTATACTTTCATGTCATGGCTACTTTGTTAGCTTTGAAATCCAAATTCTGTCTGCCATAGTCAGTGAGATTCCCACAAGCTCTAGCATCTTATTTTCTACTTGGCATCTGAGTGTTATGCTTCCCAGTTACGAAGTGTCTAAAGGAGAAGAAGAATAATCAATGTTGAGTCATCTTATTGTGTTTACTTTTGCCCCAGGATCTCTGTATTTTTTCTAAGGTTATTTGCATCTGATATTTCTTCCACTTGGGACCTTCTTCTCCTAATTATGAATATATCTTCATTCAGTCTCAACTCAAATGCTACCTCTTTAGAAATAATTTATCAGATAACTGAGACAATAATATTTATTACTTACAGCTACTTCATCATTGTTCCATTTTTATCATAAAATTTATCACTAACTGAAGTAATTCTTTTGGTCGTATTTATTTGTTTACATGTTCGTTGGTCTCTGACCATGTTAAAATAAACCAGAAGGCAGTCTTTGTCTTTTTCTCTATAATATTCTCGTTTCATGAAACACAACTGATACTGAGTACACATTTTTGTATGTTGAAAGAATGTACAAAAGGAAGACCAAGCTTAATATTAAAGTAGAAATTCAGTATTAATAATGTCCATAATTTCTTTTTTTTTTTTTTTTAATTTTTTTTTTCAACATTTTTTATTTATTTTTGGGACAGAGAGAGACAGAGCATGAACGGGGGAGGGGCAGAGAGAGAGGGAGACACAGAATCGGAAACAGGCTCCAGGCTCCGAGCCATCGGCTCAGAGCCCGACGCGGGGCTCGAACTCACGGACCGCGAGATCGTGACCTGGCTGAAGTCGGACGCTTAACCGACTGCGCCACCCAGGCGCCCCAATAATGTCCATAATTTCTAATATGTTGATATTCATTATAAATTCTTAACATAGAATCAATGGTATTTTTTATATCATATGATATAATATAATATAATGCATATTTATGTTACAGGTCATTAGAAGATTTACTACTAGTGTTTTTACATAGAGTGGAATATGCATATGAAGAGAGAAATTATCTTGTGTTGTCAAAATTTAGGTAAATAAATATATTATCCATATGATCTATTCACTTATATTAAATTTGCTTCAGATTCAAAGTGGATATCACTAAGGAAAGTTTCCCCAACTAAGTTTAATCTTATTCTCTTGAAAAAACAAATAAGCAAAAATATTTTAATTGAAGCACCCGAAACACCATAATAGCATTAAATATTTCATGTTTCAATTTATTTTGGTTATAATCTTTAAAAAAAAAGGAGCATGCTTTCAAACACTTGAAATTTATTTTGCATTGCTTAGATGTTTTCTTAGATTCTTTATACTTGTCATGAAAAATGAGCATCATAAAACATCTGTGTACATAATAGAGTTTTAAAATAGTCATCTTAGATAAACTTCACCATCACAGTCATTCTCTATAAATATTTTTTTAAAAACATGTGTTGATCAACTTTACAACTACTAAGAAACAAAGGCTGTGTATGCTCAAACACCAAATGATCCCAGTGTCTAGATTTAAAGCAAAAACCAAACTTCTGGCAGAATACAATAAAATAATTAAAAATATGCCTCCTGCTTTTGGAATATTTTTCATGCATCAGTAAAAATCTTTTCAGCAAAGTAATAGAATAAAACATAATTAGAAAATAGCAAGTCAATTACTCTTGGAAGTATTTCTGTTTATCATCATTAAAATGTTGCTAAGCCTAGAGACAAATGGTATGTGAGTATGCATTTGTCAGATAAGAATTCTGAATAATTAGTGCTCTTAAGATTAGCATAAATAGCCCAAGGGAGTATTTGTACATAAAATAAGTCAAGAAAGAAAGGGTAAAAGAAGAAAGGAAATAAAATACCATTAGGCTAATCCATAGTAATTTAGAATACTTTTTCTACTTTTCTATTTATTTAAAAATGAAAAAAACTAAAACTACTCTTTTGTAGAGGGACACGTCCTTTCCTTATTCCACATAACAAAACTAACACATATTAATGAGGTTACATTCATATATGTATACATATGTAATTTATTTTTTTACATTTTTAATTTTTATTTAAATCCAATTTAGTTAACATATAGTGTAATAATGATTTCAGGAGTAGAATTTAGTGATTCATCACTTACACATAGCAACCAGTGCTTATCCCAAGTGCCCTCCTTAATGCCCGTCACCCATTTAGTCCATACCTCCCAACACCCCTCCAGCAACCTTCACTTTATTCTCTGTTTTTAAGAGTCTCTTATGGTTTGCCTCCCTCTCTGTTTTTACATTAGTTTTCCTTCCCTTGCCCTACGTTCATCTGTTTTGTTTCTTAAATTCCGCATATGAGTAAAATCATATGATATTTATCTTTCTCTGACTGATTTTGCTTAGCATAGTGCATTTTAGTGCCATCACATTGCTACAAATGGCAAGATTTCATTCTTTTTATCTTCAAGTAATATTACATATGTAATTTTGAACCAACTGGTTATTTTTAAAAGAAAAATGATCATACCCATTCTAAACATTCTTATTTATTCACATAACACCATTAATACTATAAGCAAAATAAAATTTAATGATATCAGAAAGCACCATCTTAATGACTAATCTGAAAAAGCACTATACTAAACCTATCAGTTCACTCCCATTCGTATTGTATGCATCTCTTTTTAGTAAGGAATAATTTCCACTCCTTTATTTTTCAACTCAGAGTACTTAGTTTGATTTTGTTGATCAATGTCTATCTTGTTCCCCCCCCACCCCTGGCACAGAATTATGTCTTTGGTCTTCCCTTTCCTAAATTTTTCCATTTTCTCTATTTAAACTTGTATTGTGTCTCATCCATTAAATTCTACTATTTCTTTATGAAGTTTGTTTAGCTACATTTTTAAAGATCATCTCACTTATTTTTTCCATCTATGTGATACAGAACTACTGTGTAATTAGAGTTCTAGTTGCAATTAACAGAAGATCTTTTGCCTGGTTGTAACAGAAAATAAAATTTATTAAAAGATGTTAGTTCACAAGAATTCCAGGAAAAAATTGCTCCAGGCTTAAAAGCTCAGAATACTCTCTGACCAAACCAAAGAGTCTCCCAGACATGTGCCTTTGTCACCACTACTCAGAACGAACACTAGATAGCATAAAGAGTCTGTTAACTGGTCATTCCTAGGACCCTACAAAGAGAAATGACACTAGTTAAAAAGAAAACTCTAAGCAACTACTTCTTAGTCTCATTTCCTCATTATTTAATTATCTTTTGAGTGATATTGCTTGTGGGAATTTAGTCACATCTCTGTGCCTTACTTAGCATTAAGGTAAAATTAGATCTAGATTTTAATGGGGGAAGTAGAACAAACAAATGAGAGAAATTTACATCTGCACAGTATTTTTAAGTTGTTGGATAAAGACAGTTGTGTCTGATGGTCACTAAAAGTCCTTCCAGATAAGTTTTGTTTCTTAAACAGCTTGTCGATCCTATTTACATAAAGGCTGTATCAATGAAATAAATATAAGAGGGTATATTTTTTTCAAATCCTTCTTATAGTGGTTATATCCTTTATTAATTATCCATACTGAAAAACCAAAGCAGTCTGTAACTTGTGTCAAATAAAAACATACTGGCAACCACTATTTTATTCTTTGCTTCTATGAGTTTTACTATTTTCGATACCTCATATCAGTGGAATCATGTAGTCTTTGTGCTTCCAGACAGGATTATTTCATCTACTATATACTGGTCTTCAGGTTCATCTATGTTATTGCATTTGGCAAGATTTCCTGCTTTTTTTAATACTAAATATTTCATTGTATGTATATACCACATTTTTCTTTTTAAAAACTTTTTTTTTAACTTTTATGTATTCTTGAGAGACAGAGAGCTTGAGCATGGGAGGAGCAGAGAGAGAGGGAGACACAGAATCTGAAGCAGGCTCCAGGCTCTGAGCTATCAGCACAGAGCCCGATGTGGGGCTTGAACCCATGAACTGTGAAATCATGACCAGAGCCTAAGCCGACACCTAACAGACTGAGCCACCCAGGTGCCCCTATACCACATTTTTCTTTACCCATTTATTTATGGATGGAAACTTGTGTTGTTTCCATATTTTGGCAATTGTGAATAATACTACAATTAACATGAGGGTGTGGATATCTTTTCAAGATCCTGATTTCAGTTATTTTGGATTCCCAGAAGTGGGATTGCTGGATCATATGGTAGTTCTATTTTTAATCTTTTTGAGAAACCTCCAGAATGTTTTTCACAGCAGCTGTACCATTTTATATTCCCGCCAACTGTGTACAAGTCTTCCAATTTCTCTTCATCAACACTTGTCAGAGACTTGGGGATGGGGGCGGAAGGGAGGAAATGAGAAGATGTTGTTCACTGGGTATGAAGTTTCAGTTATCCTAGATGAATAAGCTCTGGAGATATGCTGTAGGACACAGTGTTTACAGTTAACAGTACTGTATTGTACACCTAAAATTTTACTCAGAGGATAGATCTCATGTTGTGTTCTTACTACCAAAAACAAAAACAAAAAAAATACAAGGAAACTTTTAGAAGTGATGAGTATATCTGTATAGCCCTGATTGTGATGATGCTGTCATGAGTGTCTGCATATGTCCATACTTACCAAATTGTATGCATTAAATATGTGCAGTTTTTATAAATCAGCTATACCTCAATAAAGTCATTAAAATTTTTTAAAGAGCAAATCAGAACTTAAATTAAAAGGAAATTTTAATTGCAAAGATTATTGCAGTGGGGAAAATGCTCCCATTACAGCAATCTGCAGGAATCTCAGCAAATAGATAACAACTTTCCTTTTATAATATAGGGAATAGGTAAGCAAAAGTTTTAGCAGAGACTCCTAAGCACAAGTTGGGTAGTAAGCAAGAGAAAATGATCAGTGGAGTCTGACTATAAAAATGTCTCGGGGCGCCTGGGTGGCGCAGTCGGTTAAGCGGCCGACTTCAGCCAGGTCACGATCTCGCGGTCCGTGAGTTCGAGCCCCGCGTCGGGCTCTGTGCTGACAGCTCGGAGCCTGGAGCCTGTTTCCGATTCTGTGTCTCCCTCTCTCTGCCCCTCCCCCGTTCATGCTCTGTCTCTCTCTGTCCCAAAAATAAATAAAAAACGTTGAAAAAAAAATTAAAAAAAAAAAAAAATGTCTCACTGTGAGGGCATCTGGGTGGCTCAGGCAGTTAAGCATCCAACTTCGGCTCAGGTCATGATTTTGCAGTTTGTGAGTTCGAGCCCCACATTGAGCTCTCTGCTATCAGCTCAGAGTCCACTTAAAATCACCTGTTTCTCTCTCTCTATGCCCCTTCCCACTCTGTCTGTCTCCCTCTCTCTGAAAAAATAAATAAACATTTTAAAAAATGTCTCACTGCGGTCAGCCTGTTCTCAGAATGGGCTGATAATGATACCACTTTTAAGTGCTTGTTCAGGCTTGGGGGCAAGTTGATACATAGAAAGAGTAGAAGCCTGGTGAAAGTTTGGTGAAGACAAAGTAAACAATGAGAAATGGGTAACTGAAACATTTGTCAGTTCCCCCTGTTGTTTAAAGACAGACAATATCAACAATTAGAGATGGCTAACATTTCAATATTAAGGTTGATCCAAGTAATTTTCAGTTATGGGCTGCCCTTCACATTGTTGTTGGCTCTGAAAGATTAGTTATATTATTTATTGAGGATGTTGTTGAACTGACAGCTATTGGAAGACCTTAGAGATCAAGTATTTAATAAGAGGTGTGTCTAGGAATATAAAAAGATAATAATTATTAAAGTTTAAGGGAATAAAACCAAGAATTGTGGTTTGGAGGGAGCCAGTTCAGACGTTTCCAATATATAGTACTCAAAATGCCTTTAAATGGTTGAGTAACAGTGCAACCTGATGAATTTCCCAGGTTGTAGTCTAAATATATTTGGTGATGGCATAGACATTAGAGACATTTTGTGAAACATATGTACAGCAGAAGCTTTCATCCACTGCACAAGTACCTCTTTGAGAAGGAATAATCATGACCAATGATTGTAGAGAACCTCTTGCTTCAGTTTGTATAATTCTCTGGCAGTGATGTTGGTGGTTTTGGTTAAGACTGTCCATGATCCTGGTTTTTTGGGAAGCAGAGTATGGAACATGCAGAACTTTTGGCATACTGCTTGAGTGGCCCATCTAGCAGCAACACTGGGCATGAATGTTACCCTATGTGATCTGCTGAAACAGTCAAATATTTTAGGTTTCTTCCCAACTGCTTAGCTTCTTGTTCTAAGGATTCCTGACAATCCACGCTGGCTTTCTCAAGGAGCAGGGAGCTGTCCTTTCAAATTAAATAATCAAGGAAAGCAAAGACAATCTCTCCATCTCTATGGGAGGGTAAGAATCTAATTTAGATAGGAACCTTGCTTCAAATTGTAAAGATACCTCCTATTGTGAAGATACAAGAAAGTTTGTTCTCAATAAAATATCTGAGAATAAATTCAACCAAACAGGTGAAGACCTGGGCTCTAAAAACTGTAAAAAATTATTGAAAGAAATTGAAGATAATGCAAAGAAATGCAAAGACATTCCATGGGTTGGAAAAACAAATATTGTGAAAATGTCTCTACTACCCTAAAGCAGTCTACACATTTAATGAAATCCCTATCAAAATACCAGCAGCATTTTTCATGAATAGCCAAAGAAACCTTGAATAAGGAAAACCAAACTGGAGATATCACAATTCCAGACTTCAAGTTATATTACAAAGCTGTACTAATCAAAAGAGTATGGTACTGGCCTAAAAAGAGACACATAGAGCAATAGAACAGAATAGAAAACCCAGAAATAAACCCATGATTATATGGTCAATTAATCTTTGACAAAGCAGGAAAAAATATTCCAATGGGAAAAAGATAGTCTTTTCAACAAATGGTGTTGGGAAAACTGGACAGCAACATGCAAAAGGATGACTCTGCACCAGTTTTTTTTTTCACCATACACAAAAATAAATTCGAAATGAATTAAAGACATAAATGTGAGAACTGAAACCACAAAAATCCTAGAAGAGAGCACAGTGAGTAATTTCTCTGATATTGGTCATAGCGACATTTTTCTAGATATGTCTCCTGAGGCAATAGCGATAAAACCAAAAATAAATTATTGGGACTACATTGAAAAAAAAAATCCTTTGCTTTTACACTGCAAAGGAAACAATCAGCAAAACTGAAAGGCAACAACTGAATGGGAGAAGATATTTGCAAAGGACATATCTAATAAATGGTTAGTATCTAAAATCTATAAAGAATGTATCAACTTCAACACCCAAAAACAAATAATGCAGGTAAGAAATGGACAGATGACATGAATAGACTTTTTTTTCCAAAGAAGACATTTAGATGGCTAACAGACACAGAAAGAGATGCTCAAAATCACTCATCATTAGAAAAAATAAAAATCAAAATTACAATGAAATATCACCACACACCTGTCAGAATGGCTAAAATGAACAACACAGGAAATGACAGATTCTGGCGAGGATGTAGAGAAAAGGCAACCCTCTTACACTGTTGGTGGGAACACAAACTGGTACAGTCACTCTGGAAAGCAGTATGGAGGTTCCTCAAAAAGTTAAAATTAGAACTACCCTATGATGCAGCAATCACACTACTGAGCATTTACCAAAAAAAAAAAAAAACCCAAAAAACCATACATACATATATATGTATGCATATTTTATATTTATATTTATATTAATGTTTATATGTGTGTGTGTAAAACACTAATTCAAAAGGATACATAACCCCCTTTGTTTATTGTAGCATTATTTACAATAGCCAAATTATGGAAACAGCCCAAATGTCCATTGATAGATGAATAGATAAAGAAGTGGTATACATACACAATGGGATGTTACTTGGCCATAAAATGAAATTTTGACGTTTTCAAGGACATTGATAGAGCTAGAGAGTGTGATGTTCAGCGAAGTAAGTCAGTCAGAAAAAGACAAATACCATATGATTTCACTCATGTGGGATTTAGGAAACAAAACAAACAAGCAAAGGAAATAAAAGGCAAACCAAAAACAGACTCTTAACTAGAACAAACTGATGGTGGGAGATGGGTGAAATAGGTAATGGGCATTAAAAAGTACATTTACTGTGATGAGCACTGACTAATGTATAGAATTGTTGAATCACTATACTGTACATCTGAGACTAATAAAACACAATAGTTAAAAAAGAGAGAAAAAAAAAGTTTACTCTTTACTTTGGGTAAGGCCAATTCCTCCGTGTGGAAGACAAAATGTCAAAAGTTGTCAGTGGATTTGAACACTTGGCGAAATTGGATTATGGGTGGTTAAAAAACAATACTAGACTAACTAAAATGATAATATTTTTAAAAACTAATTGTAGGAGGAAATATTATAAAAACCTTAGCTCTTTTAAAAGTGAGACTTGATTCTCTTAATCAAGAGTGTGATAAAGCCAAAATAAAGCACAGAAAATGTTTCTGATAAGATACACCATCTTTGACTTTTAGGAAGTAGACTCAAAAAGGAAAACAAAAGCCATTTACAACCATGTATTAAGAGCAGACCAATAATCCGAGAAAAAAACCTTCCATTTTAACATAAAGAAAATCATGTTATAGTTTAATATCAGTGTGCTATTACTTTTAAACTTTCTTTTTAAAAAACCTTTTTAAATATTACAAATAAATTAATATGATTTTTATCCCAAAACTACTAGTTTTGACCAAAAGAAAGAAAAATCTATTTCACAACGTTCTATGGCTTTTCATATCTATTTAGATTTTGTCCTATATATTACTCTTTCTCATTCTAGGTCAATCAGTCATTTTACTTTAAGACCAAATCGCTCTCTTTTTCCTTAATAAAAACTTACTTGGCATAAGTTGTATACATAGTTGCTTCCCTTTGCCATTATACAATTTCTATGAAATGCATTTACTTGGGCTGTGTATTGCTGCCTTCAGTTGCAGAAACATGAAATTGCAGATGTATTGAAGCCTTAAAATGATTGTATTTCAACTGTTAGACATCTGGTAAAGTTGTGGGAGAAATTTTGCACCAGATGCCTTTGGCAACTTAGTTTCATTGTGAAATTTCATGTGAAGCTTTGTTATTTTTTGTATCAGATTGGTAAATAAAGCTGTTTTGTTTATTTCTTTTTTATTTCTTAATTTTTATTTAAGACAAACAACTTTTAACTAAATTTATTTTATGTCAGTGTATAATGATCTTAACTAGATAAAGATGCTTAAGATAAAATATCTTTCAATTATATTTTCATTTAAAAATATTTGAGCCTGTATTCCAAGTTTTTAAATTTATCTACGTCTTTTACTCTGATTCTACAGTTATCTTTAATTGACAGACTAGTGCCTTGCAGGCATTGCTTAATTATTGACATGGAATCCCTCATAAATGTTCATAGGAAATTTCATCAACTTTTTTGTCATCTGAACATTTAGTGAGATTTTTAAAATCAGTAGTAACTTCTTTTTTTTTTTTTTAAATTTTTTTTTTCAACGTTTTTTATTTATTTTTGGGACAGAGAGAGACAGAGCATGAACGGAGGAGGGGCAGAGAGAGAGGGAGACACAGAATCGGAAACAGGCTCCAGGCTCCGAGCCATCAGCCCAGAGCCCGACGCGGGGCTCGAACTCACAGACCGCAAGATCGTGACCTGGCTGAAGTCGGATGCTTAACCGACTGCGCCACCCAGGCGCCCCTTTTAATTTTTTTTTTTTTTTAAATTTTTTTTTCAACGTTTTTTATTTATTTTTGGGACAGAGAGAGACAGAGCATGAACGGAGGAGGGGCAGAGAGAGAGGGAGACACAGAATCGGAAACAGAAATCAGTAGTAACTTCTAAAAAGATAATAGCATTGGCGTTACATACGGATTTAATACAAATGAAAGGATATTTTATTGTGATTTGCAAATATAATTAATGGTAATGTAAAAGTTCACATAAAGCCTATTCAGTGTAATAAGATATTTAATATATGATCATGTTGACTGTATTTCTAATAAGGAAAAACATCGCCAAACATATTTAGTAATTCCTAATATGCTCTTAAGGTAAAATAATTTCCACCTTTGTTAGCCATAGTTTCTCATCTAGGAAAAGGCATACAACCCCATTATCTTTTATGGCGTACATTCTATTCTGATAACTTCTGATAACTCTTACTTTTAGCCTTCCTAATCTACCAAGAATATTTTCCAAAGTAGGACAATATGTGAGTTTGGCCTCCCTTGATATTTGTACGTTTTTGTTTAAATGTTTCAAATCTCAGGGGCGCCTGGATGGCTCAGTCGGTTGTGTATCGGACTTCGGCTCAGGTCATGATAATCGTGGTTTGTGAGTTCGAGCCCCACGCTGGGCTCTGTGCTGATAGCTTGGAGCTTGGAGCCTGCTTCAGATTCTGTGTCTCCCTCTCTCTCTGCCCCTACCCCGCTTGTGCTCTCTCTCTGTCAAAAATGAATAAATGTGAAAAAAATGTTTCAAATCTCAAATAGGTGGGGGTTAAATGAACTATTGGATTAACACTGTTATTTATTTTAACATGAGGTATGCTTTCTAGTCAGCATAATTTCAGTTAAATAGGAATGAGTATTACTTAATATATATTATTTCTGTTTTAATGTAGCAAGCTGGAAAATATTCACACTATGCTCAGCTTTATGCAGCGATATTAAATTTTAAACTTTCATTCTCTGTGAGTTTATTAAACTACATGCATATTCTGATAACTGCAGATCCTTTTGTTTATCTCTGTGAGTCAAGTGGTGCTTTGCTTGTTTTGGCTTACATCCTTATCCCAGATTAAATCCGTTTGAGAGCCACAGATGAATGATTAAAAAATAAACAGCGAACATATTTAGCAAATCATTTCTGTGTTACAAATTTGAGGTAGCTGAAAGGAAATTGGAAAATGTATTTAGAGTCTTAATAAATAATATATCAACATAGGTTTTTATTTTCTTGTTTGTTTTTAATTCTGCTTTGCCTTTCAGAAGTTTTTATGATGAAACTATGCTTAAATCCTATGCTTTTTTTCTATGTGTATAGATATCATTCCTCTTAAAAAAATACTTTTCATTCTTTATGTGTGGGTATTTGATTGCCATCTAACAAAAGGCAAGATAAAGACCTACTACATTCTTATTATTTCCCAACGTTCAGAATAAGAAGTTGATGTAACAACGACTTCAATATTGGAAAATGAGATTTTCAACTTTCTTCCTTCTTTTGTAGTATTATTGCAGACTTATGGACTTTTTTAATATTCATTGCATTTCAAACACATATCATTTTTAAAAGTTTATTTAATGTGTGTGTGTGGGGGGGGGTCATGTGTGGGAGAGAGGGAGAGAAAGAATTCCAAGCAGGCTTCACACTTTCAGCGCATAGCCCAAGGCGGGGCTCAAATTCACAAACCATGAGATCATGACCTGAGCTGAAACTAAGAGCTTGCCACTCAACCAACTGAGCTACCCTCACCCTCATGTATCATTTTTTAACATAACATTTCCACTAATTAAACTGTGGAAGATATTTAAACTTGCTCCTTTTATCATACTGACAGCTGCTCATTAGTTTTGCTTCCTGGCATAAGACATCCCAAACTCACTTGATGTGTTTTTTGCCCCAAATCTAGATTCAGTAATTTCTCCATGGAGCATAGAGCATTTCAAATGACAATTCAGAAAGAAAAAAAGAAAAAAATACAGATATGTAAGAAAATTGAGAATTATCTAGCTGGTTGTAAGAGAGAGTTGCTCAAGTTTTAGTCCACCTATACAGAAATGACTCGATGGCTCCAGAAAGCTGTGTTAAGGAGAACTCTAGCACACCAGGGTTCCATGGAAGTGACAGCTCTGTTGCCCTAGAACAGCTTCTGGAAGGGTATGACCAACAAGATCAATCTGCAGTGTCAGAGGTCTGCACCTCTCCACATCTTCAGATGTTTCCCACTTTTGACGTAATCAAAATTTAGTGTATTAAGCCACTTGAAATTATTCTCTTTCCTCATTATGGTTATGGAACCAAGTTAATGCACAGTGAATGTCATTTGTTTCAGTTTATTTGAAATTTGCATGATCACTTCTTTTTTATTTAATATATTTAAATGACAATAGGAAAAAATTTACATAATCTACATTAAAATTCATATAAGAAGCTATCTATACTTTAGAAGACTTTTCTAGTTGTCCTGTCTCCTCTACCCAACTTCCCAAGCCTTCCCCAAATGTATAAAATTATATTGCTTCTTATTTACTCTTCAAGTGATTCTTTATACTATTTTGTCATCTACAAATACAGATCGCTTTGCTTCCTTGTTTGCTTTGTTAATACATACACCTCCAATAGCTGATTTTATCTCATTGCATTGGCTAATGCTTCCAATATAATGTTTAATAATAGGAATCATAACTTACAGGTGTTTTGTTTTTGTTTTTTAAACAGAGTGGAAAAATATCCAATTTAGTGAGATTTTGCTTTGGAGAATTTTAAATAATCATTCAATTTAATTCATTGACAAGTTTCCTCTGAAATAGATTTGAATATGGCCAAAGGCTTTATTGAGGATTTATTAATAGGAATATGCCACTTTTCTTTGGCTCTGTTTGTACAGTTGACTCTTGAACAACAGGGACACCCAACCCTGTGCAGTCAAAAATCCACATATAACTTCTTCCTCCCCCAGAACTTAACTACTAATGGCCTACTGTCAATGGGGAGGTTTAATGATAGCATAGTCAATTAATACATATTTTGCATATAATATGTATTCTATACTGTATCCTTACAACTAGGTAAGCTAAAGAAAACAAAATGGTACTAATAAAAATCATAAGGAAGAGAAAATACCTTTATAGTACAGTACTACATTTATTGAAAATAAATAAATACATGGAAAATGCAGTTGAAACCTGTGTTGTCCAAAGGTCAACTGTATAACACATATTATTTCCAATATTAAATAATGCCTACATTTTTGGGATAAATCCCACTGATACAGAGACCATATCCCACCATTTATGAAGACCTGTATTATAGTTATTAAGAATTGGAGCGCCTGGGTGGCTCAGTCGGTTAAGCGTCTGACTTCAGCTCAGGTCATGATCTTGCGGTCCGCGAGTTCGAGCCCCGCGTTGGGATCAGTGCTGACAGCTCAGAGCCTGGAGCTTGCTTCTGATTCTGTGTCTCCCTCTCTCTCTGCCCCTCCCCTGTTCATGCTGTGTCTCTCTCTGTCTCAAAAATAAATAAACGTTAAAAAAAAAATAAAAAAAATAAAAAGAATTGAGCTATGAGTACATAGGTAAAAGATTTCTTTAAAAAATGTTGTCTGCTATTTAATTACCATTTCCTCTTAAATGCTCACCTCTGTCACTGTTTTCTTAAATGTTCATGTATGTTCCCTTCTCCTTAGTTACAGGGTTCTACTTTCACAGGGAGTGAGCAATGTAAGGCCCGTGTAGACACTTGATGAGCAAGAAGTAGCTCAGTAATAGACCCTTATGTTCAGCTGCCTCCTTCCCACTTACCACTAGCATTCCTTCAACTCACAAGGGTGAGTAGCAGGCTAGCAAAACTTATTTTAAGTACCGTCTTCTATTCTATTTGTCATCACCAGTGCACCAGCTTAGCTGCTCGCAGCCTCTCTCACACCAGTTGACTTGTCTAGGAATGGATCCTTTCCAGGGTTCAGGTGTGAAATCAATTCTAGAGCATAATGGCTTCCTAGGTCCAAATCTCTTCTTTTCTCTTCCTAACAAGACATAGAGATATGAGGACAAGTAAAAACATCAATAGATGTCAGGAAAACTAAAAATCAAAATTTTATTTTATTTTTTTATTTAAGTATGGTTGACACACTAAAAATCACAATTCACATGTACTCCATTCTAAACTCAGGAGTCCAGCAAGAGTCAAATATATGAACAGAGATTACAGGGGGTTCACAGCATTTGGAATAAGCTATAAAATTTCAGCAGGAGTTTCTCTTCACAAAGATAGGGCACTTTCCTGAGTGGGAAAAGCTCAAACATTAATAGGGTCTGGAAGATCACATCAACAGGAGAATCAAAGGGAAAGGCTTGGGAAAAAATTCAAGGAAACACTTTGGGTATATGCTGTATAGTAACCCACGTGTTTAATATTGTTTGGTATCCATATAGGTACATAAGAATTTTCATAATGAGTCCCAAACCACAGAAAAATCATAAAATAACAATAGCATGGTATACTATAAATGCTAAGAAAATATAAATATGTTGAATAAAAACATGATTTTCTTGATTTTGAAAATGTAGTATATTTTTCTTTAGAAAATCTAAAGGAATGTTTGGAAGTAGTCTAAAAGGAAAAGTTAGACCACTATTAATATGATCAATTTTGGGGAATGGGAATATACTTTAGCTTAAAATCTAAGTACAAATTTCATTTGGCTTATGGAATTGGGTAAACATTACTTATCTAGAATGCTTTATATAAAAATTCCTTCAGAATGCCATAGTTTTAGGGTGCCTTGGTGATTTCGTCAATTAAGCATCCGACAGTTGGTTTCAACACAGGTCATGATCTCACAGCTTCATGAGTTTGAGCCCCACATAGGGCTCTGGTGCTAGCAGCGTGGAGCTTGCTTGGGACTCTTTCTCTCTCCCTTTCTCTGTCCTCTGCCACTTGTGCTGTCTCTGTCTCTCTAAAATAAATAAATAAACTTAAAAAATGTTTAAAAGAAAAAATGCCATAGTTTTAGAAATGCAGAGATTAGTATACAGGAACAAATTCCACAGTCAAGAGATTTGAAAACTACCTGGTGTTATTACCAAGACTGCTGGCACTAGATCAAATCAATTACTTTAGACAATTATAAAAATAAATGGATAAATAGGTAGATCAATAAATAAATAAATGAATAAATACATACACAGCTATTTTTTTCCATTGTCACAATGCATAAGCAGATGTATTAGTTAATCCCTGAATATTTTGAACTTGCCTTCTTCTTCAGGAAAATCTTGAATTAATTTGCCATTATGTGAAACAATGTTAAGATGGTTTACAATCTCATTTTCTTAAAAGTAAAGCCATTTTGAATTTGAATGGATCCAATTTAACAATCTTTTCTTTTATAGGAAAGATGTGTTACCTTATTTTATAAACACCTTTTTCTACCTTACAACCATAGAAATACTCTATAATTTTCTATACCTTTTTCACATTTAGATGTAAGATGTGGGGTAAGTTTGTAATTTCATTTCAAATGAGGAAGCATCATTTTCTTCAGCTTTACTTAAAATTGACCCCCCAAAATGTGTATATTTAAAGTGTACAAACTGGTGTTTTATTTTGGTTTTAAATTTTCTTTAATGTTTATTTTTGAGAGAGAGAGAGAGAGCGAGCGAGCCAGGGAGGGGCGGAGAGAGAGGGAGAATCTGAAGTAGGCTCCAGCTCCAGCTGTCAGCACAGAGCCAACACGGGGCTCGAACTCATGAGCCATGAGATCATGACCTGAGCTGAAGTCGGATGCTTAACCCAGGTGCCCCAACCTGATGTTGTCAAATATGTATACGTTATGTAATGACCACCAAAGTCAAGTTAATTAACATATTCATCACCTCACATAATTACATTTTCTTTCTTTTTTTCTCCCTCCTTTGTTCTCTTTCTTCTTTCTCTCTCTCTTCCTGTCTTTTTTCCTTTTCCTTCCTTCCTTCCTTCCTTCCTTCCTTCCTTCCTTCCTTCCTTCCTTCCTTCCTTCCTTCCTTCTGTGGTGAGAATGCGCACAAACTACCCTCTTGGCAAATTTCAGTGCAGTACATTAGATCTCTGGAACTTATGCATCTTGTATAACTCAAACTTTGTACACTTTGACCAATATCTCACCATTTTTTCTTCCCTCAGTCTCTGGCAAATAGCATCTACTTTCTGATTCTTTAAGACTGTTTTAGATTCCACGTAAAGTGAGATCATGCAATGTTTGTCTTTGCATGTTTGGCTTATTTCACTCAGCATAATGTCCTCTAGGTTCATCTACATTGTAGCAAATGACAAAATTTTCTCCATTTTTATAGCTGAATAATATTCCAGACAGACACCACATTTTCTTTATTCAGTTTTCTGGTGAAAAACATTTACGTTTTTACCATATCATGGCTAATGATTGCAGCAATAAAAATGGAAGTCCGGATATGCTTTCAAGATATTTCATTTCCTTTGGATAAATACCCAAAGTGGGATTGCTGGATCATATGCTGGTTCTATTTCTAATTTTTTGAGGAACCTCCATACTGTTTTCCAAGTGACTCCACCAATTTGCATTCCCAACCAGAGTTCACCAAGGTTCCTTTTTCTTCATATCCTCACAAACAATTGTTATCTCTTTTTCTTTTTGATAATAGCCATCCTAAGAGTCATGAAGTGATACCTCATTATCCTTAAGATTTTCAGTTGTCTGATGATTACTGATGTTGGGCAACTTTTCATATACACATTGTACAATGTATGCATTCTTTGGAGCAATGTCTATTCAGGTCCTCTTCCCACCTTTAAATTGGGTTATTTGTTTTATTGGCAATTGAGTTGTATGGGTTCCTTATATATTTCGGATATTAACCTTTTATCAAACAGATAGTTTGCAAATATTTTCTTTTTCTCTAGTTGTCTTATCTTTTTGTTGATTGTTTCCTTTCCAGAAGCTTTTTAGTTTGCTATAGTTCAAGTTATATATTTACAATTTTGTTTCCTGTGTTTTTGGTGTCATATCCGCAAAATCATTGGCAAAGCAATGTCAATAATTTTTTTTTATGTTCTATTGTAGCAGTTTTATGGTTTTAGACCTTATATTTAAGTATCTACTCCATTTTTAGTTGATTTTTTTGTATAGAGTTTAAGATAAGGGTCCAGGTTCACTCTTTTGCATGTGCATATCCAGCTTGCCTTCTTACACCATTTTTTGGAGCGACTGTCCTTTCCCTATTGCATATTCTTGACACCCTTGTCAAAAATAGGCTGAATTTATATGCATAGGTTTATTTCTGGGCTCTCTATTCTTTTCTATTGGTATATGTGTCAATCCTTATGCTAGTACCACACTGTTTTAATTACTATAGCTTCATAACATTTGAAATCATGAAGTGTGATGCTTCCAGCTTTATTCTTGTCAAGATTGTTTTGGCTGTCTCTGGTCTTTTGTTCCATATGAATTTTAAGATTTTTTTTCTATTTTGGTAAAGAATGTCTTTTAGATTTTGATAAGGATTTCATTGAACCTGTAGATTAAGTAGAATGGCCATTTTAACAATATTAATTCTTCCATTCCATGAACATGTGGTATCTTTCCATTACCTGTGTTGTCTTTAATTTCCTTCATCAATGTTTTATGATTTTCAGTGTGCAGCTTTCCACTTTGGTTAAGTTTATCCCTAACTACTGTATTCTTAATGCTATTATAAATGGGATTCTCTTTCTAATTTCCTTTTTGTATAATTAATTGTTAGTGTATAGAAATGTCATTGAATCTTTATACATTGATTTTGTATCCTGAAACAGTACTGAATTATTCTATTAGTTCTAGTAGTATTTTATTGTTAAATCTTTAGGGTTGTATGCATATATATTATAATATCATCTGCAAATAGACATGATTACACTTCTTCCTATACAATTAGGATAACTTTTATTTCTTTCTTTCCTAATAGCTCTGGCTAAGATTTCCACTACTATATAGAATAAAAGTGGTCAGAGTAGGTATAAATGGCCTTTATTGTGTTACAAAAATTTCTTTTTTTAAATTTTTTTTTAAATTTTTTATTTTTTTTAATATATGAAATTTATTGTCAAATTGGTTTCCATACAACACCCAGTGCTCATCCCAAAAGGTGCCCTCTTCAGTGCCCATCACCTACCCTCCCTCCCCTCCCCTCCCACCCCCCATCAACCCTCAGTTTGTTCTCAGTTTTTAAGAGTCTCTTATGCTTTGGCTCTCTCCTACTCTAACCTCTTTTTTTTTTCCTTCCCCTCTCCCATGGGTTTCTGTTACATTTCTCAGGATCCACATAAGAGTGAAACCATATGCTATTTGTCTTTCTCTGTATGGCTTATTTTACTTAGCATCACACTCTCCAGTTCCATCCACGTTGCTACAAAGGGCCACATTTAATTCTTTCTCATTACCACATAGTACTCCGTTGTGTATATAAACCATAATTTCTTTATCCATTCATCAGTTGATGGACATTTAGGCTTTTTCCACAATTTGGCTATTGTTGAGAGTGCTGCTATAAACATTGGGGTACAAGTGCCCCTATGCATCAGTACTCCTGTATCCCTTGGGTAAATTCCTAGCATTGCTACTGCTGGGTCATAGGGTAGGTCTATTTTTAATTTTTTGAGGAACCTCTACACTGTTTTCCAGAGCGGCTGCACCAATTTGCATTCCCACCAACAGTGCAAGAGGCTTCCCGTTTCTCCACATCCTCTCCAGCATCTATAGTCTCCTGATTTGTTCATTTTGGCCACTCTGACTGGCGTGAGGTGATATCTGAGTGTGGTTTTGATTTGTATTTCCCTGATGAGGAGCGATGTTGAGCATCTTTTCATGTGCCTGTTGGCCATCTGGATGTCTTCTTTAGAGAAGTGTCTATTCATGTTTTCTGCCCATTTCTTCACTGGATTATTTGTTTTTTGGGTGTGGAGTTTGGTGAGCTCTTTATAGATTTTGGATACTAGCCCTTTGTCCGATATGTCATTTGCAAATATCTTTTCCCATTCCGTTGGTTGCCTTTTAGTTTTGTTGGTTGTTTCCTTTGCTGTGCAAAAGCTTTTTATCTTCATGAGGTCCCAATAGTTCATTTTTGCTTTTAATTCCCTTGCCTTTGGGGATGTGTCAAGTAAGAAACTGCTATGGCTGAGGTCATAGAGGTCTTCTCCTGCTTTCCGCTCTAGGGTTTTGATGGTTTCCTGTCTCACATTCAGGTCCTTTATCCATTTTGAGTTTATTTTTGTGAATGGTGTGAGAAAGTGGTCTAGTTTCAACCTTCTGCATGTTGCTGTCCATTTCTCCCAGCACCATTTGTTAAAGAGACTGTCTTTTTCCAATTGGATATTCTTTCCTGCTTTGTCAAAGATTAGTTGGCCATACGTTTGTAGGTCTAGTTCTGGGGTTTCTATTCTATTCCATTGGTCTATGTGTCTGTTTTTGTGCCAATACCATGTTTTGTGCTGTCTTGATGATTACAGCTTTGTAGTAGAGGCTAAAGTCTGGGATTGTGATGCCTCTTGCTTTGGTCTTCTTCAAAATTACTTTGGCTATTCGGGGGCCTTTTGTGGTTCCATATGAATTCTTGCTTGTTCTAGCTTTGAGAAGAATACTGGTGCAATTCTGATTGGGATTGCATTGAATGTGTAGATAGCTTTGGGTAGTATTGACATTTTAACAATATTTATTCTTGCAACCCATGAGCACGGAATGTTTTTCCATTTCTTTATATCTTCTTCAATTTCCTTCATAAGCTTTCTGTAGTTTTCAGCATACAGATCTTTTACATCTTTGGTTAGATTTATTCCTAGGTATTTTATGCTTCTTGGTGCAGTTGTGAATGGGATCAGTTTCTTTATTTGTCTTTCTGTTGCTTCATTATTAGTGTATAAGAATGCAACCGATTTCTGTACATTGATTTTGTATCCTGCAACTTTGCTAAATTCATGTATCAGTTCTAGCAGACTTTTGGTGGAGTCTTTTGGATTTTACATGCATAATATCATGTCATCTGCAAAAAGTGAAATCTTGACTTCATCTTTGTCAATTTTGATGCCTTTGATTTCCTTTTGTTGTCTGATTGCTGATGCCAGCACTTCCAACACTATGTTAAACAACAGCGGTGAGAGTAGACATCCCTGTCATGTTCCTGATCTCAGGGGGAAAGCTTCAGTTTTTCCCCATTGAGGATGATATTAGCTGTGGGCTTTTCATAAATGGCTTTTATGATCTTTAAGTATGTTCCTTCTATCCTGACTTTCTCGAGGGTTTTTATTAAGAAAGGATGCTGAATTTTGTCAAATGCTTTTTCTGCATCGAATGACAGGATCATACGGTTCTTATCTTTTCTTGTATGAATGTGATGTATCATGTTGATTGATTTGCGAATGTTGAACCAGCCCTGCATCCCAGGAATGAATCCCACTTGATCATGATGAGTAATTCTTTTTATAAGCTGTTGAATTCAATTTGCTAGTATCTTATTGAGAATTTTTGCATCCATATTCATCAGGGATATTGGCCTGTAGTTCTCTTTTTTTACTGGGTCTCTGTCTGGTTTAGGAATCAAAGTAATACTGGCTTCATAGAATGAGTCTGGAAGTTTTCCTTCCCTTTCTATTTTTTGGAATAGCTTGAGAAGGATAGGTACTATCTCTGCTCTAAAAGTCTGGTAGAGCTCCTCTGGGAAGCCATCTGGTCCTGGACTCTTAATTTGTTGGGAGATTTTTGATCACTGATTCACTTTCTTCACTGGTTATGGGTCTATTCAACCTTTCTATTTCTTCCTGTTTGAGTTTTGAAAGTGTGTGGGTGTTTAGGAATTTGTCCATTTCCTCCAGGTTGTCCAGTTTGTTGCCATATAATTTTTCATAGTATTCCCTGATAATTGCTTGTATTTCTGAGGGATTGGTTCTAATAATTCCATTTTCATTCATGATTTTATCTCTTTGGGTGATATCCCTTTTCTTTTTGAGAAGCCTGGCTAGAGGTTTATCAATTTTGTTTATTTTTTTAAAAAACCAACTCTTGGTTTCATTGATCTGCTCGACAGTTTTTTTAGATTCTATATTGTTTATTTCTGCTCTGATCTTTATTACTTCTCTTATTCTGATGGGTTTGGGGTATCTTTGCTGCTCTGCCTCTCTTTCCTTTAGGTGTGCTGTTAGATTTTGTGTTTGGGATTTTTCTTGTTTCTTAAGATAGGCCTGGATTGCAATGTATTTTTCTCTCAGGACTGCCTTCGCTGCATCCCAAAGCGTTTGGATTGTTGTATTTTCATTTTCATTTGTTTCCATATATTTTTTCTTGTCTAATTGCCTGGTTGACCCATTCATTCTTTAGTAGGGTGTTCTTTAACCTCCATGCTTTTGGAGGTTTTCCAGACTTTTTCCTGTGGTTGATTTCAAGCTTCATAGCGTTGTGGTCTGAAAGTATGCATGGTATGATCTCAATTCTTGTAAACTTATGAAGGGCTGTTTTGTGACCCAGTATGTGATCTATCTTGGAGAATGTTGCATGCGCACTCGAGAAGAAAGTGTCTTCTGTTGCTTTGGGATGCAGAGTTCTAAATATATCTGTCAAGTCCATCTGATCCAATGTATCATTCAGGGCCCTTGTTTCTTATTGACCATGTGTTTAGATGATCTATCCATTGTTGTAATTGGGGTATTAAAATCCCCTGCAATTACCACATTCTTGTCAATAAGGTTGCTTATGTTTGTGAGTAATCGTTTTATATATTTGGGGGCTCCCATATTTGGCACATAGACATTTATAATTGTTAGTTCTTCTTGATGGATAGACCCTGTAATTATTATATAATGCCCTTCTTCATCTCTTGTTACAGCCTTTAATTGAAAGTCTAGTTTGTCTGATATACATATGGCTACTCCCGCTTTCTTTTGACTTCCAGTAGCATGATAAATAGTTCTCCCTCCCTTCACTTTCAGTCTGAAAGTGTCCTCAGGTCTAAAATGAGTCTCTTGTAGACAGAAAATAGATGGGTCTTGTTTTCTTTATCCATTCTGATACCCTATGTCTTTTGGCTGGCGCATTTAGTCTATTTACATTCAGTGTTCTAGAAAGATATGGATTTAGAGTCATTGTGATGTCTATAGGTTTCATGCTTATAGCGATGTCTCTGGTACTTTGTCTCACAGGATCCCCTTAGGATCTCTTGTAGGGCTGTTTTAGTGGTGATGAATTCCTTCAGTTTTTGTTTGTTTGGGAAGACCTTTACCCCCCCCCCCCCATTCTAAATGATAGGTTTGCTGGATAGAGGATTCTCGGCTGCATATTTTTTTTCTGTTCATCACATTGAAGATTCCCTGCCATTCCTTTCTGGCCTGCCAAGTTTCAGTAGAGAGATCTGTCACTAGTCTTATTGGTCTCCCTTTATATGTTAGAGCATGTTTATCCCTAGCTGCTTTCAGAATTTTCTCTTTATCCTTGTATTTTGCCAGTTTCACTATGATATGTCGTGCAGAAGATCGATTCAAGTTACGTCTGAAGGGAGTTCTCTGTGCCTCTTGGATTTCAATGCCTTTTTCCTTCCCCAGTTCAGGGAAGTTCTCAGCTATTATTTCTTCAAGTACACCTTCAGCACCTTTCCCTCTCTCTTCCTCCTCTGGGATACCAATTATGCATATATTATTTCTTTTTAGTGTGTCACTTAGTTCTCTAATTTTCCCCTCATACTCCTGGATTTTTTTATCTCTCTTTTTCTCAGCTTCCTCTTTTTCCATAACTTTATCTTCTAGTTCGCCTATTCTCTCCTCTGCCTCTTCAATCCGAGCCGTCGTCGTTTCCATTTTATGCCTAGGAACAAACCATTAATATACATAAGGTCAACCTGATAGTTCTGCAACAATTAATGCAAAAATATACTATTCTATATGGAGACTTTATTACTCCTATTTCAATAACAGATACATCAATCAGCCAGGAAATCATTGGGATATAATTGACCTAAACAGCACCATCAATCAACCTGATCTAATTTATAATTCTAGGATACAGCATCTAACAACAGTAGAATCCACATTTATCTTAAGGTTTCATTGAAGTATTCACCAAGAATGACCATGTTCTATGGGGCGCCTGGGTGGCGCAGTCGGTTAAGCGTCCGACTTCAGCCAGGTCACGATCTCGCGGTCCGTGAGTTCGAGCCCCACGTCAGTCTCTGGGCTGATGGCTCAGAGCCTGGAGCCTGTTTCCGATTCTGTGTCTCCGTCTCTCTCTGCCCCTCCCCCGTTCATGCTCTGTCTCTCTCTGTCCCAAAAATAAATAAAAAATGTTGAAAAAAAAATTTAAAAAAAAAGAATGACCATGTTCTGGATCAAAAAATGCACCTTCACAAATTTACCATGATAAAAATCATACAAAATATGTTCTCACACCCAACATATTTAAACTAGAAGTCAATAATAGATTCTAGGAGAATTCCAAAGTATTTGGGGATTACACAAAACCTTTGAGAATAATACATGGATCAAAGAAGGAGTATCAAGAGGAATTAAGATATTTTAAACTAAACAAAAAGAAAATACACTAATCAAATATTGTGGAATTCAGTAAAAACATATTTAGGGGAATATTTATAGTATTAAATAAATATTTGGGAAAATAAGAAAGACTAAATCAATAAACCAAGCTACCATCTCAAGAAGCAGGGGATAGAAGAACAATCTAGGTCTAAAACAAGCAATAAAATGAAATAATAAAATTTAACACAGAATTGAATAGAAAACAGGAAACAGTAAAGAAAACCATCCAAATCTAAAATGCTTATTTGAAAAATATCAATAAAAATAACCCCTGGCTAGGTTAATCATGAAAAATAGAGGGACACATATTACCAATATGAAAGAAGTCATTGTTATGGATCTCCATGACTTTGAAGTATAGTAAAGGAATAATTTGAACAACTTTATGTTCACAAATTTAAAAACTTACATGAAATGGACCAAAACCTTGAAAGACACAAACTATAAAAATTCTCCAAAAGAGGAGGAATCATCTGAATAGGCTTATATCCATTAAATATATTGAATAAAATAATAATAACCTTTCAAAACAGAATGCACCAGGCCCAGATAGGTTCACTAGTGAGTGCTGCTAAACATTTAAGAAAGAAATTATACTAACTCTCTACAGTTTCTTTCAGGAGGATTGAAGTAGAGGGGAAACCTCATAATTCATATTCCTAACAAAGTCAGCATTACTTCGATACCAAAAACAAAGACACTACAATAAAAGAAAATAAAGACTAATGTATCTCATGAATGTAAATGCAAAAATTCTCATAAAATATTACCAAATTCAACAATGTGTAAAAAGAATTATGTACCATGACCAAGTGGCATCTATTTGAGATATGCAAAGCTCATTCAGTATTTGAAAATCAATTAATATAATATATCACATCATGAAAACTCCCATAATTATATAAATAGATCGAAAAAGCATTTGTCAAAATCTAGTACCCATTCATGATTAGAAACTCTCAGGAAAGTAGGAATAGAGGGGAACTAATTCAACACAAAAAGAACATGTACAAAACCCTACAGTTAACTTTATATATAATGGTGAAAAACTCTCCTTTCTGGATAAGACTGGGGGGTTTGGGGGAAAGATTTACCCTCTCATTACTGTGTTCCTGCATTGTATTATAAGCCCTTGCTAGTGCAATAAGACAAGAAAAGAAACCGAGTTATACAGATTACAAAGGAAGAAATAAAACTTTGTCAGCAGAGCACACTATCATCATGTAGAAAATTTAAAAAAATCAACACCAAAAAAGACTTCTCTTATAACTAACAAGTGATTATAGCATGATTTCAGGGTGCAAGGTTAATATACAGAAGTTAATTGCTTTTCTATGCATTAGCAATGAATGAATGGAATTTTAAATTAAAAACATATTACCATTTATATCATCACCCCAAAGTTAAATACTTAGGTTTAAATCTAATAGAGTATGTATATGACCTATATGAGAAAAGCTACACAAGTCTGGTTAAGGATATCAGGGAACTAAATAAATGTTCATGGAAAAGAAGACTCAATATTGTCAAGATGTCAGTTGTTCTGAACTTGATGTATAGATTCCACACAACCCCAATAAAAATTTCAATAGGTTATTATATAGATATCAACCAACTAATTTTTTTTACCATTTCTTATAAATTCTTATGTTTATATGGAAGGGCAAAAGAAACTGAATAACTCACTTTTATGGAAGGAGAAGTTGAAAGAATGACTCTGTCTGACTTCAGGCTTAGAGAACTAAATAGAAATGAGCTATCAAGCTATGAAAAGACATAAGCATATTTGTAAGTGAAAGAAGCCCATATAAAAAAGCCAAAAACTATACGATCCCAACTCTATGGAATTTTAGAAAAGGCAAACTATGGAAATCTAAAATACACAGTGGTTGGCAACCATTGTGGGGGCCAGGATTGGATGAATAGTCAGGGGACTTGAGGATTTTAGGGCTATGAGAATAATGATGAATACATGACATTATAAGTTTATTTATACCCATAAAATGTGCAACCAAAGGTGAACTCTCAGGTAAACCATGAACTTTGGGTGATTATGGTGTGTTAATGTTGGTTTTACAATGCAATAAATGTATCTTTCTGGGGGGGGATGTTGAATACAGGGGAGGCTACACATGTGTGGAGACAGAGTATATATGAGAAAGTTCTGTACCATCCTGTAATTTTTTCTGTGAATTTAAAACTGCTCTAAAATGAATATCTAAAAGTAATAAAATAAAAGAAAGAAAATATTTGTCATACTCAATACTTGTTCTTGATAAAAACTGTCACCAACTGGGGAATTCTCTTTTGGGCCCAACCATTGGTAATTACAATGGCTTTGCTTGGCAAGTACATACCACAATCTCTCATCTTTGTTGATTTTTGGAGATGTTTTTGTGTAGAGGTTTTTTCACTTTCTGTTCATGCTTAGGACATTTCCAGAGTTTAAAAAGAAAACAAAAACCTTTCACCAGTATCACTAGATCATTAGCAGTGGGTCAGTGGAGCTCCTTCCTCTGCTATGCTCAGTTTGATCTCCTCCTAACTATATTTAGACCCATGAGGTTCTCAGATGTTGCCTTAGGAACTTAGATAGGAGGTAATATCATGTTTATAAATGCAAATGGAATTAAAAACTTAAAACACATAAGATTAATAAACACCTTGAAGAAAATCAAAGTTGTTCTTTTTAATATTAGGAAAGAAGTCATATTTAGATTACAGTAGATAAAGCCATGCCAGTGGAATAGAGCTCTAGAGTTGCCTTCATAAAACTTAAACAATCCTTTCCACTGAAAATTACAAAATTAAAAGTCAGGTAGGTAAATGTATCAGTATATATGTGTCAGACTAGGTACTGACTGCCTAAGGAAGTAAACTACGCTCAAAATTTTTAAAAACTTATGTGTACCTTTCTTTAAATAAGATGCATAAAGACCAAAAATCATATAAAGATACACTCACCACTTTCATTTAGTTGATGAGTACACAATGCAGTCAAGTCATTTTAATTGTTCTCTCTAGTACATTATACATGCTGTGTCTAATGCAGTTTGTGTATATCCAAAGCTTAATACACAGTGAATACTCAAACAGTTAACTATGGCATTAATAATAATATTAATATTTAATTTTTCTTAGACACTGATAAATCCCTTGTTAGTTTGCACATAACACCATTCTTAAAAGCTTTCATAGAGTTAAAATTTTCAACACATTTAATCTGAACTTGGGTTTCTATCAAGGACTGGATGTAAAAATTGTGAAGACTTCTTGCTTCTCTCCACATGAAGATGTGTTTTTCTTCATTATAGATAGCTGAGGTAGTTTCAAGAATTTGAATTTCTACCTTTTCTTGCTGCTCACTAGGTGACAAATTTTAACTCATGTCACCTAAGGATTCAAGTCTTCATCTCCTCTTGGAAGTCCCAGGCTCTGCTACAGCTTTCAGATGAATCCAGGATGCTTCCTTTGTCCTTTACAAAAATCGAAATATATACCCATAACCCACCAAGAGAGAAATGCTATTGTTCTGTCTTTTGACATTATCTTTTATTCCCTGTTTTTTTTTAAATTTCAAGAGTCTTCTTCAATCAATTCTCAAAAAGTTTTTTTTTTTTTTTTTTGTCTGTGGTTGGTTCTGATACAAATAGCTATGATAAGTGCAAACATGAAACAAATGACACTGTAGCAGCATATGTTAGGGTGGGTATAAAGAAATGTCACTGAAAGTTACTTGCTTGACTTCACTATATATCCCTAAACTGTGCTCATGAAAGTGGAGAATGTGTCTTTATGTGCTTCTTGTGTATGCATCTTATTTGAAGAAAGTTGATATAAGCCTTTTTGAAATTTTGAGCATATATGTATGTATACACACAATTTTATAAAATAGTATATCATTATAATTTCTCCATGAGGCAGGACATTTTATTGTTGTTATGTAACAAATGCAGCTATGAGATTAAATAATGTGGGTATTATCCCACAGGTATATAATAAATCAGGTATAGATTTTTTGATCATGTATTTTTAAAGCACTAAAGGAGTAAATTTATTAAAAAAAATAAATGAGTGATATAATTGTTTTACTACATTACATATGTGACATATCCAAAGTAAAGATAGAATATGTAACTGGGAAGCTAAAAGTTAGGCTTTGGCAGGAGGCAAAAATAAAAGAAAAAAACCTGGAACATAACTAACGTTTATTAGAGTAAAATCCTGATGAATCTAGATTTAGATATCTACCTATGACGTTAATATCATCTTTAAAATGCATAGATAGGGGTGCTTGGGTGGCTCAGTCAGTTGACTGTCCAATTCTTGATTTCAGCTCAGGTCATGATCCCAGGGTCGTGGGATGAAGCCCTGTGTCAGGTTCTGCGCTGAGCATGGAGTCTGCTTAAGATTCTCTCTCTCTCTCTCTCTCTCTCTCTCTCTCTCTCTCTCTTCCTCTCCTACTCTCTCCTGATTGCACACATTCTCTCTCTAAAATAATAAATAAATAAATAAATAAATTAATTAATTAATTAAAAATGCATGGATAATTTTTATGATTATATTCTTAATACCAGAATGTATTTCTCATTATTACATAAAATTCAGATACCATGAGAGAAAAATGCTTTAAAAATTGACCTCAAAATTAAAATATCATATATCTAATATACCATAATCAAAATCCAAAGTCAAAAGAGAAAATAAGTATACGATTACAAAAATATGACAAGGAAAATAATGACAACCCAGTAAAATATTACGTACAATATACAAGCAAGTAGTTATTCAAAAGACACACTTGGCAATTAAATAATTGAAAGTTGCTTCAACATCACTGACACTTAAAGGACTATAATCAAAATATGTTACAGGGCACCTGGTGGCTTAGTCGGTTGAGCATCTGACTCTTGGTTTCAGCTAGGGTCATGATCTCACGGTTTGTGGTTTCTAACCCTGCATCGGGCTCTGTGCTGACAGTATGGAGCCTGCTTGTGATTCTGTCTCTCTCTCTCTCTCTCTCTCTCAAAAATAAATAAGTAAACATTTAAAAATATATTAAGTGAAATGTTTGTATATATGACTTGAGTGAAATGTAAAATTAAGGACACAAATATCGCATTGTTAGGATACCCATTTGGTAAAAAGTCTTCATAATAACTTTCAAAATAAAAATGCACAAATAATTTAATATAGCCCTTATATTAATTGAAAGTATCCTAAAGTAGTTTTTAAGAAGGAGTGGAATAAATACAGTATGTGTCATAAATAAAATGGTGTTGAAAAAAAACTCAGGTAGATTTATGTGTAAGATACAGAAAATCTATAGTCTCAATTACTAAGCTACAACCAAAATACAAAATAGGAGGTAGAAGACACTTGTAATATTTTCTAAAAGATTACATTAGGAACTTAAAAAAAATATCTTTGTGGAGTAGAACAAAAGTGATAAGGAAGGAACAATTGCATTTTTTTTTTATGTTAAGGAAAGAGAGAAAGAATCTCAAGCAGGATTCACACTGTCACCACAGAGCCACATGAGGGGCTCAAACTCACCAACTGTGAGAACTCATGACCTGAGCTGAAACCACGAGTTGGATATTTAACCAACTGAGCCACCCAGGCACCCCTTGCATTTTATTTTTAATTTTGGCAATATTCAAATGTTATTAACAATACTTTCTTTCTTAAATATTTAGATATACAAATATCTTAAATACGTAGATAATGCAAAAAATGCATTACCACCATAAACATGAAAGCTCTTTCAGAAATTCTGAAGAATATTTTCTCTAAAAAAAGCATATCTAATCTATTTATCTCTCTCAACTACCTACCTACCCATTTGAATGTAGAGATGCCAGTTTTTAAAATGCCAATTTTTAAATTTCAAATTATGTGCTAAAATATTACATTCTATATTTTATAGAAAACTTCACCTAAACCTTCCATTTGCATAATGTGGGTATTTTAAACAATATTTCAAAATGTTTAAATATGAAAAGACAAATGAAAATAAAATATTGTCCTAAAGTCACCAATGTTATTACCAATTCATTTTATTAATTATCAACATTAAATTGATAGTAAACTATCAAGTGTATGACATTCTTTAGGTTAAAAGGTCAAGTTCATTACATTTATTAAAATTTAATGAATATTAAAACAAAATCTAAATTAGCAGTTAGCATAATGATGTACAATATAACAATAAAAATTCAGGGAACAGCTGTTTTCTTCACCCAACTTTAGTTTACTTGAAAAGAATTGCTATTTAGTCACTTTCTTTTGTTCAAACAACTGTGCAGGACAAGTAATATTTTGCATTTTTTTCATAATAATAGTAGCAACAGACATCCATATAATGTTATTTTATGTTAAAGACTTGGTTTAAATCTGTTAATAAGTTAATTAAATTACCAAATACTGCATTTGTTAAATGCAAGTCAACTCCTAATGCATGAAGTTGTTATTCTGTGTCATTTATAAAGACAACTAGTTTTGATTTCTCATTAAGATTTACATTTTTTAAGCATTTTAATGTGCCAAATATCAGAAAGAATACGTTGCTTTAAAATATCTGTTAATAATGTTTCTAGAAAGTGTCTAGAATTTGACTTAAATAAAATCAGTTAAAGGTGAAATCTACAATTCCAATCTGTTGTAGTTTCAATTTAAGTGTGAAATGCATTACTTTAAGTTATAAATACTTTTGAAAAAAATGCCTAGAAATGAAACATCAATAAATATTATTCTTTTTTAAAAAAAATTTTTTTTTTTAACGTTTATTTATTTTTGAGACAGAGCATGAACAGGGGAGGGGCAGAGAGAGAGGGAAACACAGAATCTGAAGCAGGCTCTAGGCTCTGAGCTGTCAGCACAGAGCCTGACGTGGGGCTCGAACTCACGGACCGTGAGATCGTGACCTGAGCCGAAGTCGGCCGCTTAACCGACTGAGCCACCCAGGCGCCCCAATAAATACTATTTTTATGAAATGAAACCATGCCTATCACTTGCTAAATAAGACCATATATATATGTAATCTCATGCGGGATGATATGATTTATGTATTTCTGCATACTATCTTATGGCCTCAAGAATGTGAAATTATTTAATAAATATTAAAATATCCCTTATTCCTGTTCATTGCCATTTTACCTTACCTTATTGGTCATGAAACTATAGCATAGATTCACTAGCTTTTTCTATTGCTAGGGAAGATTTTCGTCACTTTATCAATATTAATTATTTTTCTTGTATGGAGTTTTGTTTGGAGTTTCTTGTATGGAATTTTGGATGATGCAAAGAAATATGTTAGAGATCTGATAAAAGAATGAGATAATTGGATGTGCATTATCCTGTATACTTGCTATTTGGATTGTATCACGAATCAGCTTTTACTCCAAGTTTTACCTAATTTTCTAACTCTTCTTTCACATATTTGCTTAAAAACCTGCTTATTTTTGTTTTTACTGCTTTCTTTTTAGCACTTTGCTAACTACTGTCGTAGACTCTAAGTCTAAAATTCTCTTTTATCTAGCAAAAGAGCGAACACAGGATTAAAAGGAGAGATGGCTAATGTCCGGGGAAAAAGACAAGAGCCCCGAATAAGGGTCCTTGCCCCGCGCTTATTCCGATCAGAAGGCTTGCAAACGTGATGGGTGTGTACAAAGAGACAAAGAAACTAGGAACATTAACTTGTGGATGTGAGGGGGAAAAGGGTATTTAGAAGATATACAGTGTTTGGGGTTTGGGTCAATATAAAACAAAATCCAGGCGCCAGGCAGATGGGTAGATGGTTGTTAATGGCAGACAGGAGGAGCTGTGCCTGTTTATCTTTGCCAGCCTAGAGGGTGAGACAGATAGGAGGAATACCCTCGGGGTGAACAAGACACCTTTTCTTTTGTTAACCATCTCAGCTCAGGGCTGCTTCTGCCTGCAGTGCAGCGGTCCAAAGTCCAATTCACCAATTTTTACCTAACCTGGCCCTATTCTCCTATGAAAGCACCTTTCTGCTATAGTATTAAACTTGTGGTGCTTTCACCCTGAATATCTAATCTTGTTATTCCTATGTATTGGGCACCTTTGCGCCAATTCTATTTCAGGCCTTTGCCTCTCTCTCTCTGTTTGGGGTTTCAGCACACCCTCTCTATTTTGGGGTGCCTTTGCACCTCCCTATTCTTGGCACCTTTGTGCCTCCCTATTCTTGGATTGCCAATCTGGTTACCCAAACTCGGGTGTGAGCATTTTATGACTCTGTATTTCTTTATACCTTGTTAACCCATTGGTGTAGGCCCGGGGTATTCCTAAGCTTATCCCCCACAAACTACAACCAATACAAATCAATAGCCACTATAAACTTTTTCTTCTAGGATTGCTTAGTATCTGTGTGGTCTGCTTCAAAAATCATTACAGTTTATGGTTTACCAAGAGTTTTGCCAGTGTATACAATTAAAAACTTACTTTCTAGCTTAAAGTATTCATTTTTTAAACAGTATTCAGTTTTTCCCTATCATCTGACTATTGACCAATATTTTAAGTATTTCCTATAAAAGTACTCACCAGTGATATCTTCCTGCATTATTTAGGATTTAGTAGAGAATTTGGGGGGTGAACTCTAAATGATTTACTGCAGGGTTTATTTTTAACTCATTTCTTTTGTGCTTCATATTTCAAACAGCCTTTTGCTTATATAGTTGCTAAGTACTCTGGCTAATAGGGCCTCTAAAATTATGTAGCTATATCACATTGAAAATAATTTCTCTACCATCACTATGACAATTGAACACGCTACCTAATTGTTTCTGGAACAGGTCCTGAAATGCATTTGCAGGAAATCATACACTCCACTTGCACTGAGTTTTTTGGGTACAATTAGTTGTATGGCCAACCAATTTCAAGATAAGGAGAAATGCAGAGGAACAAATGTACATTATATGAATAGTACATGTTTCTGCCACTTGAACCTTAGCTTAAAACCCACATGACGACAATAGAAGTATTGAGCTGGAAGAAGTCACTAGGGAGTTTCTCTGGAGATAATTGTCAGAGTGCTTTAAAAAGCACTGATTTGACTAGTGCATTACAACTGTGTGTCAAGAACTTATTATTTTTAAGAAAAGTCCACATTACTTGACATGTGTCTTTTGGATTTGGGGAACAAGAAAGACTGGCATTTGATGCTAGAAAAATATAGAGCTGAGAAGCTTTGGTTATTGACTAAAGTTTTCAGAATAGAAAGAAAAAAGTCGTTATGAAAAGTAAGTGTACTTTCATTAAATGAGAAGACAAAGGAAACAGTAGAGTTTCAAAGTGGTACACAGATAGTCTTTTTTGTGCTTATGCTATCATGTTATATTTTTATAAGAAAATGTCTACTTATGTAAATTGTCAAATTTATTTTCTTAGGTGTATTCATAATATCTCCCATATGTTACTTTGACCAATTCAGTTCCTCTTATTTATTACTAGTATTTGATATTTATCCATAAGAAAAAAATGCCTAAATGGGAATAAATCATTTGCCTTGCATATTATGTCATTAATATGACCTGAGAAATATTTGTGTAGGTGGTATTTTTGAAAGCATCAATTTATGTTCCCCTACGAATTGATGAGAATTAATTCAAAGTACCTGTTTCCAAAATATATCCTTAGAATATTGTTACTAAATGCTAAATTGATAAATGCAATTTTTGTTCCTCAAAAATAATACATTTGATTTCAAGTGATGTTAAAACACTGTGTTTAATTAATTTTAATGCATATATATGTAGATACCACCTGATAAATAACTGAGCTTGTGCTATTTCATTACTGATTTTAATTGCTTTAGAATCTATTATCTAATTTTTTTCAAGACTGTTCAATACTGTGTATATAGCATCATTTTTGCTTGTTATATGTATTGTTTTTAACTTGAAAATAAATTAGTAAGTTTACATAATTAAATTTAAATCTTAACCATTTATAAAAATAATGTAAGTTTTTAGTCTTAAAATTCTTTGTACGTGTGGTGTCTTCTGATTGGGCCGACTTAATGGCATAGAAGTGCTTTCACTTAACATGTGTCATTTTATTTATAACCAGGTTCTTAAGGCAGCACACTCAGAAGCATTAATAACGCATGTGGTGGAGCAGTGTGTTTGTTTTCACAGGCTGAAATCAATTCACCTTGAAAGCACTGCTCATATAGGATGAATAACTCTGGAGATAAGAAGATCTATCCTATCAGCAATAAAAAAATAGCCTCAGAGAGTTATAAATTTAAAAGCAAGTGTGGTTGTTGGTATTCAGTGGCTCTATACATCTTAAACTGGTCCAGCTATTAGTATATGATGGAGTAAGATTCTTTTAGTGCCAGAGAGGCAACCTGGCACTGCTGGATATTAGTGCAAGAGAAGGGAAGTTATATCAGCCAGGTCCATCAGAACACTGAAGGGAAGACATATGAAATTATATTCATAGAGACTAAAATACAATTTTTTTTTAATTTGCCACTCAGAAATGAGCAACTCACAAATTTGATGCAATAAAAATAATTTTCCCTCCAAGGGAATAAGTATGCAGATTGTTTTTGGGAGCATTGAGGGATTTTTTAATTTTTTTACTCTTTTTCACAGTCTGAATAGTCATGATCAAGATATTTATTCAATACTATCTTGACTCTTTCAGCTGAAATATTACTGTGTCAACATGTATAGGTGGTCTTTTCTCTAAGCTAATGTAATTATTTTCCTGATTCCTTTCCCACTTTTGATTATTTCCCCAAAGGCAATAAAGGCATACATTGGAAATTTTGTGTAACTCAAATGTAGTTCCCCAGTCTCCCTCCATCACCAAGATGTAGCATTAATAGCTGTGTAATCCATAATCCCTGCTATGTTTCTATGAAACATTTAGAAAGAAGGCCAAAATTATGATAAATTCTTATTTACATAAATATAAATACATTTTAAATTCCTTATCACAGTAAATATTCCAAAATGGAAAGAAATTTTACAGTGAACACCACTTTGTAACCACCTAGATTCTATTATTAGCATGTTACAACACTTGTTTTAGTGTTTATCAATCATCTATTTATCAAAATTTGTTTTATCATCTTTCTATCAATATAACTTACTTTTTGATATATTCAAAAGTGAATTGCATTCATAAGTACATTTTTAACAAATTTTTCATTATAGATGCAGTTTGCTAAAACTTAGGTTTTGATGTTCATTGTAATATTTGTATGTAATTAAATGTACTGTGCTTTGACTAATGCATGTACCTATATGTCAAAGCCTGTCAAAGGTCTCATATTTTATCCTAATTTCAGGACCATGGGTTTAGCAGATGCTAGTAAAAAACATGAAACTCGTTATTTAGAAAAAAAGAACTGTTTATTACTCAGAGTAATACCAATATCCAGAGTAACATTATTTACACTTGTTCCCTGAACACAAATTCCCAAGTGGAAGGACATTGAAGGCTAGGTGACTCTTGCACACACAATGAGAGAAACCCTAAACTAAGGAAACCTCAGACTTTGAAGGGACTGCTAGTAAAGTTTTGCCAGTGTGTGTCACAGATAGTTTGTTATTATGCTGGACAGAAAACAAATCTACTCCCTTCTCTGGAGAGAGATATTATCTCTGTTGTCCAAGACTGTTTGCTATGCAAACATCTTAGAAAAGATAGTATAGAACAAAGCATCACCAATAGTTTTGCTTAGAAAGTATGCAGAAATGGGAGAGACCCAAGGAAGACTGACTCTTTATAATACTTAATCCTTGGTTCTTCACTGTATTGAATATATCTATATCTACATCTATCTAGTCTAATCTAATCCAATCTAATCTAATATATATGCCCATACCACTTATCAACCATTCCAGTTAACCTGACCAACATGATCTGAGCTTTAATTAAAAAAAAAAAAAAAAAACCTTTTGATTTGTGTTATGCACAATTTAATTAAGTCAATTGTCAGTAAGTCTAAACACAGCAGATGGAGTCCAGTTTTGACCTTAGCTGTGCTCCTTAGAATCCCAGATGAAAAAAATCCCATAAATGATAAAGACCTACCTTAATAGGCTAGGTGGTTTCTCCTTAAGTTTTTGTATGAATTTTTCCATTTGCCACAAGCCTATGATCCAGGTATGGTGTTAAGTATTCGTAATTACACAGACTTCACCTTGACCACAGAGAGTAAGTGTAGGGTGCTTCCATCATGTATAACTACTCTGGCCAGTAAATTGAGGCTGATTTGAATGCCTTCCAGGATGAGGTGGTTTTATTTAAACACATTCAGTTCTTTTATGATTACTTCTTAAATGTAAGTCACTATAATTTGGAGAGGGAAAAAGTGAAATCATGAATTCCACAAAAGAAGTACAATCCTAAATATTATACATGGTATAGTTGGAAAGAAAGTGTTTGCAATATTTCGAGTTCCAAGTAAGACCTACGTCATATTTGTAAGGCAAGGATCCTAAAGATGCCTTCACTTCTATAAATCAGCCACTGTTCAAGACTCGACTGTCATGGCAGATTTACATTTCCTTTCCTGTCATTGCCATTTCAGCTTACGTATGTGTAGCTGAGATGCCATAAGCCTTGGTGGCTTCTTTAGGACAGATGTCTAGGAAAGGCAGGTTTTGTTTAAAGTAGAAGCCTAGACACAGATGCAGAGAGGTCATGGTGTCTCAATTCTGAAGCAGTCCCACTGCTTCTCCAAAATGTCTCCAACCTGCTGTACATCAGCACAGACTTTGAACCAAAGGTGACTTAAAACAGAAAAGATAGATTAAAGGATTATCAGAAAGAGAATGAGAAGCAGCAGCAACTTAGGAATCAGCTTGAATTGGCATTAAGTATGTAATTTTTAAAAATACAAAACATCTAAGATATTCATTGGAAGGACTATATGTACCCATTAATATAGATCCTCCTTTATTTTATAACTTTTGTATAGTTTTCCACATGGATGTTCTGAATATATTAGAGTTATATATAATAAATGTTCCAGTGAGGGATTGTAAAATATATTATTTAATATTCAGATTCCAATTATTTATTACTTTTATATGGGAAAGCAATTTAGATTTATACACTGTGGCAAGGTAAGCTCACGTATTATTCTAGGTTTTTGGGTTTTGTTGTTGTTGTTGATTCTCTGAAATTTTCTCCATTGACAATCATGTTTCTGCAAATTAAGACTGTTCTGTTTTTTTTCTTTCCAATATAAGTACATGTCTTTATTCTGTTCTTTGCTTTATGGCATTTGCTAGTAATTCCAGTATGACATCAAATAGAAATAATATGAGGTGAAATATTTGCCATGTTTCTAGTCATAGTGAGAAAAGATTTAATCTCTTACTCTTAAGTATGATATTACAGTGTAGATTTTTCCCATAGATTTATTAGAATTAATAAATTTATATTTTATTCCCTAATTTGTTGAAGTTTTTATCATGAAAGGATATTGAACTTTGTCTAATTATTTTTCTTCACATATTAATTTACTCATATATTTTTTCTTTATAATCTGTTAAGTGGTAAATTACACTGATTTCCAAATGTTGAATTAGCTTTGTATGCCTATGATAATTTAATATAAAATAATATATTTCTCTTTGAAATAGATTTGAAAGGATTTGTATGTCCACATTTACAAAAAATATGGATGTGTAATTTATTTGCTTATCATTTTTTTCTAGTTTTGGTATTAGCATAAAGGTGGCTTCATAAACTTTTGGAAAGTATTTTCTCCTCTCAATATTTAGAAAAAATTGGGTAGAATCGTTACTATTTATTCCTTAAATATTTGGCAAAATGTATTAGTGAAACTAATTAGGGTCAAAAGTTTCTTGGAATATTTTTTTTTTTTTTTTTTTTTTTTTTGGGACAGAGAGAGACAGAGCATGAACGGGGGAGGGGCAGAGAGAGAGGGAGACGCAGAATCGGAAACAGGCTCCAGGCTCCGAGCCATCAGCCCAGAGCCCGACGCGGGGCTCGAACTCACGGACCGCGAGATCGTGACCTGGCTGAAGTTGGACGCTTAACCGACTGCGCCACCCAGGCGCCCCTCTTGGAATATTTTAAACTACAAATATCATTTGTTTATTACACATAGAGATATTCAGGTTATCTATTTCTCTTTGAGTGTGCTTTTTTAGTTTGTGTCTTTCAAAGAGTCAATTTCTTCTAAGCTACCAGTTACGGACATAGACCTTTGTAATATTAATTTATTATACTTTTAGTTTTGTAAGACAGTAGTGATGTCCATTTTTGATGTTGATATTTTTCCTTACTTCTTTTTTCTTGATTTACCTTAGAGATTTATTAATTTTTATTGAACTTTTTCAAGAACCAGCTTGTTTTCACTGATTATGAAATCAGTCAATCATATATATTATACATATGCATATATAACATACACATACAGGCATAAACATATGTTATGTAAACATACATACTCCAAAAATTACTAGAACTGATACACAAATTCAGCAAGGTTGCAGGATTTAAAATCAATGTACAGAAATCTGTTGCGTTTCTATACACCAATAATGAAGAAGAAGAAATAGAAATCAAGGAGTCAATCCCATTTACAATTGCGCCAAAAACTGTAAGTTACCTAGGAATAAACTTAAACAAAGAGGTAAAAGATCTATAGATAACTTATGAAAGAAATTGAAGAGGGCACAAAGAAATGGAAAAACATTCCATGCTCATCAGTTGGAAGAACAGATATTTTTCAAATGTCTATACTGCCCAAATCAATCTATGCATTTAATGCATCCCCCATCAAAATAACACCAGCGTTCTTCACAGAGATACAACAAAAGATCCTAAAATTTGTATGGAACCACAAAAGACCAGAATAGCCATACCAGCCTTGAAAAAGAAAAGCAAACCTGGAGGCATCACAATTCCAGACTTCCAAGTTATATGACAAAGCTGTAGTCTTCAAGGCAGTATGGTCCTGGCACAAAAACAGATCCACAGATCAATGGAACAGAGTAGAAAACCCAGAAATGGACCCACAGGTATATGGACATCAAATCTTCAACAACGCAGGAAAGAACATGCAGTGTGAAAGACAGTCTCTTCAACAAATGGTGTTGGGAAAACTGGACAGCAACATGCAGAAGAATGAAATTGGACCATTTTCTTATACTAATCACAGAAATAAATTCAAAATGGGTGAAAAACCTAAATGTGAGATAGGAAACCATCAAAATCCTAGAAAACACAGGCTGCAACCTCTTTGACCTCGGCCAGAGCAAATTCTTACTAGACATGTCTCCTGAGGCAAGGGAAACAAAAGCAAACATGAGCTATTGGGACTTTATCAAGATAAAAAGCTTCTGTGCAGGAAGGAAACAATAAACAAAACTAAAAGACAACCAATGGAATGAGAGAAGATATTTGCAAATGATATATCTGATAAAGGGTTAATATCCAAAATGTATAAAGCACTTAGCAAATTCAGTACCCAAAAAATAATCCAGTGAAGAAATTGGCAGAAGACAGGGTGTCTGAGTGGCTCAGTCGATTAAATGTTCGCTTTCTACTCAGGTCATGATCTCACCATTTGTGGGTTTGAGCCCCACATCAGACTTTGTGCTGACAGCTCAGAGCCTGGAGTCTCTTCAGATTCTGTGTCTCCTGTCTCTCTCTCTGCCCCCCCCACCCCCACCCCACTCATGCTCGCTTGTTCTCTCTCTCCCTCTCTCTCTCAAAACTGAATAAATGTTAAAAAAAATTAAAAGAAATGGGCGGAAGACATGAACATTTTTCCAAAGAAGACATCCAGATGGCTAATAGACACATGAAAAGGTGCTCAACATCCATTGAGAGAGAGTATTAAAATTTCCAACTATAATTGTGTATTTGTTTAAGTTTCCTCTCAGATATCAGTTTTTGCCTCCTATGCTTTGAAGCTATGTTGCTAAATTTGTATTCCTTTGGGATTACTTTGTCTTTTTGTAGAATTGGCTGCTTTCTTATAATGTGATGTGCCTCTTTAGGCCAGTGATCTTCCTTGTTTTGAGGTCTGTTTTGTCTCAAATTGGTATAGTCATCCTAGTTTTTAGTTAAGAGTTTGCGTGCTATATCTCTTTTCATATCTTTGTTGTAACTCACCTTATGTCCTGCTATTTAAATGGGTTGCTTTAAGAAAGGTCCTGCATTTTTATCCATTGGGACAATTATTGTCTTTTATATGGTATATTTAGATTGCTTACATTTAAAATAATTATAGGTATGGTTAGATTGTGATCTGCCACGTTGTTATTAGTTTTCTTTTCCATTTGTTTTTTGTGACATTTTTCTTCTTATTCTGCCTTTTCTCATTTTAATTGAATTTTTTTTAGGATTCTACATTTTCTTGTCTATTTATCATCATTGCCTTTTAAATAATTTTTACAATACTGAGTAAAAATAATCAGTTTAAATTGATTTCTTCCTACTTCATACTTAAGGTCCTTATAATAGTATATTCCTATTTTTCCCTATAATCCCATGTCATTTTTGCTTTTACATACACTATAAACACCCAGTACATTTGTACTATTATTGTTTTAAATATCCAGTTATCTTTTAGAACAAGAAAAGTAAGAAGAATATCCCCTTCTTTTATGCCATTTCTATTTTGTTCATTTCATTCTTTCTTTTAAGCTTTTATTTTAAATTTCAGTTAGCATATGTGTAATATCAGTTTCACGTATACAATATAATGATTCAACATTGCCATACAATACCTGGTGCTCATCACAGCAAATTCACTCCTTAATTCTCATCACCTATTTAACCCATTCCTCAACCCACGTTCCCTCTGGTATCATCAATTTGTTCTCTGTAGTTAAGAGTCCGTTTCTTGGTTTGCCTCTCTCTCTCTCTTCTTTTTCCCTTTGCTTGTTTGTTTTGTTTCTTAAATTACATATCTGAATGAAATCATATGGTATTTGTCTTTCTCTGACTGACTTATTGCACTTAGCATAATACTCATAGCTCCATCCATGTCGTTGAAAATGGCTGACAATATTCCATTGTCTGTGTGTGCATATATGTGTATGTGTGTGTTTGTTTGTTTATTCATCAGTCAGTGGATATTTTGGCTGTTTCCATAGTTTGGCTATTGAAGATAATGCTGCTATAAATTGGAGTGCATGTGTCCCTTTGAATTATTATTTTTGTATTCTTCGAGTAAATTCCTAGTAATGCAATTGCTTGTTGGTAGGGTAGTTCTATTCTAACTTTTTGCTGTTTTCCACAGTTGCTGCACCAGTTTGTATTCCCACCAACAGTGCAAGAGTGTTCCCCTGTCTTTAATCCTTGCCAACACCTGTTGTTTCTTGTATTATTGATTTTAGCCTTTCTGACTCTTGTGAGGTGATATCTCATTGTAGTTTTGATTTGTATTTCCCTGATGATAAGTGATGCTGAGTGTCTCTTCATGTGTCTGTTGGCCATCTGGATGTCTTCCTTGGAAAAATGTCAGTTCATAGCTTCTGACCACTTTTATTTGGATTATTCATTTTTAGGGTATTTAGTTTTATAAGTTTATATATTTTAGATACTAACCCTTATCAGACGTGTCATTTGTAAATATCTTCTCCCATTTTTTAGGTTGCCTTTTAGTTTTGTTGTTTCCTTTGCTGGACAGAAGCTTTTTATTTTGATGAAATCCCAATAATTTATGTTTGCTTTTGTTTCCCTTGCCTCTGGAAACATGTGTAGTAAGAAGTTGCTCCAGCCAATGTCATAGAAATTGTTGCCTGTGATCTCCTCTAGGATTTTGATGGTTTCCTGTATCAAATTTAGGTCTTTCAACCACTTTGAATTTATTTTGTTTAAGCTATAAGAAAGTGGCCCAATTTCATCCTTCTTCATGTTGCTGGCTAGTTTTCCCAACACCATTTGTTGAAGAAACTTTCTTTGTTTTCCATTGAATATTCTTTCCTGCGTTGTCGAAGATTAATTGACCATATAGTTGTAGGTTCGTTTCTGGACTTTCTACTCTGTTCTGTTAATCCATGTGTCTATTTTTGTGCCAGTAGCATACTGTTTTGATCACTTGATCACTACAGCTTGGTAACATATCTTGAAGTCTGGAATTGTGATGCCTCCAGCTTTGCTTTTATTTTTCAAGGTTGGTTTGGCTATTCTGGTGTTCTGTGTTTCCATACAAATTTTAGGATTGTTTGTTCTAATTCTATGCATTTCTTTCTTTAGATTCCAGTTTCTGACCTTTAAAATAATCCTGTTGTCTGCAGAACTTTTTAACATTTGCCGAGCAGGTATCCTGGCATTTAACTCCTGCATTTTGTTCATCTAAGAAAGTATTTATTTTTCCTTTACTTTTGAAGAATATTTTCACTGGCGATGGAATTCCAAGTAGGCATAGTTTTTCCTCTTAACACTTTGAAGATGCCACTTTCCTCTATACTTGTTTATGTGATTTCTGACAAGAAGTTGACTGTAATTCTAGTCTTTGTTTTTCCATAAGTAGGATTTTTATCTTTGAGATTTTTCTTTTTATCTGTGATTTTAGCAGTTTGGGTATGATATGCCTAAGTGTGTGTGTGTGTGTGTGTGTGTGTGTGTGTTTTCTGTTTTGGAAGAGTAATTTCTCCTCATGTATCACTAAGTTCACTGATTTTTTTCTTGATTGTGTCTAGTCTACTAATAGACCCATAAAACACATTTTTCATTTATGTTACTTTGATTTGTAACATTCCATTTGATTCTTTCTTAAAATATCCATTTTCACCTGATATCCATCTGATCTTATATTTAATGTTTGTTTTCTATTAAATCCATTAAAATATTATCCATTGTTATTTTTAGTTTCTTTTTTTAATTAATATTTTTGAGAGAGGGAGCATACATGTGCAGATGAATGGGGGAGAGGCAGAGAAAAAGGGAGAGAGAGAATGTTAAGCAGGCTCCATGCCGAGCATAGAGCCTGACATGGAGCTTACTCTCATGACCATGAGATCATTACCTGAATCGAAATCAGTAGCCAGGCACTTAACCAACTTCAGTGACCCAGGCAAACCTTCACTTTTTTCCCTGATAATTCCAACATGTGAGTCATTTTTTATTCTGGTTCTGATGAATAATTCCTGCCTTTAGACTTTTTTTTTGTTTTTTGCTTTGCCATATGATAAGCCTCATATTTTACTTTATTATTATTATTTTTAGAAAGCTGTGAATGTTTATGACACAGGAAATATTGAGGTCAACATATGGACTGCTAAGAGAAGAGCATGAGTTTTCCTCATGGGTATTTTTCTTGACTTTTAGTGTTAGGATTTTTGTTAATCTATTCAGGATATTGTATGTTTAAATATTATCATTGATATGGTTATCAGAGGTGAAGTTTATTGTTAAAATGGGCACCAGAGGATTTAAGTTTCTTTAGTAAAACATTGTTTTCATCTCCCACTTGGCTCTGTATCTTCCCTTTGTGTTTCTTCTCCATGAGAATCAATCCCTTGAACACCTCCTACTGTGTCCCCTGCTATTTTTAAACAAGGCTTGTTAATATCATTAAAATGGAGTAGCGGAGGAGAAGCTTCTCTGATTTTCTCCTTAGCTTTTCACAGACATGTAGTGCAACATGTTTTAACATTGTTGCTTTCAAAAGAATTCTCCTACTCCATTGGTAGACTTCCTTTATCCCTTGCCTGATTTTTCTCCTTGCTGCTGCGTGTATTCATCAGTGTTGTGCTAAGGTATTGTATACCTCCCTCATTTACCCAAATAATTAAGGGTATTTGTTACTTAGGAGATTGAGGTATGTGGTCTAGGCTGAAATTCAGTTGTTCCTCGCAACCGTTTTTCTCTAGATACAGGCTTTGGTGAATATCCCCTGTATATTAAATCTTTTCTTTTATGAGAGATAGAGAAAATAGATCACATTCATATGTGACCTTTTTTCTGCTCTCCCAGACATCATCATAGGAGTGGCTTTCTCTGGATTCCTTCTGAGCCTCCCCTTTGACAACCTGTTTCTGGGGGAAAAGTTTACAAGATGATAAGAACTGTCCTAGGACTCTGGTCCCAAGAGCCTCACACTCTTACAATAGCTAACACTCATAATCACCTATAAGCAATTCACACCAAAAAATTAAAAAAAAAAATCTAGTTTAATCTCCTTTGCTGGCTTCCAGGGCTTTTGGTTGGGTATCTCTCAGTGAGGGAATGCTTGGGCCCTATTTTTGCCTGCATGTACATATGTCTAAATTCTGGGAGGGCAGTAGTTTCTGTGACATCATTTTTTCTAATGGGTCGAAGCAAATCACTGATTTATTAATTAACCAATTATTTTTTTTCTTTTTGGTGTTTAGAATCAGAGAAACATCTTTCTAGCTTTCTATCTCTTCAGGTTGAAACCAGAAGTTAGACTTTTTACTCAATGAAGAATTAATTACTTTATCAAAACAGACCAATTAGAGGTTCCCAAAAATCTTTTATCAACTTAGTGTCATGATGATCATGTTTGTGTTTTTCAAACATGTCTCTAGATGCAGCATGTAAAGGTATTTGAATGCGTCAATTATAGACTTCAAAAGTTTATATAAGAATTACAATAGTCAGGTTAACAGATGTGAGTGGTGGTATAGGGAATAATAGTGAAAAGAGTATTCTTGGAGTAGTAAGTGTGTATTGAAAAGATTTGTGATATATTTTGGGAACATAATTAAAAAAAAATTTCTGGTAGATTGCCAATGGACAGGGAAGGAGAATAGGATGATAAAGAGTTCTCACAGTTTTCTGTGTCTAAAATGGTAGTATCTGCTAAGATAGTAACACTGGAGAATTAGTTCGGGGATATAAGATATAATTAGCTTTTTTAACTAAATATTTTGGGTAAATTGATTCCAAACAGAATATATAATTCTATTTTTCTTTTTTTAAAAATACTTTTATTTATTTTTGAGAGAAAGAGAGACAGAGTGTGAGCAGAGGACGGGCAGAGAGAGAGGGAAACACAGAATCTGAAGCAGTCTTCAGGCTCTGAGCTGTCAGCATAGAGCCTGATGCAGGGCTCAGACCCACAAAACCATGAGGTCATGACCTGAGCTGAAGTGGGATGCTCAACCGACTGAGCCTCCCAGGCGTGCCAAAATTGATTTTTCTAATCTTGTGGGTGGTTAAAGCCAATTAGAGGTGATACTTCTAGACCAGGTATTTAATTGCCAATGGGAAACACTCTTAGACCTCTCTTTTCATTGGATTTGCTGTTAGTCAAGTTTAAGATTGTGGCTGCTCTCTGAATGTAGATTCCAGAATAACTGATTTACAGCACTGTCTACTGGCCCTCAGTGTACAAGTACTGTGAGAAAGAAATCAGAGGTTGTCATTTTAAGCTACTGAGATTAATGATGTTTCCCCCTGTAATAGTATAACCTAATCTATGGTGACTTGTCAAGGGGAAAGTCAATAATTTAGATTTGAACACTGTAACTTTGAGTTACAGAAATATCTATCTTGCAGTTGGATAACTGAAGGCAAAGATTAGAGTGGAGGCATGAGTTGGAAATAAATTAGAGAATCATCCATCCACATGTAGAAGATATTTAATACCATGGGAATAATGGATGTTGCCTAATTAAAGTTTAGAAAGACAAGAGGCAGGATCTTCAAATATTTAAGAACCAAGAGATAAAGGCAAAAGGTATCCAGTAAGAAGATAATGAAGATTAGAGTATATTTTGCTGGTCTAGAGGTTGAGAACAGAGACTATTTTAGGAAGGGGGAGAAGCCACCAAATATACATTTTACTGAAAATGTCAAAAGAGTAATGATTAATTATATCGCTTGAATTTTATAAAATAGAGGGCATTAGTTACCTTAAAGAAAATAGTTTCAGAGATAAAGGAATAAGCAAAATGAAGTAAGAAAAAGAAGGTGAGAAATTCAATTTTTTATCATTCTCTGTCATTACATATATTAGACACTAGTGAATATATATGTATATTTATATTTCTGTGTATATGTGCATTATATTTATATCACACATGTGTGTGTGAATTTACACACATAGACACACATGTATATGTATTTACATGCGTACACATGAACTTACATGTTATATATATGCGTATACATGTAAACTTACATGCATAAGAAAATTATTGAGTGAATTTTTTTGTAATTGCATATCTTCCTATATTCTTTGTACACATACCTCGAGATTTGAATTTCTTTGCCCAAATTACTTTGCCCAAGTAAAAAGTGGTAGAGTTGGAAAATTACACTACTTTTTTGAAAAGTAATCATGATTTTGTTCCAGTAATTTATGTTTAAGTTTATAGCTGTCATTTATTTTATCTTTTTCTTGTCTTTCTGTCTTTTCTTTCTGCTTTTTTTGCTTTGCTTTATGAAAAACTTATGAACTGTAGTTTGCATTGATGAGTGGTTTCCTATACCTTTTGCAATGATTTTTAAATTATACTTTATTTTTAGTTATTATTGATTTATTCTTATATTTTACATTTCTTATATACTTGTGATTATCAATATCATAACTAAATCCATTTGTTTTGACATATATAAGATGAAAAATATAGCTTTTAGGTAATTCATCACACTGCTTGGTAATAAATTCAATCTTACTTATAAAAACAATCTCTTATATAATCTTTAACACCACTTTAAAGAGTAATTGTATATATCCCTCTCTATCTATCTATCTGTATCTATCCATATCTCTATATGGTCTTCTCAAAATGTTTGGAAGCTTAATTTACTCTGTTCTTTATATTAACTCATAAGAACTTTATGGTTCTATAAAGTAGGAAGAGAAAGAAGAGATAAAAGAAGAGATCCTTATTTTTTGATCTTTATTTTTGAATGTTTTTCACATATTAGTTGACTGTATTAAATATTATTTTACTCAAGAGCTACACTTATTATAATTATATATTGTTGTCTCATATGTGTGTCTGTGTATATATATATATATATATATATATATATATATATATGCATTTATATTTATATATATCTTTATATTTAAAGTTTGAGAGTGACTATTTGAGCATGTATTTTTGTTGCTTTTAACATGATTAACAACCTGATTCAATATAAATTTAGGGACCAACTGTTTTTTATATCAAAAGCCCTTTATTAAAGTGTTGCCTTCTTTTTTTAGTAAATTTTGAGGCAAAAATTATGTTTATTTCTTCGTAAATCATATTGATATTTGGTATCTAATTTTAGGATTTACATCTTCTAATTTAAAAGCCATTTCTTTTACAATATGCTTATTTTATGTTAATTTTCATTGAATTTTGAGTATTTATTATTTTGAGATTTTCTTTCATCGAGTTCTATCTCAATTCTACTTACTTGGTATTCTACCTTAATGCAATATATAATTCTTATTTGGATGCTAGTGATACGTCCTCTGTCTCTGTGCCTCTCTAGGTTGATCATCTAGTTCATGACACAGATTTTCTAATTTCTATATATTTGCAGGTAGGAGCATTGCTAAAATTTATGCCAGTACATAACAAGCATTTCCCATAATCCCATTTAATATAATATTTTCTTCAGTTTCACATAAGCTCTCAACTGCAGTGTTCCAGTGTCTACAGTTCTACTGACAGTCTGTTTAAGGCAAGTACAGCTTTACCACTGCTTCCTCTCAAAGTTCAGCCCCCACTCACTGCCTTTTACCAAAGCCACTCCCTTATTTTGGGCAGCAACCTGCTTCATGGTAATAAAATTTGCATCTGTTATCTGCATTGTTACGTATTGATGTCCAGTGATTTAACTTTTTTTTTACACTTATTTATTTTTGAGAGTTCAGAGAGACAGAGCACAAGTGGGGAGGGGCAGAGAGAGAAGGAGACAGAATAGGAAGCAGGCTCCAGGCTCTGAGCTGTCAGCACAGAGCCCATTGCAGGGCTCAAACTCACAAACTGCGAGATCATGACAGGAGCCGAAGTTGGATGCTCAACCAGCTGAACCACCCAGGCACCCCTATGCACAGTGATTTTTAACAACAAATATTATCTCACAGTTTCTTTAGATCAAAGATACAGAAGTGACTTAGTTGGGTGTCTCTGATTCAAGAGCTACCGTGAAGTAGACATCAAGCTGTCAACTGCAGGTTTATCTGAAAGTTTGATTGTTGAGAGATAAACAAGTTCATTCACATAGTCATTGACACACCTTGTTCCTTTGCCAAGTGACTCTCTCCAAAGTGCTAGTTTACAACACAGTATCCCTCAGGGTGAGTAATTGAAGAGAGATAGAGAGAGTGAGCACAATCAAAACAAAACTGCAGCCTTTATAACCTAATCTTGGTAGTAACACCCCATTACTCCTGCCATATTATATTCATTAGAAGCAAGTCACTAAATCCAGTCAGTACTCAAGGGGACAGGATTAAATGATGTTGTGAATATCAGTAGATAGAAATCACTGGGGGCTATTTTAGAAGCTGCTTATAACAAAAAGAAATTTCAGATCATACAGATACTGCTTTTACATCAGGAGTCAGTGAAAGAGAAACAGTATTTGTTTAGCTATTATGTATACAAAACAAATGTATTCTTTTTTTAGTTAATCAAGTAAAATTATGTCACTATCAATTCCAAAATATAGAAAATTTATAGGATAAAGAAATCCATCAAATATTTTGACATTGGGAAGCCTCACAGTTGCAAAATCATTAATTTCATGTATATTTATGTATATTCATTGGTATTTTATAGAGAATTAAGTAGAGCTTACATTAGTGATTACTGGCCAAATTCTGTTTAGATAGGCCTATTATATACTAGAAATAAAGCCAGGAGGAAATGCATGGGTAAACTACTAATTGAATTCTATTTGTTTGAAGTAAACTAAACAGTTTCTATCATGGTGAGTTCAATTGTGTGATTGTACTATTTACTAAGTAATAAATCATATTTCCATGAAGTTACAATAGAATTTATCCAGTTAATTACAATCATCAAAATTCTATTGTTGATTTCTTAAGTAGTAGCCACTTCACTTGGCTTAATATAATCTGCTCATTTAATGAATAAGCTAATATTATTTTTTTCCATCAGACTTCTGGTAAAATATATCAATAACATTTCTCAGTCCAACTATTTTGATACCTTTAAATATATTGCTTGAGGTTGACAGGGTCATTGATCACCACTCTTTGGGTGTGACCCTCCTCTACACATTCTACAATTTATCAAGCATATTGATGAGAATACTATGTGAGATGGTGCCAAAAGTTCTTAGTAAAATACAGATTTGTTAGATTTTTTTCTCTTTCCTCTTATCTAAGAAGCCTGTCATCCTGTCATCCTGCATGAGCAATGCATTCAATTTGAACAAATTTGAGATAGAAAGAACAAATATGCTGCCAGTAGCCATACTTTATAAAAGCTTGACTAATGCTTAATGCTGAGTGTAGTGGAAGGATTGCTGACATGAACTATTTTCACCTTGTGGAATTTAATTCGTCTACTTTTTTTTGAGAATGAAATCTTCACCCATAGCGTATAAAATTTACAGTTCCCTAAGCAAAAGATGTTGACTATAAATCTTTTCCTCATTATGCTTTCTGTTCCAATATCCTGGTCACTTACATCTATGAATGCATTATGCTTTCAGCATGACGCATATTGGTGTTCTTGTTTGACAGCTATAGTTGACAGATGAGGACATTCTGGAGACCATTCAAGGGCTGATGCCCTTGGGTGAGGCTGAGAGGTAGATGCCTTGTAGCATGTGCAAACTAGTTTATTTTTCTGTTGAAGACCGTGGAAATAATCAGTAGCCTACCTTCATAAATACCCAATATTCCACCATTGTAGTGGACAGGTTAATAACTAATAAAGCAGACTGACTCTCCAGCAGGACATCTAACATGCAAAGAAAAAAAAATAAAAACGATGCTGCAAATTTTTAATTCTTCCATCTTCACTCAAGTTAGATGACTTGGCAAATAAGACAGAGAAGATTCTCTGCATTGCTAAAAGTCTCATCACAAAATTGATCTGAAATAGTATTAGAAATACACAGTAATACATAGTCTGGAGACACTGCTAGAATAAAATCAGATAAATTCCTTTATTAAAATACATTATTTAAGATAATGTTTATATTTTAAAGTTATAAAAAATTGTTATCCTAGAAAGAATGAGCCTTTTATGGGTGGCATATTTTATTAACTTTTTATATAGGTTTATCACATCTCAAGAATCCTTTTTTTTAAACATAGCTAGTTAATACTTTGGCAATATCAGTGTGCTTACTTGTAGTCAGTCCTTCTTTGGCTTATGGCATTGCTAGATATACTTTAAACATTCTTTACTTTTTATGTTACCATTTTCCTAACAAAATTTTTCATTGTAGTTAGAATTATTCCAATAATTAATTGCTATGCATAAATAAGTATCTGTGCTTGCATGTACATGCATGAGGAACACATGATCTTTTATTAATGGGAAAAGTACCATCCCTGGTTTCTGAACTAGCAGAGGAAAGTTTGCAAGCTATTGCCCACAAATCATGAGTAGTGAATTCTATTTTTATGAAGTTATATTAAAATAAAGACTTGTATCATAATTTATTTGCCTAATTTGTTGTCTAAAAATAAACGTGTAAATAAAATAGGTAATATGTTGAAACTTTTAATTATGGTTTTAAAGAGAATTTTAAAAGAGTGGCTTATAAATAAATAAAATAAAGAACATATAAAATAACTAAAAATAAGTATTCTTGTCAAAAATGTTATGTATTGTTATGGGTAACAGCAATTTTACTAATATTAATGGAAGTTAGAAGAGATATTATTTTATTATAATATAATATATTACTTAGCTTAGCTCAGCTATGAGTTACACAAAATACTACTAAGTTAAAGTTTAAATGAGAATTAACTTGCCCCAAATTCTCAAAAGAATTGGGATTTGGAGTTAGAAGATGGGATTTTACATATTCTAAAATGAATATTTTAGAAAATATAGTAAATGAAAATGCTATTTACATAAGGAGGTCAAGTAATAAAATTACATCAATTGAGACTCTATTTCAGTAGGACAAATGAAGTTCAAAATAAAAAAGCAAGTCATTTTTAATAATATAGAAGAAACCAGCCAGAATGAAGAAGCTCATCACAATTCAGTGGCTTTTAACTGTTTTACTAGGAGCTAGGATTTGGGCCTTAAATTTAAGTTCCTTGAACCTGTAATTTAGGAGTTCATTGGCAGATTGGTTGAGGTCTTCATGGTGAATATTCTCAAATCTGGAGCTTGAAATAATGGGAACAATCAATAACTCGTTATTTTTGGTTCTTATTAGAGTAGATGTTTTCTATCACTATTAATATACAGTAAAAAGCAACTGTGGTCTCAAATTTTTAAAAAGATAAGCCATTACTTCTGCTCTCTTTACTGATACAGATTTTGAGCAAGTTTTTATGAAAGAAATATTTCCTTTTCTCAGTAGAATCCACTATCTAATATCTATAATGAATAAAATAAAACTGAGCTTTGGAAAACAGTGGTCACCTTGAAAGGTTTTACAAAGTGTACGATTACACACCAAAAACTACTAGGTTTAAGAAAAACTGATTCTAAAAATGCATTTAGTGAAATTCAATGAACAAGTAAAATTGACTCATACAGATGATTAATACCTTTTAAACAATTTTTAATGTTTAATTATTTTTGAAGGAGAGACAGAGAGAGAGAGAGAGAGAGAGAGAGAGAGAAGGGGAGGGGCAGAGAGAGAGAGGGAGACACAGAATCCGCAGCAGGCTCCAGGCTTCAGGCTCCAAACTGTCAGCACAGAGCCCAATGCGGGGCTCAAGTTCACAAGCCACGGGATCATGACCTAATCCAAAGTCAGGTGCTCAACCCATTGAGCCACCTAGGTGCCCCTACATTGATTAATATCTTTTAAATCTTTTATATTATAGTTCATTATTAAGTAAATAACATGATATTCACTTTGAGTTTATAATATGCCATGTGACAAGATGACTTTCATTACTTAGATAAAACACTCAATAAGAGGTGGATACCCTGTTCCCAAACCACACACATTTTAACTTATAATTTCCTTGATTTGAATGAAGAGAGCCTTTTTAAAGAAAATAAAAAAAGTTGAACAATTCTCCACTGTACTTGATATAGTTAGTAGAGCTGCTTGGTAATTATGAAGAATAGCTGAGTCACATATATACCCCAATAAAGTCTTTCTAAGAAAACCAAACAGAGTAAAGTTAATTGATGTATTTTAATACAAAATACAAAACAAAGTGAGAAAATTAAATATCCTCAAAATATATCCTTAAAAAAAAGAGTATATTTTGCATGATTGCTTAACAGCCCTCAGTAGTATTAAAAACTCTCAGTTTTTAGTGAAGAGGCAATTTCCAATATTATACATTTTATAATTGATCATGTAAAACAATCTAAAAGCTAGCCAATAAAAGAAATCAGAACTTAAGGACAGCTAGTCACAAACAGCCAACTAAGGCAACCCAAATAAAGCAACTGCTTAAGCTGTTGGTCAAATAATTTTTGTTCGTTGGTTTGTTTTTTGCATTCCTCTTGCTTCTTCTCTATGAAAGTCTTTCTTTCGCTCCTGTCGGTGGAGCATTGTAACCACTCTGTCTGGCACTGCCTGATTTCAATGAAATTGAAATTTTATTTGCCCAAATAAACTCTCAAATTAAAAAAAAAAGCTAGCCATTAATAAAACACTTATTTACAAGAAAACACTAAATATATAGAATATTATTTTAAGGTTATTTATATAAATATTAAAATGTATTGTAAAGTTATACTATAAACAAAGATTTACAGAATACATTTGTGCATGTGTTAATTAAATTCTCTGTAATACACTGCCTTTAACATGAAAAGTCTATGATCATTAAGAAAAAGACAAACTAAAGAAAAATGAGTAATGTAAAAAACATGATTAATACATATATGAAAAGTTGTTCTCAGTAGTGGCAGTAAAGACAACACATTTTACATAAGATATTTGCAGTTAAAAAAAATCTCTCTTTCTCTTTTGTATCTGCCTGTCCATCCACCCAATTTTTAGGCAGTCTCTAATGCTAATGAATATGGAGGAGTGGAAAATGTATTCTTATAGACTCCTACTAGAAATAAGAATAGTAATAAGCTTTTTAGAAAATCATCTGGAAATGACTATTAAAACATATAATTTGGCATCTTTGTCTTGTATTTTATTTCTTAATTATAAAAACATTTGTATATAAGTATATTTAGTGTAAACTATTATATCAAATTTGCGTAATCTCATTAGGTATTAATTATTTGACTACATGTAGCACATGAATACTTAAAGAAGACATGTTTTGGAATTCTGCACATTCTCTGAGGATGATTTGAAATGAAAATTTCAAATTTGTCATGTTAAAATGTCATAAGGAGAAAAACTAAAATCATGTGTTATAGCATCCCTTGTAAGACACCTGTAACCTAAAATCATTATTTAGAGTATAAAGAAACAAGAAAATATTGGGAAAATTAAGCTGCCCAAAAGAAATTTTGTCCCTAAAAATAACAGTCTAAACTTGAAGCTAAAAACAATCCAAAGATGGCGCGCCTGAGTGGCTCACTGGTTAAGTGTCCGACTTTGGCTTAGGTCATGACCTCACAGTTCTTGAGTTTGAGCCCTGTGTTGGGCTCTGTGCTGACAGCTCAGAGCCTGGAGCCTGCTTCAGATTCTGTGTCTCCCTCCTTCTCTGCTCATCCATTGCTCACTCTCTGTCTCTCTCTCAAAAACAAACATTATAAAAGAAAATCCAAAGCCAAGAAAGAACTGTTTAAAATGTGGTCCATAATGTATTTTTTATAAAGTTAATCTAAAAACTTACACAAAAAGCTTCCCAAAAGGATTACTGTAAACTGCTAATTTTTTAATAGTTATAGAAGAATTTTATGTCCAATCCATGAATATTGGGAATAAAAGACTGTATGGAAAAATTATTTTTCAAGAATATATTTTGTATTATAATAATTAGTTATATTGATAAATGCTAATTCTAAATAAATAAGTCAGATATTAAGACATCCAAACATTTAAATATTTACCTCACGGTGGACAAAATAATGTATTAAAACTTGACTCTATTTGTTGCTATGTAGTTTCAGTCTCTCACACAGTGTAGTGAATCTACCTAAAGAAATATTTATAGAATGCAAAGTTAGTAAACAACAATTCCAGGAGCACAGTTGAAGTTAAATGTGATTTGGGAATCTGAACATATTATCGTTACTCATTTACCCTATTATTTACATTCGAAAGTAAGTTTACTACAAAGGAATGTAGTGGAATTCTTGGTATTAAGAATAAAGAAATTGATTTTTGGAATTAATTTTCTTTAGCCAAAATTAGGTCATAAGATACACACATTTTCAGACTACATAATGATTTTACAAGATGTTCCAGCAAGGTAAGAGAACAACCAGTATACATTTCAAAAGTCTTCAACAACAACAAAAACTTTAATACTGAGTTCCTTGATTAACAATACCAATATAATGAGACTTACTAACAACCAGTGGTTGCTTTCAACAAGAGTCTGCTGTCTGGTAGCTGCAGAAAATTAACCAAGCACATTACCTTGAAAATACAATAATTCCTGAGTTACATTTGCTATAAGGCCCTCTCATCATTCTACTCTGGATAGAATGCTGTAACTGGTATGCAGCTATTCAATTGTGATATTAAAAGTATTTAATATTACATGCAGAAATGGCCCCAATAATGACAGGGCCATAGTGCTAAATCATATTGGTTATTGGTTCTTGAGGAATCGTGGGTATGAACTCTGAAGTTAGGGAAAATGGAAGATTTTCAACTTAAGGCAAAAAGTATTTTCATTGTTTTGAAAATGGAATAGTCAACAAATTTCAAACTTGAACATTAATTTTGCAAACCAAGGACTACAAAAGAAATTATTTTATCCTGAAATCCAATTATATTGATATTGCTACATTTCTAACTCTCAGGTTTAAAGGGAAGTTTTCAGGGCCCGTGGGTGGCTCAGTCGGTTAAGCATCATGACTCAGGTCATGATCATGTGGTTCACGGGTTCAGTCCCTGCATCGGGCTCAGAGCCTGGAGCCTGCTTCAGATTCTTGTGCTCCCTCTCTCTCTACCCTTCCCACACTCACACTCTGTCTCTCTGTCTCTCTCTTTCAACTGAAATTAAAGGAAAATTTTCACTCAAGTGAAAAATTATACATATTTAAATATAACATTAGAAACATAAATACACAGGAGGGTAAAAATTTTAAATGTTTTTAATGTACACAGTAAAATAAGCTTCATTTTTGAAATTTCATGATCAAAATTATATGGAATTTTTCAACATAATTTTTAATTCAGAAGTTGTATGAAATGTGTCTTTAACTTAAAGTACTATCAACCACAGCTGCAGGATCCCCTTATAGCAAAATTATCCAAAAATATCTTTCCAATCCACCATAAACTGATACTTATCTACCAAGTACTGATGACTTCTGCATCAGTGTAGGAAGTAACAGTGCTAAGAAATTAATATTCCTGTGACATAATGCCCCAAATAAAAAAAAATTTAAATAAACATAATTAATATTTTTTATGAAATTCAGATTTAGTCATCTCTCTCAGCAGTTTTCTGATTTATGCCTCAGCCTCTGCTGAAATTTAACAATCAGGCATTTGGTGATTTGCTACTATGTATATTTTGGGCACACTTATTTTCCCATGATGTATTTTTAAGAAACTGAATCAAAATAAAGAGAAATGTATAAAATATAACCTACTTTTAAATCAAGAAATAACAGTAGTCCCAAGTGTGCATGTGTGTATACATATATATACAACACACACACACACACACACACACACACACACACACACACAAATGCATACACACGCATACCCAAGAACCATGGAGATGTACTGACCTTTTATCTCTTAAGGAGAGAATCTGCTGAGAAGGACTGCAGTTAGCTGACAATAGCTAGTATCTCTCCTCTCAGCATCTACTTTAATGTTTGTGCTTTGGCCATATCTCCCTAGGCTGATCCCGTCGATGACTCAGTATATACTATGATGTGGGAATCTTCTAAGAGGCTATTTTCTCCTGGCCTCCCATAGTCCTGGCTGGGATTTTCTCATAACTGCCTTTCAACCTGAGACTCTGTCTGTCCAATCCTCCTTCCTCCTACCTCTCCTTTCACATATATCAGCGCAAAATTGTGGTTTGGAGGCTCTGCCTGCCTTCTCTTGTACAGTCTCTCCCTTAGGATTTATGGCATTCCCAACCTCCACAACTCTTAAACAATTTATCATTTTCTTTCTTTTGCTTTCTTTCTTAAGAAATTGCTTAAGCATTTTCTTAAGCAAAATCTTGATTTGGCAGCTTAAATAATTTATTTGAGGTTTGTTTGTTTTTTAACTTTGATTTAATGTATGTATTAAATGCTATAAATGTCCATATCATCATTGCTTTAATTGTGCAGTGTGTTCCCCAGATTTTAGTATCTTGTATTCTTATTTTCATTCTGATCCATGGATTATTTATAATTGTGCTATTTAGTTTTCAAGTCTTTGGAGATTATCATGTCATCTGTTACTGATTCCTACTATGATTCAGTTGCTTGGAGAATACATTTTATGTTTTTGGTTCCTTTACATTTGTTCAGGTTTGTTTTATGGTTTAGGGCGTCTATCTTGGTGCATATTATGGGGAGGCTTAAGAAAGTGTATATTTTGTTGGTGTTGGATGGAGTATACTATACATGTCAATTAGATCCTGTTGGTTGATTCTTTTGTTGAGTTCTGATATATTCTTGTTGATTATGTTATGTAATCAACTAGTTATAATTAATTGTGCTAGCAATTATTGAGAGATGCATGTTAATCAATTTATAATTGCAGATTTATTTATTTCTCCTTTCAGCCCTACCAGGTTTTGCTTCTCTTACCTCTCCTCCTCCTCCTTTTCCTCCTCACAAAACTTCCTGATCATTTAAAATTTATTAAGCACATTAATTCACATTGAGTGTTCATTGATAATGGGTGCTAATTACATTCCAAGACTGAAACACTCTAGAAAATAATTTTATTCCAACACATGGTTAAAATCTGTTTATTAATATTTATGGTGATTTCTTGGTGTGCATGTGCATAAAATAATATGCTGTTTTATTAAATCGGAAAATAAAAAAGTTTGATTGAATATATTGGAGACTTGAAAAAATATATCAGGAAATAGGATCTGGAATCATTTAGAGGAATAATTTAAATATTTAAAGACCAATTAAATTAAAACATACAATTGGGAGTGTAGGGAAAGATGCCTGCTAGGCCACTAGGAGTGTGATTGTCAGATCACATGGCAAGACTATGTTTAGCTTTGTTAGAAACTTTCAAACTGTCTTCCAAAGTTTTCGAACTTTTTATATTCCCACTAGCAATTGTTGAGAGTTCCTCTTGCTCTACGTGGTCTCCAGAAGTTAGAGTCTCAGAGGTTTTATCTTGTTTGTTTTAAAATTTTAGCCATTCTAATATGTGTGTAGTTGCATCTCATAGCTGTTTTATTTATTTTTTATTTCTTTTGTAGTATTATCTCATTTTTAATTTCATGAATATGTTGTTTTTGTGTTTTTTTTCAGTATATGAAATGTATTGTCAAATTGGTTTCCATACAACCCCCAGTGCACATCCCAAAAGCTGCCCTCCTCAATACCCATCACCCACTCTCCCCTCCCTCCCACCCGCCATCAACCCTCAGTTTGTTCTCAGTTTTTAAGAGTCTCTCATGCTTTAATTGACAGTTTCCTAGTCACAAATGAGCTGAGCACCCTTTCTTATGCTTATGTGCCAACTGTTTATCTAATTTGGTGAGGAGTGTGTTCAGACATCTTGCACACTTTTAAATTTAGCTTTTTGTTATATTTTATCATTATGTTATGGAGTTCTTTACGTTTTATTTCCTTTACCACATATGGGCCAAATTCTTCCAAAAAGTATGAATGTCAACATCTTACATAGTCATACAAGCAAGGAAATACAATGTTTCAAAGATGCATAGACAACCTTACCAAGTAAATAAATCTTGAGCTATAAAGGAAGAATGAAAGGGATGGGTGAAAAAGAGGCTGAAATGTGGTACTGACAGTGTGGACAGAGTTACTAAAGCATCAAGGAACATGGAATATTAGAGACATCTAAAAAGTCCTCTGTGTCTAAGACATGGAATGATGACAAATAAGGATGCAGTATTTTCCAGGGGTCACAGTTTGCTATGTTTTCTGTTCATTTAGGAATAATAAATAGGGGATCAACGTCATCTAATTTGTTCTTTAAAATGAATTTACCTTCTTCAATTTTAACACTTACTGGATTAAATAAAGTATGGATGAGGAAGATTAGTTACGAAATTATTGCAGTTTCCCAGGTATGACATGATGGTAGCTTGGATTAGGTTATCATAAAAGATAAAATCAGCGAGACAGACCTGTATATTGTCTGTGTGAGAGAAGGAGAGCCTTCTCTATTTAGGGCTGGTGGAATTTGATGGCTGATCTTGGAGTCCATTGTTAAATGGAAACATTGGAGAGGCACCGAAAGCAGTGGCAGTTGATGAGTTATGCTGTGGACCAGAAAGTTGGGGGCAGGGGTAAACAAGAAGAATATGGTATGAAGGACTCCAAGAAAAGAATGGTTCAGAAAGGAAGCCACAGCCAGTTGTGTCACTTGCTGCTTAGTGAGCATATTACAAGCTAGATTCAGAAATCCTTTATATGCTGTTGGTTATGTCAAAAGGAGTCTGAGTGTTGAAGGTATTAAAGAGCAGGCACACAACAATTATGTGTAAGACCTATCCTGCTTTGGGATAAACATTAAAAGTGTGTGCGTGTGTGTGTGTGTGTGTGTGTGTGTGTGTGTGTGTGTAGTTTTTGCCATTTTGTTTTGCATTATAGAGATATTGAATCCTGAATTTGTTGAGAAGCTGTAACCCAAACTGGTATATTTCTAAAGAAGTTGTACAGAACACAGAGACTTGCGTACTGAGGCATGTTGATGAGGATGTAAAGCTTTAGCCCAAAATTCTTCCACAGGGCACTCAATCCTAACAGATATGCACTACTATAGGTGACACTCAAGGATTTAACACCTCTGCTCTATTTCTTATAAAACAAGCTAGCTGTGTGACTTTTTTGGACTCTTTCTCCAATTCCACAGTGTAAACCTTCCTCTAAAATTAGCATTAGAAAAGAGAAAACAACCAAAAAAAATTAAACAAATGAGTCCTCAAAGAAAAGATAACAGTTGCCCCAACACACCTTTGTCACATACCAATCCAGTTAAATCACCTGCCAGAAATTTGGATGAATTGTCTTTATTTGGTCTCTGTTCTTTCTCAATAGTGAAGAATCTAGGAAGCAATAGGAAGGAAACCTTGAACTCCCTTGACAGAAGACAAGAATCATCTCTAAGTATAGTTACCTTATGTTAATTTTAAACAGAACTTGCTGTATCAAGTAATATTTTCTGTGACCTTATAGTTGTTCAAGTGCTGATAATAAAGAGCTTAGGAAAAATGCTATCATTGTGCACCAGGAGAAGAAACTTTCTGTTTGGATCAAAAACACACCATATACACTAAAATAACTTAGTTTTCCAGATTCTTTGCTTGCTATATAGCCAACATTGTCTTTTCACTTAAACAGTAAAATTTCTGAAGTTTTTCATTGTTCTTGGTGCTATTGTATTTTTAAAAATAAATGCTCAACAAAGCTCTAAAGGCATTTAGTAGTAATGGAATGCTGTTAATATGTTAACAGCATTATGGAAAATAACTGTAAAATTCCTTCCCTTTGTGGCCATGCCTCATCTAAATTTAGGAGCCATTAAATAGGATCCAGAAGCAATTGGAGTGACATTCTTGACATATTGATATGACTCTGGACAAATCAAGCTTGAAGTATGTTAATACAAATTATATTCCCCACGGTGATGTCTTGCTTTTTTTGTCACTATTATTTCTCAGGCCTCTCCAGCACATAAAATGCCACTGTGGTATATTGAGCAATGAATGTCAATATTCATGCAACACTCAAAAGAAAATGCTGAAAAGGAAAACAGTATGTGAATCTCACTATGATATATGTATATATATATGTATATATATGTATATATATATATATATATATATATATATATATATTTATACACACTGTATATATAGTATATAGCCTTAAAAATTTGTTATAGTAATAAAGCATTGTTATATTAATGTATAGAATTCCTCTTGGTGAAGTAGCAAAAGTAACAACTTCTGGATGTAGAAATAGGGAAAAAACAAAAAGACAAAATGACATCTTCCTTGAGGAGATTAATTTAGAAAATGGCATCCTACTTGGCAAGTAAGCTTGGGTTGGTGAGCCTTTGCAGGTGCATGGTACTTAAACTGCCCCTAATATTACAAAATTGGTAAAACTGTGGAATACTAAATGTGGGAAAACTGTTCCTATTATAAATTTTTCTCTGCAGTTTTGTTTCTGTTAACCATCCATTGTTGACTCACCAAGAGCAAAACTTGTACGTGACAGTCAAGGGTTTTCATATTTATTGCAATTTATAAGAGAGATTATGAAATGCAAACTACTTAGCAAAATCCAGCTGAATTAATGACCATGTTTGCCTTGTACTATGAAAACCTCAATTTATTGTCAAAATATAGAATGTATTTTAATGAATTGAGAGAAGTTATTTGAATTTGAAATTCCTACTGATAAAGTACTTTCTCATAATAGAATATTAGCTGTCCGTTTTATTAAATAAACTTTTTAAAACTGATGTTCAGTCCGTGAAGTTTCAAATTTTGCACTAAATCAATGAAATTATAAATCAGGGATATTTTTACATTTTATGGAAAATAGATTTAACTGAATATTTTAACTTTAAGGAGCAAAATAAATGAATGCTATCAGAAATTATCCCATTCTAATTCATAAATATTTGGATATATGGGAGTACTTTATTTTTAAGAAAACTTTGATACAAAAATTTTCTTCTGTTAGGTAATGAAACACTAAGTAGCAATGGCTATTTGGCAGCCGATAAAATAAGTTTATTTTCTTACTTCTATTAATTTGAACTGAAAAGATAAGAAGTTGGAGATAAAAGAGTATTTGTAAATAAAACCATCTGCGTTTACTTTCCCAAGTATTGATTCGTGGCCATTTTAAACTTACCAATTCAAGAGACATGTCTATATTAAAAGTGCTAAAAGTTATAACTTCTTTACTTTATAATGTCTTTTATGGAGATGATATGATCATCTGGAATGTTGTGTGTGTTTCCTCCACTGATGGCACAACCCAGAGTGCTGTAGCTGTCCCTTGGAAAAAAATATATTTCTCCACAAGATATCTAGGGAACATTAGATACCTGCACGTAAGCCCATCATCCCATATGTCCCAGCATGCTGCCTGTTATTGCTGCTGGTGTTGGTCAAGAATTTTATGACACTAAGACCTAAAGCGGTCACTCTTCTTCTATACATTCCACCATGAAAGTTAAAATCTTAATGTGGAGGTTGAAAAAATTTCATGTCATAAACTATAGAAAGTACTAACAATAACAATAATAAGGCAGGCTGATGGGGGTTTGATAGAACTCCAATTTTCCTTTGAAACTTTCTCCTTGGTCTGGTTTAGGAGTGTGATTTGCATGGGCAGTGAACAGAGTTCTCACTCTTGTTAACGTGTGAGATAATCAGAGAAAACCCATCTTTCTTTTGGTCTACCTTTTAAGACTCAACATAGCTAACACCTTCCTTTCAAGAATTCTGTTCAGTATGTTCTCTAGTAACATAAAATTACACTCAGGAGTTGTTCAGTGCTTCCATTTTTCTGCTTGTGGAAGGAGGACTGAATGTTTCCCTTGTTGCTGGCCACTTGATAAATGGGCTGCTTGTACCATGAACTGAACATTTGCAGGATGTGAGAAATACTGGGCTTCTGGTAGTTAGTGATGGGTCCTTTTGCCTGGCCCCAGTTCTGGAGTTCAGCCAACAAAGAATTCAGAGCCAAATTCTTAAGCAAGCCAGCAAGCATTTAATGATGGTCAAAGTGAAAGTACACTCTCAAGGGGAAGAACAAGCAGGCCCAGAGGTGGCAACTGTGCCTGGGGTCAGGGTTGTCTTGTTTTTTTATATTTGTACGGGTTATGGGCCATTGCTAGGGTGCTTTCTGACTAAGTTTGGCTCCAGTCATCTAATGGACTAGTTGGGAGGAGGAGTTTTTGGCTCTATATAGCCTTTGTGGGAACTGTCATGGCAATCATCCACCACAAAGGGAGGTCAGAACATCAGTGTAAATGTATTATAGTGAAACTATAGGTTGCTTTAGAGCAGTACTTATCAGGAAGATTGCATGCATGTTCCATGGGGTTTTCCCTGCTACTTAAGCTCCAGAGATGGTTTGTGGTTTCTATCTTTTTCAGTGGTTGGACATTTCTGTTCCCTGTTCCTATCTAGCTAATTGACTGATCTATCATAGTCAGTTGGAAAAGGTGAGAAGCTGTAGGTTAGATGTCCATAAAATACATTTGGGAAGTGAGGCTAAGATGTCATGCCATGAAGTTTAGAGAGAGGTATCTAAATATATTTGCTATAGTAATTTTATAATTTGTTGTATGATTTTAAATGGTACATTATATGACAGAGATTAATTTTCTTCCATATACTCTTAATTTGCTAAAAAAACTTACATGATTCACCAAAACTTAAAAAATAAAATCTAGTTACATTTTAGGCTGCTATATTAGTTGAATTATAATTTCAGGAGCAGAGAAGTTAGTCTCACGGTTCTCTGTTTAGATCAATCTATACATGTATTCTTCTCAGTTCGCAGTGTAATAATTTTAGGAAATGCATTTATACACCAGAGTATGTCTAAAAGATTTCAAAAAGAATTTTGATATATTCATAAACTACCAAATTGTGAACTCTGAAGGGTAATTGCATATTTCTCATTGGATAAGATAAATTTATAATATAAGCAAGGGAAAAAAAGAAATTCCACTCATATAGAAAAGCAGTCATGTAGATACAGAGGGCAGACAAGAACAAATGAATAAAATAACTGGATTATGTATAAAATAAAATATATTTTGTACTTTTTTTAGATGTTCTAGCAGGATTCCTATCTTGATGAGGTAAAATTTGGTCTTGTGCTGACTGTTTGTTTCAGTTCTGACTTCTTTGACTCAGAAACAAGACAGAAAACCTGTCTTCTCCTACTCCAACATGCACAATCTAAAGTCTGTCAAGTGCAGACACATGTGATTTCCCTCTAATATCCAGTATCATGTCCCATTGCTATTGTAAAACTCTTTAGAAACCATAAGGACTACAATTATACTTGAACAACACTTGATTTAAATAAGAGATGCATCACTACTTTCTTACTTCTTCTTGACAATGTCAAGATCATTTTGCCTCATGCCTTTACATTGCTTTTCTCTCTGTCTGAAATACTTGCTCTCTAATTCAGTGTCCTCTAATGCTTGTCCTTTAATTCAAATTTTTGGCTCTTTCTCAGAAGCCTCCTTAACCTCTACCTGTCCATGAAATTGTATCATATTATTTTTCCATATTTAATTCAAATATAGACATCTGAAATATTGTTAATTTGTATTTTTGTTTATTACACCTTTTCAAGATTGGACGTTAATTCTGAGGATCCCATATTGCTCATTCAATGCTCTAAAGCCCAGAACAGTGCCCTGGAAATGGGAAGTGCTCAAAATGATGGTTGAATGAACAAAACTCAACCCATATAATAATCAAAATATAACCAAGTGTTTAAAAATTATTAAAGGAGACAATTTCAGTGATACAAACTTTACTTAATACTTTAAAAAGAGGACTGCAAAATGGGGCAGAAGGCAGGAAGCTCTTATAGGATAAAGAAGAAAGAACAGGAAGATATAAATGGGAAATATCTGATTGGCTGGGGCCACACAGTCAACCTTGTTTGGGACAAGAAGGTCCATATTTGGCATTTGAGGATTAGCTGACTAGATATACTGTGTTTCTGTTCAAGGGACATGAAAGTTATGTTTTGGTTTTTTGTCTTGGCACCCTAGACAGGTCTAGCATGTTATTTCAACACCAATATAATCTGGTTATAGCAAAATTTCTTGAAGAGTAATTTTTTTAATTTTTATTTATTTATTTTTGAGAGAGAGACAGAGAGCATGAGCAAGGGGGGGGGGGGGGCGGAGAGAGAGAGAGGCACAGAATCCAAAGCAGGCTCTAGGCTCTGATGTGACAGCACAGAGCCCAATGCAGGGCTCAAACTCACAAACTGTGAGACCATGACCTGAGCTATAAAGTTGGATGCTTAACTGACTTAGCCACACAGGCACCCTGAAGAGTAATTTTTATCACAGTGTTCTCAGATATTATAATCGTACTTCACAATAAGTCGTTGGCATTTTAGAGCTTCTGCTACAAACTTGATTTAGAAATCTTAATACATACACATATGCATAACTAACTAAATATCCTAGGCCTACAAAGATATCTTTACTTATAAAAGATTACACTGTGAGAGAAACATTGTAACTTTTCTAATATTCCAACTAGGACTTATTACATCAAATACCTATGAAGGGAAAACATTTCAATAAATGAGGGACATTGTTATCACAATCCTTCAATAGTGAGAATAGGGGCACCTGGGTGGCTCAGTCAGTTAAGCGTCTGACTTCGGCTCAGGTCATGATCTCACAGTTTGTGAGTTCGAGCCCCGCATGAGGCTCTGTGCTGACAGCTCAGAGCCTGGAGCCTGCTTCTGATTCTGTGTCTCCCTCTCTCTCTCTCTGCCCCTCCCCCTCTCATTCTCTGTCTCTCTCTCTCAAAAATAAATAAACATTAAAAAAAAGTGAGAATAAAACAAGCTACTCATGTTAAATCATTATCAAATTATCTTCACCAAATCTCTTTGGCTAATATTGCTGTGTATGTCCAAAAGAAACTGTTCAAGGTCTTTTCATAAAGTTTCCTTTTCTGAAAATAGATGCACATTTTTAAAGATAAATTTATTTCAAATTCAAACAGAAAACTAACTAATTCACTTCTTCTTTGTGTATTGAGAGCTACTGAGATCAAGGCATTATGCCAATTATATAAGATCAATCCTTTTTTAAAATATTTTTTAAAAAATATTTTTCATTTTCTGAGGGATAAAGATTAAACATATTAGCAAAATGTAGAAGACTGTTAATATCACATTTGTCTACTTTTTCTCTTCATTGCTTGGCATCCTCACCCTCATGAAACTCATGTCCACTCTGTTCCATCCATGCTAAAGTATGGCAAACTGTATGAGCATGATATAATCATTTTCACCAATACCTGGATTTCACTTTGGTTGAATCACTTTTCTTCTTCAACGGTTTGTTCATCCTTCGAGACAGATCAGATGAGTTTTCATCTCTGAAGGACTCCTTGATCTCCTCATGCCTCTGTTTGTGGCATAGAACTTTTAAGTATTGTATGTGAAGTTAATTGTTTATAGATCAACTTTATAAGTATTTGAAATATAAATAATTTGTTATGATCTTTTAAAAAAACTTTTAATGTTTATTTGTATGGGGGGTGGTGGGTGCAGAGAGAGACTGTGACAGAATCTGAAGCAGACGCCAGGCTCTGAGTTGTCAGCACAGAGCCCGACATAGGGCTGGAACTTAGGAGTCATGAGATCATGACGTGAGCTGAAGTCGGATGCTTAACTGACTGAGCCACCCAGGTGCCCCAAGAATTAGTTATGATCTTAATTGAATGCTGAGGAGTTAAGAGTAATGTGTTATGAAATGAGAGGACATAAAAGATAAATTCCAATAGGTGAATTGGCACTAGGTTAACAAGAATATAGGTGGCCTTTCTGTCCCGTAAGGATTTATAATCCTTATACAAGGTGGGGGAGGAAGGGAGGGAGAGAGGTATATGAAAATGTATCACACAAACACAAAGGTATATTACACATTACGTATCAATGATAAATTTAGTAATGCAGAAATCCAGAGGAGTGTCTATCAAAGAGGACATTGAAAGTTATTTGTGAAAGAATTATGATTTATTGTAGGGTAAGAAAAATAAGTTTCCTTCTATTCCTCTAAGTTCCTGGCTGATACTGGACCTTGTAATTAATGACAGATAAACCAGAGAAAAAAAATTAATTACATACATTCATATGCACAGGAATCCCAAAAAGATATTAGACTTAAAAGGTGGCAAGATAGTTGAGGCTTACTTAGAAAAGGAAAGGATCTGGAGCTTCAAAGTTGCCAGACAACTGAGGATTATATACCATCCTGAGCTAAGGAAAGGAATAGGGGTCTGAGGATTCAAGCTGAGAGAAGGCAATTCACAGGAAGCTGAGGAAAGGAAACATTTGAGGAACAAAAGTTGCCCTGCAGTACAGATCAGCTGCTGAGGTGAGAAAGTGCTATCTGTTACTAGCTCTCTTCCAGGAACAGGTTCCCTTTTTAATGTAAATTGCCCTTGCACAAGGGTACTTCTATTCTGTTTTTAGAGCTTCTCCTATGTCTGCAGCATTTCAAAATAATCAGCTCAAAATAAGCCTTCTGCCAAAGAGGCATATTTTGGAGTGGCGTATTCTGCCACCTTCAGGAAGCATATTCTTTGCTTCTTTAACAAAGAGAAAGGAGGGAGTATCAGGCACCAATTTAGGGGGGATACATGAAGAAACAACATTTTACATGTAGAGTTTGGGAATAGATTACTGTTTGACTAGGGAATAATGAAGGATCAACTAATAATGAGGAATTGGCCAGAATGAAAAGTTTCACATGATAAAATAAGAATGTTTTCATAAAAAAAGATTGACTGCTTATTAATGTGAGGGTGATATGGACTATGCAGAACTTTGGGAATTGTGTTTTCAAGATTATATATCACCTTTCCTTCAGAAGCACCTTGAACGTCCATATTTCTACCAAGAATCTCTTTAAGGAAATCTAAGTTTTTCCTAAAATTCACCTCAGAATTCTTTTAGGCTCTATCCACTGTCCAGTGCCAAAGCCCCTTTTGCATTATATATGTAAATGAAGAGAGAGACAGACAGATTTATTTATTTAAGGAATTGATTTATACAAATGTGGAAGCTTAACAGGTCCAAAATCTGGTGGGTAGGCCAGTAGGCTGACATCCCACGGAAGAGCTGCAGTTTGAGTCCAAAGATAATATGCTGAAAGAATTCTTTCTTCCTCCAGAGAGGTCAGTGTTTTCTATTAAGGCTTTCACCTGATTTGATGACGTACCTACAATATGGAGGATAATTGCTGTACTCAAGGTTTACTGATTTAAATACTGATTTCCTTTAAAAAATACTTTCACAAAAACATCTAGAATAAGATTGGATACCATGGTCTAGCCAAGTTGACATATCATAATAACCATCACAATCATTACATTTGTTTTCTGTTGACCCTGTTAATCACTCTAGTTATTCAGGTAGTGATAACTAGCATTAAAATCACAGTCATAATTAGGAAGTAATTATCATATGTAAATTACTATGTTTAAAAATTTTTTTAAATGTTCAGAATTCCTGATTTTATGGAGGAGAAATTTTTGAGATAAATTTAGAACTTTAATATCAGAAAAGCCACATCCCTAGTAACGGGATTTATTAACTATGTTAAATAATATTTTAATGAAACCTATTGATTTAAATATTGCAAAACATAAATAAGGAACATTATATTTCTGAATTGGCTGAATAAACCAAATGTGTCTTTGCTACATTGTTACTTTTATTTTTATTTTCATTTGTGTTTATCTGCTACTTGATTACTGTCATTTCTTTTCATCATGCTATAATTTTAAAACTCATTATTTTAGCTTTTAAAACAATTTTCTCTGACTTTTATTACTTACATCGTTAGCAATACTTTTTGCTATTTAGCATTGATAAGATGATGACGGTAGTCAGCAGTGTTTAATGCACTTTTCTAACTTGTTTCTCATTATTCTTGCAGTGTGTTCTGACACCTGATAAATGCAAAGCAACTTCAAAAGCACTTAGCCATGTAAATAACAGTGATAAAAGCATTATTAAAATTTTGAAATCCAGGGCTGCATTTAGTCACAGCTACAGAATGCAAAAATTATGAACCCTATCATCAATACTTAGTTGCTTGTAAATGATGACCTACGAAAAACTCATTTGATTCTGGAAAACAATTTGCATGCAAAAGCAAGTTCTGTGTGTGTGTGCGTGCGTGTGTGTGTGTTTAAAGTAGTTGAGAAGCAAGTGCCTCAGGAGGAAATAAAATTCATTTTTTGCTTAGCACAAGATGTATATTTTTTGTAAGATGCAATACATCATGCTACTCTTTCCTAATGTTTACATTTATTTTCTCTATGAATTACATTTAATTTTTCAAGCTATTATTTGAGTGCCATATGTACCATTATTTATAATGCTATCTTCTGCAAATATTATGTCCACCCCTATTAGATTCTCTATACTTGTTGTAAGGTTAGGCCAGAGGAGATACTAGAATAAGCCAAAAAGCAATAGAAGAATTCATACACCGTGGGTGGCTACAACGGATGAAACTTTGAGATTCATCTTTTATATGTACTTAAAAAGCCACATTGAGAGATGTTCTCTAAAGTAAAGATGTGCACACACTTTCCATTATTTTTGAGTGCTGTTTTGTATAAATCATCATGCCAGCCACTTCTGGCTTTTTTGTTGTTGTTGTTGCTTTAAGAGAAAATATAGTTGCTAAACCATGTCGTAATGAAGTGTATTTGGGGGATGGTTATTGGAAAATACTAGTGTTGAGAGTCCTTAGAATTAATTTTTATTTATATTCAATGATAAGAAACAGGATCCCCATTATTAAAAATAACAATCCCTATAATTGGAAATCTACTTGCCTAAAGTGCCCCATATCCAGCACTCACAAACTCGCACATCAGGTCATAATTAACTTGCTTCCATTGACCATAGCATAACTGGATTGGAAATAATCTGATTTTGAATCTGAAGTATGCACCATATAACTGAGTAAACTTGGATAAGACTGCTGAGTTTCCCAATGATCCTATTCCTTGAACATAATAATATTCACAGAAACATATTTAGATTTTATAAGCATACATGTTTAAAAATTTAAGAATTTATATAATATCTGTTGTAAAGAAAGCACTTAATAAGTTGGTGGTATTATATTATTTCAAAAACTAGTACATATAATTTAGTGTACCATCTAAGTTTTCATTAAATCAATATAGAATGCAGACTGTCTGTTCATGACATATACTTATTTATGACACTTAAGAGAAAAGCAATTTTATGTACTGGTTATTCTTTTACTAATTTTTTATGTCAGCTACATCACACTGCATTTTCCACATTTTATCATAGTGTGCATTTTTCTTAGAATTTAGCAATTTATTTTAGCCATAGATTTAGATTTTGCTCTCTGTTTTCAAATGGTGGCATGGGGTTTTATGTAGGGAAATAATTTTCTTGGCTTTGAATACTTTGGCAAATAGATAAATATGTAATTTTATAAATGTGCTTCAATATTGTCCAAGATGAATTGTGGATACTTCTGAAGAGTAATGAAATGACAAGAGAAGTATAGACTCAGTAAAATTTGTTCAATATTCCATAATTAATATTGGTAATTATTATTATATTTATGGGTGAAATGTTAATATAGTATCTTTTTACAAGTGTAATTGTGCTGCTAGTATCTAGATTCTTTCACTCATCATTATGTTTTGGAGTTCATTTATGTAGTGTGATTGGCAATAATTTGTTCAAATTTCGTTTTTTAAATTTCATGGGAGAATGTCCCATTGTATGAACACAAAACATTCCACTATTTTGTTTGCTTCCAGTTTAAGTTATTTTTTAGTACAATTATAAAAGAATTTAGTTATGTAGTAGCAGGCAGTATTGATGCTAACCCATGTTCTTTGCCCCACCTCTGAGTACTGAAAGTGATGATATACCACTTATATCTATAGATTTTCATCACAAATACCTGTATATTTTACTTGTTTTCCCAGGATCTTTTTCTAGAACTGCATGGGCATTTTCAGTACAAGCAGGACAGCTTAGTGTGCCAAGAATTAAATACTGAGGGAAGCAAATCTGAAACAGTGATGGATGGAGATTAGTGGTTAGATATTCAGCTTCTGCATCTAATGGGGTTAATTCTTATATATTTTCTTTTTTTTTATGCACAATAATCAAAAGAAGTGCTTTAATTAATTAATTAATTTATTTAATTTGTTTATTTTTAAATATATGAAATTTATTGTCAAATTGGTTTCCATACAATACCCAGTGCTCATCCCAAAAGATGCCCTCTTCAATACCCATCACCCACCCTCCCCTCCTGATGCATAGGGGCACTTGTACCCCAATGTTTATAGCAGCACTCTCAACAATAGCCAAATTATGGAAAGAGCCTAAATGTCCATCAACTGATGAATGGATAAAGAAATTGTGGTTTATATACACAATGGAGTACTATGTGGCAATGAGAAAGAATGAAATATGGCCCTTTGTAGCAACATGGATGGATCTTATATATTTTCAATTTGATTCCTCAGAGGACCACCAACAGGATGGAGCTCCAGTTTTCCCCAGAAATAGTCAATTCACTGACACATTTATTGCCTTTATCTTTACTACATTCCCTGCCTCAGTATCCACAGACCTTCATTTATATTTCTGGAGGCCATCTTCCACATAAAATTATTTGTATTTAAGTCCTTGTTCAATGCCTACCTTTGGAGAAAACCCTGTCTAAGAACAACTGGTACTAGAAGTAGTATTAAAATTCAGTTTTTTAAGAATGAGATACTGTATTTTAAAGTGAGTTGGAAACAATGGCACCTTTTTTGATAGCAACTAAATGATTTAGTCATTGAGATTTCTACAAAGAAACAGAATTAGTTATACATAACTGTTGTATAATTATAACTTCTAAGATTCTTATCCCTAGTAATTTGAGAAGAGATACATTTGGAAAGTGAAGCTTTCACAATTGAAAATTATGAGCCCACTATTATTTAAAAATGCAGTTTAAGAATAAATATAAGATTGTTCAGAAAACTGAAGACCAAATCTATCATGGATATGAATGTAAAAATCCTCAATAAAATGTTAGCAAATTTAATCAAAAAAGTACAAAAAGAATTATACACCACAATCAAGGTTTACCCAATATGCAAAGCTGGTCCAGCATTACAAAATCAAATTATATACTCTGTCACTTCAACAGACTAAAAAAAAGCCATTGATCATATCAATAGTTGCAGAAAAATAATTTGAAAAAAATCATGCCCCATTTATGATAAAAACCCTCAGTAAACTAGAAATATAGAACTCCCTCAACTTGGTTAAGACTGCCTACAAAAAAACAACAGTTAACATTATGCTTAATGCTAAGAAACTTGATAAGCTTTCCTTCTAAGATCAGATACAAGGCATGGGTGTCTGCCAACTACTCCTTTTCTGTACTCCTAGAAATTCCTGCTAATTCAATAAGGCAAAACAAAACAAAACAACAACAACAACAACAACAACAACAACAAAAACAGGAAAGAAAAGGCTAAAAGGCAGACAGATTGGAAGGAAGTCATAAAGCTGTGTTTGTTCACAGATGACATGAATGTCAATGTCAGTGTAGGAAATCAAAAGAATCAACCAATAATAATAATAATAATAATAATAAATAAAATTTAAAAAAACTATTAAGCAGTTATAGCAAGCAAGGTTAGTGTAATACAGGATACAAGGTTAGTATGCAAAAGTCATTCGCTTTCCTCTGTACAAGATTACCTCATTTTATTGAACTTCACTTTATTGGGCTTTGCAGATACTCTGTTTTTACAAATTGAAGGTTTGTGGTAAACCTACATGGAGCAAGTCTATTAGCACCATTTTTTTCTAAGCATTTGCTGACTTCTTTTCTCTGTATCACATTTTGATAATTCTCACAATATTACAAACAATTTCATTATTATTAAATTTGTTATGGTGATTTGTGATCAGCAATCTTTGATGCTACTATTAAAATTGTTTTGCAGTGCTATGAACCAGACCCATATAGGACAGCAAACTTAATCAATAAATGTTCTGTGTGTCCTGACTACTCCACTGACCGGCTGTTCCTCCATCGTTCTTCCTCTCCTTGGGATTCTCTCTTCCCTAAAACACATCAATATTGGAATTAGGCCAATTAATAACCTTACGACAGCCTCTAAATGTTCAAGTGAAAGGAATAGTTGCACATTTCTCACTTTAAATCTAAAGCTAGAAGCAATTAAAACATACTGAGGAAGATATATTGGAAGCTAAGACAGGCCAAAAGCTAGCTCTCTTGCACCAAAAAGATTGTGAGTACAAAGAAAAGTTCTTGAAGAAAATTAAGGTGCTGCTTTGTTGGACACATGAATGATAAGAAAACAAAACAGACTTATTGCTGATATGGAGAAAGTTTTAGTGGTCTGGATAAAATAGACCAGGAGGATCAATTCCCTGAAGCCAAAGCCTAATCAGAGCAAAGTTCTAACTCTTTTCGGTTCTGTGAAGGCAGAAGGAGGTGAGGAAGCCACAGAAGAAGAGTTTAAAGCTAGTAGAAGTTGGTTCATGAGGCTTAAGAAAAGAAGCCAAGTTCATAACTAAAGTGCAAGCTGAAGCAGCAAATGCTGATGTAGAAACTGCAGAAAGTTACCCAGAAGATCTAGCTAAGATAATTAATGAAAGTGACTAAGTGGATTTTCAGTGTAGACAAAACAGCCTCCTACTGGAATTAGAAGCCATCTTAGGACTTTCATAGCTCGAGAGGAGAAGTTGGTGCCTGGCTTCAAAGCTTCAATGGACAAACAGACTCTTTTGTTAGGGGCTAATGCAGTTGGTAACTTTACTTGAAGCCAGTATTTCTTTATCAGTCTGAAAATCCTGGGACCCTTAAGAATTATGCTAAATCTGGGGTGCCTGGGTGGCTCAGTCGGTTGAGCATCCAACTTCAGCTCAGGTCGTGATCTCATGGTTCGTGGGTTCAAGCCCTACATCAGGCTCTATGCTGACAGCTCAGATCCTAGAGCCTGCTTTGGATTCTGTCTCCCTCTCTCTCTGTGCTCCTCCCCTGCTCACATTCTGTCTCACTCTGTCTCTCAAAAATAAATAAACATTAAAAAAAATTTTTTTTAAAGAATTATTCTAAATTTACTCTGCTTGTGGTATAAATAGGACAATAAAGCCTGGATGACAACATATCTATTCACAACATTGTTTTACTCACTCTTTTAAGCCCACCATTCAGACTTCCTGCTCAGAAAAAAAGGTTACTTTCAAAATATTACTGTTCATTGACATTGAGCCTGGTCACCTAAGAGTTCTGATGGGTATGTACATGGAGATCCATGTTTTTTCATGCCTGCTAACACAATACCCATTCTTCATGTCAGGTTTCAAGACATAATTTCAACTTTCAAATCTTATAATTTAAGAAATACATTTTGTAAGGTTCTAGGCTGCATTATATAGTGATTCTTGTGATGTATCTGGGCAAAGTCAACTGAAAACCTTCTGGAAAGGATTTACAATTCTAAATGTACTATTAAAAAGCATCCATGATTCATGGGAAGAGGTCAAAATATCAACATGTACAAAAGTTTGAAATAAGTATCATTCAGAATAGAAGGAGAGATAGTTTTACAAACAAAAATTAAAGGAGTTTGTGACCACTAAACCAACCCTGCAAGAAATATTAATGGGGACTCTTTGAGTGAAAAGACCCAAAAGTGACAGAGACTAGAAAGGAACAGAGAAAATCTCCAGAAACAATGACAAAACAAGTAATAAAATGACACTAAGTACATTTTTATTAATAATCACTCAGAATGTAAATGGACTAAATGTTCCAATCAAAAGACATAGGGTCTCAGAATGTATAAAACACAAGACCCATCTATATGCTACCTATAAGAGACTCAGTTTAGATGTAAAGACATCTGTAGATTGAAAATGAGGAGATGGAGGGGCGCCTGGGTGGCTTGGTCGGTTAAGCATCCGACTTCGGCTCAGGTCATGATCTCACTGCCCATGAGTTCGAGCCCCACATCAGGCTCTGTGCTGACCGCTCAGAGCCTGCAGCCTGTTTCAGATTCTGTGTCTCCCTCTCTCTCCGCCCCTCCCCTGTTCATGCTCTGTCTCTCTCTGTCTCAAAAATAAATAAACGTTGGAAAAAAAAAAAGAAAATGAGGAGATGGAGAATGATTTACCATGCAAATAGATATCAAAAGAAAGCTAGAATAGTAATACTTAAGTAATACTTAGATCAGAGAAGATAGATTTTAAAACAAAAACTGTAAGGAGAGATGAAGAAGGGCACTATAACATTATAAAGGGGAATCCCAACAAGAAGACCTAACAATTGTAAATATTTATGCCCCCAACATGGATTACCCAAATATATAAAATAATAACAAACATAAATGAACTCATTGATAATAATACAGTAATAATAGAGGACATTAACATCCCACTTACAACAATGGACAGATCATCTCAGCAGAAAATCAGCAAGGAAACCATGACTTTGGATAACACACTGGACCAGACGTACTTAAAAATTTACACAGAACATTTCATCCTAAAGTAGCAGAATACACATTCTTTTCATGTGCACATGGGAGATTCTCAAAAACAAATTACATATTGGGTCACAAATCAACCCTCAACAAGTACAGAAAGATTGAGATCAGACCATGCATATTTTCAGACCACACTACTATGAAACTTGGAGTGAACCACAAAAAAAAATCTGGAAAGACCATAAATAGATTTCTATCTTAGAATCTGTGCTCAGAGAAATTATGTTGTCAAATAAGAACATCTTTGCAAAAAAAGAGTAACTAAATTTATGACCCACTTCAAATATGAAAAATAAAATGAAGCTTTATAGTTGGAATCTCCAAAATTAAAACTATATATATAATTTATTATATTTAGATAAGAAGAACACTTATATGACAGAATATGGCATACACACAAAACAAACTGGGACCATTAGGAATTGATATGTGCACATTCTCCTTTATACTCAAGTTTTAATGACAGTAAAACATTTGGGGTTCTATAGGCTTACTCATTCAGTTTGCATCTATTGTGATTTATATTCACATGGCCATTATATTATAAATAATTACATCTGTGTTATCCAATACTATAGCCATTAACCACATGTGGCTATTAATTTTATATTAAATTAAAACTAAATATAGGTAAACAATATTTAATTCCACATTTCCATAAGCCACAAGTCAGGTGTTCAACAGCCACATGTGTCTGGTGGTTACATGTAGTAGATAGAGTTTATTTACAGGTAGACTGAAAAACTCTATATTTGTCTTTGGGGATGGTTAGATATCTGTTGACTCTGGGCCAAGATAAGATCAGTAGGATTTTTATGTGCTGTTAAAAGACTGAAACTCCCCTGGCAACCTCCAGACAGGTTTTTTTGTTTTTTGTTTTTGAGGTTTTGTTTTGTTTTGTTTTGTTTTGTTTTGTTTTGTTACCAAAAGTCTCAACTGGTCTAACCCATTTATCATCCTGGCCTGATTAAGTACCAGGGAAGTATAAAAACCCTCCTTGGAACTTCCAAACTCAAGGAAAGCCAAAATTCTTCATGGGCCATGGTGATTCTATCCAGTGATCTTTCTCTTTTCTTTTTTCTTTTCTTTTCTTTTCTTTTCTTTTCTTTTCTTTTCTTTTCTTTTCTTTTCTTTTCTTTTCTTTTCTTTTCTTTCCTTTTCTCTTTTCTCTTTTTCTTCTCATTTCATTTTTCTCTTTCTCTCTCTCCCTCCCTCCCTTTTTCTCTTCCCTCCCTTCCTTATTTACTCGAGAGAGAGAGAGAGAGAGAGAGAGAGAGAGAGAGAGAGAGAGAAAGAGGAGAGAAAAAGGGCAGATATGCCATGTACAAATAGAAACCCTGTACAGCACATATACAAATGAATGCCTGGGAAGTTGGCACATGAGATAGCTTTCAGAACTCTGATTCTTCCTGCATTCTGTTTCTCTTGCTGTATGCACCATATGCTTTGTCTTTAAATAAAAAATCTTAGGCTCTGTGGGATTTTTTCAAATACTTCAACTTGAAAAATGCTTATATTACCATACTACCCACTGGTTACAGAATACTTCCATCATTACAGGCAGAACATAGACCTTTAGACATATGTTAATTGTTGAAATTTACATTACATGAAAGGGGCGCCTGGGTGGCTCAGTTGGTTAAGCGTCTGACTTCAGCTCAGGTCATGATCTCACAGTCCATGAGTTTGAGCCCCGTGTCAGGCTCTGTGCTGATGGCTCAGAGTCTGGAGACCGCTTCGGATTCTGTGTCTCCCTCTCTCTCTGCCCCTCCCCTGCTCATGGTCTGTCTCTCTCTGTCTCAAAAATAAATAAAAACATTAAAAAATTTTTTTAAATAAAAATATTTACATGAAAAACAATCTAAACAATCTAAAATAAATAATAAAATGAATAAGGTTTAAATATAAAATAAAGTTTCGTAAAGCTAATACTCAGTAGGATGGTAAAATATCATTATATTTTATATTTAGAAAATATATAGCCTAAATTGTTATCTTGGCAAATGTTATATTCAAAGTTGTAAGGACAATTTACAGAAAACTTAAAACTGAAACTATATATATATATATATATATATATATATATATATATACACATATATTATATATGTATATATATATTATATATGTATATATATATTATATATGTATATATATATATTATATATGTATATATATATACACACACAGTATATACACACTCTACTATAATATATATTATATATAAACACTATATATATAGTGAGTGTATATATAGTGTATAACATATATATAATATATATATACTATATATATATACTATATATATATACTATATATATACTATATATACACTCTATGTATGTATGTATCTATCTATCTATCTTTACCTTTGGGAAGAAAAAAGAAGTGGGAAACAAAAGTATTTCTAATTGTTAAATCATAAACTTTGATCAGAGATATTGCATAGTGAAAATATTAGCCCTCCACATTTTTGTTATATATACTATCAGAATCATGAAGCCTCTTTATCAAATACCAGGAATTCTATTTACTCACAAAGACACTTGGTAATGCTCGTCCCCATGCCCCAGTTTTCCATATGATAGCAAAACAAATGGATGATGTACCTGCATAAGCAACTGGGTTTGCACCACAGAAGAGAAACACCAAAATTATGAGAATTCGTGCTTATATAGGACAGCATAACTGCTCCTGCTTCTGTCAAGGAAAGGGCAGTGGGGGGCAGAGAGAAAGAGAGAGAAAGAGAGAGAGAGTGTGTGTGTGTTTACCTTAGAATGTGAAAATAAACAAATAAATAAATAAATAAATAAATAAATAAATAAATAAATAAATTCTTTCTGAGAAGGAAAGGAAAAGATGTTTACTGTCTCTGAATGTAAGCAAGTGGTTCTGGGGATGGGTCTTTAAATGTGTTCAGAGCAATTCACTGTCTCTAATTTCCAAGGTATCTTTACCACTCAATCATCCATTAATCCAGGTTGTTAGTACACTTCTCAGAGAGCTCAGATCTTGCAGAAATGTGAAAATATTTATGGAGTGTGGTTTTTCCAACAAATAAATAGTACCAAAGAGGTTCAAAATATGGACTATACACACAGTGAATTTACAAAATTTCAAATCTTATGAAATTATTCTCAAAAGAAACATATGTAACTGAGTTCATTTTGTCCTTCACATACTTTTATAGTTTTAATCTCTGAATAAGCTTCTATGTAAAAGTCAGTATTTACTAAGGCAAATAATTAAAATGTGTTCATTTGAAATATAATATATACAAAACTAAACAGCACAGCTGTTTAGAATTTAAGATAATAAAATGTTTTGGGGGAAAAATATTTTTATCATTGTTTAGAGTTATAGGCTACTGGTGATAATAAAAACAAAAACAAAAAACAGAGCAACTTCTTGTCAGTTTTATTACTGATCTTAATTTCTCTATGGACACTACACCTTGTTATTGCCTGAATCCAGGTTGGATTGCTCCCACTGTACAGTCCTTGCATGGCATGGAAATCAGGTATATTTACCCAAGTCAGTCTATATTAATCCCGTATGACCTCCAGGTGCATGAACAAACTCAGCTTATAAATAGACACACCTAGCTGAGACAGATATGTGAGGATAATTTAATTAGCTATGATTTAGGTGGTGTAGTATGCAGCAAAAGCTGACTGATAGAAACATTTAGAAAGAAGATTAGTGTAGATTTAGGCATTTTGTGTTTGAACTCCCACAATGAATATATCTCAACCACAGGTAGATATAAGACTAAAAGTGTGAAGAAAACTCTGTATTACTGGGCAATGGGAACCCTGAATTTATATGGGAGGGTTGGGCGGGATTAAAGGTAGAGCTCTAACAGATACCAACATTATGTAGAGGAATATAGGGATGAAAAGGAATCTACATGGAAAAAGAGAAGGTATAGTAAATAACATGAAATGAAAAATGAACATAATGCATCAAATGAGAAAAAAAAGCTTCATTTAGAATTTATCTTTTGACACCTTGTAGAATTTATTAGTTCCTAATTTGGAATTATTTCTATACTAGCATTTTAACAGATAATTGCTCTTTTTTCACATATATACTACTTTTTCTTGTAATTTTTAATACTCATAAAAATATATGAGTTTATGATGTATAGTAAGAAATCAGTATTAGAGTCTTTAATGAATGACCACATAAGTGAATAATTACATATATATGCAAATAAGTGCCTACAAGCTTACCTGTGTAATAAATTCATTGGATTTAAGAGATAGTATCCCTCACAAAGCCATTTATTAGAAAATAAATTAAAATTGTTTATTATGATTATATTGTTAATGTTCTCAGATTTTAGTTCCATAGTGTTTAACTATGCTAACTGCACTGAAAAACAGATTTAAAAGAGATGAAAATAAATGAGATAAAATTTGAAAGAAAACAAATACCTCTTATGACAAATAAATAGCTACAGTAGCCAACTTTTTTTAAAACACAGGAAAGTATTCATATTATAGTTTATCTCTTAGATAATTTCAACACGATTTCATTTTAATTTATCATTTACATTTTTTAGTATATTATTCAAAGTATTAATCAGAGTACCTGCACCAGATTACAAATTGCTGATGACTTATATTTCCTTTTCTTTAAAGGATTAAATACACAGTTGCTTAAATACACATTGATCACAGCAATATTAAAATAACACTTAAATGTCATTTACAGCTTATAGAAATAGATTACAGATAAACAAGGCAATGTTGTTTATTAGCTCATAGGAATACTTCATGGAATTCTCTTATGTAATGTTTTCAAGTATATTCATAGGTATTTAATTGGATGAGAATGGACATGGTTTTAATTTTGACTGTATGGCTATATTCGCAGGATATTACTACCCACCCTGAAGTCTTTAAAAAAAAATAGTGGATTTCACAAAGAAAATGAGCATAAGGTTATTCAGTTGGAGGGTTCAGTTCCACTGTTAATAATAAAATTCAAAAGCCAAAAATATTCCTATATAAAGCAAGGATGATTTATTTTCTAATATATATAAAATGTTGATTCTAAGTACTTTATGTGAATTATATCATTTTTCTTAATGAAACCCCATGAAATAAGAACTTATATCCCAGTCTTATAGATACCAAAGACTTTCTGATTATAATCATTTAATCATTGCACTGTATCATAATGAGAGGTCAAAGAGTTTATGAGTATGTATCATAATAGCAGTAATGGTAATTCCTTGTTTTGATATGCATTTTACTACCTTCTCCAGGGAGAGATTAATATAAATCAATGGGACAACCTAGAAGTTAATGTGAAAAATAATAGAGACAAAAAATAAGTTAAGTGAACTTTACAATGCACTGAGACTATATAATGTTTTACTCTCTGATTCTGTTGTTTACATCCATAATGTTTTAAATAAAATTTTAAAATATGTAGTCTAAAAACCATGAAATATGTCCGATTTTCTAATTATAGAGAATTACACTTAATGCATTAATTTCAAGCCAGAGTAGAATTTTTAAAGGTGTATATGACAGAATCAAGGGAAGACTTAAAGAAACACATTATAGAGTGAGTTTTCAAGAAAATTCCCAGGACACACTGTTAGAACTATGCTACAGACGTAGTAATTCCTTTTTAAATCTTTATAAAGATATATAATTTAAATACTATATAATTAACTCATTTACAGTATAAATTCTGTTTTCAAATATGTACATGTAGTTGACAGTCATCACCACATTACCATTAGCAGCCATTCCTTGTCCCCATCCCCTCAAACCCTAGCCATAGGCAACCATTGATGTACTTACTGTCCCTACAGATTTGCATATTCTGAACATTTTATATGAAAGAAATGCTATGGTATGTGGTCTTTGTGTTTGATTTCTTTCATTGAGCATAATTATCATTAGGTCCATCTATGTTGTAGCACATATAGTTATGTTACAGGACCCCCAAAACCAAATTCTTGAGTCCCAATGTAATAAAAAATGAATGCTGAACTCAAGAAAAAGAAAACAAGCAGAGTTTATCAGGTGTAGCTTGCATATGAGGAAGCTGACAAGAAGGAATGTTGCTCCAAGAAGGGGTAGTGTGCAAGACTTAATAAGGCACTTTTTCCCAAAGGGTGAGGGGACAGGGAGAGTCCACAGTTATTATCTTATGGTCCTTACTTTTTAGTAGACACAAGACTGTCATAGGATGCCTTTTTTCATGGTTGATATTCTTTAAATTATTAATTTTGTTTTTGCCCAAACAACCATTACTCCTTGATGCCTGTTACATCTTCTTTGTTCTCTTGCCCAGAAGGAGGGATTCATCTCTAAATATATGGAAACTTTTAACACTTGCCTGAGACCAGTGGTTTTTCAGGAGTTAAGTCCCTCTTGCCTTCCCTATACTGTCTCATTTACATTATATCTTTTCATTTCTGAATAATATCCCACTGGATAGAACATTTTGTTTATTCATTCATCAGTGGATAGGCATCTGGGTGGTTTCTACCTTTTGGCTATTATAAATAATGCTGTTATGAATATTGGCGTACAAGTTTTTACATGGATATATATTACTAATACTCTTAATATATATCTCAAGAGTTGGATTGCTGGGTCACATGATGACTGTGTTTACCTTTTTAGAGGAATGGCCAAATGTTTTGTAAAGCAGCTGCATACTTTTCCATTCCCGCCAGTGGTGTATGAAGGTTCCAGTTTCTCCACATCCTCACCAATACTTGTTGTTACCTGTTTTTTTTTTGTTTTGTTTTGTTTTTATATTAGTTATCCAGTCTCATTTTTGCGATTGATTTACATTTCACAGATTGCTAATGTTGTTGAGCATCTTGACATGTTTATTGGCCATTTGTATATTGTCTTTGAAAAAAATGGCCATTCATATTTTTTGCCTTTTTTTTGAAATGGCTCTTTTTAGTTTTAAATTGTAAATGTCTTTTGTACATTTTTAATGTTAGTCTATTAGACACAAGATGTACAGATATTTTCTTCCACTCAGTGAGTTTTATTTAATTTCTTGATAGTGTCCTTCCAAGTAAATTTAAAAAAATTGATTAATATAGTTTTGTGTAGTTTTTCCTTTTGTTGCTTATGCTTTTGAGTTCTATCAAGATAAATTGCCTACATCAAAGCCACAAAGTATAGTATCTAATTTTTTCTAAGAGTTTTATAGTTTTAGCTCTTACCTTTAGGCATTGTTTTGAGTTAATTTTTATATTTGATATGACACAGAAGTCCAAGTTTGTCTATTTACATGTGGCTGTCCATAGCACCATTTGCTGAAAAGACTATTTCCATTTCCTTTAAGTTGTGTAGCACTCTTGTGGCAGTCAATTTATCATAAATGTAAGGTGCATTTCCTGACCATGACTTCTATTCCACTGACCCATAAGTTAATTTTCATGGCTGCATCACTCTTTCTTGAATTCCGTAGTTTTGTAGTAAGTTTTTTTAAATGTTTATTTTTGAGACGGGGGGAGAGAGAGAGAGACAGAGAGCATACACACAAGTGGGGGAGAAGCAGAGAAAAAGAGAGAGGGAGACACAGAATCAGAAGCACGTTCCAGGCTCTGAGCTGTCAGCACAGGGCCTGACATGGGGCTTGGACTCACAAATTGTGAGATCGTGACCTGAATCGAAACCAAGAGTCCGAGGCCTAACCAACTGAGCCACCCAGGTGCCCTAAAATAAGTTTTTTTTTTTTTTTTTTTTTTTTTTTTAATTTTTTTTTCAACGTTTTTTATTTATTTTTGGGACAGAGAGAGACAGAGCATGAACGGGGGAGGGGCAGAGAGAGAGGGAGACACAGAATCGGAAACAGGCTCCAGGCTCCGAGCCATCAGCCCGGAGCCTGACGCGGGGCTCGAACTCACAGACCGTGAGATCGTGACCTGGCTGAAGTCGGACGCTTAACCGACTGCGCCACCCAGGCGCCCCTAAAATAAGTTTTAAATAAAGAAGTTTGAGCACTTCAACTTTGTTCTTCTTTTTGAAAATTCTTATAGCTCTTGTCAATTTCTACAAAAAAGCCGGATGGGATTTTATAGGGACTGTGTTAAATGTGTAAATCAATTTGGGAGTATTGCCACTGAAAAATATTACGTCTTCTGATCCATGAATATGCAATGACTTTTCCATTATTTATAACGTTTAAAAATTGTTTCAACAGTTTTAGTTTACTAATGATAAGTTTTTTTTCTTTTTGATTAATTTATTCTAAGTATTATGTTATTTTCGATGCTATTAGCCATTACCTTTTACACCATTAGGAAGCTTCAGAACTCCACTACCTCTATAACATTAAAAATAAAATTGCCACCAAAAACAAAAACAAAAATAAAAACAAAAAAGAACTGTTGTTACTCATGGCTTTAGAAATACATCATATCTGCTGTGTGCTGCATGATTAAAATGGATGCCCCATGCTCTAGTTGCAAGCAGAAAAAGAGGCAGCACCATGTCCTAATGTATGCTTCCTTCTGTCTTTCCAATATGGTTGAACAATGCAGATCATATCTGCAACCATAACTGCAAAGGAATCAATGGAATGTATGTGTATGTAAGGGTATGTATACATACATAATACATACATACATACATACATACATATATTTTTTTTCTTTTTACTTTTTAGTCTCAGAAATAGAATAAAGCATACTACAAGTGGGTTCTTTAAGCTGTAGCATCTAAAAAATTAATGATCACAGCACATACCCAAAATTAAATATAAAGAACTGAATAGCATGGTATATACAATGGAAAACATTAAAGCTTATTATGTGAAGTAAGAGGAAGTTTCCTAACAATTTGGTTTTATATGTGTCTGTGTGTGTCTTGAATTGCTATATAAAATGTACTATCATAATGGGTTGTAGTAGAAAAATTTGAAAATAAACCTGCACAAGGAGAATGTGGAATGAAAGTTATATATTAATATACCATGTTCAACACAGGAAAATATAGTGTTGAATAACTTCATATCAATGATTACCTAAATACTTTTTTATTCAAGTAAAAGTTGCCAATTAGTTTTCAAAATTAAAACCAAGTAAGTGGATTAAAACATTAGGTATGGCAAGATACAGGATAGATAGATAGATAAATAGATAGATAGATAGATAGATAGATATGTTTATATATAGATGTTGGTATAGTTGTTTATATATGATTGTCAGAGTTTCTGAGATAGTGTTTGCAAGTGATAAAGAGCTTAAATAAATGTTATAATGAAAATTCTGATTTAGAAGAACTCAGATGATAGCATTAGAAGCTTCTTAAAAGACAGCAATTTGCCTGTATAAATTATACTTACAGTATGTATAAGCTACCTTATGTTTAGGGTTACTATAGTTTAAAACAGATTTCAAAAAGGAATACTGTACAAGAAAGCAAAGGTGTTCCACTACATCTCTTTCTTAACTGAAGTTATTTATCACAATTTGAAGTGCATTTACTATTGTCTCCATTGCTGTCCAATTATTTTTAATTGGTTTAAAATACAGTGTTCTACAATTCAATAATTTGAATTATTTTTTGCAATTGTTTTTTATAGTCAAAACTCTCAATAAAAGCTCATGGTAAGCTTAAGAGAAAGTAATTTCAGCACAATAAATATTAATCTAGTTCTGGCAAGTCAATTCAAAGAGATTATGCAGCAAATTCACTAAGTAAGATAAAGGACTAAAAGCAAGTGGGCTTCTGAATAGGAGCATTATAATTTCTTTCCTTTATGCCAGTTAACCCTGGCTAATTTAAGGCAAATATTTCCTTTGCTTCTCAGCATAGCTCTTTATTTTATATCATGCTTCTACTTATTATAGAGCATGGTAGTTCCTGGCATAGACACTGAACTTCTGCCTTCAAACCCGGCTCAATCTGTCATTACTGTTTAATCTCACTCAGGTTACATAACTTGCCTCTACTTCATTTAAAAAAAAATTTAATGTGGAAAATAATTTAGTTTGATAAAGGAACAAAAGGGTAGTCTTGTTGGAATCTAGAACTGAGAATTTAATGTAAGCCACAACTTACAAAATGAACTGCACTGTTTTTCACAAAATGGAAAACCTATGCCAAGCCAAACTGATCAGACTAAGCCAAAATGCCTTTAATGTCAGTTTGTATGGACCCACATTCTCTAAGATAAGACCATATACAAGCTTAAATTAGTAACTCTGCACAGAGTTATGTGTTCTAAAATAAGGCTACTGATTATTCCAGCAATTCATGTAGTTTGCACTTTGGATCAATACTTGCCAATATCATCCTCTGACTATAGCTTTCAAAATGCAGTAAGTCTGTTCTCTAATTTCTTGCTTTTGAGATGTCCCATACTTCTTATGTTGTTTATTCTCCTTGGCTACAACATATTAATAAACCTAACTTTGTGTGACTACAGATGTGTTCATACCAGTCTTTAGCTGGTAAACTTAGCTGTCTTTTTCAGTTTCTTCATCTGTAAATGAAGGATTCAATATTTTCATATAAATGATTGTTGTAAGAATTGGTTGAAATGATACATTTATGTTATTCTTAAATAAACACTTTGTGTTTCCTTTTATTCTCTACTTTTTATTACTTATATTCTCTCAATTTATCTTTTCTCAAAGCATGTTCTGAATAATTCCATGACAAAAATACATTAACACCCCAAAGATAAGTACCAGAGTTAAACCAGTAAGATTGCATGCAAAATTATTTCCTTCATCTTAAATACAATTTAGAAGACTTTCATTCTTTTAACATTCAATTAAACCAAAGCAAAAAAACACAGCTGAAAAATAATGACAAACTTAAGCCCTAATTCCTGTGTTAACTTCTATGGTTTGTTACACTCTGTGCTGTGGAGTGACTATTCCCTGGAAAATGAAGGAAAATTAAACATTTTGTTAATTCTTCTGTTTCTGTTTGTCACTTGACCAAGAGGCAGAACTTCCTACCGGTTTCAACAAGTCAATTTCTATAATTTCAGTGGACTTTATCAAAACTTATTATTTCTCCTTTTCCATATTGATGCTATTGTTTTTGAGATCTTAGAAAGGATAAGTGCTCTCTATGGATTATCCCTTAAAACACTTATATAGATTTTATGAATTTAAAATTATATGTCTCAGAAAAAAATAGTTTTTTTGCCCAGTATCCATATCAAATCATGGAACTGTGATGATCCAATCATGACTCTTTTATGACTCTTCTCTGGGATGAAGCAGATCAAATCCCAGCTGAACCATAACTCCGCACACACACAATTGCATACTTGATGTTTCAGTTTGAAGATCCTCTGCATAAATTAGGCTTAGAATACTTCATCTTCTTTCATGTAAATGGGTTCTTTCTCTTCATTTTCCTTATTAGTATACCATACACACCTATTTACTATTCAACTTGAAAAAATAGAAATTATGGAGAACTATGGTAAATTATATTTAAATCCTTTAAAATGACTTTCTTGATTGTCAAAAAATTTAAATTTTAATATTTGAGACTTGAGTGTGGCAATTGTTGTAACTTCCTTGTTGTTTAAAAATATTTTGAAGCTTCAGCTCTTATTTTCCTCTTCTGTATCAACAAAAATAAAAGAAATAATATGAAATTAGAACCACAAAAGTTGCTAATTGTTAGAATAGACATACATATACACAAATTCAAACATGAAGATAAACTTATTTACAAAGTAAGTGCATGCAGCATTATTAAGGTAGTTTACTTACAAAACATTAAAAACAAATACACATTATGTGGTCATGCAGTTCGTTGAAGGAAAATAGGCACACATATACCACAACACTAAGCTATTGATGCCATAACGTCAGAGAATGAGTGTGTAAGAGGACATGTACCTAGCTATGCAGAGTTTCAGAATTGCTCCTGTATATACAGGAAGTAACTTTCTATGGCCTTCAGAGGTTCAGCTACCAAAGGGGGAAGAAGAATTGAAAAAAGCTTTCAATGAGCAGACCTTACATTCATCAAAGAAACATGGAAAACAAAACACTGACACAGACCCTTTCCATCAGGGGAACCACGGGCTTTAAAAGGCTACTCCTCTCAGTCTCCCCACCCCCTGCAAAGAGAGAAATCTGTAGACATATATATACAAGAAAACATTAGACTTATGCTGATCTTAAAAACCATGGGGGACTCCTAGAAGGTAACATAGGAGAAAACCTAGATGACCTCGGGTGTGACCATAAATATTTAGATATAACACCAAAAGTATGATTCATGAAAAAGAAAAAAATGTATAATTTGGACATCCTTAAAATTAAAAACTCCTGCTCTGTGGAAGACAACGGTAAGGGAAAGAAGATAAGCCACACACTGGCAGAAAATATTTGCAAAAGGCACAATTGATTTAAAAAACAAAACAAAAGCAAAAAATTATCCAAAGTAGACAAAGAATTTTTAAAACTCAAATAAGATAATAACTTTATTAACAAATGGTCCAAAGACCTTAACAGACACCTCACGAGAAAAGATATAAAGATGGCAAATAAGCATGAAAAGATGATTGGCATCTTATGTCATTAAAGAAATGAAAATTAAAACAACAGTGAAAGACTAGTACACACCTATGGCCAAAATCCAGACACTAACAACAATAAATGTTGGTGAATATGTGGAGCAAGAGGAACTCTCATTCAATGCTGGTAGGAATGCATATGGAGATTTGGAAGGCAGTTTGTGGGTTCTTACTCACCTAAACATACTTACACATAGAACCCAGCAATCACACTTCTTGGTATTTACCCAAACGAGTAAAGACTCATGGCCACATAAAAACCTGTACACAAATGTTTATAACAGCTTCATTCATGATTGCCAAAACTTTGAGATCAACCAAGATATCCTTTATTTGGTGAATGCATAAATAAACCTTGGTACATTCAGACGATGGAATATTATCCAGTGCTTAATAAATGAGTTATCAAGCCCTGAAAAGACATGAAGGAAACTTAAATGCACATTACTAAGTGAAAACAGCCAATCTGAAAAAGATTACATTCCGTATGATTCCAGCTATGGAGCATTCTTATTCTGCAAAAGGGAAAACTATGGAGACTATAAAAATATCAGTGTGGGTGGGATGAAAAAGCAGAGCACAGAGGAATTTTAGGGCAATGAAATATTCTGTATGATACTCTAATAATGGATACATGTCATTATGAATTTTTCAGATATGTAGCACATAGAGCACCAAGAGGACACCCTAATGTAAAATATGGACTCTGGGTGATAATGATTGTTGGTGTAGGTTTATCTGTTATAACAAATGCACCACCCTGATGGGGGCTGTAGATAGGGGGACAGGTAGGTTCTGCTTGTATTGGGACAGTGCATATATGGGAAATTTCTGTATCTTCCTCTTAATTTTTCTGTGAATCTAAAAATGCTCTAAAATAAAGACTGTATTTAAAAAATCTTTTAGAGGAAGATCTTCACTTTTATATTCAAATGAAACTTTACTGACAAGAGAAACTGTTGTTTTGGTTAGTTAGTCTTACAATCTAGGTAACTGACATCAATTTTAACTCTAGATTTGCTCATACTGCTATTTAAAATAACTTTAGTTAACTGAAAGAAAAGCCTTGGCTAATACAGTGTAGCAAATCCCTGGACAATACGATCTCCTGGAAGTCTGCTATTACAAAGCCTCAAAGGATTTCCTAAATTGAAGTGAAAGTAGGAAGGGACAAGAATGTGGAGCTTGTCAAATTCCCACTTGGAGGAAAGGATCAATGTTTGTACAAATTGCTAAACTGTTCATGAGGGAGAAATTAATACTTCAACAAGTGCTCCCTTGCTAGGACATGGAAACAGTTTCATTCATTCTCTGGGGATTCTTCTCCCATGGTAAATAAACAGAATACAGAATGAATCTTAATTGATCTCTGCTTCATGCAGTATAAAATTGGTCTCTGTATCCTAAAGCCAGACAGCTTTTGTTTTTTAAATTTTTAAAAAATATTTTTAACTTTTTAACGTTTATTTATTTTTGAAAGACACAGAGAGAGCATGAGCGGAGTGAGGCAGAGGGAGAAGGAGACACAGAATCTGAAGCAGGCTCCAGGCTCAGAGCTGTCAGCACAGAGCCCTACATGAGGCTTGAATTCAGGAACCGTGAGATCATGACCAGAGCTGAAATGAAGTCCGACACTTAACCGACTGAGCCACTCAGGCACTCCACTAGTATGTAATTTTAAAGGAACATGTCTAGAGCTAAGAATTCAGTTCATACTGCATAAAAATATAAAAATTATTCAATTTTCCTTAATGAGCAGTTTATACTGAGGATGCAGCCTGCTCCATTCATAAAGGGACACTACAACAGTTGTTCTCAAAACTTTGGTCTCATAATACCTTTATATTTTAAAAAATTATTGGAAGTCCCAAAGCATGTTTTTTATATTGATAATATAATTTGCCATAACATAAATTAAAACTGGGAAATTTTAAATGCATTTATTTAGGTATTTAAAATAGCCATAATCAGCATACTCACAGGATAACATAAATATAATATTTTATGAAAATAATCAAGAGCATCAGTGAAAAAGTGGCATTGTTTACAATTCTGTGAATTTCTAATGTATGTAATAAGGAGGTTGGATTCTCATATCTGTTTCTGCAGTCAATTTATTGCAATATGCTGTTTTGCTACAAATATATGAGGAAAATTAGCTTTGCACAGATAATATTTGAAAAATAAGAGTATTTAAATGATCTTTTCAGATAATCATGAATATTGATACTCTACCAACACTCAAAAAGTAGTAGTCTCTGAAATTATATTTGCCAAGTGACATATTAAAAATATACCAGCAAACTTTTCAAACTTTATTAAGATTAAAATTCATCAGTTCATTTTGTACTTCCATGGATCTTTCATCCAGACATGATTTTGTAAAATTATGTTTTGATTATTTTGGAAATATTGGTTAATATTGCAGTTCTTCTAAATTTTGATACATTTTATAACATGGTATTAAAAATTCATGGGGCGCCTGGGTGGCGCAGTCGGTTAAGCGTCCGACTTCAGCCAGGTCACGATCTCGCGGTCCGTGAGTTCGAGCCCCGCGTCAGGCTCTGGGCTGATGGCTCGGAGCCTGGAGCCTGTTTCCGATTCTGTGTCTCCCTCTCTCTCTGCCCCTCCCCCGTTCATGCTCTGTCTCTCTCTGTCCCAAAAATAAATTAAAAAATGTTGAAAAAAAAAAAATTCACATTTGTTGGGGCTCTTGGGTGGCTCAGTCAGTTAAGCATCTGACTCTTGATTTCGGCTCAGGTTATGATCTCATGGTTCATGAGTTTGAGCCCCACAGGACTCCGCACTGACAGTGTGGAGCCTGCTTGGGGTTCTCTCTCTCTCTCTCTCTCTCTCTCTCTCTCTCTCTCTCTCTCTCTCTCTCTCCCCCTCTCCCCCAGTCTCTCACTCTCTCAAAATAAATAAAGAAACTTAAAAAAATTCACATTTGTTAATATCACTAATCTCATCAGGAGAAGTAAGTACTGGGAAGCTCTCAAGCTCACAGTGGCAGACACAAGTTTCTAAAAATTCTAATTTTCAACTGAAAATTAAAATTTTGTTAATGGCAAAAAATGTTTTTTCATTGACATTACAAGTTCACTTCTAATAAAATGTATGCATATACTCACATCTGTATAATCATTGTTTCACTGTCAGTGGTTCTTGCAAGGATAAAGTGGTATTCTATGATAAAAGTTATTTTATGCTTTACCTTAAGATAAGTATTATACTGCAGTAAGCAGCAGAAGTGCTTTTTGCATACTATACACTTCATCATACTGAGGATTACGAAATGTTTTCTCAAGGGTCTAGATTTAATAAAATTAATAATTTTTACTGCTTCATCAAAGATATTATTAAGCGAAGCTGCTGCACTATGCACAAAACATTTCAATTAGCAAATCTGAATTTTCTAATAACTAAGGGCAGAGCAATGGTGAATACAGAGAGCTAAGTGTATTGTACTAAAGAAAATAGTAGAAGCTGTTTGCACAGACATTGTAAGGCCCATTAACCATAATGAATAATGTAAGCGTAACGTCCATTTGTGTTGTATTTTTGGTTTGAGCTGCTTATCTCTCTTTTGGCCACTCCAGTTTACTTGAAATTATTCTCTGTTGTTTGAGCCTGGGACACTGCTTTCAGAGGTTGTGTGAAGTAGGTGAGAAAAGATTATGAATTTGCTGTCCTCCACAAATGTCTGCTGCAAGGAAAGTGATTATGTTCATGAAGCATTCTTGAAGTTTTATTCTTTTAATATGAAGAGTCATTTCTACCAGCAGGCAGCTCCACAGTGGGCCTCTATATAGGCACCGGAGTGCTGCAGAGTTTTTGGAATGTTGTGCTTCACAGTAGAGTTTATGGAATGTATAGATCTATACTTACGGGCAGAAAAATGGAGACCAGTTGGCTGCCTAAGCACATTACAGAACAAAACAGGACACTCCATATGAATCTAGGTTAAACTGAAAAAAAAAATCTACACCCATGAGAGTCAGTAGATATCAGATGATTCCTCATGTGTTACTTCTCAGTTTATCTGCAGTTATTTTTGCAGACTTGCTTTCTCTGAAGCCAACAGGTTGGTGATGCTTTTTCTCCGTCTGCCATTATCACTGAGGTTTTGCCCCAGTGAGCTTAACTTTTCCTTCTCACAGCAGTAAAGCAGCAGCAATGTAAGTAATCTTCATCAATTTTTCTCCTAAAAACACTATTATTAATAATAACAATTTTAATTAAAAATATAAAGGCAAAACAAATCTCAAATATAGAAAACCAACCTATATCAAATTCTTCCCATAGACCCCTTTACCTCTGTGCAAAGAGCAAGAAATATTGGGTATAATAATTCATTTTCAAACTATTTTCTTCTTCAATGTAAATATGCTATATATGTATATATTAATGTAAGCGGAATTAAATGTGTTAAACCATTCCCTTTCAGAATTCCAGTGAAATTTTGAAATAAAAAGTGAAAATCAATATCTCTTTGTTTTACAAATAATTTGAGATGCTTACATTGTCAGTTATTTTTATGATAGAAAATAGTAAAATTTGCAACAGTGCTGTACCTAAATTTGATATTTAAAGGCAATGTTCCTTATTTGCAGTCAATTTAATCATTACAGTATAACAAAAAATGTTAAACAGTAGAGACAGATATGATTGATGGGATAAAAATTACATTCTGTCCCACTACACTTTAATTTGTTCCAAAAATAATTTATATTTAAACTAGCTTCAACTTATCACTAAAATAGTGGCCCCACATTTCCTTCAACAAATCTGCCATCATGGATGACAAGCAGTCAAGTTAATTTTGAAAGCTGAAACTTTTGGCTTGAAAAAGAAACCAGGATTATCTAAAATAATTTTTAGAAAAGCATTTTAGGAGCTTCTGAGTGGCTCAGTCAGTTAAGCGTCTGACTTCAACTCAGGTCATGATCTCGCAGTCCGTTAGTTTGGGTCCCGCGTCGGGCCCTGTGCTGACAGCTCAGAGCCTGGAGCCTGCTTCAGATTCTGTCTCCCTCTCTCTCTGCCCCTCCTCTCTCTCTGTCTCTCTCTCTCTCTCTCCTTCTCTCAAAAATAAATAAAACATTAAGAAAAATATAGAAGAGCATTTTAGGAAAGGTATATGAAATATTGATTCTTTTTAGACATTAAAGTAATGTTTATTACCATAGTATAATATTTTCATTTAAAAAACTGACAAATATAATAGGTAACCAAACATATTTTAAGAGAATTCCCATAGATATAACTGCATAATAAATCATATTTTTTAAATGTGCCCACAGTTTTTCACTTTAGCAACAAAATAATGATTAAAAATAACAAATAGCTCTAAAAAAAATGAACTCTCCTGTAAAAATGGAAAGATTGCAGTCTATCTCAAAATATTGTCATCTCAAAGCTAATGTTTTTTTCAGTAATAGTTTAACTATGGAATTTTTGTGAAAACAAACTTGGCCCTTATTGTAACAGCTTCCATCTGACATTGAGTTTAAAGACATCTGGACAATAGCATACCTACATCAGATTTTCAACCTGAGTTGGTTGTTCCATAAGTAGAAACCAGAGTGGTACCAGATAGTACATTATACCCTCAAAGACTCCAATCAGAGAATTGATCAAGTTCAAGAAACAGAACTGTGTGCTGTGATATGGTGATTATGAGAGAGAGATATTTGGGCTTCCCATTTCTCGCACAGAGCTCTCAAACCCCCTATAATTTCCTAAGTGAGAGAAACATAGGTGTCATATTAATGAGGTAATTTTGGGACCCCACCCAGGGCTGAGGGCTGGTTGCCAGTGGAGCCAACTTTGTAATTAAAGTATTAGAACATTCACTTCCACCCCTCTGACCTCCATGGTGGGGAAAGAGGCTGGATGATTTAATCATTCATTCTTATGTAATGAAGCCTCCTTAAAAAGGGTTTAGAGAGCTTCCAGTTTAGGGAGCATGCAGAGATTTAGGGAGAGTGGTCCACTCCAAGAGAACAAGAAAGCTCTACACCTCTTCCTCATACCTTCCCATATATATCACTTCTATCTGCGGTTCCTGAGCTGTGTCCTTTTATGATAAACCACAATTTGGTAAGTAAAATGTTTCTTTGAGTTCTGTGAGCCACTATAGCAAATTAATCAAACGCAAGGAGGGGATTCATGGGAAGCTCTGATTAATAGCCAATCAGAGAGAAGTACAGGCAGCAACCTGGACTGAATAACTGGCATCTGAAACCAGAAGCAGGGGTCCTTCGGATAGGTCAGAAGCACAGGTTTTTCCTACACCTTTGTTTTGAACTGGTGTCTGAAGTGAGTGTGGGGGCAGTCTTATGGTACTGAGCCTTTTACCTATAGAATTTCATGCTAGCTCCAGGGGAAGATAAGTGTTAGAATTGAGTTGAATTGTAGGACATCTAGCCCATGTCCAAGAATTACTGTTTAGTGTTGTGGGAAACAGCCTTTCCCATGTTGCAATTGGGTCTAGGAACCCAAAAGATGTACCAATTCTGTAACATGCTTTGAATGGCTAGGGTAGGGAACACTATGCTGAAAAAGGAAACTTTGGGAGTTGCACCAATTACACAGGATCAGATAATTGAAAAAAATTGGAAGCCTCTAGCTTGTACTGTGGTAAGGCTTTTTGTTCAGCAGTAGAAAGTAAGATCAGGCTACCAAGAGGGTCTCAGGATTCTATATGCAGGCCCCTAGGCTCCTTTCTCAGCTGCAAAGGATCTGCTTCATCCTTTTTTTTTTTTTTTTTAAGTTTATTTATTTTGAGAGAAAGCATGAGCAAGGGAGGGACAGAGAGAGAGAGAGGTGGAGAGAGATAATCCCAATCAGGCTCCACGCTCTGCTCTGAGCCCAACTTGAGGCTCAATCTCAGGACCATGAGATTATGCCCTGGGCCTAAATCAAGAGTCAGATGCTTAAATGATTGAGCCACATGGATGTCCAAGATCTTTTTTATCTTGATGACACAGACACATGCAGGAATTGTGGTTTCAAGAGGGCCCACGCAAAATTCACAGTTATGTCTTGGATCCTTTTGGTCATATAACCAATCCAGTTTGTGTAACTGGTTAACAGGTGTAAATCATAAAACAATGCATCCCTAAACAACGTAGAGAAGCAAATCCTGGCCGTCTCCAAATGAGTTCTGAACTTTAAGCTGCATATTTCATCCTTATCTTGGCAAAGCATCAACAGCAAACTTTTAGCCTTTGGTGAGGATAAGCATTGCACTAAACTAGTCCACTTATAAGGTAACCCTATCTTACATAGGAGCTAAGAGAAATATAGCTGAAAACAATGAAATATATAGTTGGTTCTGTTTTATAAAAATGTATTACTTTAAAATCTAGAAACAATAAGTATATTTTCCTTGCCTTTTTAATTTAGAGAGAGCTCCTTAAACTTTCTTTTAATGTTTATTTTGTGTGTGAGAGAGAGAATTAAAAAAAGTTTTTTCAGTTTATTTTGAGAGAGACAGAGACTGCACCAGTGGGGGAGGGGCAGAGAGAGAGAGAGAGAGGGAGAGAGAGAATCCCAAACAGACTGCATGCTGTCAGTGCAGAGCCCCACGTGGGGACTGAACCCACGAAACTGCAAGACCACAATCTGTGCCAAAACCAAGAGTCAGACACTTAACTCGCTGAGCCACCCAGGCGCCCCTTTATTTAATTTGAGGAGAGGGGAGGGGAGAGAACGAGTAGGAGAAGGGCAGAGAGAGAGAATCCCAAGCAGGCTCCACGCCGAGCCGAGCATGGGCTCAGGGCTCAGTGCAGGGCTTGATTTCACGACCCCAAGGTCACAACCAGGAGATCATGAGTTGAGCTGATAGCAAGAGTTGGCCACTTAACCAGCTGAGCCACCCAGGAACCCCAGGATCTCCCTAAACTTTAAAGAAACACTTTCCTACACCTAATTAAGAGATGGTGCTGCAAGTTTGGAGGACAAATGAAAAACAAATGGATTCACAGAATTTCCCATCAACATCTGACTTCCTCCCCCCACCCCACTCCAGTTCCCTATGTTGTCAAAATCACTTCCTGTTGCTGTACAAGTTGTAAACCAGTTATAAGTTCCATTTCTTTGTTGTTTTGTTTTGTTGCTTTATTTCTATGAAAGTTATGACTGATGATTCCTATCCCTAACCCCTACTCTTACTGTTACCCATGTGTGCAAAAACTTGTGAAATTTATCTTGGAAGCAAACATACTTGCATTACCAACTCTGTAAGGAACTTTTCTTCTCTGCATTTTCTTTGTTAGTTATCTCTACCCAAGGGAATTTTAAACTCCCCTCTCAAATTTTAAATTCTCTCTCCTCAAATTTCTGACCAGTAGCCATGAAAAAGAGTGAAATCTTGCCATTTCCAATGGCATGGATGGAGCCAGAGAGTATTATGCTAAGCAAAATAAGTCAGTCGGAGAAAGACAAATATCATCTGATTTCACTCATATGTGGAATTTAAGAAACTAAACAAACAAGCAAAGGGGAAAAAGAAGAGAGAGGCAAACAGACTCTTACCTATACAGAACAAACTGATAGTTATCAGAGGGGGGGTGGGCAGGGGGATGCGTTAAATGGGTAATGGGAATTAAGGAGTGCACTTGTGATGAGCACCAGGTGAGGTATGGAAGTGTTCAATCACTATATCGTACACTTGAAACTAATATTACACTGTATGTTCAATACCTGGAATTTAAGTTAAAAAAAAAAGAAAGAAAGAAAAACTTAAAGGATATTAAAATAACTTCGGGAAAGAAGTGGAAGGATTTTGCTACTCAGCCTAAAACTTTTTCTTGTCTCCATTATCTCTGTGTAGTCCCATACATTTGCTTCTACTGTTTGATATTACAGGAAGACCCAACTAAAAAAAAGAATAATCAAAATATTTCTTGTCAACACGAATCCTCAGTTCTTTTTTTTTTTTTTTTTTTTTAAATTTTTTTTTTTTTTCAACATTTTTTTTTTTTTTTTAATTTATTTTTGGGACAGAGAGAGACAGAGCATGAACGGGGGAGGGGCAGAGAGAGGGAGACACAGAATCGGAAACAGGCTCCAGGCTCCGAGCCATCAGCCCAGAGCCTGACGCGGGGCTCGAACTCACGGACCGCGAGATCGTGACCTGGCTGAAGTCGGACGCTTAATCGACTCCGCCACCCAGGCGCCCCACGAATCCTCAGTTCTTTATAAATTTATTTAAGCTTATATGTAGTTGAATTAACCAATATGACGTTGAATATAATGTTATTCAGTGTTAGAATGGAATATGTGATCATGTAAGATAATATTCTCCTTTTTATAACCTGATTTTTTCTTTCCTTTTTAATTGTTTCATTTACTTTGATTTAAAAAAAAGTTGGGGCGCCTGGGTGGCGCAGTCGGTTAAGCGTCCGACTTCAGCCAGGTCACGATCTCACGGTCCGTGAGTTCGAGCCCCGCGTCAGGCTCTGGGCTGATGGCTCGGAGCCTGGAGCCTGTTTCAGATTCTGTGTCTCCCTCTCTCTCTGCCCCTCCCCCGTTCATGCTCTGTCTCTCTCTGTCCCAAAAATAAATTAAAAAAAAAAAGAAAAAAAAAAAAAAAAGTTGAATCAATTATGCCATAACATAAAGATTAATTATAGAAATTTATATAGTCATATATTGCTAACCTTTTTTTCCAAAATATACTGTCAAATAGGTCTATAGATATATTGATTTTGCATATGCTGATATATTTTCAGAAATATAGACACACTTGTGTTGGGGGAGAGAATAATTTAATATTTCAAGAAAATATAAAAGTCATAAAACCAACCTCTCAAAACTGACAGTACAGAGGCTAATTTTGTTTTACATATTTATCAGTTTTATGCATGAAAATAAAGTATTTCATCACACAAATAGAAAGTGACATTGTATGCATAAATTCATATGCTATGGTTCAGCTATAAATTGTGATTGTGTGAATGTTGCAGAAAAACTAATTTCTAATTTCATATATTTACATTTTATTACTGCAAACCTCTGTGTCAGTGATACTATTACATTGAACTCGAGATGATTATAAAAATATATTCATATAAAATTAGTTTTTAATAAGCAGAAAATATACAAAATCATGTAAATTATCCTCATGTCTACCACAGTGTGAAGTTTGTGTGTAGTTTTGTGGTATGAGGAGGTGGGCACACAGAAACTTGAGAACACCAAGTTTCTTAATGTAAATGATACTACAAAATTATATCATGACTTTTTTTCTCATACAGTTCAGATTTTTTCAATGACATGACTTCAGTCGTTTCCCCATATCATAACCTATGAAGTTCCATGATATATTTGGTTCATCAATATATCCCATGTTTGGAAAGGGCCTATCACACAGAAGTTGCTTAATAAGTAATATTCAAATGATAAAATAAAAACATTCATGAACTTTGAGATGTTTGACATCTAGTTGTTTTTAATTTTTAAATAATACAAAGTTTTGGTTTTTTTTTTTTTTTTTTTTTTGTGTGTGTGTGTGTGTGTGGTGTATGCAATCCCAATAGGTTAACTAAAAGTACTTTAAAAAAAGAATGAGGTTGGGACATCTGGGTGGCTTAGTTGACTGAACATCCAATTTAGGCTCAGGTCCTGATCTTATGGTATGTGAGTTCAAGCCCCATATCAGGCTCTCTGCTGTCAGTGCAGACTCTACTTCAGATCCTCTGTCCCTCTCTGCCCCTCTCCCACTTTCAGTTTTATAAATAAAACATTAAAAAATGGAGTTATATTTCTTGTTTTTCATTCATTTTCATTTCATGGCTGCTTAAACTATGTGTATAATGTCAGTGAATTTTTTATCATCAAATATAAAACTCTTTTTATGTTTTTTTACCAAAACATTTTGTGTACATAGCATCATGTTATGTATTTATTTGTGCTTTTCTTTTTCTAGTATATTGTTAGAAACTTAAGTTATTGTGTAGAAGTTCTTTTTTTCTGATATTAATTTTTAGAGCTATATATTTTTCTCTCAGTACTGTTATAGTTCCATCCCCTCCCTACATTTTGATGTGCTGTGCAGTTTTGTTTTCATTCTGTTCTAAATATTTTCAAGTTTCCATTATAATTTCTTCTTTGACCAATATGTTATTTAAAAGTCTGGCTCTTCATTTCCAAATAATTGAAGATTTCCTAAATTTCCTTCTGTTGTTGATACCAAATTTAATTTTCTTATATTCAGAAAGTACTTTCATTATAACAGTCCTTTTAAGTTCATTGGAACTTGTTTTATTGTGTCTATTGTGGAAGTATTAATTATATTTGGGCTTGACAAAAAAAAAATGTGTATTCTGCAGTCATTTGGTAGAATGTTTTGTGTGTCACGTTGCTACTTGATAGTGTTTTTCAAATCTTGCTAAATATCTATATTTTCAAAATATTTGGCTTTTCATATTGAACTTCTTTTGGAATTATTTTATTGATATAAAATAAGTCATAGTGTAATTATTTTGAGTAAAGTTGAACAATTTTTAATACTTCTGGGAAATATAAATTTCACAAGATATTTCTGTTTTGGCAACTGTGTCTCTGCCCATTTTCTTACAGGATTTTTGCTCTTTTTCTTCAATTTTTAATGTTTCCTATTATACCACTGATATTGGCCCTTTATCTGTGATATATATTGCAAGTACTTTTTTAGTCTTTCATTTATCTGTTAAGTTTAGTCGTGATGCCCTCTCCCTAAAGGCTATGATTATTCTGTCATTTTATGTGGACACATTTTATTATATTAGTAATAGTAGTAGTACTATTATTTTGTACCTGGAACTTGATTTCATATAATAATTGTATATTTCTATATATCCATGATACTGATAAACTACTTAATTTTTTTTAGTACTTCTATATTTTACTTTTTTATAAGTAAATTTCTGATGTTAGAAATTTCATTCCTGTACGTGGTGGTGAGGAATTGATCAAATTTTACCTTTTTTTTTTCTAAATGGCTATCCAGTTGTCTGAAAATCTTTTGTTTAAAATGCCATCTTTAACACAGAGATTTGAGATAACATCTTATCATTTACTTTTTTGTGTGTGTTAAGATAGATCTAATTCTATGGTTTTTATCATATGTCTTTAGTTTTTTGTCTTCTTCATGTATCTGCAGCCCAATATTTGAATTTTAGAAGCTTTATAGACTTAAAATCTGTGAAGACTATGTCTACTACCAACTCATCCCTCTTTACTTTAGTACTTTTCTAACTTTTTTGTTTTTATTTTTAATAAGAAATTTAGCAGCCCTTCACTTCCTTATCTACAAGTAGAATAACCTCTCTCTATATTATTTATTTTTCTTCATATGCAATTCTTTTCTGTAGCTTCTAGTTTTGGTCCCACTCACTTTCAAGTCCTTTCCCTGAAACCTGTGTTGTGGATCACCAGGATGGCATTTGGGCATGAATACTGGACTTTCCCTTTCTAGATTGCTCCAGGTACATTTTAAGCTCTTTACTCTTATTGAGAGTCTCCCGAGCCTCCTATTTTTCTACTGAGTAAACAGAGTCATAGTAGTGAGTTGAAAATCAGAGATCTTTTGGAATATATTTTCCCTATTCATGGGTAATTTGAATGTTGCAGTATTTTCTGTCTTCTAGGAATGCTAAATTCATGGGCCATGTATGATTTTTCTCTTATATTCATTCATAGATAGATAGATAGATAGATAGATAGATAGATAGATGATAGATTCTTTTTTGTTTTGTTTTGTTTGATTTTTTGAGGAAGAGCGTGGGAGATTTTCACAATCAAGCAGCTACCATTATTTTCCCAAACTACAAGTCTGAAAAAGTAACTAGAGTTTTAAAATAGAGAAATATTCTAGGTAGAGTGTTTAGTTATTACAGTTTTAATTTTTGAATAATATCATGGTAAGTAGCAGTAGAGAGAGATAGTAATGACTGTGAGAGCTACTTTGGAGGTAAAATTGATGGATTTCATGATGGATTAACTAAGAAGAATTAGGTATAAGGTGGTGGTAATATGGGTTACTCACTGATAACTTACAAAATACAATAGACAATAAAACCACTTACTGAGAAATAAAACAAAATACCAGATTGTAGGAAGATATTTGTTAGTTTTTGATATATTTAATAATATGTATTAACAATAATTCTAAAAATTATTTGAAGGTATTAATAATTAATAATTAACCCCTATCAATAAATATACATAATTTATCTGCTCAAAGATGGTTCTTAAATCTGTGGGTACCTATGAGCTTTCCAAGGATAGTCCAGTAAAATAACAATGGAAATTTCCATTGATTTTAGTGATGTGGAAATACTCCGTAGTCCAAGTCAGTGATGTTTCAGAATTTAAAGGGACCAGAAACAAAACCAAAGTAGTTTGAGAAGTGATGGATTAGAAAGATAAGTTTGAACTTTAAAGAAATTTTAGAAAGAGTTAAATATGCCAGAAACCATAGCGAACATGCCAATGTGAATATGTTAAGAAATGTTTTATTGTTTTTACTTTATGGCCATTTCACTGCTTTATCATTAGGGGTTCATTATTAGTGATTTAGCATTGTTTTTACAACTCAGGTAATTATCTTTAAAACAGATTTTCCACCAGTCTTCTTTGTTTGAGCTTTTACATGCCCTTAAATTCACTTCTGGTTCCAAGGTCCTTGGTGTCACCAATTCTTACGCCTTTGGGAATTTTTGTTGTGTAATTTAAAATGATTTTTACTCTAGCCAATAGCCAGATTAGGATGAAACTTTCCAGGTCTGCTAAATCATTTAGCATCCATCCAATTGCTTTTTAGGATCCAAACTTTTCTTGCTATTCTTTTCTCTTTTGTCATTGAGTTTGTGTATTTATACCCTTTTTAAGTCACTTTATTCGTATTTTAGTAAAATTTCAAGAATGTGCAAAAATAAATATCTTCATTTAACCATGTTCTCTGTAAATTTTTTTGCTAAAATTATTCCTCAAATATATTAGCATAGTTAATAACAAAGATTTTTTTGTAAATATGCACTTCTATAAAGTAACATAGAGTAAATATAAGATGGGGGATGAAAAGCAGATAATTATTGAAACTAGTTAAAATATTGATACCAAAATAAATATTGATACCAAAATATTAAAGATTAAATTTAAATTTGATTAGTCAAAGAAATGATTAAATTATATTTTTATTCTCTGTATAGGTAATGATAATATGCAAACCATTGATGTATGAACGGGCAATCCAAAAGTATAAAGAAACAAATTTAGGAAAAAATATATTATATGATGGGGCGCCTGGGTGGTTCAGTCATTTGACCGTCTGACTTTGGCTCAAATCATGACCTCATGGTTTGTGAGTTTGAGCCCTGCATCGGGCTCATTATTGTCAGCTCAGAGCCCAATTTGGATCTTTTGTCCCCCTCTTTCTCTGCCCCTCCCCTGCTTATGCTCTGTCTCTCAAAAATAAATAAACAATGAAAAAATACAATATAGGATACACGAGGTAGTTTATATTAGAAGTATTATGCCATTTTCCTGATTTTGTGGTGTTGACAGTATTGTGTACTTTTAAAATACTGTATATAATTTCTTATCATTCATTCTCCTTCTAAATAAAATTTTGTACCAAACTTCATATTATTTTCCTGTAAACGATGTACAAAAATTCGTAAATGCTAGCCCTCTCTATACTTCTGTTGTTGTTTTTTAAGTTTATTTGAGAGAGAGAGAGAGAACCACCAGGGGAGTGGCAGAGAGAGAGGGAGCAGAGGGTCTGAAGCGGGCTCCATGCTGACAGCAGAGAGCCCAGTGCAGGGCTCAAACTCATGAACCTTGAGATCATGACCTGAGCCAAAGGTGGGCGCTTAACTGAGTGAGCCACCCAGGTGCCCCAGGCCTCTCAATATTTAATGGACTCTCTGAATAATGGCTAATAGATAGTAAGTAATTAGATGTAAAAAGACCTGTTCCAAGCCCTTTTTCTCTCATTATCTCATTTATTATATCCAAGAACCCAGAAAGACTATATCATTTGCCAAAGCTAGGAGGTGATAAAGTAGGATTCATACCCATATCTATTTGAATCAAGAGACCCATACATTATATACACTTATTCCTCTTCCAACTTAAATTGGAGATAAAGGGTGAGTGCATTTTCCATTATTTTCAATCTTCTGTTCAACAGACATATTTAAAGATGGGGGAAAGGCCCACCACCATCCCTACATCATGTGGTAACCATATTATTTCATAAATGACATAATGCCCCATTGTTATATACAAAATCTTTTTGTTTCTTCATAGAGGACTTTCAACTACTTCTAAAGGTATAACATCACAAAGTTATTACCAAATCTATGTTATTATGACAACGTGACTTCTTAATTTCCCTTTTATGTTCTAATTTTATTCTACTTTTTAATTATAAATGTATTTTGTACCTTATTTTAGTTTAAGGATCATTTTCAAATGAAATAAACATATTACCCTTAAGACATTGACCTATAAATCTGTATTTAGAAAGGTGACAGTTCGAAGTATTCCTGTCAAAACATTTTTTTATTCACACATTTATTTTGGAGAATTATTTTTCTAAAAATTTCTCTAAATTTCAGTAAGTCACAATTATAGATATTTGACATTTTAAAACAATTATATTTATTATTCTTTATAATCTTCATGAGGGCTTTATATGTTTGACCTTATCTTACTTTTCACATGGTTAAATTAGCATTTCTCTTTACTGTCATCATTGAAATCAAACATGTAGTCGTTTTAGGGCTATGCTATACTTAATGGAGTTTAAATTTTTACTTATATCCTCTGACTACTTTTGCTTTCTTATGAGAGTTCTGTTTCTATCTACCTTATTTTATTCCATCTTAAAGTTCTCTACTCAAATGCATATAGATATTAGTTGTTTTCTTGTAAGAATCCTCATTTTTAGATACATTTTGTATTTAGTTTTTTATTTTTCCTCTCCTGGAAAGAGCATATTTTTATGTCATCTGTTTTATTTCCTCTCTCTAAAAACAGAAAATAATGTTATTTTTATTTTAGATATTTTTTATTTGATCCTATAATTATAGTAATCCCATATCAAAAGGACTTGCTTTTAGTACTTACATGAATTGTTTTGTTTTTCTCTTTTAATATCTTTATATACATCATACAACTTATTTTCAATTTAGTTCATTTTTGGTCTCTTAAAAGACTGTAAAATTTATCATGATAGTATATGTGCATGTGAGTGTGCATGCTTTCAGTCACATAGAATGCAATATGAATAAAAGGCACAGAAGAAACTACCTTGCAGAACAGTAACTAAGGAACATCTAATTTTCTATTGTACTATTTAATAGAATCTAGCTTTGTACTGCAAATGGAGGTGATATGCCTTATACTTACATTTATTTATTTATTTATTTATTTATTTATTTATTTATTTATAATATACTTTACTGTCAAATTGACTTACATACAACACCCAGTGCTCATCCCAACAAGTGCCCTCCTCAATGCCCATCACCCATTTTCCTCTCCCGCCTCACTCCCCATCAACCCTCAGTTTGTTCTCAGTATTTAAGAGTCTCTTATGGCTTGCCTCCCTCCCTCTATTTTTTCCCCCTTCCATTCCTCCATGGTCTTCTGTTAAGTTTCTCAAGATCCACATATGAGTCAAAACATATAATATCTCTTTCTCTTACTGACTTACATTTATTTAAAACAGACTTTAGGTAGACACCATGCCAACTTATGAGTTACAGTAGTGAACAAGACAAAATGGAAATTACATTTTATAAAATAATTACATAATTATTAACATTTAGTGATTTTTATCTAATCTTGTAAAATCTGAGCATTTGTGCCAATGATAATAATCAGGCAAATCTGGTAAGTGTTGTGGTAAATGGAGTTCCATAAAAAGTGTGTCAAATAGAAAGTATTTACCTGAATTGTGTTTCTCTAAATAAAGACACTACTCCATAAATAATTAAAACTAAAAAGCAAATCACCAATATGAAACAATTGAGTGGATCTCTATACGACATATCCAAATAAAATTGTATCAGTAATCTAGTTCAAATTAAGCAAAAAAATATTTTAATATATTTTTTACGAAGACTAAATTCTTACATAATATGCCAATTTTGCAGTTCCTTTTTTTTTGCCCATTGATAGTTCGTATAGGCGGAACAAGAATCATTTAACAAAAGTCAAATTATTGTCCAACTTCTGTCTTCTTTTATCTATGCTTCTTCCTCTGAAATTATGTTTAGCATTGGTTCAGCCAAAAGAACTTGTGGATTCTTCAATTTTCCTCTTAAACATAGTTTTTCAGAGTAATACATAAACATTTTTACAGCTGCAGTTTTCCTTTCATTTTTCATGGTCTAAGGACACTCACTAGTTTCTCAAATTTTATGGTTCTTTCAACATCTTATGTTTGCCTTGCTTGGAAGGAAGTTCTTTATAGAGAATATAATTTATTTATTAGGTAGGAATAAGGAGGGATGCATCTTCCTGAACATTTGTTATATCAATTTGCCTTATAGCTTTGGACAAGAATTGGGAGAAATTTCAAAGGGAAAAATTTTTGAAGTTGATTTAAATAGCCTGACATACCAAACTGTGTACTGCTCATTTTTCTTTCCAAATATCTCAGTTTATGACTCAGCTGCTCAAAATAATCTGCTTAATTAAACCAATGTTCGCATACTCTATATATCCAATGTGCATATGGAAAGAAGAAATAGAAACAATATGCTTCAAATGAAATATTTTAAATAAAGTCCCATGCTAAATTTGATATAAGTATTTAAATATGCCTTTATACTTTAATTTTGTAAAGACCTCAGTTTAACACTTAGAGTAACATGTGATATTATTAAAGGGATAGTTCTGCATTATTTTTGTAATTAATTTGAAGTTTATATATCCTACTTGAGATATTTACTATTATAGGAAGTACATATTCTTTTCTCCATTGTATGAAGTCAAATCATGTTGATACTGACCAAAAAATATATGGCTAGAGAAGCTACATGTGAAGCTATGTATGATATTTCCATCTGGTAAATTCAATTAGCTATTTAATTTTGAGGCATGTCATATGACCCTAACCTAACTTCAATGGCCATTATTCTTCACTTAATTATTAAAATAATAAAATACATAGCTAACTTGAATATAAGTCTACACCAACAAGATGGAATACAGTATTCAACAAAATGGAAGCTAAAGGATTAAATGCATAGGAGATGAAACAAGAAACCATGGCTCTCAAAATCATTTAATTGACATATTTCTAAAATATGAAATCTTAACTCTGATTTGGATTGCTGTTCTGAGAATATCTGACCTATTTTCCACACTTTGAAAGCTCCAAATGTCAGAGTTATATTCAATATTTGAAAATGCTAATTTTTAGCTCCTAAGAATGTTTGAATATTTGGCGAGTGCTTGTTATGTATCAAGGTAAATCCAATTTATTCTGCTGAGACTGTGCCTTTCATATTTGGCAATGTTATCCATGTACCAAGTGCTCTAATTTTCAACAAAGTGAAATTTAATGGGGAAATTAAAAGAAAAAGAGATAAATGGGGTAAAAAATGTGAAAACATGATGTCAAAAGTAAAAAGAATAACTTTATTTTAGAATAAATTTGCAGGTGCCAATGTAATGTTACAGATTCATAAAATAAATGCATTTTATAATACTTACGCCTCAAAAGTTTTTATATTTCACATGATCATTTTGCATTAGAAACAAGAGGACATAAGATAATTCAATTATTTACCTTTTACATGAATAAAATTAGAAGTGCATTTTTTTGTATAATGCAGCCAAAATAAATGAATATTGAGAAATTCTGTTTGGTTTTATCAGTAGGGATTTATTTATAAATTAACTGAAAACATTTTTAGTGTAACTTAGGATAGATAAAATGGAAATAATAATGATAATAATAATAAATATTGTGAAATCCATGATTGCATGGTAAACATTTAACAATGATTCTCAATGACATTGTTATCAGTAATGTGGCATTAGGAAACAAAACCAGGTAATGGCAGTTCTATACTCATGTCTTCTGCGCTTGTTCACATTGTCTGTTTTGTCTCCAATTTATTGCTCTTTTCTTCACCTATTTTTGGAAATAGATTACTCCTTACATAAAATTTAGTATGAGCATAATAAGATTTTTAAAAATAGATACTGGTTGATTATATAGATTTTGAAGTCAGATAATTTAGAGATCCAAATATTGTCTCTGATACTCACCACCTTTTAATTGGACAATTGCCTTAACTTCTTTACACTTTCATCCATAAAATAGCCTAGTAAAGTACACTTCAAAGATGTGTTTTATGGGCTCCAGACTCCCAACTGTATACTATATATCTTCATTCGGTTGCCCCATTATTACCAAAACCAGACAAATCCACCAATGCATATACCATCTTTCTTTGTGTCTTCTATTAACTCTTCTATTAACTCTCTCTATATACACACACATACACCTGAAAATATGAATATAATAGCACCGTTTATACAAGTAAGTACATAAAATAAAGTTTTATATAATAGTAGATTGTCCTAATATAGCATAAATATTCAACAGCATACTATTATGAACTTTAAATGATCTTGTACATCTTTATTTACTGGTGTGTAAATGCATTTTTGAAAGACAAGATTAATAAAAATCATTTTAAAACTTATTTATTTATTTATTTATTTATTTTCCCATTTCAGATGTATTTGTACAAGGCACTTTTAAGGCAAGGTTTTGTCCTTTTTTGTTTTTCTAGATAGAAGGTCCAAATCGAAACAAACAAGAAAGAAAATAAGCAAACAGAAGTTAGAAAGTAAAAAAAGCCAAGGGTAGTGCATGCATACCAAATAATTAAAGTAGATACTGACTATTAATACTATGTGTACCAAAATGTTGCCTATGGCTGATTACTTATAGTACTACAGATGCAATTGTCAGATGTTTACTTACAATATTAAGTGTATTAATTTATTTTGCACATTATCGTTTAGTCAATGCAATACTAAACAGCAAGCTTTAATGAAATGTACTAAATCAATTATATATTTTCTACTTTCTTTTTTTTATTTAAAAAATGCATCTAGACTTTTTATGTTTCTCTTCAGTCTTTATATTATAGTAATAAATGAGGTTTTTTGTTATATAGTATAACTATCCTGAGAAGTTAACCTTCACTTTTGCTGTTATTTGAAATATAGAGGGTTGTATTTTTTATTTACTTTTTTATTTTTTGAAAGAGAGAGAGCATGCAAACGAGGGAGGGGGAGAGGGAGAGGGAGAGAGAGAATCTTAAGCAGACTCCATACACAGTGCAGAGCCTGACATGGAGCTCGATCTCACAACCATTGAGATCATGACCTGAGCCAAAATCAAGAGTCTGATGCTTAACCAACTAAGCCACCCAGACACCCCTAAAGTATAGAAGTTTTAAATACATGTGTGATATCTTAATGGAGATTTGAGCTGAAGCTTCAGATATTTATTCACTTAAAATTAAAGTAATTGTGGGTTTTTTATTCTTATAATTATCTTCAATATTCACTAATTAACTACTTAGTGAATTGTTTTCTAAGTGGATTTTAATAGATTTGTTTGTGAAATATCCAATAGTGGCCATTATGTGGTTATATGCAAAATAACATTTTAATGTTTAAGTAAAACCATTGAGAGAACACTCAAAAAAATACTGTGAAGGAACACAAATGTAAAAAGCCTCTCTCTTTTCTGAATGACAATTTTAGGGAAAAAGTTTCCTTATAGCCAGTTATGAATAAAATATATAGGTATAGTATTAGAAGACTCACATATATAAAGCAGGGCTAGATTATGATAGGCACTTTAGCATACTAATAACAGTGGGATTTGGGAATCAAATTACCTGGGTCAAATTCTGACCCAGTTGTGTGGCCCAGGGATAGTTAACCTCTATGTGCTTCTTTTCTCTTGTGTGTAAATGGATGCAATAATTGTACACGTGCCATAGAATCACTGTGAAGATTGGATGAATTAAATTAATACTGTTAAAACATATGGAAGAGAACCAATAAGCATGCAATCCATATTTCCTGTGGCTGCACTCTTTTGCTCCTGATTTTCAGTGCTTAATAAAATTCAAAAGGAACACAATGATTTTTGGAATAAAGTGCATCATTCTACAAGAGAATGAAAAACCTATAGACCTCAAAGACAGTAGATGAAAAGAGATGCTACATGCTTGGAAAATGGTCTAAAACAGAATCTTTGTTAGCAAGGTGCTTTAATGTGTACATATTATTTGAATAATAACTTTCTACACTTGTAGATTATTTCACAAGTTTTCACTATATATATATTTATATATATATATTTATCCATATACCTATACATATATGTATATGTCCATATATGCCATGTGTGTGTGTGCATATTGTCTCTACTGGTCTTCTGTGGCACCTATGATCAGATGTGAGTAAGGAAGTTGACTTTTGCTGATCTTGGGTGGACTCTCTTCCATGGTGCACACTTAAGGCACACTTTCAGGTGCCAATTGGGATGTCTGAGTTCTGGTACATGTGGTCTCTCATCCTTCACAGAATAGCCCATTTTGATTCACATGGTGGAAGGAAAGATTCTGAAAGTGAAAGTATGCAGTGCTTGAGGTCTAGGCTTAGAACTGACACACTTCAGTACCACTCCATTTTACTACTTAAAGCAAGTCTCAAGGCAAGGTCAAATTCAAGGTGTAGGGAAACAGATATTTTATGAGGAGCAGACCTTCAAGATAACCTTCGAGATAGTAAAGGATACAGATAAGAAAGAGAGACAATCGTTTTGCCCCATTATCACTACACACTCAAGTAGAAATTTTCCATATTATACCACCTCTTAACGTATCCTTTAATTTATTTGTCTACTGTATTTATTTATCATTTCTCTTCTTATAAGGAAAGCCACTTCAGGCCAGGGATCTTTATTTCATTCACTCATGCATTCCAAGTGCTTTTGACAGTGACTGGCCCATAATAGGCACTCAAATTCCTGTTAAGTGAATGATTTAATACAAGATAAATTTTGGGGTTTATGTGGACTCCAAATTATCTTTTATTAATAAATATTAATAAATGGAATCAACAATTATTTATTAATGACATAAAATCATCTCAAATGAACATATTATCTCTGCTAGGAAAATGAATAGCCATGTTATGAACTGAATGTTTGTATCCCCCTAAAATTCATATTTTGAAGTCCTAACTCCTAATGTGATCATATTTGGAGATGGGGCCCTTGAGAGGCAATTAGGATTAGATGATGTCATTATTGTGGGGCCTTCATGAAGGGATTAGTGCTTACATAAGAAAAGACATCAGAGCATTCTCTCTCTTTCTCCCTCTCTTTCTGTTTTTCTACACCCACACACACCAGGGAAAGACCATGTGAGAATACAGCAAGAAGGCAACTATCTGCAAGCCGGAAGGAGAACTCTCTTAGGAATCAAATTGGCTGTCACCCTGGTCTTAAATTTCCCAACCTCCAGAACTGTGAGAAAATAAATTTCTATTTATTTTCACTCTGTGGTATTTTGTTATGGTAGCCAGGTTGACTAAGACAGCATGCCACAGGCATTTCCAAATCCAAATGTGCCAAACTAAACACACGTTTTCCCCCAACATTTTCTTTTGCATTCTTCACCTTGGTGGATGTATCATCATCCACCCAATTAACCAGACCAGAAAATGGGAATTATTAGTGACTGTTCCTTCACCTTGTTAACCTTAGGCTCTAGGTTACAGATACTCATTCTACTGCGCTAGTAATAGTCATTATTTAAGGTTGACCTATAGTTTTGGAATGTTGATTACCTTTCTGCTGGCAGTGTGGTTTATAATTTTTTACTATGAACACATTTTTGGCTGAAGCTCTTTTCAAAGAAAACCTTTAGACACTTGGTTGTTAAAATTTTTTAAGGATTGTTTCCCTTTGGCTTCAGCTGGAAACACAAAAGTTTAACCAGAGATATGGTATTATGTCAAGAGGGTGTGTTTATGGGTGGAAGGAGAGACAACATGATGTCCCCTCCTTTTTAAATCTTCTACTCATTCACAGATGAATACTTAACACTTTTATGCTTACCTCCAGCTCCCAGCCATTAAAGAGAGTAAAGAATTATCACCCATTCTTGTTTGCAATTATAACTTCAGACCCTAAATCCTGCATTCAGTTTCTATCCACCATAAGCCATCTAGATATAGCTTATCTTGACACTGTAGCTTTAATTTCTGAAATGTGTCTAATTTGTGTTTATCCCAGAAAAATATGTGTGTTGTATTATATTCAGTACATTGTGTGTACGAAATGAGAAAATACATGCTTCTTGTTAATACATGGTACCACATTAAACAGTTGTTTAGTTTTCCCACCCCCACCTTGGCCAAATCATGGCAACTATTTTCTGTATATTCTCTATTTGATTGTATTTGAATATAGTTATTTATGAATAAAGCCAATCCATTCTCCTTTGTAAGCAAAAATCACCCTACTGTAAGTATTTTTCAAAAGCTAGGGATTAAGAGGTGCATGGGTGGCTCAATCGGTTAAGCGCCTGACTTAGGCTCAGGTCATGATCTCACAGTCCATGAGTTCCAGCTCTGCGTCGGGCTCTGTGCTGACAGCTCGGAGCCTGGCCTGCTTCAGATTCTCTGTCTCCCTCTCTCTGACCCTCCCCTATTCATGCTCTGTCTCTCTCTGTCTCAAAAATAAATAGACATTTAAAAAAAATTTTTTAAAAAGCTAGGGATTAAATAAAAATACACTAGTCCAGTGTCCATGCTGCATCACTTAACAAAGGGACTTTTACCAATTTTTAAAGTTTTTTTATTGTTACATGGAAGTTTAAAGTGAGATATATCCTCTTAAATTTTTCAGTGTATCAAAATTATTGATGACTATGGGTACACCATTGTGCAGCATATATCTAGAGCCTATTCAACTTGCTTAACTGAGACACCATGCTCATTCATAGTATCTTTTCATTCCCCCCCTCTGCCCCCAGCCCTTATAACCACTATCCCGTTTTTTGGATTCTATGGATCTGACCATTTTAGATACCTCATATAAGTGGAATCATGCAGTATTGTGTGTGTGTGTGTGTGTGTGTGTGTGTGTGCGTGTGTGTGAGTACCTTATTTCACTTAGCATCATGGCCTCCAGATTCATCCATGCTGTCATATATGGCATGATATGTTTGTGTTTTTAATTTCTTTCATCAATTTTGTTTAGTTCTCCATGTACAAGTCTTTACCTCCTTAGGTAAGTTTTTCCTATTTGATTCTTTTTGTGACACTGTAAATGAGATTGTTTTCCTAATTTATTTTTCAGAGAATTATTAGTGTATAGAAACACAACTGAATTTTGCATGTTGATTTTGTATCCTGCAACTTTATTGAATCTGCTTATTTGTTCTAAGAGTTTTGTTTTTGCTTTTGTTTTTGTTTTTCCTTTTAAGTCTTTAGGGTTTCTGTTTATAGTACTTGGTCAACTTGCTTAACATTTTCGTTTCTTCATTATTGAAATTTTGTGGCTATTGAATGAGACTTCTGTGGGTATTGAATGAGATAATTAATGCCTGTCATATACTTAGTTCAGTGCCTACCTTATAGCAAATACTCAAAAACTCTGGCAAATATCATTACTGTTTTTATTACTGTCAAATGTTCCTAACAGATATATCAGACCCATGTCCATACCACCAAATTCATATTCCAACAACTCTCTCCCAGTGAAAACAGATTGCACGGACTTAAGCAGAAGGTTGGTATGATTACATTTGTGTTTTATTAAGGTTACTTCAGCTCTAATACTAAGAGCAGGTGAAGTAGAATCTGGAGGTTGAATGCATGTGGAGATTTTAGCTAGAAAGTGATAATAGCAGTTTTAATGGGAGAGGGTAAAGTTTTGAAATATAAAAGTGCATCAGAGATTAAGAAAAAATGAGTATATTTAAAAAGAATTTATATGTTTAAATCTAAAAGTTTGATGAATGGGTATAGAAAGATGAAGAGTAGGAAGGGTCAACAATGACAGCTCTATAAATGCTCTGTGCAGTAGGATGAATGGTAGAGACCTTGACTTAGCAATGCTAGTATAAGTCAAGTTTTCAAAGAAATATTCTCATTTATTTTTATCTTACAAACCAACACTTAGTTGTATTGAAATATCCATATAATTATATTACATAATCATTTGGAAATATTATGCAGTTTGGAGTAATGATATGTAGTTTAAGTTTATTTTCAGATCCATCATAAATATACAGACATTAAATGTACACATATGTGGATAAGATTGTCAAGGGGAAAGATATACAATGAAAATGAAAAAAAGGAAAAAAAGCCAAGATTTGAGAAAACCCATTATTTAGTGACTGATGGGAAGGCAGTGTGGATACAAGGGGACTGACAAATAATGATAAAAGAGGAAAAATTTTATATTATAATTAAGGTTAACTTTTATGGTATAATTAATTTGTCAATGATATGCATTCTGTGGGTTTTATCTCATTAATATGTTTTAATCTCATTAATCTAGGACACAATTTTAAGCAGTAGCTCGTATTATATGATGAATCCTCCGTTTAATAGTGATGACATTGTGGTGTAAAGAGATTAAGAAAATGCCCCAGGGCATTGTGTTCACAGATGCCAGAAAAAGAATAAAAATGATAACTGAAGACAAAGACTAAGTTCACTGTAATAATCTTGAATCATCAGAAGTATTATATAAATAGGATTAATTAGGTATATTTAAATTATATTTTACATTTTATTTTTTACTCTTATTGTTAAATTAAATTACAGTCTACCCAATCAAAATAACAGCATCCATATCATTTTGTTTCATTATAGCAAATACTTGCTTGTATCCAAATACGTAAAGGAATCAGTTGAAATATAAGTAGGCCAGTAAAATGAATCAAACTCAACAAGACAAGTTACAGCTTTGTGTTTAACAGTCTCTTAATTGTTGACATAATTAAGTGAGCAAAACCATTAAAGTCACTATTTTGTAAGTTGTGATATAAGAGATAAAAATAAAATACTCTTTTCCTAATTAAATGACTATAAACTGCCAATTCATTCTTTATTGGAGCAATTTAATACAAAGAAGCAGTCAGCATTCTTCTTTAAACATGTGTACTCCATTCTTTTTTCTATTTTGATTTTATAACTCAGATTTGAGTAATTATAAGAATTAAAGAACTAAGAATGCTATGGTAAAATTGATTATCAAATACAAACTTTCAAAAAAAAATTTCTAAGGGGATCTTGATCTAAATAACATACTTTCTTGTTAATAATATATTTAATCATCTCTGAGGAAAAAAATTATGAAAAGTTGGGGAAGAAGAGTAAAGCAGATTCTAAACAGCCTGACATAGGACCTAGCTGGAAGACTATCATATTATTATTTATATTACCCAAACCACTTCTTGTTCCCCTTACTATGGCTTTTGAGTAGACACTGGGAAGGAATCAGCACTTTTCTTTCCTCCACAAGGATTAATACACTTGGTAGTAAACACAGATTATTTAGCAATAAATCATTTCTTAAATTAATGTGCATATGCACTTTGGAAACAGTCCAGAAATAGTTGCCAAGTTTAATAAAATCACATCTAATGTAGCTCTTGTTATTAAAAATGTATTACATCCTCATGGTAACTTTACTGCTATTTATGTGGTTGTAAAAGTCTTTTCCACCTCTTATTATTATACAACCCCTTCATACCCATAGAAATTATTGTGATTCTTGGATGAGGACGATAGTGCTAAGCAAAGACTACTTTTTAAAATAATATTCCCCCCCCAAATTTAGACTATTAAGGAAGAATTCTTTGGTGGGCTTAATTAAGGTCTTAGAAATCAAAACCCTTGTGGTGCATAGGTGGTTAGGTCATTTAAGCATCTGACTCTTGATCTCAGCTTAGGTCTGGATCTCAAGGTCATGAGCCCAAGCCCCATGTTGGGCTCCATGCTGGGCATGAAGCCTGCTTAAAAATATTTAGAAGATCAAAACCCTTAGCCTTGTCATATGTCTCCTCTGAGTTTATAAACTAATAATGAATATAAAATACATATAACTTAATATGAAAAATTGAAACAACCTCTATCAAAAGTAGAAATATTGTGCAGTGAAGTTTATTAGAGACAAAATGCTCAAGGTTTTTATTGAAGACTGATCATATCATCATTCTTTGCCTAGCATGTACCAAAATTCTAGTCTCTCATAAGGAAAGCATACACCCTATTATTTTCACACAAAGTTTAGGCACAGTGAGCCCTGCTTAGGGAATATTCATAGAACAAAATGTTATACAGCCTAATTAATGAATGTTATAACTCACCAATAAAAATCAAGTCCTTTGGAGTAGCATCAGCAAGATGACAGAGAGGGAGGCCCTAGTCCTCATTCCCTCACAGACATGCTGATGTAACAGTGGCATAAGGATATAATTTGGGAGTATGTTGTTGGTACATGCTTCCAGAGGTGATTTGCTTTCTCTCCTGTTCAGCCTCTCAGCCACAGATTATGACAATTTTAAACTTAATTCTTCACTGAGGCTTTTTAAAATTTACCTGGTTACTTTGAACTTGGACTACAAGCCTGGGTTAGGCCAAGCTGGTCACTACTTCTCAGGCTTTATTTTTGTTTTTGCTTCTCCTGTGGTTAGTGTTGAATAATGCAGTTCCTCTTGTAGTTTAATGAACCTGTGGAAGTGGGGGATGTTTCCTTCCGGTTTACCCTTAAACTGCAGATTTAACCCGCTGGTCCTGATTTTACTGTTGGGGATTTCCTGCTTAATCCTCTGTTGTCAGTGGCCAGAGGCTGGGCTGTCTGTCACCTTGACAAATTCTCCTTGTTCAAAATCAGCTTTAGGATTCCATTTATATTCTGTATTATCTAGATTTTTAAATACTGATTAATCTACAGTTGCTTGCCAGCTCTTTAATACAAAAGTGTCATTGTTTTTGCTGCTGTTTTTAGAAAATTTTAATCCAGCAGTTCTTTAGTTCTTTTCAGTGGGAACTTAAATTTATCTGCCTGACTATTCATAGTACAGAAATGGCTCAATCCCTGTGACATTTATCCTTGTTCATTACCTGTGCATGCATTTATACTTGACATAAAATATAAATCTATCACTACAGAGGATTGTGGATCCTCTCAATAAAATTCATTTTCTAACTCTTGAATGTTAAAGCTTGCTTATTCTTTTGATCCCTTCCTCATTTTATCCTTCTCTCTTCTTTTTAATTCTACTTAAACATTTTTAAAGGTGTTTTTCTCCAAAATACTAATGCATATCTAATTTTTTGTCTCTAGATTTCAAAGTACTATTTCTGACACAGTAGGAAAACTAAAATGAGTGTGCTGTTTACATGTAAATCTCCAATGACAAACAAAATACCTAGAATAAGATGAAAAAAAGTTAAGAATTCAGTCCATTTACCAGCTGAATAATCTTGGGCAAGTTACTTTCTATTGAGTGTTCAGTGTTTCCCACTAAAATAAAATTGTCCCTTCCTTGCCCCAGCGTGCTGACTGCTTCTGCATATTTCTTAACTGCTTTCTAAGTCATGCTATTCTCCTTATTGGTCACCAAACACACCAGGTAAAATGGAGGGCCCCATCCCTTGCGAAAGGTTAGTTCAATACATAAATATAAAAGTGTCCAGGAGATCTCTATGAGATAAGGTTTCCTTTTATTCAGAAGTGAATAAAAGAGAAATTTCTCTGCTTCTTGACATTATTACCCTTTCTGTAAGCCTTGGACAGCCGTGTTCAACTCAGGACCTTTGCACTGCAGCTACCTCTGCCACACACATTCTTCATCTGGATATCAACGGAGCTAATTCTTGCAACTTTTTTCATTTCCTAAATAAGTGCTACTTGTAGAGGCCGCCTTTAGGCAACACTTGAGCAATAGAAAGCTGAGTAAGGTAATAGGGTGACCACCACACTGAATGCAAACAGACCCATTAGGTGACCACCTCAAAATATTCATAAGCCCTAGCTGACTAATCAGCTACATACAACCCTTCTTACAACTGGGTGCTGTAACAAAACAGGAAATTTCCATACATTCCCATACCTCCTCACCTTCCCCCCCTTAATTACAGCCCCCCACCACTGCCTGCTGGCACACAGCCTTTCCTTTGCTGTCTTTTCTGCTGCTTCCTTGCCCTGTATTCAATAAACCTCTATCTCCTTTGTTCTACCTTGGGTGAATTCTTTCACTGCCTGTGGGGCGCCCCCACCCAACTGGGGGCTACACCACCTACACCACCAAGACCAATCTATTTAGAATTTCAATCATCTTCCACAGATTTTCTTATCTCGTTATTAGTTCCAATTTTTATATTATTTTTTAAAACTACATAATTTTCATATTTACTATTTATTATGCCTGCCTGTTTCCCTCTCCAATGGAATGATAAATCCGAAAGAACAATTTTTTCTGTGTTGGTTACTATCGTTTTCCAATATCTAGAAATATATCTTGCATATGGCCAGTGCTCAATCAATTCAAGCTCTCTCTGACTTACCAGATATTCAAAATGTTAAGTGTTTTTGAGCATAATACTTAAAATTATGAATTTCAGTCAAATTCTGTCAAAAAATAAAGTCATAAAGCAATAAAATACGTTATATAGAGACTTAAAATATATGTACTTTTGAGCACTCTTCTAGGTGGCAAGCATGCTGATTTCATTTGATTATCAAAAAGGTTCATAATCAGACTTTTTCTTCAATATAATTAAAACACCTTCCACTCCTACTCCTCTGACTATCTTAATGTCAACTTAAAATGAACTAAATATTCACTTTCCAGTCCTGGTTCATTACTTTGGATTTTTATCAGAATATACCATTTAATCATATTGTCAGTATCAAAATCACTAATATATTGATTCTTTTATTTTTACTTTAAGAAAAGATTGTAAGATAGGCTTTATTCTTTTTCTGTCTGGAAGACAGAGTTTAAATAATTTTCTATTAGGAATACAGCTATTAAATGGAAAAAGCATGAATAGAATGTCATTCTTTTAAATACAAATATTTTGTGTTATAGCTAATGATTATTTGGACATTTTCAAACCCATTAAATTTCAGAATGGAAAGTATTTAGGGAAGCAGATGTAATTTTAAAATAATTTGTTCTCCTGCATGCCCCCAAATACTCATGTCTAATCTCCCCTATTATGACTATTCCTTTACCCAAGCATTTTTACATAGCTAAATTTAGTTTATGTATACTATATTTTATGTAAATTTTAAAATCATAGTTATCTGTAATGTTATAATTATTCTCCATTTATGTTATGCTTAGATTGTGTATTACAATAACAATATATGTTTAGTAGACATACTGTAGAATTCTATGTATAGAAGTATAGTATGAGTGTGCCTGTGTGGTAGGAAGCAGTGCACAGAGTGTGTGTGTGTGGGGGGGGTGCTGCTCATAGTAGGTACCTGCTTATCTTGCTTATGGGAAAAAAATACCCTTTGTATGTTACAGCTCCTCACATTTCCATTAGGGAAATAACTCTCACATCCATTTAATCTGTTTCTGAAAGAGATCTTAATCAGTGATGGCCAAGGGATTTTAGGTTAAGCTAGACTCATATTTCTCCTGGGAATTGAATCTTCAGCAAAATATTTTATGGGCAGAAAGAAGTTTGTACTCAAGTTTTTGCTTTCTTTTTATATATGTATATTTTCTGCTATCAGCTTAAAATGACAAACTATGAGTTCCCAGCTGGTATCACAGGAGTTATCCTATTTTATGCCCATGTCTGCTTTTCCTTCAATCTTATGAACTACCATGTATCCACTCAGTAATTTCATTTTGTTTAAGCTTCCTAAAATAGTGTATGTGACAACCAATGTATTCTGATGAATGAATGCCTATATATATCTGTATGTTTGTCTTACAGAATTATATTTTTAATCAACTTAATATACTTGAAAGTTATCAGATCGTTTTACTCTTTTTTAAAGTTTATTTACTCATTTTGAGAGAGAGAGCGAGCAAGCTCATGAGCAGGGGAGGCGCAGAGAGAGAGAGAGAGAGAGAGAGAGAGAGAGAGAGAGAGAATCACAAGCAGGCTCCTTACTGTCAGCACAGAGCCCAATGTGGAGCTCAAACCCATGAACCGTGAGATCATGACCTGAACTGAAACCAAGTGTTGGACGTTTAACTGACTGAGCCATCCAGGTTCCCTTAGAATCATTGTACTCTTAAAATAATTCCAAATATAACATATTTAACTGGCACTTTCTAATTCTAGATGCAATAGGAAACATTCTTGGTACTCTGACCTGGCTTTAAAGTGTTTATTTTTTTATTTTATTATTTATTTATTTATTTATTTATTTATTTATTTATTTTTTAATATATGAAATTTACTGTCAAATTGGTTTCCATACAACACCCAGTGCTCATCCCAAAAGGTGCCCTCCTCAATACCCATCACCCACCCTGCCCTCCCTCCCACCCCCCATCAACCCTCAGTTTGTTCTCAGTTTTTAACAGTCTCTTATGCTTTGGCTCTCTCCCACTCTAACCTCTTTTTTTTTTTTTTTCCCTTCCCCTCCCCCATGGGTTTCTGTTACGTTTCTCAGGATCCACATAAGAGTGAAACCATATGTTTTTGTTGCTATTGTTATATGCTAGATGAATAGAATCACTATTAGTCTAAGTTCATGAGTTCACAGTCCCTACTGTAGACTGGGGTCTGTTTTAGGCTACACTTGTAGATGAATGTACAGGAGTATCAGTGGCTTACAGAAAGGGCAGGAATGCCAAGAACAGGGGAAGTTTTCCTTCTACTTCTGATGAAAGGAATCCTTAGCTTGAGATCTTTTGAAAACCTGTATGTCTTGAACTAATCTTTTCAAAGGATGGGGCCCTTCATTCTAAGACCATGTTGGCAAAGAGAGAGAGGGAGAGAGAGAGAGAGAGAGAAGAGGGAAATGAAAGAAATAAACAATTGGAAGGAAGGAAGGAAGGAAGGAAGGAAGGAAGGAAGGAAGGAAGGAAGGAAGGAAAAAAGGAGGGAAAGAGGAAAGGAGGAATGGAAGAAAAAGGAAAAAAGAGAAAGAAGGAAGGAAGGAAAGAAAGAAGTAAAAAAGGAAAGGAGCAAAAAAAAAAAAAAGGAAAGATAACATCTTCTTGCTTAATAAAAGCTCCATGTCAACCTTTCTCAAGCTCTACAAAAAGGAACACACAACATAAAGATTTCACTTGACTTTCCTGGTTATAAGTAAAGGAAACCTCCTAAGGCAGCAAACTGAGTTTACTTTGATAGGATTGAATTTAAAAGAAGCGGCAGCAGAGCTGCTGGGCAGAGAGCAGTCATTAGTTAACAGCAAATCACAACGCACAGGACAGAAAGTGTGTGGTGTTAACCTCGCACATCTCACATCATCAGCTGCTGGCACACAAATGAGAGTTTTCTCTGCCTGAAGTCCTGTCTCACAAAGAAACCTTCAGAAAGGTTCGTCTTGGCAGAGTTCCCTAAAAAGTGCAGTCTTTGGGTTCTTTTCTTGAAACAAAATTGGCTATGTACTACATTCTTTTTGGGCTTTTTCATAATATCGTTTTTGCATTTTATATCCAAATTGTAAGATTCAGAAAAGAAAGAAAGAAAGAAAGAAAGAAAGAAAGAGAGAGAGAGAGAGAGAGAGAGAGAGAGAGAGAGAAAGAAAGAAAGAAAGAAAGAAAGAAAGAAAGAAAGAAAGAAGAGATTAAAACATTGAAAATAATGCAATTGGTAGCACAGCCATAGAATTGAAGTTTATCTTTAGAAATATTGCCTATGTTTTACTAATCATATAAATTAACACAATAAAAACTATATGTATTTGAAAAAAGGTAATGTTTTTTAAGCTGACATTTTTGATACTTTAATTTATAGTATGGATGATATATTTTCCTTAAATAATTGTGAATTGTTAAAATCCATATTCAGACTTGAGTAATTTCTGAAACAAAAAGAGTAACTGTGTTTTCGCATTTGAGTTTAAAATGTTGAAATTACCACATGTAGAAACATATGTTAATTATACCTCTGGCACTGCATTTCCCATGATGGGCAACAAAAAAATTTAGCCTCTTTTAAAAATGAAGACTCTGTTACCATTCTGGAAAAACAAGCATAGAGGGTAAAACGTTCTTAATGTTAGTCTTGTCTAGTTGATAGTCTTCCACTGGTGAAGAAAGAATATAACCCTTCTAATTTATTTCTTTGCAAACCATAATCAGGCACCAAATTACCTTATTACATTATTGTAAAAAATCTAGTATCCAGTACATTTCCATTTCCATGTGTAGCCCTGTAAATCAAGCAATTAAATCCCAATAGAATGATAATACGTCCTCCTAGTTAGTTACCTATATAGAGTCCCAACCATCATATCTCAACTTCATATGTGAATATCAGGGTAGTTTTCCTAAGCCTTGCTTTATTGTACCTCTGGTCGGCTCAATAAGCATCATAGTTGAATTTACTCCAATATTGCTCTTTAAAATTGCCATGCCAATTACAACTGACACCAAGAGTGTATGAGAGTAAATATGTCACGTCACACTCCAAACAAGTTAATCCCAGACTATTATATCCCAGGGTGATTCTTTATAACTGAATAGTGAAAGTGGTAAATTGTTGATTTTTACTTCATTTACTTGAATAGTGATCATCTTAAGTATCTTTAAAAATGAATTTAATGGACTTCAGATTATTTCTTCTGTGAAATGTCTTTGCAAAGGCAATGCCTGTTTTTCTATTAGATTGGCTGTCTTTCTCATATAGATGTGTAGGAATTCTTCATATTTTCTAGATATTAAAACTTAATTTTATATGTCTTAGAAATGACATCTTTTACTGTATGTTTGGGTATTATTTTATGCAGAGAGTTTTGTTCTTCATAAAGTCTTAATTTCACTATATTGGTATCAGTTTTCATACTACACACAGTTTTCTATCTAGACTATAAATTCTTAGTGTTTTGCTTATTTGTTTTGGGGGGGTTTCCTTGAGGTAAAAAAAAAAGTGCTTTCCTGTATTTTAACATTATAATGTTTTGCTTCTCATATCTAGCTTTTTTATTTGATGTTGATTTGTTTTGAATTTACTTTTTCAAGTGGTTTGAAATAGAAAATAATTTTACATTTTTAACATATTTGCTTCTGTGATCCAACATTACTCTTATATTTCTGCATTTCTCCATTAATATGAAATGCTAGCTATATTATATACCAACTTTCCATATATGCATACCTATATTCATGATCTATGGAATCTATTTCTGTATTTTGTTGAATTATTCCTACAACAATATTTCTCTGTCTTAATTATTACTTACTTGTCATGTATCTTGGCATCTTGTAGAACCAGATAGAATTTCTGCTTCTGGTTCTTATTCATACCTGCTTTTCTTTATTCTTTTACTATGAATTTTCTTGTGAACTTTTGACTGCTTTTGTGAGTAATCCTATTGGGGTTTTGGTGACAATTGGATTCAACATATAAATTAATTTGAAGAGTATTCAGATTTTCTTGTTCATCACAATTCACACCACAATTTATTTAGGTTTTCTTTTATGTCTTTGAATAATCTTTTAGTGTTGTAACACAGGTTTTCTACATTTTCTTAGATATTTTCCATTATCAGTATAAATTATGTACTTTTATTTTGCTTCTTTATTTTATGTATTTTCTTAAATTAAGATTTCTAACTTAGTTTCTCAAAAAAAAACAAGTCAACAACAAGCAAACAGTCAACAACATACAAATCTTGAGGAATTTTGTTAGATTCTTTCTCTGTTTTAATACTGATATTGATTTAATAGTCAGTAGCAAAATGCTGTGATTGTTTTTCAAAAATTTCCTGAAAGATTACTAATATTTTCTATGTAGGCAATTATATTATCTACAAAAAAATAACAATTTTGACTCATTATTTATTTATTTGCATCTCAGAATTGTATTTCATTGGAAGTTTGTATAGGTTAACACTTACTAGGTTAACATAAATCTGTGATAATTCATTTTTTTAAATTTTTTATTTATTTATTTTTTTAACATTTATTTATTTTTGAGACAGAGAGAGACAGAGCATGAACGGGGGAGGGGCAGAGAGAGAGGGAGACACAGAATCGGAAGCAGGCTCCAGGCTCTGAGCCATCAGCCCAGAGCCTGACGCGGGGCTCGAACTCACGGACCGCGAGATCGTGACCTGAGCCAAAGTCGGGCGCTCAACCGACTGAGCCACCCAGGCGCCCCTGTGTTAATTCATTTTAATTAAAGTTGTACCCTATTTAAAATTACCACATTTGGTATTTTTTTAATCTGAAAATTTAAGTTAAAATCTTAGGAAAAACAAATTGGACTGCCACAACTGACTGATACCAAACCTGAATTTGGAATACTAATGCTAATCGGAAATCCGACAAGAAGGAAGATGAGAATCTTACATTTCAGCTAGATCTCCCTCATTGTGTGTTTCTGATGACTCAAGCTTACCTTACTCTGCTCAATGATATCTGAATTTGCAAGCCTTTATAGGCTTTTACATTAATAGTTTTTTTCTGGATGGAAGGCGTATTTCTGGTCTTTTCATTGAGTAAGGTGCAGGACTAATTTCAATTATCTCTATAGCTTTCCTTAGGCAAGCAGTTTCTTTTCTGCCAAAACCACTAGTAAATGGAAAAAAAAACCAAAACAAAAAACTTCTATCTCAAATTCATGTATGGGTCATGAAGTTCTTACCAGTGTTGTCCCATAGAACTGCAGTAATGGAAATGTTCTACAATACTACACTACCAGTGGGGTCATGGAGTACTTGAAATGTGGATGTTGCTGCACAAGTTAGTTTTAGTTTAAGACCATTAGCCTCAAGTGAAGTATTTGGTTCTGGGTCTCCCAAAATATGTATAGTCTTTGGTTATGATCTCTTCCCAGTCACAGAGTAGCAAAAACAAGGGCTCTATATCCAGAGCCAAATTTTGATTGGTCTATTTTCCTATAAAGTTTAGCAGTTTCCAATAATAATAATAATAATAATAATAATAATAATAATAATAATTTTACATTGATTTCCAGCAGTAAAAATGCTCTGTGAATACAAGAATCCGAGTTAAATGTGGTGAGTGAATAAAGAAATTTTCCTTTCCAGCATGGGGAAAAAAAAAGAAAACTTAGATGTTAATGTTACTGTAATTGACAAAATTGTGTTCAGGAATGTTAGCATATGAGTGAGTTGTGTCATGGGGGAAAGAATTATAGCATATTATAATGGCTATTGAATTAAATAATTTTCCCCTATAATAATGTTTCTAATAGGATATTTGATCTTCCCATTTCTACATTAACACTTAGTAGTATAATATGTTGTGATAGCATTAAGAGTGATTCTAAATTCAGTTCTTATGCCAATTCTTGACTGAAGGAAGCACTCTGTTAGAAAAAAAATCATGATTATATCCAAGTGATTATATTCATTATAACTGTGTTATTTATACAGTGAGGCCAAGAAAACTAAAATCTATTACACAGAGACAGGAAAGAAATATATAAATGAATAGCTTTTTTTAAAGTTACAAATGGGGAGACTGGGTGGCTCAGTCAGTTAAGCGTCTGACTCTTGGTTTCATTTCTCTTGGTTTTGGCTGGGGTCATAATCTCCCCGTTCATGAGTTCAAGCCCCGCATGGGGCTCTGCACTGAAAATATGGAGCCTGCTTGGGATCTCTCTCCTTCTCTCTCTCTGCCCCTCCCAGACGTATTCTCTCTGTCTCTCCAGAAATACATAAATAACCTTTAAAAAGTTACAAATATATGGAAGACCCCATTTTTAAATTAGAACTAAAAATGTATTAAATGAATTTAATGACAATATTGTCTTTTTCTCATAATACAAATAAAATGCATGTCTTTTTTTAATGTTTATTTATTTTGAGAGAAAAGGAGCACACACGCGAGCAGGGGGAGGGGAAGAAAGAGGAGAGAGAGAATCCCAATCAGGTTCCATGCTGTCAGCTCAGAACCCAACACAGGGCTCAATCTCACCAACCTTGAGATCGTGATCTAAGCCAAAATCGAGAGTAGGATGCTTAACTGACTGAGCCACTCAGATGCCCCTGAAACTCCCCTGAAACTGCCCCTGAAATGGTTCTTTTATTTCATTCTTTAATTATTTTAGCCTTATTTCATTATTGCATATCCAGTGAACAGCAACATAAAAATGAAGGCAGTGGTCAGTGATTTATTTCAATGCAAATACTGTTGTAACCCAATTTAAGACATAGAACAGTATAAACACTTCAAACATTGATCATTTCTTCCTCCTCCCCTACAGATTAACCAAAAGTTTAACTCATTTTAGTAATAAATGTCTTACTCTTCTCTAAGATTTTGCCACCTAAAATGCATCACCTATTACCATAATTTTTACATTTTTTATACCTTGAATTTAATTGATCATTTATATTTTTCTGGGTTTTTTTTTTGTTTTGATGAAATGTATGTCCATCAAATTATTTTCTCCTTTTTGGTAGCTGTATTTTAATCATTATTATTGCTCAGTAATAGGAGGATGCCACACTTTATTTACTCTTTATGAGTTAATGGTAATTTGGATGGTTTCCATTTTCAGGAAATAATAAATGCTCTTCTGTGAACATAGCCATATATTATCTCTTGGTGCACATGTCCACATACCCATTTCTGTAAGATATTCAGGTATAAGTAGCATTGATATGATAGACTATATAGATATCTTCACTCTTTTTTTTTTTAATTTTTTTTAACGTTTATTTATTTTTGAGACAGAGAGAGACAGAGCATGAACGGGGGAGGGGCAGAGAGAGAGGGAGACACAGAATCTGAAGCAGGCTCCAGGCTCTGAGCCATCAGCCCAGAGCCCTACGCAGGGCTCGAACTCACGGACCGTGAGATCGTGACCTGAGCTGTAGTCAGACGCTTAACCGACTGAGCCACCCAGGCGCCCCGATATCTTCACTCTTAATAGATAATACTAGACCATTTCTCAAAATGATTGTTCTGACACTCCCCCTAAAAAGTATTGTGGTTCTTGTTGCTTCATACCCTTGTCAACACATGCAGTCTTTTTGAGTCATTCTGATGAATGCATAGCAGTGTCATACTGTGCTTTTAATTTGCATTTCGTTGATTAATAATGAAATTGAGTACCCTCTTTTCAGTAATTTTGAAATATGTGTTATGAAGAGCCTATTCACATTTCTTGCTCATACTTCTGTGTTTTTCATTTCCTTATTGATTTGTAGACTTTTTTTTTATATTTTTGTAATAAGCTCTTTGTCAGTTTTATATTTGGCAAGTATAATCTTTAACACTACGACTTGGTTTTCAGTCTCTTAATGGTATCTTAATTTTAATGTAATACAATTTATTTTTTTCTTTTACGGTTTATTTTTTTATTCCCTGGCCTGTAAATCTTTTCAAGCCCAAGGTTATGAAGGTATACCTATATATCTATAGATATTTTTTCTAGGAATTTATATATATATTTTCTATATTTCTATATATTTTCAAATATTAAATCAACTTTCTCTCTCCCCCATATATTTTTTTCTAAGAATTTTATTGTTCACCTTTCACAAATATTTAGATCTGCAATTCTCCTGAGATGATTTTTGTGTATCCTGTGATATACAGGCTACATTCGTTTTCTTTCCTTATATGAATATCAAATTGATTTTACAAACATTTTAAAAAGAACACCCTTTTCTTCATTTCTCTGTATGAGGATGTCTTTATACTATGTCTCATGCCAGTATTGGTGGGTTTTGATGTTTGGATTCCCAATTTCCTTTGTTTGGTCTATTCGTCTTACACAAATGCCATGATCTCTTAATTAAATGATGTTCTATAATAAGACTTCATATCTGATCTATCAGTATTTCTCCTTTTGTTCTTTTTCGCCAAGATTGATTTTAGATATTCTTAGAACTTTGCATGTTCATATAGTTTTAAAGATCACCATGTCAAGTTATAATGGGGGAAAAAATTGATACTGACAAAATGATATGGTTATCATTTCAAAGGTGAATTGATATCTAGAGAAAATGTGCATAGTTTGTGGAGAATTAACATCATTAAAATATTGACTTATCAGTGAATGTCGTGTATTACTTTATTGAGGTTTTTTACAATTATAAACAGCAACATTTCATATTTTTCCTTATAAAACGATTGACCTTCATTTGTTAAACTTATTCAAGGGATTGAGAATATCTTTTTCTTTAATGTTATTTGTTAATGCCTGAGAAAGGCATATAGAATTGATTGTGTAAATTACATTCTTTCAGGAAGTGTATTAAATTCAGTTATTTATTCTTACATATAGTCCATACTCTTGTATTTTCTGTGAACACAAAGTTATCATCTTTTAATAAAGCTTTGTTTTTCCTTTTTAATTCTTATAGATTTTATTTTATTGGCTTATTTTCTGGAGTATGACTTCTGGTAGGATTGTAGTAGAATAGATGGCAATAGAAATACCTGTGTCTGTTCCAATCTTAAAGGTATATTATTTGTGGGGTGCTGACAGCGCAGAACCTGGAGCCTGCTTCAGATTCTGTGTCTCCTTCTCTTTCTGCCCTAACCCTGCTCATGCTCCATCTCTCTCTCTCTCAAAAATAATAAACATTAAAAAAAAGTATATTATTTGTAGCATTATTCATTATGTCACCATACTTTTGAAAACATAATCAGTTTAATCAGTTATGTTATGTTCCTAGATAAAAGCTGTTTATCAAGAATGTATATAGAATGAAATAGTCTACTTTATTTATTTAAATGACTATATGATATTCTTTTATTATGCAAATGTGAAAATTATTGTCATTAATTTTCAAATATTAAATTAACTCTATTAAAACAAATTTATAATAGTAAATAAGTATTATTATTTTATATATACTCTACTCTTCTGTATATGAATTGTCTTCTATTTTTTTTTTTAGATTTTTTTAATCTATGTAAAATTAGCCTATACATTTCCCTTATTGAATTATATTTTATTTCATAAATTTTTCTACCTTTGGTAATTCATCCCTGAGCTTAAATCTTGGATTATGTTCATTTTGTTTGAAGATACTAGTTTGCATTCTTTTAGTGCAGAATCGACTGTGGCTTATTAATTGGTTTTTATTTGTCTCAAAACATCTTTACTTCATTTTTATCTCAGAATGATGTTTTAATTTGGTGAATAATTCTAGTTTGGCAGTTGTTTTTTCTTTCATTGGTTTTGCAGACATTATTTTCTTATCTTCTAGAATCCATTGTTTCATCAGGAAGTCTTCTCTCATGTTCTCTCTGTCTCCCTGTCTCTCTCTGTCTCTCTCATGAAGTTTTTTCTTTGTTTCCTGCTTTAAGCAATTGTGTGTGTATGTTTGTGTGTGCGTTTATTTATTTTTTTAAAGTTTATTTATTTTTTAGAGAGACAGAGAGAGAGAGGGCACGAGCAGGGGAGGGGCAGAGAGAGAGGGACAGAGGATCCAAAGTTCAATGTGGGCTTGAACTCACTAATGGCAAGATCATGACCTGAGCAGAAGAAGAATGCTTAACCAGCTGAGCCACCCAGGCACCCCTATTGAGAATTCTTTACTGTGTCATCCGAATGCTTTAATCAATTGTGGGAGTTTCTTAGCACTGTTTCATTAATATCTCACATATTAGATCTTCATGTTGTACCCTCCACTCCCTTTTGTACATTTCTTACTTTTGTCTTTTCTTGCTTAAGTCAGAATGTTTTCTTCTGACACTCACCTCCATAATTCTCTTTTCAGTTGTTTTTAATCTGTCATCCTGCTGTTATCATAAGCAGAATTTATATTGTATTTATTGCTTTGGCATTGTTAAGTCACTTCATCAGTATTAATGGTAGAATTTCCAAAAGTAAGATTATATTTTTCTTTTTTTAGATGTCTCTTCCAGTACCTTTCTTTATTATTATTATTATTATTATTATTATTATTATTATTTTAATGTTTATTTATTTTTGAGACAGAGAGAGACAGAGCATGAATGGGGGAGGGTCAGAGAGAGGGAGACACAGAATCTGAAAAAGGCTCCAGGCTCTGAGCTGTCAGCACAGAGCCCGACGCGGGGCTCGAACTCACAGACTGCGAGATCATGACCTGAGCCGAAGTCGGCCGCCTAACTGACTGAGCCACCCAGGCGCCGCACTTCCAGTACCTTTCTGAAGAATATATATTCTAGCCATACAATAAAGTTATATTTTTGATTAATGACTCCTATTACGTGAAATACTAATCTTATGTGAAATGCTATGTATACTTAACTTCATTTTTGTTAAATTTCTTTATAACAATGTAAGTGATATAATCAAATGAACTTTGGACTCAGAGGTTTACACTAATATTATTCCTACCCTTACTTTGTATATTAGCTATGAAAAACGAAAGTCTCCCTTAGCATTTTATTTGTCACCTAGTATTAGCAAATGCTGTTTGACACCCATACTATTATTGTGCAGATTATTTTTTTAATGTGTTTTATTTTTTAAATTTATTGTCAAGTTAGCTACTCCTGTAGTCTTGGCTTCAGGAGTAGATTCCTGAGATTCATCACTTACATACAACACCCAGTGCTCATCCCAACAAATACTGTCCTCAATGCCTATCACTCACTTCCCCCACCACCCCCGAAACCTCCATCCCCATCAACCCTCAGTTTGTTCCCTGTATTTAATAGTCTCTTATGGTTTGCCTCCCTCTCTGTTTGTAACTTCTTTTTCCTTCCCTTCCCCTATGGTCTTCTGTTAAGTTTCTCAGATTCCACATATGAGTGAAATCATATCTGTCTTTCTCTGACTGACTTATTTCACTTACCATGGTACCCTCCAGTTCATCCATGTTGCTTGTGCAGGTTACTTGAAATAGTGGATACCTTAACGTATTGATGAATACTTTATAAGAGGCCCAATAATGGAAAGTTTGTTATTTTAAATTATTTAACTGAAAATATATGGCATCAAAATGTATATAAAGTAACATTTATAAATAGTTAAATTATTGCATTCTTTGTAGGAAAAAATGTACTTGCCCATAAAGTGATACACACAAACATACTGTCACACAGATAATCAGGAATCTTAAGTGTTAACTGCAGATTGGTTTTCAATTCAGCGACCTATTAAATTCCAATAATCTCACCAAATCAACATCCTGTAGAAAACTAAAGTTGTCCCAGATAGTTGTCTAAATTTAAACAGGATTATGTATTTAATGTCACCTCTGTTTCTAGGCTCCTGTGTCATATATAGTGCATTGTTTGGTCACTTTTATCCACATATAAAAAAGTAAACAAATACAAACAACACATGGACACTTGGTACACTTTCACTCTCACTAATCATTCTACTGCTTGTTAGTTATTAATGTCCCTCTACATGTTTGAGTTGTAGAGATGGAAAAATGTCAAGGAAATAGAAGAATAGGAAGACATGCTGATGGTGTTTTATTTGAGTGGTTAGATTATAATATTTTTAAGAAGTCTTCTTTGGCTTGTTTTGATTGTTTTTAATTGTTCTGAGTACTATTTTTTCACATAACTAGTATAACAGAAACAATCTAATCCTACCAAATAAACCCCATAAAACTCTTCAGCTATAGGGTTTTTATAGTTATTGCCAAGCCTCTTCTGATGAGTCTTGTCACAGATTGAAAAAGGAGAAGGGGCGAGAAGGGAGAGTTCTACATAATAAAAGATCTTGAGATTATTATATATTTTATTAAATTTTTTTACATTTTTATTTATTTTTGAGAGACAGAGCACAAGTGGGGGAGGGGCAGAGAGAGAATGAGACACAGAATCCGAAGCAGGCTCCAGGCTCTGAGCTGTCAGCACAGAGCCCGATGCAGGGCTCGAACTCACTAACTGTGAGATTGTGACCTGAGCCGAAGTTGAACGCTTAATCGACTGAGCCACCCAGGTGCCCCGAGATTATTTTAAATGTCTTTTTAAAAATACAAATTCCATGGAACTTTAAATAAAACCTATATTAATAATAACTATTTGTTCACTAAACACTTGTATTATTATCTCAGTTAATGCTCTCAAAACATCCATGGATTTAGGTGTGTGTGTGTGTGTGTGTGTGTGTGTGTGTGTGTGTGTGTGTGAAGTATGCTGTGGGTTAGGTATATTGTCCAAAATTATTCACTTACTATGTGTCAGATCTTTGGTTTGAACCTACTAATACAAATATGAAGTTGTCAAAAGATTTAAAAGACTTGCATTGGCAATAGCTTCTTGTTGTTTGCTATGTTAACTCTTTGTCAGGATTTCAAAATTCCTTGTTTTACATTAACCTTTTACTACTTCCAAAAGGATTACTTCAACTGAGTCTGACTTGTCTCTTTATTGTTATTCTTCAGCCTAGGGTCACCTCTTTCTTATATTCTTGTTTTTCTATAGTCTGAATGTAGCTTTTAGTCCTTTAATGCACATATTCTTTAAAAATTCTGTTCACTCACAACATTCTCTGCAGTTTTTAATAACTGTTCTGGCTCACATATATATTCTTCCAACTTAAATGTCTCCCATTAATTGATTAATACTGAGTGTCTTTACGAGAAATATTGGGCACTTATACTTGTTACTACATGGCGATACAGTAAATACTAATTTATCATCTGGTATTTGCTATAGTTTTGTTTCACAACCATGTATAATTAATTGTTCCTTAGAATTCCCCATTAATCTAGAAAGTACTGAAGGGGTGCCTGGACGGCTCAGTTGTTAAGCATCTGACTTTGGCTCAGGTTATGATCTCACAGTTCGTGTGTTCAAGCCCCACATTAGGTGAGCTCAAGGCCTGCTTCAGGTGAGCCCCACTTTGGGTAAGCTCTGCCTCTCTGTCTTTCTCTTTCTCTTTCCCTCTCTCTCTGGCTCTGCCCCTCCTGGGATATGATTATAGAAATTAATTTGAAATTTGTTATGTGAAGAAAGGGAATTATCTTCAGATTATATGCATAAAAATCTAATAATCATTTTGTGAATTTCAAAATACTAGGAAATGCATTAGGATTCTATCAAGAAAAAATAAAAATGGAAGTAAGCACATATTTTACTGATTTGTTTTAATCTTGTAAGATTTAATGAAATCAAGTTTTTAATGTTTTTAAAAACATTCAAGTTGTATGATTTTATTCTCTCTGGCTTTTAGTTGTCAATACCATATTTTAGAAATTGTTTCAGCTTTGTTCAGAGAAAACCTGGAAATACAAATCAGTGAAAAGAGTGTAAAATGAAGCAAGGCAGTTTGGAGTCAAACTGCATAGGTTCAAATATTGCTTCTGCCATGTGTTAGCAGCTGAGTGTCAAAAGGGAGTTAATCCCTTGTAAGAGAGTTTTCTCTTCAGTAAAATGGAATAGTAGTCCCTGCCTCACAGTTTTGCTGTGAATATATTAAAAATTAATAAATGTAAACTGAAATATTGTCTAGCATTAGTAAATATCATGTTTTCTATTTTTTTATGTTCTCAGGATTCATTAGAATCTGAGAGATGATGAATATGGTTTTTGAGTTACCTCATTTAGCAAAATAATGTGGAATATTTTTTCAACACAACCCACTATCTCTAGTTTTAGTGGAATATAATAAATATTCTGGTATAAAGATTTCCAATGATAAAGAAAAATGTTTTGTTTGATTGTTTATTTGTTTGTTTGCTTTAGAAAGAGTGGGAACGCACTGGGGGAGACAGACAGAAGGACAGAGAGGGAATCTTAAACAGGCTGTATGCTCAGTGTGGAGCCCAATGCAGGGCTCTGTCTCACAACCCCGGGATCATGACCTGAGCCCAAATCAAGAGTCAGATGCTCAAACTAACTGCACCACCCAGACACCCCAGAAAAGAGATGTTTTTTAAATGTCTCACTTGGAAGAGACTAAAATAACTTTTCTGTGTATATTTTCTTGTTCAAAGTTGCCTGACATTTGCAAATTTTGCATGTAATATTTCATTAGCAAAATTTAGATTTGGTGTACTAAGTCTGATATTTAAAAAAATTACAAGGAAAGAATCAGAGGAATAAGAGGCTCTTTGATAAATATAGGAGAGGAAAAATATTTCTCTTGAAGACATGTTTTGTTTGCCTGGAGACTAACATCATTATCATGGAGTGTTTTGTCATTTCTTGTTGCCTTTGAGTCTGTATCAGTGACCTTTGGGGCCCAAATAAAGAACAGGGCAGGCGCTTGGTGGTAGATCCTGTGAGTTTTAGAAGACAAATGGTAAGATAGCATTTTAAAGGTTGAAAGTAGGAGAGAGCATGGGGTATTTTCAAAAATCAGGTGGCTCCTCAGGGATTTGTATGACTTCCTCTAAAGTCAAATATGTATTTAGAACAATAATTTGACTTGAGGATGAATAGAGATAAATAGCCTGGTTAATCTGTAGCCAGGTGTGTATTGGCAGGTTTGAAAGTATGTGTGCAGTAGATTCCTGGAAAAGCTGAGACTTTAGGAATAAAAATGGAAAAAGTATATCCTTTGCTTCTACACGACTTCCCACAGATGGCATAAAAAGTAAAACTTTGGAGGGGCGCCTGGGTGGCTCAGTTGGTTAAGCAACCTGCATCAGCTCAGGTCATGATCTCATGGTCTATCAGTTCGAGCCCCGCATTGGGCTCTGTGCTGACCACCCAGAGCCTGGAGCCTGCTTCAGGTTCTGTCTCCCATTCTCTCTGCACCTTCCCCACTCATGCTCTGTCTCCCTCTTTCTCTCAGAAATAAATAAACATTAAAAAAAAAGCCATGTTGAGTGGCTCGATCGGTTAAAACATCCGACTTGATCTCAGTTCGAGTCATGATCTCACGATTCATGAGTTCAAGCCCCACATTGGGCTCTGTGCTTAGAGTGAGGGGCCTGCTTGGGATTCCCTCTCTCCCTATGTGCTCTTCTTCCCCTCATTCTCACTCTCTCTCTCTCTCAAAATAAATAAATAAACCTTAAATAAAAAGTAAAACATTGCACAGATATGGACATTTAGAGATTGGTATTGCCAAGATTCTCACTGACATTAATAGATAAAATGTTTGCATTACTCTGATGCTAAGTTATTTCTATTAATCCTCATGACAATCCTAGAAAGTAGAATCCTTTCTCATACCCATTACCAAATGAGGAAACACAGCACAGTTATTAAGTAGTGGGGTGTGCATTATATTTGTACATTAAGTTTAAGTTGATGTTTAATCTTAATAATTTTAAGAGTAACCAGTTCCTAAATATTGGAATTAAAAAATATATATATTTATAATTTTATATAAATATAAAGGTCAATTGCCAATTGTTGTGAAATCAATGTCTCACATTACTTCATAGAACTATATTGTATTTAAACATACAAGTTTTTTAAATTTTCTAATTTTTTTTATTTTTTACCATTTTTATTTTAATTTTATTCCAGTAGAGTTAACATACAATCTTACATTAGTTTCAGGTGTACAATCCAGTGACTCAGCAATTCTATACAATTCTTACTTAGTGCTCATGAAGATAAGTGTTACTCTTAATCCCCTTCACTTATTTCACCTGTCCTCCCACCTGCCTCCCCTCTAGTAACCATCTGTTCTCTATAGTTAAAAGTCTGTTTTTTGGTTTGCCTGTCTCTCTCTCTTGCTCTCTTTTTTTTTTTTTTTTTGCTTTGTGTATTTGTTTTGCTTTGTAAATTCCACATATGAGTGAAATCATATGGTATTTGTCTTTCTGACTTATTTCACTTAGCATTATACTCTGTAGCTCCATCCATGCCATTGCCAATGACAAGGTTTTATTCTTTTTTTTTTTTTTTTTTTTGCTGAATAATACTCCATTGTTTATATATACCACCTCTTCTTTATCCATTCCTCTATCAGTGAGCACTTAGGTTGCTTCCATAATTTGGCTATTGTAAATAATGCTGCAATAAACATAGAGGTACATATATTCTTTTAAATCAGTGTTTTTGTACTCTTTGGGTAAATACCCAGTAGTGTGATCACTGGATCATTGGGTAGTTTTAATTTGCATTTCCCTGATGATGAGATATGTTGAGCATCTCTTCATATGTCTGTTGGTCATCTATATGTCTTCTTTGTAGAAATATTTGCTCATGTCTTCTTCCCATTTTAATTGGATTATTATGTTTGTTTTTTGAGTTTTTTGAGTTGTAAAAGTTCTTTATATATTTTGGATACTAAGCCTTCATCAGATATGTCATTTGCAAATGTCCCCTATTCTGTAGGTTGCCTTATAGTTTTTTTGTTATTATTGTTGTTGTTGTTGTTCTGTGTGGAAGCTTTTTATTTTGATAAAGTCTCAATAGTTTATTTTTGCTTTTGTTTCCCTTGCCTCCAGAGATACAACCAGAGGGGTGCTTGGGTGGCTCAGTCATTAAGCATCTGACTTTGGCTTAGATCGTGATCTCATAGTTTGTGAGTTCTAGCTCTGCATCAGGCTCTCTGCCGTCAGCACAGAGCCCACTTTGGACCCTCTGTTCCTCTCTTTCTCTGGCCCTCCCCTGCTTGCATTCTCTCTGTGTCTCTCCCAAAATAAATAAATAAACTTAAAAAAAAGAGAGAGATCTGGGAAAATGTTACAGCTGATGTCAGAAATTATAGCTGATATCTGTACTCTCTACTAGGATTTTTATTGTTTCAGGTCTCACATTTAAATCTTTAATCCATTTTGAGTTTATTTTTGTGTGTGGTGAAAGAAAATGGTACATTTTTTTTGTATGTAGGTATCTAGTTTTCCAACACCACTTGTTGAAGAGGCTGTCTTTTTCCCATTGCATATTCTTGCTTCCTTTGTAAAAGATTAATTTACATAATTTTGGGTTATTTCTGGGCTTTCTGTTCTGTCCCATTTATCTTTCTTTGTTTTAGTGCCAGTACCATAGTGTTTTGAGTACTATGGCTTTGTAGCATAATGTGAAGCAGGAATTTTGAGACTTCCAGTTGTGTTTTTCTTTTTCAAGATTCTTTTAGCTATTTGGGTTCTTATGCAGTTCCATACAAATTTTAGGATTCTTTGTTCTAGTTCTGTGAAAAATGCTGTTGGTAATTTGATAGGGATTGGATTGAATCTGTAAATTCCTTTGGGTAGAACTTTGGGTATACTTCTCACTAAAGTCTTCTATTCTTTTCTCACGCCCAGAAAGTATCCTTATGATTATTGCTTTAAATTCTCTATCAAGCATGTTACTTATATCTATTTCAATTAGATCTTTGGTCGTGACCTTATCTTGGTCTTTCACTTAGGATGAATTCATTCATCTTGGCATTTTGTTTAAGTCTCTGTCATATTCTGTGTGTTAGAAAAGCCTGTATGTTTCCTGCTCCTGAGAGTAATGGCTTTATGAAGTAGAGGTCATATAATGTCCAGGGTCTGGCACTTCATGGAGTGTCTCTGGTGTGTGCTGTGTGCACTATGCTGCTGTGTTTTGGCTGCTGTATCCTCCAGGCCAGTCATCTGCAGAGGTTCTCCTTGGTTGCAGTGGGCAGTGTTTGGTCCTTGGCCAGAGTGTGGTGAGTTTTAACTAGGTGTTCTCTGGTCGGCTTGTTAAATGAGACCTGATGCTACTTCCACTATAACTGAAGCTCTGCAGAACTCGTCTGGGAGATGTGGGCAGGGGTTTCTACTAGCCTTCTGGGGATGGGGCCCTTTGTGCTGGGACTGAAGCAAACTTGACCCAGAAGGGCAGTACTTTCAGAGTGCAAAAGTGTGGGACATGGCGTATGCAGGGTAGGCAGCCAGTGCCAGTGTCAAAGCAAAGATGGTTCTGTGTTTATTCTCAGAGGTGGAGGAGGGAAATGGTGCCAGCCAGCCCCTTTCTCCCTGGAGAGGGGTCTCCAAAAGCCTGACATGAGGGAACAACCTTCCTGCTGTGTGTCCCAGGTGCCCCCCAAATCACTACTTTCACACTGTCTGCCTCCAGACCATTGCCTGCCTTCTCTCCAGGAGGAGTGCAGTGTCATCTGGGCTCTATCCCAGCCATGCCTGCTAATCTTTAAAACTCCAGTCTTCAATCCTCTCTGGTTGCAAAATAAACCACAAAAATCAGCTCCTCTTATTTTGCCAGCCAATGGCTTTGGGGAAGTGTTCTCTTTATGCATTCCCCTGTGTGCCTCTCTCTCTCTCTCTCTCTCTCTCTCTCTCTCTCTCTCTCTCTCTCTGCAACCAGGGCTTGCTCCCTTGCACAGCACTTCTAGTTCCTTTCTCCCCTAAGCTATGACTTCTTCCTTAATGTGGTTTCTTCTGACCCTCTAGTTGTGGAGTTCGTTCTGTCAGTCTTCAGGTTGATTTCTTTGGTATTCAGAATGATTTGATAGTTATCTAGTTGTGTTCAAAAGACATGACAAGGAGCGATGTTGAACAAGAGCCAAAGCAAAAGAGACTGTTAAAAACTGAGAACAAACTGAGGGTTGATGGGGGGTGGGAGGGAGGGCAGGGTGGGCGATGGGTATTGAGGAGGGCACCTTTTGGGATGAGCACTGGGTGTTGTATGGAAACCAATTTGACAGTAAATTTCATATATTAAAAAATTTAAAAAAATAAAAATAAATAAATAAATAAATAAATAAGAAAGCCATAGAATGGAAAACAAAAACAAAAACAAAAAACAAAAAAACAAAAGACATGACAAGCCTAGCATCCTCCTACTACACTGCCTTCCTAGCTTCCCCCTCCAAAATTTTTTTATAATAAAGATAGTGTGTAGTGTTTTTACTCTCATGACACAGATTTGCTACTCATTGTTAAATATGTCTCATGTAATCTCTTTAAAAGTAGAGTGTATTTTGGTTAAATCAGTGGGAATGATGGAGTAAGGACCTTGAGAAAAATCTCCATAAAGCAATGAGAATAAGGGCAAAAATTGTTAGAATCAGTATTTTCAGAACTGTAAGTAGTAACAAAAGTATGGCAGCACTTGTTTACTGTTTTTTAATCTTCACTAAGAAGTGAATTATTTTTATACTCTCATTGAAATTATGACACATGATCTGTTTTACTGTCATTATTACTCTTATTACTTGATATGATAATAGTTTTGTAGCTTATAAATAATCACTTATTATACATTAGTGGTTTAGTCAGAAGTTTGAAACAATGATAAAAGAGATCACTTGTATACTGTTCACCTAGATTCATCAGATTATTTTTTGTTTAATTATCCAGTTAATATTATGTATTCTCATAAATATTCTGTTTTTCTAAAGAGGTGCCATAGGATCCATTTCAAAGATTCTGTAATATATTATTAATTTTCAGCTTTTATATATTTTTAAATGTAATGCGTATTTTCATGCACTTAACTTTTGTCTTTTTTAGTGATATCTTCAGGGTATAACTCAGGAGTATATTCTGAGCCGAAAGGGGTTGAATATCTTTGCAGCTCCTTTTCCCCTCTTTTTCTTTATTTTATTATTTTTCCATCATAATAAGTGCATTATTTGAACTCTATCACCCATTTCAGCCATCCTTCCACCCACCTCCCCTCTGGTAATCATCATTTTGTTCTCTCCAGTTAAGAGTCTGTTTCTTGGTTTGTCTCTCTCATTCTGTCTCTATCTATCTCTCTTTTTTGTTTTTCATTCCTAATTTGTTTCATTCTTGAATTCCACATATGAGTGTGATCATATGGTATTTGTCTTTCTCTGACTGACTCATTTCATTTAGCATTATACTCTCCAGTTCTATCCCTGTTACTACCAATGTTAAGATTTCATTCTTTCTTATGGCTGAATAATATTCCATTGTATATATATACACCGCCTCTTCTTTATCCATTTCTCTATCAATAGACACTTGGGAGACACCTGGCTGGCTCAGAGGAGCATGCAACTATTGATTGTGGGGTCATGAATTCAAACCCCACGTTGGATATGGACATTACTTAAATAAATAAAACTTTTTAAAAAATGAACACTTGGGCTGCTTCCATAATTTGGCTATCATAAATAATGCTGCAATAAACACAAGGGTGCATGTAACCCTTAGAATTAGTGTTTCTCTACTTTTCAGGTAAATAGTGAATAGTGTGATTATTGAATCATAGGGTAGTTCTATTTTTTAATTTTTCGGGGACTCTCTATACTATTTTTCACAGTGGTTGCATCAGTTTGCATTCTCACCAACAGTGCAAGAAGGTTCCTTTTTCTCCCCATCCTCACCAACGCTTACAGTTTCTTGTGTTGTTGATTTTAGACACTCTGACAAGTGTGAAGTGATTATTTCATTAGAGTTTTGATTTTAATTTTCCTGATGATGAGTGATATTGAGCATCTTTTCCTGTGTCTGTTGGCCATCTGGATGTCTTCTTTGTAGAAATGTCTGTTAATGTCTTCTGCCTATTTTTTTAATTGGATTATTTGTTTTTGACTGTTGAGTTGTATCAGTTCTTTTTTTTTAATTCTTTTTAACATTTATTCATTTTTAAGAGACAGAGACAGAGTGTAAGTGGGGGAGGGGCAGAGAGAGAAGGAGACACAGAATCCAAAGCAAGCTCCAGGATCTGGGATGTCAGCACAGAGCCCAGTGTAGGGAGTGAACCCACAAACCGTAAGATCATGACCTGAGCCAAAGTTGGATGCCCAACCGAATGGAGCCACCCAGGCACCCCAAGTATCAGTTCTTTATATACTTTGGCTACTAATCTTTTATCCTAGATGGACTTTGCAAATATCTTCTCCCATTCTCTAAGTTGCCTTTTAGTTTTGGTTGATTGTTGCCTTTGCTGTGCAGAAACTTTTCCTGTAGACCTAATATTTTTTACTTTTATTTCTGTTGCCTCAGGAGACATATCTAGAAAAATTTTGCTATGTCCAGTGTCAGAGAATTTACTGCCTGTACCCCCGTCTAGGATTTTTAAAGACATTTAGGTCTTTAGTCATTTTGTTTTTATTTTCTATATGGTGAAAGAAAATAGTCCAGTTCATTCTTTTTCATGTGGCTACCCAATTTTCTCTTTTGTTGAAGAGACTATCTTTTTCTTTGTTTTTTTTTTAATTTTTTTTTAACGTTTATTTATTTTTGAGACAGAGAGACAGAGCTTGAACGGGGGAGGGGCAGAGAGAGAGGGAGACACAGAATCGGAAGCAGGCTTCAGGCTCTGAGCTATCAGCCCAGAGCCTGATGCGGGGCTCGAACTCGCGAACCGTGAGATCGTGACCCGGGCTGAAGTCGGACGCTTAACCGACTGAGCCATCCAGGGGCCCTAGGGTCTTCTGTTCTTTTTCACCATTCCATGTGTCTATTTTTATGCCAGTAACACAGTAGCATATTGTTTTAATAAGTGTCACTTTGTAGTGTAACTTGAAATCTGGAATTGTGATACCTGTTTTTTTTCCCCCAAAGATTACTTTGGCTATTTGAGGTCTTTAGTATTACTTGTTCTAATTCTGTTAAAAAATGCTGTTTAGTATTTCAATAGAAATTGCATTAAATCTGTAGATCGCCTTGGATAGTATAGACATTTTAACAATATTTGTTCTTCCAACCCATGAGCATGGAATGTCTTTCCAGTTCTTTGTTTTGTCCTGAGTTTCTTTTGTCAGTGTCTTATAGTTTTCAGAGTACAGATCTTTCACCTCTTTGGTTAAGTTTATTCCTACATATTTTATTGTTTGGTGCAATTGTAAATGAAGTATTTTTTATTTTTTTTTAATGTTTATTTTTAAGAGAGAGAGAGAGACAGAACACGAGTAGGGGAGGGACAGAGAGAGAGGGAGACACAGAATATGAAGCAGGCTTCAGGCTCTGAGCTGTCAGCACAGAGCCTGACGCAGGGCTTGAATTCATGGACTGTGAAATCATGACCTGAGCTGAAGTCAGATGCTTTACCAACTAAGCCACCCAGGTGCCCCTGGAATTGTTTTCTTAATTTCCCTTTCTGTTGCTTCATTATTAGTTCACAGTGTATAGGAAAGCAACACATTTCTGCACATTGCTTTTATATCCTGCAACTTTACTGAGTTTATTTATCATTTCTAGTAGTTTTTTGATTCAGGTTTTTCTATTTATAGCATCATGCCATCTGCAAATAGTGAGAGATTTACTTCTTCCTTACCAGTTTGAATGCCTTTTTTTTTATGTTTTCTTGTCTTTTTCTTTCTTTCTTTCTTTCTTTCTTTCTTTCTTTCTTTCTTTCTTTCTTTCTCTCTTTTTCTTTCTTTCTTTCTTTCTTTCTTTCTTTCTTTCTTTCTTTCTTTCTTTCTTTCTCTTTCTTTTTGAGAGAGAGAGAGAGCATAAGCAGGGAAGAGGCAGAGAGAGAGAGAGGGGGAGAGAGAATCTTAAGCAGCCTGAGCACTCAGAACAGAACCTGATGTGGACCCAATCCCATGACCCTGGCACCATGACCTGAACTGAAGTCAAGAGTCAGTTGTTCAATCGACTGAGACACCCAGGAACCACCATTTCTTTATGTTTTCTAATAGCTGTTGCTAGGACTCCTAGTACTATATTGAATAGAAGTGGTGAGAGATAACAACATCCTTGTCCTGTTCCTGATCTTAGTGGAAGCTTTGCAACATTTTATAATACTAATATTATTATGACAGTATAAAGATAAGCTCAATATACCAAGATGATATAAAATTATTAAAATATGTGTACCTAATAATAGAACCCCCAAAATATGAAACAGTGTGCTAGGATTAGCAGCCTGGGGGTGGAGAATATATATATATAGATAGATAGATCTATCTATCTATCTATCTATCTATCTATCTATCTATCTAGATATATGAAGGAAAAACATAGAATTGAAGGGAGACAGTAACAAACTAACATTAATGGTTGGAGATTTTGAGACCCCTTTTCCAGTAATAATATAACAACTAGACTAAAGATCAGCAATAGATATCTGAACAGCACTATATACTTAATAGATGCATATATATGCAAGATATCTGTATATTCCACCCAACAACAGCAGAATGTACATTCTTCTCAAGTGCTCATGAAAAATTATGTAGGAAAGACTAATGTGTTAGGCCATAAAACATTTAAAGCAAGCTTTACTATATGTAAAGGATTGCAAAGAAAAGTATATTCTCTGAGACATGCATGGATATAACAGAAGGAAATTTTGGAAACCCACAAATATGTAAAAATTAAGCATTAAAAGTCTAAATAATCAAGATCAAAAAGAAATAAATATGAAATTTGAAAATACTTCAAGATGAATGTAAATGAAAACAACATAAAGCTTTAGGGATATAGTAAAAGTAGTGCTTAAAGGGAACTTTATAGCTTTAAATTCCTATTTTAAAAAATAAGAAGGATCTCAAATCAACAGCTTATCTTTTCATCTTAAGAAACTAGAAAAAGAAAGACTAAGCTGAAACAGAAGGAAGTAAAAAATGAAGCATAGAGGAAAGTGAATAAAGTTGGGGAATATACAAAAAATAGAGGTATCAATGAAATAAACAGTTGCTTTTTGAAACTGTCAACACTATTAACAAATTTTTAACGAGACTGACCAAGATGAAAGCAGAAGAAACTCAAATACTAAAACTAAAAATTAAAGAGTGAACATTAACTCATCTTCCAGAAAAAAAGGGGGGGTATAATTAACAATACTATAAACATACAACTGCCAATACATTAGTTAACCTAAAGAAATTGACAAATTACTAGAAGCAAACTACTGAAACTGACTTAAGATTAAATTTGAAAAGACTTGTAACAACTATTAGTCACAACTATTAGTTACAAAACTTTTGATAAAAAAAAAGAAAAAATAGACAAGATCTAGATAGTTTCACTCAATAATTCTTACCAATTATTTAAAGAATTAACAGCAGTCTTTTACAATTGCATCTAAAAAAATAGAAAAGAATACATCTGTGATGTTAGTGTTACAAAAACCAAAGGCGATACAAGAGAAACAAATATAGACCAATATCCTTTATTAATATATATGCAGAAATCTTCACCAAAATACTAGTTAAAATGAGTAAGTTAATAAAAAATTGTATGCCATGGCCGAGTGTCATGTATGTAAATTGTTTCAACATATGCAAAACAATCACTCTAATAAACCATTTTAATAAAATAAAATACACAACCCTCATGTTATCTGTATTGATATAGTAAAAACATTGGACAACACATTTACATGATTAAAAACATTCAAAAAATTAAGAATAGAATAAAACTTCCTGAATCTTGATAAAGGGTGTCTTCCAAAACTTCACAGAAAAAATCATACTAAATGGTAAAAAAATGAAAGCTTTCCCCTTTTCTACCTCCTTTAATTGTAAGCTTAGGTTGCATATTTGAGACTTTACTTGCGTTTTGAGCTGGGCCTCTATTGCAATATACTTCCCTCTTAGGACTGCCTCTGCTGCATCTCAAAGGTTTTGGGCCTTTGTGTTTTCATTTGATTTGCTTCCATGTGCTTTTTAAAATTTTATTAATTTCCTGGTTAACCCATTTATTCTTTAGTAGGATATTCTTTAACCTCAATGTATTTGTATTCTTTCCAAAAATTTTATTGTGGTTGACTTCAAGTTTCACGGTGTTGTGGTCTAAAAATATGCATGGCATGATCTTAATCTTTTTGTACCTGTCGAGGACTGATTTGTGACCCAGTATGTGATCTGTTCTGGAGGATGGTCCATGTAAAATCAAAAGAATGTGTATTCTGCTTTAGGAAGTCCATCTGGTCCAGTGTGTCATTCAAAACCATTGTTTCCTTGTTGCTTTTCTGCTTAGATTATCTGTCTATTGTTGTAAGTGGGGTGTTAAAGTCCCCTACTATTATTGTATGATTACCAATGAGTTTCTTTATGCTTGTTATTAATCGATTTATATATTTGGGTGCTCTCAAGTTGGAGGCATAAACATTTACTTTACAAATATTAGATCTTCTTGATGGATAGGCCTCCTAATTATGACATAATGCCTTCTTCGTCTCTTGTTACAGTCTTTGGTTTATTTTTTTTATTTTTATTTTATTTTTTCAATATATAAAGTTTATTGTCAAATTGGTTTCCATACAACACCCAGTGCTCATCCCAAAAGGTGCCCTTCTCAATACCCATCACCCACCCTCCCCTCCCTCCCACCCCCCATCAACCCTCAGTTTGTTCTCAGTTTTTTTTAAATTTTTTTTTTTTTTTTTTTTTTTTTTATTTTTTTTTATTTTTGGGACAGAGAGAGACAGAGCATGAACGGGGGAGGGGCAGAGAGAGAGGGAGACACAGAATCAGAAACAGGCTCCAGGCTCCGAGCCATCGGCCCAGAGCCTGACGCGGGGCTCGAACTCACGGACCGCGAGATCGTGACCTGGCTGAAGTCGGACGCTTAACCGACTGCGCCACCCAGGCGCCCCTGTTCTCAGTTTTTAAGAGTCTCTTATGCTTTGGCTCTCTCCCACTCTAACCTCCTTTTTTTTTTCCCTTCTGCTCCCCCATGGGTTTCTGTTAAGTTTCTCAGGATCCACATAAGAGTGAAAACATATGGTATCTGTCTTTCTCTGTATGGCTTATTTCACTTAGCATCACACTCTCCAGTTCCATCCACGTTGCTACAAAGGGCCATATTTCATTCTTTCTCATTGCCACGTAGTACTCCATTGTGTATATAAACCACAATTTCTTTATCCATTCATCAGTTGATGGACATTTCGGCTCTTTCCATAATTTGGCTATTGTTGAGAGTGCTGCTATAGACATTGGGGTACAAGTGCCCCTATGCATCAGTACTCCTGTATCCCTTGGGTAAATTCCTAGCAGTGCTATTGCTGGGTCATAGGGTAGGTCTATTTTTAATTTTTTGAAGAACCTCCACACTGTTTTCCAGAGTGGCTGCACCAATTTGCATTCCCACCAACAGTGCAAGAGGGTTCCCATTTCTCCACATCCTCTCCAGCATCTATAGTCTCCTGATTTGTTCATTTTGGCCACTCTGAGTGGCATGAGGTGATATCTGAGTGTGGTTTTGATTTGTATTTCCCTGATGAGGAGCGACGTTGAGCATCTTTTCATGCGCCTGCTGGCCATCCGGATGTCTTCTTTAGAGAAGTGTCTATTCATGTTTTCTGCCCATTTCTTCACTGGGTTATTTGTTTTTTGGGTGTGGAGTTTGGTGAGCTCTGTATAGATTTTGGATACTAGCCCTTTGTCCGATATGTCATTTGCAAATATCTTTTCCTATTCCGTTGGTTGCCTTTTAGTTTTGTTGGTTGTTTCCTTTGCTGTGCAGAAGCTTTTTATCTTCATGAGGTCCCAACAGTTCATTTTTGTTTTTAATTCCCTTGCCTTTGGGGATGTGTCAAATAAGAAATTGCTACGGCTGCGGTCAGAGAGGTCTTTTCCTGCTTTCTGCTCTAGGGTTTTGATGGTTTCCTGTCTCACATTCAGGTCCTTTATCCATTTTGAGTTTATTTTTGTGAATGGTGTGAGAAAGCAGTCTAGTTTCAATCTTCTGCATGTTGCTGTCCTGTCCTCCCAGCACCATTTGTTAAAGAGACTGTCTTTTTTTCATTTGATGTTCTTTCCTGTTTTGTCAAAGATTAGTTGGCCATACGTTTGTGGGTCTAGGTCTGGGGTTTCTATTCTGTTCCATTGGTCTATGTGTCTGTTTTTGTGCCAATACCATGCTGTCTTGATGATGACAGCTTTGTAGTAGAGGCTAAAGTCTGGGATTGTGATGCCTCCTGCTTTGGTCTTCTTCTTCAAAATTCCTTTGGCTATTTGGGGTCTTTTGTGGTTCCATATGAATTTTAGGATTGCTTGTTCTAGTTTCGAGAAGAATGCTGGTGCAATTTTGATTGGGATTGCATTGAATGTGTAGATAGCTTTGGGTAGTATTGACATTTTGACAATATTTATTTTTCCAATCCATGAGCACAGAATGTTTCTCCATTTCTTTATATCTTCTTCAATTTCCTTCATAAGCTTTCTATAGTTTTCAGCATACAGATCTTTTACATCTTTGGTTAGATTTATTCCTAGGTATTTTATACTTCTTGGTGCAATTGTGAATGGGATCAGTTTCTTTATTTGTCTTTCTGTTGCTTCATTATTAGTGTATAAGAATGCAACTGATTTCTGTACATTGATTTTGTATCCTGCAACTTTGCTGAATTCATGTATCAGTTCTAGTAGACTTCTGGTGGAGTCTATCGGATTTTCTATGTATAATATCATGTCATCCGCAAAAAGTGAAAGCTTAACTTCATCTTTGCCAATTTTGATGCCTTTGATTTCCTTTTGTTGTCTGATTGCTGATGCTAGAACTTCCAACACTATGTTAAACAACAGCGGTGAGAGTGGACATCCTTGTCGTGTTCCTGATCTCAGGGAAAAAGCTCTCAGTTTTTCCCCATTGAGGATGATGTTAGCTGTGGGCTTTTCATAAATGGCTTTTACGATCTCTAAGTATGTTCCTTCTATCCCGACTCTCTCAAGGGTTTTTATTAAGAAAGGTTGCTGAATTTTGTCAAAGGCCTTTTCTGCATCGATTGACAGGATCTTATGGTTCTTATCTTTTCTTTTATTAATGTGATGTATCACGTTGTTTGATTTGTGAATGTTGAACCAGCCCTGCATCCCAGGAATGAATCCCACTTGATCATGGTGAACAATTCTTTTTATATGCTGTTGAATTCGATTTGCTAGTATCTCATTGCGAATTTTTGCATCCATATTCATCAGGGATATTGGCTTGTAGTTCTCTTTTTTTATTGGGTCTCTGTCTGGTTTAGGAATCAAAGTAATACTGGCTTCATAGAATGAGTCTGGAAGTTTTCCTTCCCTTTCTATTTTTTGGAATAGCTTGAGAAGGTTAGGGATTATCTCTGCTTTAAACGTCTGGTAGAACTCCCCTGGGAAGCCATCTGGTCCTGGACTCTTATTTGTTGGGAGATTTTTGATGACTGATTCAATTTCTTCGCTGGTTATGGGTCTGTTCAAGCTTTCTATTTCCTCCTGGTTGAGTTTTGGAAGAGTGTGGGTGTATAGGAATTTGTCCATTTCTTCCAGGTTGTCCAGTTTGTTGGCATATAATTTTTCATAGTATTCCCTGGTAATTGCTTGTATCTCTGAGGGATTGGTTGTAATAATTCTATTTTCATTCATGATTTTATCTCTTTGGGTGATATCCCTTTTCTTTTTGAGAAGCCTGGCTAGAGGTTTATCAATTTTGTTTATTTTTTCAAAAAACCAACTCTTGGTTTGGTTGATCTGCTCTACAGATTTTTTAGATTCTATATTGTTTATTTCTGCTCTGATTTTTATTATTTCTCTTCTTTTGCTGGATTTAGGCTGTCTTTGCTGTTCCAGTCTTTGGTTTAAAATCTACTTTTTCTTTGGGGTGCTCAGGTGGCTCAGTCAGTTAAGTGTCTGACTTCACCTCAGATCATGATCTCATGGTTCATAGGTTCGAGCCCCGCATTAGGCTCTGTGCTGACAGCTTGCTCAGAGTCTGGAGCCTGCTTTAGATTCTGTGTCTCTTTCTCTTTCTGCCCCTCCACTGCTCACACTCTGTCTCTCCCTGTCTCTCAAAAATAAATAAATGTAAAAAAAAAACAAATTAAAAATAAATAAATAAAATAAAATCTAGTTTGTCTGCCATAAGCATTGCTACTCTTTCTTTTGATGTCCAATAGCATCATAGATGCCTCTCCATCCCCTCACTTTCAATCTGCAGGTGTCCTTAGGTCTAAAACAAGTTTCTTTTAGGCAGCATATAGATGGGTATTGAATTTTTTTTTTAATTTTTCTAACGTTTATTTATTTTTGAGACAGAGAGAGACAGAGCATGAACAGGGGAGGGGCAGAGAGAGAGGGAGACACAGAGTCTGAAACAGGCTCCAGGCTCTGAGCTATCAGCACAGAGCCCGACCCAGGGCTCGAACTCACGGACCGCGAGATCGTGACCTGAGCCGAAGTCGGCCGCTTAGCCGACTGAGCCACCCAGGCGCCCCTGAATTTTTTTTTTAAGCTGTTCTGACACCCTTGTAACCCTGACACCCTTTGATTGGAGCATTTAGTCCATTATTCAGAATGATTATTGATAGACATGAAATTAATGCCATTATGTTACCTATAAAGATACCACTATGTTTGTTTGTTTGTTTTTGTTTTTTAATGCTTATTTATTTTGAGAGAGAGAGAGAGAGCACACACACAAGTAGAGGAGGGGCAGAGAGTGAGAGAGAGAGAGAATTCCAACCAAGTTCTGCACTGTCAGAGCCTGCCACGGGGCTTGATCTCAAGCATGAGATTATGACCTGAGCCAACATTAAGAGTTGGACACGTAAGTGACTGAGCCACCTAGGCTCCCTTTGATACAGAAAAAATGACTATAACTAATTCTGACATTAAAGAGAATGTAATCTTCTGAGCAAATTTCTGTCTCTTGAATTTTAATGATTTTTTCCAGCAAATAAATTATGTAGAGAATGAAGGGTTAGTTGACTGTAATATATATTTCAATAACTCTAGGAGATTTTTAGTTGACACAGTTATCTTTCCTGAATTGCACACCTTTGTCAGAGACTGATTGGGAGTCCTGATTTTTAATTTGCAGATTGGAGAGCAGAGAGGAATTGTTATCAAAGCAAACATGAAGTGGAATGATGAAAGCAGACATTTCTAAAAATCAGTATATTGATTCCTAAGAAATGGAAAATATTTAGACTTGCTGATGTAATCAAATCTATCTTTTTGGCAACTTGGGTTCTCTTTCTGTTCAAAATTGAACTATCATTAAATATAAATGAGAAAAATAATATGAAGTAAATATGAAGAAACCAAAAACATAATATCCATAAAGATAATTCATTAAATAAAGATATTATTCAAAAATCATGAGCATATATTTTATAATTATTTTAACAAAGCATGACAATCCTCAAATAGACCTCTACATATTCAAAAACTGTACTTATTGACTAATCTAACTACATATATAAAATTTGCATTTTAAAGAATATATCAAAGAATCTAACTTACAAAGGCTGAGGTTTCCCAAAGAAAAAGAAATTCTAATCAAGAATCAAGACTGCAACATATAAACCCTGCCTAAGCCTGCTGTCTTACAGAATTCTGACTCTAAACTGCAACATTAACTCTTACATTAACATTACCTCTTACTCAAAAATCAGCCTGTCAGCCTGATCAATAAATTTTTGACTTGCCAGCCTCACAATATATCACATGAGCTAAATCCTTTAAACAAACAAACAAACAAACAAACAAATAAATAAATCCAGACAAATGAAAAAAAGAAGAAAGGGAAATGGAAATGGAAGGAAAGAAAGAAAAAGATAGAAAGAAAAGAACTCAGTAGATGGATAAATAATCAATATCAGTGTATATAGATGTAGATACATTTATTGGATAGATACCTCATTATCTTGTTTCTCCACAGACCCCTAGCTAATACAATTGTATAAACTGATTCACAAATATTGCAGTAGTGATGATTTTTCTATGTTTCCAAAATAATTACGTGAGTTATCTTTTCCTAAAATCATAGAAAATAATTTGCTCGCTTCCCTTATAACATTTTCGATTATATTCACTCTCCATTGAATACCTTGCAATTGTCTAACATTTCTGAGAGAATTGTCTTTTCTCTCAATTTTTTTATAGAATTTGATCTGCTTTTATTTCACAACTTTCTATATTTGTTTAGTTATTTCTGAGTTTTTAAATAAATGTGAGTAATTTTTCACTTATGTAAATGTTTATTTAATGCTATTTATTTTATTTAATGCTATTTAATATGAGATCACAGCCTCTGACAGTGCAGAGATTGCTTGGAATTCTCTCTCTCTCTCTCTCTCTCTCTCTCTCTCTCTCTCTCTCACTCTCTGCCCCTCCTCTACTTGTGTGTGCTCTCTCTCTCTCTCTCTCAAGATAAATAAGCATTAAAAAACAAACAAACATAGTGGCAAAAACTGAATATATGCTCAAAACTAATTTATTTAATTAAATAAACAATTGTTTTAAGGGAAATCCTTAGTAAAGTAAAAGACTGAATATCTTTGTCCAGGAGATTTTTGCCTCTAAGTGTGTATGTGTATAAGTGGTGTGAAGATGTGGGATGGTAACTAATTATGTCAGTAACATAAGCATTTAATAAGTAAATGTAGCATGTTACAAAAGAAAGTGTCTCAATCTAACTTTTCTAAAACGAAGAATATAAGTCTGTTTCCTTTCTATTACCTTGCTATATTTTTTTTAACATTTAAATATTTTTCTTCTTTAAGGTAATTGGCTGTGATATATATCACTAAAATATTTTTAATATATATATATCATCTTAAATATGTTTTATATTATGTCTTATTGAGTTCAGTCTTCTCCAGGTAACAAAAAATATTTCTAATTTTCAAACACGACATTTTTTTCTTTTTTAGAGAGATGGCACAAGTGAATGAGGGGCAGAAAGAGAGAGAGAGAGAGAGAGAGAGAGAGAGAGAGAATGAGAGAATCCCAGGAGGGGTAGAAGGATAGAGAGAGGGAGAGGCTCTCCCTCTTCAGGAAGTCAGGCTCACCTGAAGCGGGGCTTGAGCTCACCCGAAGCAGGGTTTGAGCTCATCCAATGTGGGACTCGAACTCATGAACCATGAGATTATGACCTGTGCCGAAGTCAGATGCTTAACAACAGCCACCCAGGCATCCTCAAACTTGACATTTTAAAAATCTCATCTTATGAAGTAAGCACATTACATTTAACCATATATGTGTATAGTTACAATATTCAACATCATCTAACCTGCCTATAGGCATACAGATTTCATATGAAGAACTTGTGAATAAGTTGTTTTTTATATAAAACTTAAAATGAAAGTATAAAGAGGAGATATTTCTTTAATTTCTACATTTAAAATATCTTTTAACTGTAGGTGTTACCAGCTTTTCTTCTTTGTAATAAATTAATTAAATTAATTTTGTATTTACGTTTGTGTATATTGTCCAACAACAAACCAAGTGAACATACTATTAATGTCATTTCAGTAGTTCACATATGAAGAAATGGACTCTGTAATTCTCCCAGCCTTTCTCTCATAGCAGTAAGATGATTACTTTTGTTCCAACCATTATTATTATGTTCCAGAAAGGAAAAAAAAAAAAATAGGTGGAAACTACACATGTAAAAGCTTTGAAATCTATTTCAGAAAAGCAAACCTTCATATAAATCACTAGAAGCGTTCCATTTGTGTTTATTGTTATTGATGCACTTGTTGAAAATATTGGACAACACTATTTGTACCATAGACAATTTGTAAGAAAGACTAGGAGATTTATAACTGGTTATATTACTTTCACAGTCAAACAAAATTAGGATCACTTAGTACAGGATAAGGCTTGAATGGATGCTATAAACAATAGATTATTCCATGCCTATTCCATACACATACTAAAAATTATTAACCATCTATACTGTAAGTATACATTTTAAAGTAAACATTACCTGGGTCACCTGGCTGGCTCAGTCGGTTGAGCGTCTGACTTCAGCTCTGGTTATGATCTCATGGCTGGTGAGTTCGCCGAGTCAGGCTCTGTGCTAACAGCTCAGAGCCTGGAGCCTGTTTCAGATTCTGTGTCTCCCTCTCTCTCTCTGCTCCTCCCCTGCTCACTCTGTCTCTCTCTTTCTCTCTCTGTCTCTGTCTCTGACTCTTCTCTCTCAAAATGAATTTTTAAAAAATTAAAAAATAAACATTACCCATTTCACTACTTAATTTACATATAATATTCTGAAGTTCTATTATTAAGAGAACAAGGACTAATTTATAAGAAGTATAAACAAAAAAAGAATTAGGTTTTATAATGCAAGAATCAAAGTTGTACTGAAACAAAGTTAAACCAGTCATAAAATAAAAAGAACAAATGAATAACATCTTATATTGAAAAGTCTATGAAATTAAATGCCCAGCCTATGTGCAGTAAATATGATCATCTAATCACTGCATACATCTTAAACTTACACAATTATATATCCCAATCACATCTCAAAAAGCTGAAAAAATTAACTTTAAAAATTATACTGAAATTTCCTTGTCAATACCAGAGTTAATAATAGGCAAATATTCATCAAATTACTCATAAAAATAAGAGACATTTGTAGATATAAATATATCAAATATTCTTGTATTATCTTACTTTTCTGATAATACACTTTAGCTATTTGTGTTAACTGGGAAAGTATAAGGATATCCACCATTTCTTGATCTTTTAATTCAAAAAAAGTTTTGATGCTAAGAAGAATTTGTTGCATATATTTTCCCTAGTAAAACTACCAAATATACTCTAATAAAAAAATTCAATTTTTGACTGTAATATATTAGTATTTACTCCACACTAATCTTATGATGCAGACTTATTAAAACAACAGAATAATGAAAATAACAACATCACAAGCCAATAATAATGTTATCATATTAAGTGGCAATCAAGAGTACTGTGGCAAGTCATGACAAGATGAATCAAAAAGTACAAGGTGATTTCTATACTGAGAAATATTAATTATTATTCTTTCAATTATTATCTTTCTTGTAGATTCAAAAACCTAGTGTTTTGCTTACTGCAAGTTAATTTTTGTAAAAAAAAAAATCCTCCTGACATATTTATAAAACGAATGCTCTAAAGAAAAATTAAGATGCATTTTATCGTCCTCAATTTTTAGTGACAACTGAGAACAAGATAAAATGACGTATTTTCTGTGTAGGCAGAAGCATATTATTACAAACATCCATCCTCAACAATTTTTGTTTGTAATTTATACTAAGCTATGACTATTAAGCATGAAGATTTGGATTTTCACAAGTTTACTATCTATTGAATTGAAACCTTCTTTATTATATTTTAATATTTAAAAGCACCAATAAATCTTAAACTTAATTTCATGGCCCTCTTAAATTTGCATATGGATTTTAATTATATTGATGTGTATGACTTAAAAATAACTAATGAAAAAAATATTTCATGGCCCTCCTAAATTTGCATATGGGTTTTCATTATATTGATAAGTAGAACTTAAAAATAACTGAAGAAAAAAATAAATACATATTACAAAATCAGGGTTATTCCTATTATTAAAACAATTCATCTAATGAAAAGAATTAGAAAATAAATGTTTCCCAAAGTTCCATTTGCTATGAAAATAAAATCAATTTTTAGTTATATGCTTTGGAAACTTTGTAATGTTTATCATATTTTAATTAATTAGGGAAAGAAAATGAAGACTATATTTCTTTCTCTCTCTCTCCTTTTTTTTTTTTTTTTTTTTTTTGTTTATTTTGTGTGAGAGAGAGAGACGCATGCATGTGTGTGGGAAAGAGAATCCCAAGCAGACTCTACACTGAACAGGCTCTGTGCTGTCAGAGCAGAGCCAACAGTGGGCTCGAACTCACCTAAACATGAAATCATGACCTGAGTGGAAATGAAGTTGGATGCTTAACAGATTGAGCCGCCCACGTGCCCCGTGAAGACTATATTTCAATTAGGGACATGGTTATATAACAAAAGAAAGGTCAAATACTATTATATTTGTGGTACATTGGCCCTAGAATTAAGAACTTAGTTAAAGAATTTATGAATGATTTATACAATATAAAGAAGAACCTTGGAAATTATCTACTCTAATTGCAAACTGATAAAAGTTTATTAGTGATATATTTGCTAACTTTTGTCCATTGTTGCTTTCTTTTCTATAATGTGTTCTTTAAGTGACTCTTCTATCAATAAGGCTAAAATTTAAAACATTACTCTAGCAACTAGAATGACAGCTTGTCTTTCCATTAAGATATTCCTAATAGTGCAAAGGAACTCTTTTCTATTTGTGGAAAAGAGTCATTGCTGTACAAACATAAAAGAATTAGACATTTTAAGCTAGCTATCACACAATAATAATCTTAAAGAGAGTAATAGTTTCTCTTCTGTTTAATTGGATATTGATGATTTTGTTCTAAATAATTTTGAGTAGTTTTACTTTTCCATGCTTGATGATTAATGAAACAATAAAAAATTATCAATGAAATGATTTGGCTTAGCATTTCTACTTTTTAAAATAATCTATAATCATTAAAGTAAATAAATCATCTTATATTTTATAATTTTTATGGACTTATTTATTTTTTGTTTTGTGTTGACTTTTTAAAGAACTTACACAGACATGTAGTGATATCTCATTGTGCTATTTTATTAATGCACATAACCATTCACCATTTCAAAGTGTACAAATCATTTTAGTATATTTACAAGTGCAATCATTGCCACTCTGTGATTATAGGAAATGATCATTACCAGAAAAGAAAACTCAGACTTCTTAGAAGTCAGTTCCTAGACCTCTTACACTTACTTACCCCTGGAAACCACTAATTTACTTCCTATCTCTGTGAATTTGCCTGTTCTAAACATTATATATATTGCAATTGTACAATACATGGTCTTTGGTTTTTGGCTTCTTTCACTTTAATGTTTTCAAGGTTCATCAATGTTGTAACATATATCATTCTTTTATTGGCTGGATAACAGCCCGTTGTCTTGTCACTGACACGGTTAGATTATCCAATCATCACTTTATGAATTTGCTTTCCTTTTCCGCTTTGTTACCATAATGTTGTTATAAATATGTCTTTACAGGTTTTTTTCATGAACATGTTTGCAATGAACTTGGTCATATAACTACGAATGAAATTGCATGGTCAAATTATAAGTCTATATTTAATTTATCGAGGAACTTACAAAATGTTTTTCAAGTAGATATACCATATTAAATATCCACCAGCAGTGGATGAAGGATCTGATTAATCTATGTCTTTCTCCAACTTTGCTCTTGTCTATCTTCTTGGTTATAACTCTCCTACTGTGTATAATAAGACATCTCACTATGCTTTTGTTTTGTGTTATTACTTTCATGTCCTTGAAGAACTTCTATTCACATTTCTTACAGTGCAGGTCTGCTGTCAATGAGTTCTCTCAAGTTTTGCTTATCTGAAAAAGTGTTTCTTCATCACTTTCGCTGGTTATAAAATTCCAGCTTGGTGCATTTTCAAAAAATATGTTTTTCTTTAACTCTTTAATGTTTCACTTTCCTCTTTCTTGTATGGTTTCTGTTGAGAAATCTGATGTAACTCTTATCCTTGTTCCTCCAAAATTAAGATTTTTTTTTACTGTTTGACTGCTTTAAATACTTTTCTCATTGTCTTGGTTTTTCTGCAGCTTGAATATGACACACCTAGGTTTAGATGTTTACCTTTGTTACTGATTTCTTGAGCTTTCTGAATTTATTGCATGTGTATATCACAAACTTTGTAACATTATTTGTCATTATTTTTCCAGTAAATCTTCTACATTGTGTCTCTTTTGTCAGCCTAGCAGTCCTGTTAAATGTGTTATGACTTTTCAAATTGCACCACAGTGCTTGGATATTCTGTTGTTTTGTTTTTTAATTATTTTTTTACTTTGTTTTCCAGTTTAGGCAATTCCTATTGACAGGTTTCGAAGCTCATTGAAGCTCATTGATTCCTTCCTTGTCTGTATCCAGTCTGCTGATAATCCTATCACTAACATTCTCCTATGTATTACCATGCTTTAATTTGCTAGCAGTTCCTTTTGTCTCACAGTTTTCATGTCTCTGCTTGTATTATGTACTTTCACATGTCTATTTTTTTTCTATAGACCCTTGAGATATTAATCGTAGTTACTTTAACTTCTCTATGTGATAATCTTCTCTATGTGATAAAGCTGGATCATATGTGGTTCCAATCTTTGCTTTGTCCCTTCAGACTGTGTTTTTACTTTCTTTTAGCACACCTTGTAATTATTTTTGTTAAAAATTGGACATGGTGTACCAGTTAATAGGGACTAAGACAAATAGTCGTTAGTGGTTTTATGTGAATCTGGATAGAAGTCCAGCTGTGATTCATATGTACTCTAGCTTTTAATGTCACTGTTATTATTCTGCAGCTGTGTTGATGTGGAAGTAAGGTACAGAAAGAAGTGAAACCTTGTTTTCTTATCTTCTGATTAAATATCAGTCTTCTACTGGGCCTGTGTTCCTAGGCTGTGACCTTCACAAGGATTGCTTAGCTTCCTCTTCTCCTTTTGGTGAAACAGATATCTAACAAATGCTGAAACCCTTCAGGTTGGTTAAAACTGTGGTAAATTCTTTTCTCCTGTTGAGATTGCCTTTCTTATGGAAAGAGTTCTGGGTGCATTTCCACTTGGCCACATACTCCCTGCTCCTGTCACTGAGGTTACATATCGCCACCTCTTGAGGGTTTTTCTTGACTCTTCAGTGTGAGAACTGAGTGCAATTTCTGGAGGTAAAAGCAACAAAATTGTGGGTATGTCACAGGTTTGCAGGCCTCCATCTGTCACTAACTCTAATACTAGTCAACTTGGTGCCTCCAGCAATGCCTAAAGTTACTATTTGGGTGTTTCTACTAGTTTCTAACTCCAGCTGTTCATTCCCAGGTAAACTCACCTTAGTTTTTGAGCCTCTGTTTGCACCTGTCTCTCCAGATTTTGGGATGGCAGTTTGCCCTGCAACTTCAATTTTGATGAATATTTTCAGTTTGTATCTGCTTTTGTTGCTGCTGCTGTTGTTGTTGTTGTTAGGATATAAATGATGACTTCCAAGCTCTTTAAATATCAGAGCTGAAATCAGAAGTCCCACTAAATTTTTCATAAGTTTATTATGTAATTATGTGACATTTTATCACATCGATTCATATAAACAACTCCACAGTTCAGTTAAAAAACTATTTTATCAACACAAAGAAGTTTTAGTTTAAAAAAAAGCTTAGTTAAAAAAACTAAAGAAAAGTGTCAATTAGTAGACAGCTTTATGATATTTAGTGAGTTGCTTCATAAAGGATGAAAACAAAATACTTACCTTGAAAATCTCTTAATTATCTTGCTCTAGTATTATTGGGGAAGACAGGACAAATGTAATTTGTCACAATACATATTATTAATTAATTGAAAAAATGCATTTTGATATTTAAATTTAAATATTTAAATACAGAAGCATGATGGTGGCAAAGATCATAAATAAAACCAATGGTAAAATATATAAAAATGTTGTAATTTGTTTGGCTTTCTTGCTTTTCTTTATTCTGACCATAATGATGATTTCATAAGAGTAAGCAGCAATACCTCTGACATTTTCTTCTGTTTGTGATGAAGCAGTTTAAATCTAGGGTCATTAATCTGTGATAATATAAATCATATAAACAGAAACATAAACATTAAGTGTATGGATTTGTTTCAAATAGAATATTATATGTGAACAATGACCATTTTAAGTCCCTGAAATTATAATTGAATTATCATTTCTTTATTTAGATTGTCTCCCATTCTTTCTTTTTTTTTTTTTTTACCTCTATTTGACACTTTGCTGCCAATAAATAAATAGGTATATTCACGAAGAAGATTGATAACTGGACTGGGAATTACCTCATTACATCTGACATTATATATCCAACAGATGGTTGACAATAATAGTTCCTTATATTCTGATTCTTTTGTTTCCTTAATATTAGATATATTCAGAAATATACAGGAAAAACATCATTTTTCTTTTAAAGGGCATGCTTTATGTTAATCTCTCACTCTCCCTGTGGAAAGACAACCTGGGAAGTAGTTTTGTTATAGAAAAGGAAGAAAGGATATAAACAAGTTGCGAATATTATACAACCATCAATCAAATAACTTCTGTAGTATGCATATGATGGGCTGATTTAATATAAAATTAAGAACAAATCATTTTGTAAGATAAGTTTACTGTTTCACTGATGCAAAAATATTTTATACTTATTTTCTGGGGAATCTTAGACAAAATAGAAAATACATTTTCTATTGTATTTATTTTTCTTGTCGATTTTCCAATGCTATAACATGGTAAGTAGGTCATAGGCCTCCTTTCACTCACATTTTATTTTTAAATGCCATGATAATCTGTTAGCAGTCTACTTTTTTTTTTTTTTTTAATTTTTTTTTTTTTTACAACGTTTTTTATTTATTTTTGGGACAGAGAGAGACATAGCATGAACGGGGGAGGGGCAGAGAGAGAGAGGGAGACACAGAATCGGAAACAGGCTCCAGGCTCCGAGCCATCAGCCCAGAGCCCGACGCGGGGCTCGAACTCACGGACCGCGAGATCGTGACCTGGCTGAAGTCGGACGCTTAACCGACTGCGCCACCCAGGCGCCCCAGCAGTCTACTTTTTGGAGCTAAAATGTATTAACTTTACTAGAAAAAAATCTAAAACAGAAAAAAAGGGTGGCATTAAGTAACCTTTCTTTCCTGAAACTGTTTTGTTCAAGGCATTTGGCACTACTATTTTTGGTGATTGCTGATTGAAGATATTGTTTAAAGTACAGAATTAAAGATTTAATATTTATTTATTTATTTATTTATTTATTTATTTATTTATTTATTATTTTTTAATATGACATTTATTCTCAAATTGGTTTCCATACAACACCCAGTGCTCATACCAACAGGTGCCCTCCTCAATGCCCAGCACCCACTCCCCATCAACCCTCAGTTTATTCTCAGTTTTTAAGAGTCTCTTATGGTTTGGCTCCCTCCCTCTCTAAATTTTTTTTTTCCTCCCCTCCCCCATGGTCTTCAGTTAAGTTTCTCAGGATCCACATAAGAGTGAAAACATACGGTATCTGTCTTTCTCCCTATGACTTATTTCACTTAATAGCCAAATTATGGAAAGAGCCTAAATGTCCATCAAAAGATTTAAGTTTTAAAATGTGCAGGATTTTTACTTAAAACATAAATTTAAGATTTTTTACTTAAAATTGACACACAGTACTTTTGTTTTTTATATATATTTTATGACTGGCTTTTATCATCTTTTTTAAGTTTTCATTCTAATTACAGTGAGTTAAGATACAGTGTTATATTAGTTTTGAGTATACAACATAGTGATTCAATGGTTCCATACATCACCTGGCGCTCATCACAACAAATGCATTCCCTAATCCCCACCACCTATTTAACACATCTCCTCCTCCCTGCTGGTAACTTTGTTTGTTCTCTATAATCTCTTTCCTGGTTTCTCTCTTTCTTTTCTTTTTTTTTTCTTTATTTGTTTTGTTTCTTAAATTCCACATAGGAGTGAAATCATATAGTATCTGTCTTTCTCTGACTTATTTCACTTAGCATTATACTCTCAACTCCATCCATTGCATTGTAAATTGCAAGATTTTATTATTTTTTTATCACTGAATAGTATTCCATTGTATGTACACATATATACATAACATCTCTTCTTTATCCATGCATCAGTTAATGGACACTTGGGCCGCTTCCATAACTTGGCTATTATAAATAATGCTGCTATAAACATAAGGGTGTACATATCCTTAGAATTAGTGTTTTTTAATTCTTTGGGTAAATACCTAGTAATGCAATTGATGGATCTTAGGGTAGTTTGATTTCTAACTTTTTGAGGAACCTCCATATTCTCCACAGTGCCTGCACCAGTTTGCACTCCCACCAGCAATACACAAGGGTTCCTTTTCCTCTATGTCCTTCCCAGCACCAGTCATTTCTTGTATTGTTGATTTCAGTCATTCTAAGGTGTGAGGTGATAATCTCATTGTATTTTTGATTCGCATTTCCCTGACGGTGATGATGAACATTATTTCATGTGTCTTTTTTGGAGAAATATCTGTTCTTGTCTTCTACCCATTTATTAATTGGATTATTTGTTTTTTGGATGTTGAGTTTTATAAGTTCTTCATGTATTTTTGTATACTAACTCTTCTATCAGATATGTCCTTTGAAAATATCTTCTCCCGTTCTGTAGGTTGCCTTTCAGTTGGTTGATTGTTTCCTTTGCTGTGCAGAAACTTTTTATTTTGATGTAGTCCCAATAGTTTATTTTTGCTTTTGTTTCCCTTGCCTCAGGAGATACATCTAGAAAAAATTGCTGTGGTTGTTGTCAGAGACATTACTGCCTGTATTTTCTTCTAGGATTTTTATGGCTTCATATCTCATATTTAGGTGTTTAATCCATTTTGAATTTATTTTTGTGTGTGGTTGTGTATGTGGTCCAGTTTCTTTTCTTTTCTTTTCTTTTCTTTTCTTTTCTTTTCTTTTCTTTTCTTTTCTTTTCTTTTTTTCTTTTTTTTTGGATGTTGCTGTCCAGTTTTCCTAACACGTTGTAAAGACAGTCTTTTTTCCATTGGACATTCTTTCCTGCTTTTCAGAGATTAATTGACCATATAGTTGTAGGTTCTTTTCTGGATTTTCCATTCTGTTCTGTTGTTCTGTGTGTCTGTTTTTTTTTTTTTTTTTTTTTTTTTATTTATTTATTTATTTTTGGGACAGAGAGAGACAGAGCGTGAACGGGGGAGGGGCAGAGAGAGAGGGAGACACAGAATCGGAAACAGGCTCCAGGCTCTGAGCCATCAGCCCAGAGCCTGACGCGGGGCTCGAACTCACGGACCGCGAGATCGTGACCTGGCTGAAGTCGGACGCTTAACCGACTGCGCCACCCAGGCGCCCTGTGTGTCTGTTTTTGTGCCAGTACCATACTCGTTTGATTACTGCGGGTTTGCAATATAACTTGAGGTCCAGAATTGTGATAACTCCAATTTTGCTTTTCTTTTTCAAGATTTCTTTGGCTATTGGGGGTCTTTTGTGGTTACATACAAATTTTAGGATTCTTCTAGTTCTGTGAAAAATGCTGCTGGTATTTTGATAGGGGTTTCATTAAATGTGTAGATGTCTTTGGGTAGTATAGACATTTTAACAATATTTTTTCTTTTAGTCCATGAGCATGCAATATCTTTCTATTTCTTTGTGTACTCTTCAGTTTCTTTTATCAGTGTTTTATACTTTTCAGAGTATAGGTCTTTCACCCCTTTGATTAGATTTATTCCTAGGTATTGTTATTTCTGGTGCGATTATAAATGGGATAGTCTTCTTAATATCTCTTTCTGCTGCTTCGTTATTGGTTTATGGAAATGCAACAGATTTCTATACATTGGTTTTGTATCCTGCACCTTTGCTGAATTCATTTATTAGCTCTGGCAGTTTTTTGGTGGTCTTTATGGTTTTCTATATATAGTATCATGTCATCTGCCAATAGTGAAAGTTTTATTTCTTCCTTACAGTTTGGATGCCTTTTACTTCAGACAGCATAAGCTGTCTGAATGCTCTGATTAGGACTCCAAGTACTATGTTGAATAAACGTAGTAATAGTGGACATCCTTGTCTTCTTCCTGACCTTGTGGATAAAGCTCTATTTTTCCCCCCATTGAGGCTGATGGGTTTTTCATACAGAGCCTTTATTATGGTGACATATGTTCCCTCTACACCTCCTCTTTGAGGGTTTTTAATGGAGGTGGGTGTGTACTTTGTCAGACACTTTTTTTCTTTTTTTGCACCAATGGAAATGAATGTATAGTTTTTATTCTTTCTCTTATTGATGTGATGTATCACATTGATTAATTTGAGAATATTGATTGAGAATATTGCATACTTGCAACCCAGGAATAAATCCTACTTGATTCTGGTGTATGATATTTTTAATGTATTGTGGGATTAGTTTTGCTAGTATTTTATTGAGGATTTTTGCATCTACATTCATCAGGGATATTGGCCTGTAATTCTCTTTTTTTAGTGGTGTTTTCTCCTTTTTTAGTATCAGGATAATGCTGGCCTCAAGAATATATTTGGAAGTTTTCCTTCCTCTTCTATATTTTGGAGTAGTTTGAGAAAAATAGGTATTAAAATCTTCTTTAAATATTGGGTAGAATTCCCCTGTGACACCATCTGGTTGTGGACTTTTATTTGTTGGGAGTTTTTTGAACACTGATTCAATATCTTTGCTGGTAATCAATTTGCTCAAATTTTCTGTTTCTTTCTGTTTCAGTTTTTGGAGGTTATAGGAATTTATCCAGTTCTTCTAGGTTGTTCAGTTTGTTGGCATATAGTTGTTCATAATTTTCTCTTATAATAGTTGGTAATTCCATGATGTTGTCGTTTCTCCTCTCTCACTTGTGATTTTACTTATTTGAGTCCATTCTCTCTTTCTGTCTCTCTTTCTTATAAGTCTGACTAGAGATTTTTCAAAGAATTGGCTAGTTCCATTACTCTGTTCTATTGATTTTTTTTAGTTACTATATTATTTATTTATGCTTTGATCTTCATTATTTCCTTCTGCTGGTTTTACATTTTGTTTCTTGTTCACCCCCGCCCCCATCTCCTTTAGGTGTGGGATTAAGTTGTTTGAGATTTTTCTTGCTTCTTGAGGTAAGCCTCTATTGCCATATACTTCCCTCTTAGAACTGCTTTTGCTGTATCTGAAAGGTTTTGGACCATTGTGTTATCATTTTCATTTGTTTCCATATACTTTTTGATTTCTTCTTTGATTTCCTGGATGACTCATTATTGTTGAGTATTATGTTAATTAACCTCCATGTATTTGTGGTCGTTCTGGATTTTTTCGTGTGGTTGACTTATAGTTCACAGCATTGTCAAAAAAGTTTCATGGTATGATTTCCATCTTCTTGAATTTATTGAGGCTGGTTCTGTGGGCTAATACGTGACTTATTCTGGAGAATACTCTGTGTGCACTTGAAAAAAAATGTGTATTATATTGTTTTAGGATGGAATTTTCTGAATATGTCTGTTAAGTCCATTTATTTCCATGTGTCATTCAAAGCCATTGTTTCCTTTGGATTCTCTATTTAGAAGATCTGTTCATTGATGTAAATAAGGTGTTAAAGTCCCCTACTGATATTATATCAGTATTGATTAATTATTTTATGTTTTTTGTTAACTGTTTTATGTATTTGAGTGCTTCTTTGTAGGGTGCAGAAATATTTACAATTGTTATATCTTCTTGTTGGATGTCCCCTTATCATTATGTACGTCCTTTGTTGTCTCTTGGTCCTGTCTTTGTTTTAAAGTCTGTTTTGTCTGATATAAGTATTACTACTCTGCCTTTTTTTTTTTTTGACATCTATTTGCATGATAGATGTTTCTCCATCACCTTTCAATCTGTAAGTGTTCTTAGGTCTAAAATGAATAGCACATAGATGGGTCTTATTTTCTTATGCATTCTGTCACCCCGTGTCTTTTCACTGGAATGTTTAGTCTATTTACATTCAAAGTAACAATTGATAGATATGTACTGTGTCATTGTATTATTTGTTTTGTGGTTATTTCTAAAGATTTTCTCTGATCCTTTCTGGTCTGTTACTCTTACATGTTCCCCTTATTTTCTTTGATGATGTATTTGGATTTCTTCCTCTTTATTCTGTGAACATTTATTAGTTGTTTTTGATATATGGCTACACCATTAGGTTTGTGTGTAACCTCTTCTGTATATAACAATCTGTATTGTTAATTGTTGTTTAAGCTTAAATCCATTTTTTCTCCTCTGCTTCCCAAGTTTTAGGTATATGTTATTATATCTTATATCCTTTGTGAGTTCCTTGACTAATTATTTACCTAAATATTCATTTCTACTGCTTTGTGTCTTTTGTACTATCACTTTTGGTTTCTCCGTTCTAGTCAAAAAGCCCCTTTTAATATTCCTTATAGAGCTGGTTTATTGGTCATGAACTTCTTTAGTTGTTGTTTGTCTGGGAAACTATCTCTCCTGTCCTGAATGATACCTTTACTTGATAGAGTATTCTTGGCTGGAGATTTTCCCCATTCATCACGTTGAATATATCATCCCAATTTAATTAAAATATGTCTTGGTGTGGGCCTGCTTTTATTGATTTTGATGGGAGTTCTCTATGCCTCCTTGCTCTGGATATCTGTTTTCTTCCCCAGATTGGGAGGTTTTCAGCAATTATTTCTTAAAATAAATTTTCTGCCCCCTTTACTCTCTGTTCCTCTTCTGGGACTCTGATAATACAAATGTTGTTATATTTGATGGAGTCACTGAGTTACCTAAGTCTATTCTTGTTTTGCATAATTAGTTTTCTGACTTTTGTTCAGCTTGATTACTTTCTATTACTCTTCTAGTTCACTAATTTATTCCTCTGCATCCTCTGTCTTGCTGTTCATTCTATCCAGCATTATTTTTTCATTTCATCTATTGAGTTCTTTATCTCTTGTATGTTACTCCTTATCTCTGTCTTCATAGTCTCACCCACTTCTCCCACTCTTCTCTTCAGTCCATTGAGTATATTTATGATCATTGCTTAAACTATCTATCAGGCATATTACTTATATCTGTTTTACTTGGATCCCTGGCTGTGGTCTTATCCTATTCTTTCATTTGGCATAAATTTCTCTGTCTCTTCATTTTGTCTGCCTCTGTCTGTTTCTCTGTGTTAAGAAAGTCAGCTATGTCTTCTGCTCTTGCAAGTAGTGACTTTATGAAGAAGAGATTCTGTAGTGCTCTGCGGTATAGTGTTCCCTATTCACCAGAACCTGGTACTTCCGGACAGTATCGTATGTGTTTTGCTGCCATGCTGCTGTTGTGTGAGCCCCATTTCCTTTCACTGCAGTCACCCTCACTGACTCTCTGCATATTGTGGGTTGTGCTTGCTCTTTGTGGCATTGGTGGGATCCAGGCAGGCCAGTTCTGAGAGGGTGTGCCAGGGGAGAGCAGGGCATCAGTGTCAGCAAAATTTGCACTGGGCCACTAGTCTTATGCCTGATCTCCCAAAGCGCTGCAGTGGCTGCGCACTGGGGCAGCCAGGGATGTGTGGCTGAGTGTGGCATGAAGCTGGGTCCAGCAACTGTGGTTTGGTGCTGCCTGATAGATGGGTGCTGCATAGCAGTTGGACACTGCATGGTAGCTAGACACAGTGTGAGGTGGCAGCTGTGCACCTGGCATCTCAGTGTGACCTGCATGAGTATTTAACAGAATTTTCCTGAACTCAGGGCCAAGGCTAGCAGGCTTGGAGTTGAGAGTCTTCAGGAGAACTTTGTGGGCATGACTGCTAGCAGATTAGGTAGCCAGTGTCAATGCAGGGCTCTCCAGCAGATCGCTCTGTATTTTTGCCGGGGAGGGGGGACAAGGAAAATGACATCTGCCAGCTCCCTCATTTTTGGAGAAGCCCCCAACATACTTCAAAATCGGTATGAACAGATCTTTCTCCTGCTTGCCCCGGCATTGTGTAAACTGCCATTTTTATTTTGCCTGTCCATGCAGGCTGCTATCTCTTTAAGGGCAGTGACCCAGCTATCACTGACCCTCCAGGCTGGCCCAGTGCTTAGTCAGCTGACTTTTAAAGTTCCAGGCTCCAAGTCTCGCTGGTTTTACAAACTCATAGAATTCAGCCCCACTGATTTTTAAAGCCAAACATTTTGGGGATTAGTCTTCCCCATATGAGCCCCTTGATGCAAGGGCCCATTTCTCTGCCCTCTGAAACATGTTATCTCCCTCCTCGTGTGGGCAGCCTCCCTCTGACTTTCTAAACTTCTTCACCCTTCAAATGCAGCTTCTTCTCTATATCTAGTTGTGGAGTTTGTTCTGCCAGTCTTTGGATTGCTCTCCAGTTTATTGACTTGGATGTGGATAATATCTAGTTGTAAACATGGGACAGAGTGACCCAGAGTCCTCCCACTCTGTCATCTTTCCAAATTCCTTTATCATGTCTTTCCAAAATGTATGTTATTTTTTTCTAGAAATACTGTCATTTATATTGATATTTTGTAAATAAATAACAAGTACAACTGGATTAAATAAATTTGGAATAAAACACCAATGATTCTTGGTAGGTACATAAATATATATAGAAGTATATATAAATATGCTAGATATTTACCTATTAATCATGAGTATTTAGCAGGTTTTAAATGGGTTAGAATATACATAGTTAACTTACTGGTTCTTTGCAAAGTTTAAACAGAATGAAAGGAACACTTACTTTAGTCAGTAACATATTGAGCAGCTATAATTTTGCAGAACTTATTGGAGACAGAAAAACTCTTTGCATTACTACAATACAGCAAACACTTAAGTATATGAATATGCATATGCAGCATGCAGCAAATACTGTTTATCTGCGCAGATAAGACAAAGATCTCAAGTAGGAGTGAAGCCTTCTTTAAAAAATATAAACCAAAAAACACTGAAGGGTCAAAATAATTTCTTATCTATACTTTGTAGATGTTTCATGATAATTTAGTAGTTATATTCACACAAAGTAATTAAATATTATCAAAATATCTTTTGTGATAAAATGAATTTCTGTCTAAACTTGCAAAATTTAAATACATTGATGCTTACATGATTAAATATATTAAAAAAGTAAAATTTACACATTTAATTCAGAGTTCAAGGTAGTATTTGATACATTCTTTGAAATGGTAAGGGAATAATTTAATAATGTGGCCTCTCCTCTTATCATAATCACAGTTGTATGTGCACTCTCTATTTAATTCTGAAAGGCTAAACTGAAATCATTTGTAAATTAATTCTGATAAAATTAGACCCTGTGAGCCAAAGATTTTCTCTGATAATAGAATAAAGTACATTTGGAGGAACTGAGTTCTTCCTAAGTTTATTTTAGCACTTTGAACAATCTAGAATTCCACAGTATGGGAGAGCAGGATCCTGGGACAAAATCTATTGAAATAAACAGCTAAATCTCCTGAGTTCATGAATGAAGCCTGCTGTTAAGACAGGAAAGCCTTTTGAATTGGTCAAATGTACATTATTTTGTTTTTGTTTTTTGTTTTTTAGATATGAGGAGATTGGGGAATAAGATGAAATATATCACATCAAAAATCTTGACTTTTTCCTTTCTTTTATGTATTTATTTATTTGTCTGTTTATTTATTTCCTTCCTTTCTTCTTACTAACCTATCTTCTTCAAGGTTTTAAAAGTGATCCTTACATTGTTTATAGAAGATAAGCTGTATTACTTTGAACAGCATGGGACCCTCAACTAAATTACTCAGGCATGGCATAATCCAGAGTATTAAGATCAAATAATCAGTTATTATTTAATAACCTTGCCCAATTTATACTGTATGATTAAGAACCATAATAATTCAAATAATAAAAAAGACACCAGTGTCTAGGAAACTTAGACACATTTCTCTGGAAAGGGATATTCCAGATAAAATGATTAAATATTCACTAATCCTGCCCAGCTTTTTACTCATAATTAAAACCTAACTTATGGTTTGAATTAGTAAAATTGCAGTAATGCAGGGAATACATAATAAAACAAGTGAAAACTTACAGAAGAGTTGAATTTTCAATGAAGAAAATTCCACTTTATGAGTTGTAAATTTTACTTTTTTTACTAAGTAACGTATCTATAAATGCATGCTATAACCCATTTTAAAAAGTTAGACAAAATGCCACAGAATATTTCCTGTTCCAATTTCATCTGAATACAAACTAGATCTACCAAAACTATTTTCTTGAGATTTATTGTAATAAAGTTGCCAGATTTAGCAAATAAAAATACAGAGACCCAGTTAAATTTTAATCTCAGATATTTAACTAGTATTAAATCAGATATTTAACTAGTACTCTTTCTTTCTTTCTTTCTTTCTTTCTTTTTCTTTTTCTTTTTCTTTCTCTCTTTCTTTTTCTTTTTCTTTCTAGTGGTATAAATATACCCATGTAATAGTTGGGGCTTACTCATCTAAAAATGTATATACATTGTTTATTTGAAGTTCATATATAATTTGGCTTCTCATATTTTATCTGGCGACCCTACTTTAAAGACCTTGGATCAGATTTGTTCAGATATTGTTGAACTGGGGTTTAGGCATATTGTAATGCCTTTTAGTTACTCTAAAGATGGAGAATGTTTTGTTCATGAGATTCTCAGGTGTTACCCGTTGTTCTAGTATGATTAATAGCAGTATTTTATTATCAAAAATGCCCTAAAGTGAACATAAGTTGTAAATTTTATGTGATTTGATGAAAGGTAAGGAGTAAGGATATTTTTATTTCTCCTGCTCTTACAAATGTTCTGTTTCATTTTCTATTTTTGCCACTAGAAATATGGACATTACCACAAAACAGATATAAGAACCTCTGTGCTCTGCAGAGTATATTTATGTTAAAATAAAAATTGCAAAATATAAAACTAGAAACATAATTTTTAGTAGAAGTTGTCTGTTACCTGAGAAAAAAAAGACCAAAATACAGGTATTTGTGAGTCGGAGAATCATTGCAGTATTATCAGCAGTATCAGTTCATACCCGGTCGAGTTCCCAGTCAATAACAAGAAATCCACATTAGTATTTTTCTTTCAAAAATCAGAGTCATGAAGATGAGATACTTGTAAAAAGGAAAATAAAAACAATTTTAATTGCCACAGCAAAATGGAATAATTTTCTGGGCTTTTATATTTGAACTGTGAAAACTTTAATTATGTTTTTAAATTTTTTCCCTCAGCACCTCATTATCTTGTCTGAATTGTGTTCATGCAAATACTGATTACATTTCTGATTTGACTGCCCCAATGTTTAGGTCCTGGCTCTTTAGCATGACTCTTTTTGTTTTCCTTATTGCTGGATTAAGCTTGCTAGAATGGATAGAAAACAGCCCACAGCTAAAAGAGAGAAAGAGGGAGGAAAAAATAAAAAAGAGGAGAAGGGGTGGGAAATAGGAGGGAGACTGAGAGAGAGGAAGAGAGAAAAAATTCCCTATACTGATCCTTGTTAAACTTAACTCTCTTCTCACCTTTAAAATACAACATTCTCTGTGGTAATAACTATATTTAAGTTACCCTCTCTCCTAATTATCTGATCTCTCTCTCTCTCCTGAACTTTTTCCATACAAATACAGACTTATCAACTATCTTTCACCTGAAACAACTCTCTCCCATATCCATTCTAGCCTTTATCTGTGTATTGCTAAACTTCTTCCTCCAAATTTACTCATCCTCTGCTTCTAGTTCTGTCAGTAACTGTCACCGTAGCCAGTTATTAAACCTGGTGAATACTGCCATGATGATTCCCTCACTCATCTGTACATCCAAACTAGTATGATCTTGCACATTCTCCTTCCTCTTTCTCCAAGGCCATCAACCTTCTCTTTCCTGTACCACTCATGTAGCTTTCCATTTGGCCTATCTTGTTCTCATTCCATTCTCCTTTTTTGTTGTTGTTCTGTTTGGTTTTTCAAAATGTATAACTGTTGCAACTCTCCTGAATATAATAAAAGGCATGGAAATACTCTAAACCTGGATTAAATTAACTACTATCTGAATAAGTTTGCTGTGCTTACTGAAGGAACTTCTGGTTTCTTGGATTTTTCTCCTCCTTTGCTTCAGACAATCATGATGAAATACGTACATTTGAGCTTTCATGATTCAGTGTAGAAAGAAGTAGAGGAGAAGAACGGAATGAAAATGGTGTAAGGCTGGAAGGGCAAATTTAAGGAAAGCTGAAGAAAGAAGTGCAATATCTGCCCATAATGAAGAGGGAAGTGAAGGAAAGTGTGCTCCTCGTATGGTTTCTAAGAAGCACAGATTAACAAGTAGAATTTGTTTCAATTTAATTAAAAAAAAAATTAATGTTTATTTATTTGAGATGGAGAGAGACAGAGAAGGAGAGAGAATGAGTGAGGGAGGGGCAGAAAGAAAGAGGAAGAAAGAGAATGCCAAACAGGCTTCGTACTGTCAGCACAGAGCCCTGCAAGGGGCTTGATCCCACGATCCTGAGATCGTGAACTGAGCTGAAATTAAAAGTCCTATGCTTAACTGACTGAGCAACCCAGGTGCCCCTCAATTTACTTTTAATTATTGCATGATTCCCTTAGCTGTAAATTTGTTATGAATTATATATATTATTCAAATAACATGTCAGCTCATAGGAGACTAAATGCAACATATATTATGCCTAGGTTGTCTGAAATTTTACATTTTCACTGAATAATTTGAAAACCATATTTAATACCTTTATTTATTATTTGATGTTGATCCTGTTGAGAGTCATTAAAGTGTACAAACCTATGAAAAGGCTGTAACTCAATTATTATCTTGGAGAACATTGCCTTCTGTATTCTAAGTTAACAATAAAGCTGGAACAAAATAATATATTTCTTATTTTCCTTATCTTTCTCCTTATTTCTTTTGTATACACCGTGGTAAGTCAGTTTTTTCCAGAAGAATCTTGTTTCTAGTAGATATAAATTAACGATTTCACAGTGCTTCCTTTTCAAATAAACAACTTTTGCATGTGTATTTTGAAATGGATTTCTCAATATTAATGTGGATTTTGAATATATGATGCTATATAGTCAGTAATAACAAACTTATTATTCCCGGGTTTTTTTGGTTGAACTTTTAAAAAAAACAAAACAAAAACACAGGGGCACCTGGGTGGCCCAGTCAGTTAAGCATCCAGTTATTGATTTTAGCTTATGTTTTTCCTCATGGTCATGGGATCAAGCCCCACATGGAGCTTGGCACTGATAGTGACACCTTCTTGGGATTCTCTCTCTCTCCCTCTCTAAAATACAAAATAAAAAATAAAATTCCAACCAAAAAAACCCACAACTTTTTTTTAGATAAAATATTTTTTTGAATTTTTTATAATTTACATCCAAGTTAGTTAGCACATGGTGCAACAATGATTTTAGGAGTAGATTCCCTAAGCCCCTTTCCCATTTAGCCCATCCACCCTCCCACAACCCCTCCAGCAAACCTCTGTTTGTTTTCTATATTTAGGAGTCTCTTACGTTTCCCCCCCCGTTTTTATATTATTTTTGCTTCCCTTCTCTTATGTTCATCTGTTTTGTATCTTAAAGCCCTTATAGGAGTGAAGTCATATGATATTTGTCTTTCTCTGACTAATTTCGCTTAGCATAATACCCTCTAGTTCCATCCACGTAGTTGCAAATAGCAAGATTTCATTCTTTTTGATTGCCGAGTAATACTCCATCGTATTTCTTTATCCATTCATCTTTTTTATCCATTCATCCATCGATGGACATTTGGTCTCTTTCCATACTTTGGCTATTGTTGATAGTGTTGCTATAACCATTAGGGTGCATGTGTCCCTTCAAAAACGCATACCTGTACCCCTTGGATAAATACCTAGTAGTGCAATTCCTGGGTCATAGGGTAGTTCTATTTTTAATATTTTGAGGAACCTCCATATTGTTTTCCAGAGTGGCTGCACCAGCTTGCATTCCCACCAACAATGCAAAAGAGATCCTCTTTCTCTGCATCCTCGCCAACATCTGTCGTTGCCTGAGTTGTGAATGTTAGCCATTCTGACAAGTGTAAGGTGGTATCTCATTGTGGTTTTGATTTGTATTTCCCTGATGATGAGTGATGTTGAGCATTTTTCATGTGTCGGTTGACCATCTGGATGTCTTCTTTGGAGAAGTGTCTATTCATGACTTTTGCCCATTTCCTCACTGGATTATTTGTTTTTTGGCTGTTGAGCTTGATAAGTTCTCTATAGATTTTGGATACTAATCCTTTCTGGTATGTCATTTGCAAATATCTTCTCCCATTCTGTTGGTTGCTTTTTAGTTTTGGTGATTGTTTCCTTCACTGTGCAGAAGCTTTTTATCTTGATGAGGTCCCAATAGTTCGTTTTTGCTTTGGATTCCCTGGACTCCACAGATGTGTTGAGTAAGAAGTTGATTTGGCCGAGGTCAAAGAGATTTTTGCCTGCTTTCTCCTCGAGGATTTTGATGGCTTCCTGTCTTACGTTTAGGACTTTCATCCATTTAGAGTTTATTTTTGTGTATGGTGTAAGAAAGTGGTCCAGGTTCATTTTTCTGCATGGCACTGTCCAGTTTTCCCAGCACTGCTTGCTGAAGAGACTGTCTTTTTTCCATTGGATATTCCTTCCTGCTTTGTTAAAAACTACTTGGCCATATATTTGTGGGTCCATTTCTGGGTTCTCTATTCTGTTCCATTGATCTGAGTGTCTGTTTTTGTGCCAGTACCATACTGTCTTGATGATTACAGCTTTGTAATACATCTTGAAGTCTGGGATTGTGATGCCTCCTGCTTTGGTTTTCTTTTTCAAGATTTCTTTGACTATTCAGGATCCTTTCTGGTTCCATACAAATTTTAGGATTATTTGTTCTAGCTCTGTGAAGAATGCTGGTGTTATTTTGATAGGGATTGCATTGAATATGTAGATTGCTTTGGTAATTGATATTTTAACAATATTTGTTCTTCCTATCCAGGAGCATGGAATATTTTTCCATTTCTTTGTGTCCTCTTCAAATTCTTTCATAAGCTTTCTCTACTTTTCAATGTATAGATTTTTCACCCCTTTGGTTAGGTTTATTCCTAGATATTTTATGGGTTTTGGTACAATTTAAAATGGGATTGATTCCTTGCTTTCTCTTTCTGTTGCTTCATTATTGGTATATAGGAATGCAACTGATATCTGTGCATTGATTTTTATATCCTGTGACTTTGCTGAATTCATGGATCAGTTCTAACAGTTTTTTGGTGGAATCTTTTGGGTTTTCCATATAGAGCATCATGTCATCTGTGAGGAGTGAAAGTTTTACCTCCGCCTGGCCAATTTTGATGCCTTTTTTTTTTCTTTGTGTTTTCTGATTGCTGAGGCTAAGACTTCTAATACTATGTTGAATAACAGTGGTGAAAGTGGACATCCCTGTCTTGTTCCTGACCTTAGGCGGAAAGCTCTCAGTTTTTCCCCATTGAGGGTGATATTAGCGTTGGGTCATTCATATATGGCTTTTATGATCTTGAGGTATCATCCTTCTATCCCTACTTTCTTGAGGGTTTTTATCAAGAAAGGATGCTGTATTTTGTCAAATGCTTCCTCTGCATCTATTGAGAGGATCATATGGTTCTTGTCCTATCTTTTATTGATGTGATGTATCACATTAATTGTTTTGTGGATATTGAGCCAGCCCTGCATCCCAGGTATAAATCCCATTTGGTCCTGGTGAATAGTTTTTTTTAATGTATTGTTGGATCCAGTTAGCTAATATCTTGTTGAGGATTTTGGCATCCATGTTCATCAGGGAAATTGGTCTATAGTTCTCCTTTTTAGTGGGGTCTCTGGTTTTGGAATCAAGGTAATGCTGGCTTCATAGAAAGAGTTTGGAAGTTTTCCTTCCATTTCTATTTTTTGGAACAGTTTCAGGAGAATAGGTGTATTTAAAGAAGATGTACTCTTCTTAAAATATTTGGTATAATTCCCCTGGAAAGCCATCTGGCCCTAGACTCTTGTTTTTTGGGAGATTTCTTTCCTGGTTATGGGTCTGTTCAAATTTTCTGTTTCTTTTTGTTTCAGTTTTGGTAGTGTATATGTTTCTAGGAATTCGTCTATTTCTTCCAGATTGCCCATTTTACTGGTGTATAATTGCTCATAATATTCTCCTATTAATTGTTTGTATTTCTGCTCTGTTGGTTGTGATCTCCCTCTTTCATTCTTGATTTTATTTATTTGGGTCCTTTCCTTTTTCTTTTCGATCAAAGTGGCTAGGGGTTTATCAATTTTGTTAAGTCTTTCAAAGAACCAATTTCTGGTTTCATTGACCTGTTCTACTGGTTTTTTTGGTTTTGATAGCATTGATTTCTGCTCTCATCTTTATTATTTCCTGTCTTCTGCTGGTTTTGGGTTTTATTTGCTGGTTTTCTTTTTTTCCAGCTCTTTAAGGTGTAAAGTTAGGTTGTATATCTGTGACCTCTCTTTCTTCTTTAGGAAGGCCTGGATTGTATATACTTCCCTCTTATTACCACCTTTGCTATGTTCCAGAGGTTTTGGGCTGTGGTGTTATTATTTTCATGGCTTCTATGTACTTTTTAATTTACTCTTTAATTACTTAGCCCATTCATTTTTTAGCAGGGTGGTCATTTTTCTCCAAGTATTCGTTATCTTTCCAAAATTTTTTTTGATTGATTTAGAGTTTCACAGTGTTGTGGTCTAACAATATGCATGGTATGATCTTGATCTTTTCATACTTGTTAAGGGCTGATTTGTGTCCCAGTATGTGATCTATTCCGGGGAATGTTCCATGTGCAGTGAAGAAGAATGTGTATTCCCCTACTTTAGGATGAAACGTTCTGATATATCGGTTAAGTCCATCTGGTCCAGTGTGTTATTCAAAGCCATTGTTTCCTTGTTGTTGATTTTTTGCTTAGATCATCTGTCCATTGTTGTAAGTGGGGCGTTGAAGTCTCCTACTGTTATGGTATTATTATCAATGAGTATTTTTATGTTTGTAATTGATTTATATATTTGGGTGCTTCACATTTGGAGCATAAATGTTTATAATTGTTAGATCTTCTTGGTGGATAGGCCCCTTAATTTATGATATAATGCCCTTCTTCATCTCTTGTTACAGTCTTTATTTTAAAGTCTAGATTGTCTAAGTTATGGAAATTGTCAAATCACTAGATTAGTTACTATTAAGTTTTAGAAAACCAGTTAATTATTTTTTCAGAAAATAATTGCTCCTTGGGCACCTGGGTGGCTCAGTCAGTTGAGCGTCTGACTACAGCTCAGGTCATATCATGGTCCATGAGTTCAAGCCCAGAATCGGACTCTGTGATGACAGCTTAGCAGCTGGAGCCTGATTCAGATTCTGTCTGTCTGTCTGTCTCTCTCTCTCTCTCTGTCCCTCCCCTGCTCACATTCTCTCTCTCAAAAATGAATGAACATTACAAAATTTTTATAAAAAAAAGAAAGGAAATAATTGCCCCTAAATGCAATACAAAGGATTTACTTACTAAGTCTTTATAAAATAATCACTGAAAGCCATTTTATAAATGAGATTGAGATTTAAAACAGAAAGAGGTTGGTTACATATATAACTTCTTTTATCATTACAATATACTTCTATTAAAATTGCCAAATATAACTACTAATGATATTATAATGCCTTATAATCAATCAACTATGTAAATTTCATCTTATCTTCTAGAAATTGTTACTATTATTGACAAAATTTTACACAAAAACATGAAAACAATGAAGTATCCAGAAGTTAAAATATTTCACACTTCTTGGTGTGTGAGTGACAATGTCATGGCTAGAATGCAGGCCTTTCCATTTCTACATTGTTGTGTTTACGTGTAGAATTTACTCCATTTAAGCAAAATATTTTATTGTCTGTATTATCTTTCTTATGGGTTCAAATAATTTTCTGTCAGTTACCTTTAACAAAATGACAGAAGTTTGAGCCGACAGTATTGCATTGAATATTAGTATTTCCATAAATACAAGAAATTCAGGTGGTTTCAGGTTTTTATATAAAATCATGTGGGTACTGTCAAGCTACTTTTAGGCGTCAAGATAAATAAATGTTGGCTAAACTCTATGCAAAATTGATAGAGTAATTTATTTTCTTTTTAATTTTTTTAATGTTTATTTATTTTTGAGACAGAGAGAGACAGAGCATGAATGGGGGAGGGTCAGAGAGAGAGGGAGACACAGAATCTGAAGCAGGCTCCAGGCTCTGAGCTGTCAGCACAGAGCCCGACACGGGGCTCGAGCCCACGGACCGTGAGATCATGAGCTGAGCCAAAGTCGGACGCTTAACCGACTGAGCCACCCAGGCGCCCTGATAGAGTAATTTAATTAAACATATAGGATCCTAAATGCTGTCTCAAACATTTTGAAATTTTTTGTTTCTCAAATGCAGGTTAACATTACCTTATGGATACAAAGTGTGTGTCTTCTAGTCATTGACAATAATTGCAAAGAAACCAAGTAGCCCATGCAATTTATATCATGCATATATTTTATATCATAAATTATTCAAATAGATTTCTTTTGATTTGGATTATATTGTTTACAGAGTATGGAATGACATTAATTATATTCAATATCAATTGCTAATACATTTAAGATCTAGCAGTTATTTCTTTCAGATAGAAATTCAAGACATATTTTTGCTGAACTTCTAAATATGCTGCCATTACACCTCATTTTTTAAATTTGCAAATTACTTCAGAAACTTCATAACTGAAGTCTTAGAACAAGGAGAATAAAAGGAAAAATAAGTGTGTTTTATCTTCTTTCCTTCCCTCCTTTTCCTATATATGTTGCCCTATGTTATTTCAGAAACAAAATGAAACATATCTTTAAAATGTTTAAACAATAAAATTAGATGAGAAAGCTATAAATTGAATAAAGAATGAACAATAGTGTAATAAAATCTTTAGTAGTATTAATAAGATTGACAAACATTTCCTTTCCAGTATCTTTTTATATTTAAACAAAAATTTGATTTCATATTTTTATTACACTACATAGTGATCGACATGGATATTTGATTTGCAATATTTATAAAATAATAATAAATAAGGTATGAATGGTAAAAATATAACTATTTTTGTTATTGTGTACTGAGATAAATCTCTCAAGTTTGTCTCTCCCTCTCTTGCCCATGATTTTTATAATTCTTGAGTTCTCTCTCTCTCTCTGTCTCACATGCAGTCACACACACATGCACACAAATCTTCAAAATATGAATGAAAGGTAAATGTTAAAAAAACATGGTGAATGACTAAGAAAAAAGAAAAGTAATTATGATGAGTTTGAGAAAGAAAAAAGGCAGAGTGAGGATCATATACTTTTTTAAAATCAGAGGAGAAAGAATGCCACATTTTCTGAGATATTCATTTTACCGTGATGGCATTCAAAAAATGAATTTGAATTGTCAGAGTTACAACAAAATGTTTTCTTTTTTTTTTCTAAGCAGAAAAAGGAATGAAAAAAGATTCCTGATAACAGTGGATGAAGATGAAAAGGCTGATGTGGTTGCTACAGGAAGAGAGAAGGTAAGAGAGTAAGCATATGATACTGAGAAATCATGAGGGATAATTATATGGTAGGCCTGTGTATCATGTAAGGATTTCCATCTGAACAGTATTTGCAGGTTATACACATGGGAGATACAGTTTCATTCAGCTGGACTGTGGAGAAATGGCTGACAGGGAAATAACGGGTGCTTCAGCAGATGGGTAGTCTAACCTTGCAATAGATTGACTAGAATTGGACCTTCATTCATTCTATTTCGTGGCAGATATTTATGGCACATATGATGAACGTAAGATTCTTTGCTCGTTCATCATAATGGGTTTACACATTTTAGCTTTCATATCATTATTTTTGCCTTAAGACTATAATAATACATTATTATTATGTATTTTAACTGATAAGAAATTCATAAGTCATTTTCCTACTTACAAAATGCAAACACATTGTAGAAATAACTACCGTATTGAATGGTCAGACTTAGAAAATTGCAACAGTAATAAGAAACTAAGTAGGACTTTGTCATTTGGGGTGCAGTGGAATTTGAGTAGTAAAAAGTAGTAAACAACCCCATAGCAACTCTACTAATGTGGAATACTCATATAGGCATTCTGATAATAGGGTAAGTAATCTATCTTCTACCATTTTCTATGGAAAAAAATAGCCCTCTCAATAATGTTATCTGATATCGTATTGACAGTGGATATATCTATTTATTTTTAAATCAAATAAATTGAAGCATAACCCATCTCATTTCTATATAAAAATTACTTTACAAGACATTTTTCTGAGAACAGATATTGATGGTGATAATGAAGAGAAAAGTATTCGAGGGACCGCTCAGAGGAATAAAAATGTAGAATTTAAAAATTAAAAAGGAATGAACTGGGGTTATTATATTTAAAAAATAAAAATAAAAATTATAATTAAAAAATATCTTCCTGAACCTCAGAATGTAGGGCATAATTAAGTAGACATTGTTTATTAGTACCACAGGATTGAAAGTTGGATTTTTTCCCCCACGGTCTTAATTTTCATTACCTCTATTTCTAAGGTGTTTTTTGTAGCACACTTTTGACTTAGTATGTTTATTTTAGAGTGAAGAGGAAATCTGGGTTTGTATAAGTTTATTTCTTCCCCATACCACAGTGAAAAGTTTGGTTGGTTCTCTCAGGCTTTCTCAAGGAGCTGAGTTCCTCCTGTTATGTGACTTTGCTTCCGTTTCATAGACTGAAAGAGAGCCAGAACACAGAGTAGGCACACAGGCTCTAACTACCCAGGCCTGTAAGTGACTTAAGTCCCTCTGTTCTTATTCTTTTGGCCAATCTCAATTATATGGATTTTCTAAACTAAATGAGAGGCTGGAGAATAATTATTTTTATTAGCTTAGGAAGAGGCAATGAAAGTTTAACATTTAGCAATGCTTCCTTCACTCATTGTTAAACAATGTTTTGTATATATGCCCCCACCCATATAGTATGATAAATTTGCATATTATTGAAATACAAGTGAAGTTAACATTGTAAAGAACTCCAGTGTAAAGCAGTCTTATATCTTCATCCTCACAGCCTGTCCTGAGATATCTTCTGCTATCTTCTCTTTCTGGACCATTAGTGTGTGTGATGATAATCAGAACCTACTTAACATTCCTTAGGTCTAAATTTGTTAGACTTCTTGAATCTTTGCCTTTCATCTAGCACACAAAGCTTAAAAGGTAACTCTTGAGAAAGAAGTAGATCCTATGTATCAGGTAGAGAATGGGGAAAAAGACATTCAAAAGTAGTGGAATCAGAGATTATTCTCATGTTATTAAGTACAAAAGGACAGAAAAGCAACACAAGGTAGTCAAAATTTCCAGATATGGAAAAGATGCCTAATTCTGGAGTAACTTTACTTTGGACTCCTGATAGCTAAGTGAAGTGTCTAAATCATCTTTCAACTTGAGAGATCAGTGGGACGTTGGCATATGTTTTAGCCCTTATTTTAAAAGAGTACTTATTATTTTGCCTGGATATCATGCATGTTTTTCCTTTCTAAATTAACAATTTCACAGCAGCATTCTCTCTGAACTGTTATTAAATTTTAAGAGGATAAGCACATCCATTCTGAAATATGTGTAACTGTAAGAACAAAATCTATGATGATTGCATTTTATATTTGTGAAACAGTAGATACTCAGAGTAGTCCCACTTTCTGGTTTGGGTCAAAGCTTAGAAGGTTGAGTTTCATCACAGTTAAATGCATACCAGAGGTCATGAAAATAAATAGTAAAGATGGTCTTAGAGCATATTTCTTCACAGTCTAAGCCCAACAATTTTTCTTCAATATCATTATGTTGCTATATACATATATTTTTATGTGAAAGCTTTTAAAATTGCATTTAGTTTTACCAATGAACACATATATTGTATGTTTGTGCATTCAGTCTGTTAATTTCTACTAATATTTAAGTCTCAATGTTTCCGAAATAAACAGGAAACTCATGATAACTGGGATGGTGTCATTTCTAGGGCAACATAAACTTCTATGGTTCATTGCTAATACTTAGCATAAGTGAGAATTCCTTTCTTAAGTATTTTATAAACAATCATAAATGTAGGTGGTCTGGAAATTAGCAATAGCATCTTAATGTTAGGTATAAACAAAGGTATAAACTAACTAGCCAGCCTTAATTAATATCCTTTAATATTTACATCAAATGCATGGGGTGTATATGTATAAGCATGAAAGAGTAAGAAAAGTGAAAGAAGAGAAAGATTAACAGAAGAATATTTAATTAAAACTATTATGACAAATGAATAAAAATTATACATATATACACACACATATACATGATTTTTGCTATTTATGACTCCTTTAGTTTCAAGACTATTTTTGCAATATTTTATCAGGCATTTCTGAAGGATTTACATTTTTACATTTAGAATTGGAATGAAATTTCTGATACATGAATTTTAATAAATTTTGAATATTTCCAAACACAAAGTTTTATTTTAACTCTTGAGATTTCCTGAAATATGTGTTTTGAGGGATGTTGAAGAGGAAAACAGCAATAGGATCATGTTTTCCTTTAAATATGACAATAAGACCTAGAATTAAAACTATGCTTGTTGTAAATATGAATCAACATTCTATATTTAGACATTCCCTTTTCACTTTACAGGACAATCCCTTAGAAAGAATTATCTGTAGAATTCAGTGAATCTGTCACCCAATCTAATGTAATCTTTTTATGAACATTTCAAATTATAACCATCTGTCTTATAGCTTTTTCAATAGGTAATCTTTTTCATTTATAACTACAGTCAAGACATAATTTGGGGGCAAAAAATGAATTAAAAATGTGCATCTGCCCCCACTCCCCTTTCTATATTTTATGCAGACTTTCTTATATTTTAATTTCAGGTTAACTGCTTTTTCACCTTTTGTGTCTTCCCTGGATTTCCCTCTGTTCTTGGTTATACTAGGGTTGTAGTACTATGGATGTTGTAAAAAAGATTCTGAGAGTAGCTTTGTGGTGAATTTAATTTAAAACAGGGATTAGAATCTCAGATAATACTTAATAATTAAATGGTCTAATCAAATTAGTTATCTAATCTGAGATAGAATACCTTATTTTTGATATTATCAACATGAAATGTAATTATATTTATTATATAGCTGGTACTGATAAAGAGTGATGTATAAATAGCCAAGGCCATTACCATCCATGTAATTACAGTCTAATATTATACTAAGCATGTATTAACCTTAGTGAACATAATCATCACAAGCATAGATTGTTTTGATTGGTCTGAAGGAGACTTGCAGAATTATGAAAAAGTGAAATGAAAAGAATAAAAAGTTAATTGAGTAGTACATGTAAACAGATAACCACAAAGCACATAGATTTGAAACACATGATTAACAAAATTGATCTAAAGAATGTATATTCAGTATTACACCAAAAAGAGCAAGATAATGTGTTCACAGAAGTTCATATGGAATAGTTCACAAATTGTTCTTAGGCTATAAAATAAGTCTTAAAAAATACCAAAGGACTGGCTGATATAATGAAAATATGTTCTCTCAGCAGAGTAGAATTAAATGAGAAATTAAGACTAAATAGATAAATATCCCCATTGCAACTCCCAGACCAAAATTTCAATAACAACTTTATGACAATGAGCTCCCATAATAATAATATTTCATGAACATTATGATAATAAATTTAAAATTTTAGATGAAATGGAAGTCACTGAAAAAACTGATAAAAATAGAAAATATAGTCTCATATCTATTAAATAAATTAACATTTTAATTGAAATTATTCCCACAAAGTAAACTCCAGCCCCTTTTGAATTTTCCAGTGAACTATCACATATATTTAAGAAAGAAATAGCATCATGATCACAAAAAATTTACCAGGACATAAAAAAATATAGCAGAAACTTTATTTTACAAAGCCAACATTATCATGATACTAATATGTAACAAAATCATTACAAGAAAAATTAATTTTAGGCAATCCTTATCATTTTGGGGTCCCTGCTATTTATTTCTAGAAACATACTGCTATCAATGTGGTTGTTGAGCTACCTCTTAAATTGTTCATAATACTGGGATGTTCAAACTTGTTAGGGGCCCGATTCCAAAGACTTTGTCTTTGTATGCCTTTTAATGAAATATGGAAAAACAATTTCACATAGATGACATTATGTACCTATAAGAAATTATCTGGACAAAATAATTTTTCTGTTATTTGCTGAAAGTGAATCATGTTGAGTACAGTGTTACAAAAAATGTTCTGGTAACTTACTGACATTGACAATTTTATGAAATTCAATTATCCTTGAATTTTATATGCAATCATATTACAAATGGAAAAAAAACCTTTATTTTTCTTTCCTGAAAGGAGTGTTAAGTACAAATTAGTTACAGCAGGGATTCTGTTTTACAACTCATTACAATCTGCTCAACTCACTTCCTGGAGAAGTGCCTAAACTGTAGCTTAAGAATTACACACTTGGAAAATTCTTGTTTGCTATAATAGATACACAAAAGTGTTATGAACCAACAGCGCTGAAAATTGTTAGAGTGTATTATCTTGTTCTTTTGTCACCTACGGTTTAATTGATGCCTATCATTTGTTTAATTACTGTATTTAAAACATATCTGTAGTTGGCTCTAACCTACGTATTATTCTATCCTTTCACTTTTCTGGTTCCACATAATGATAATGCTGCTAATAGCAAGCTGTCTATTTGGTGTATTTTTAGAAAGAAAAATTAGAATATAGGTAGATCTGTGTATACACTAGAGTTGATCTTAATGCAATGACTAAACAAAAATATAAAGATCTCGCATATAGATTTTAAATGAATATAAAATATCCATTTATGTTCATTATAAAAATATGTCAAACTCTTTGCCTATTTGTGTATTTACCAAATAAACTAACAAACAAAAATAGACTTATGTGAAAGTCTAGGGCCTCTTTAAAAATAAGCAAAATTGAGTTGTCCAGTTTGATGTTATTATGAATTCATTCATATATTGTTCTCATAGCTACATTTTTGAGATCAGTGTCTATACAGCAAGCAGTGATAATAGCAGCACACAATAGTATGCATATTAGTATTCTTTAAAAAATAATTCCCATGTTCCCTCTCATTTCATTATCATTAAAAGACAGAATAAACCTCATAATCTATAGAGTCAAGGATTCAAACCTAAAGGTTACATATAGCACGTTTGAAAAATTAAAATCTGAGATTGAAAGTAAAAGAAATATATATGACCATGTGTGTACAACATACACACATACACAAAGCACATTATTTAGTTTCAGTTTTGTCGTGAGAAGCCCTCACTAATCAGAAGGAAGTGGGGGGAAGTACTTTGTATTATTAATCATGGAGCAGAATGTAGAAATAGTAAGACTTGACTCAAAATTTAGCAGACTTTGGTTGGAAAATTAGCGCATAGTAAGGGAGTAAGGGAAATAGTTTGGAGATAAGATCTAGAAATATCACCATGAAGAATATTTGGTAATTAAGGATATTTTATAAGAAATATGGCCTGACTTCTCTATATGTGCTGAGATTGTGCCTTAGGAAATTTTAATTGGATAGTATTCAACTTTTCTCTCTTCCTGTCTCTCTTTAAGTTCTATTATATGTTAATATATCAATATATCATAATATATGATATTGATCATATAATATATCATATCATAATATATCAATTGATTTATATTGATACATTGATATTGATATCTATATTTCAATAAACCTCCTATTTCTCTAGTAAATGAATAGACATAAATTCTCTACCAAATATTTCCTAATGACTGATCAAGACTTTGCAGCCCCTGAAAAGGAACTGTCTCTACTTGTTTTCTTAACTGAAGTCTCCAACCCAGATACTGCTGGAAAAATATCCATGAAAACAAAGATACATTGGCTTCTTTGATTTTAACACTCAAATGGCATTAAAGTTATTCAGTACAGGAAAACAATTTGGTCAGATTGAATCAAGCAAAGCTTCTTTCTAAAATATTCAAATATACTTCAAGTATGAAAGCCTAAGAAAATGTTACTAGAAAAGTCTTCTGGAAATATTTTTTTTAACTGCTGACCTGATCTGGTCTGCTAAGAATTAACTCACATTGTAATTAGATATGATTATTTTCATATTCTATCAGATTTCATTATCTAATATTTGATTTAATATTTTAAGGTCTATTTTCTGAAGTGAAATGTTTAACTTCTATGATACTCTTGCTCAAATACACTTTCAGGCTATACAGCCGTTGGAGAATAAGCTATAAAAATTTACACTGCCTCTTAAAATACAATATTTTCTATAATTATTTATCTTTTGCTTGTTGGTTTTTTATATTTCAGCCATAGTACCCTTGTGGTTTAATTATAGCTTGGGTGATTAATTTTTTTCTAGTTATCTGTAATTTTTCTCTTTAATTCATGGTTGATTCTTTTTCTTGAAATCTGTTACAAACATCTGCTAATCTCTATTATACGAGACCAGAGGCTAGCAATTGTTTTCTATAAAGGTCTAGAGAGTAAATATGTTAGGATTTCTGGGCTTTACTTTCTCTGCTTTACTACTCAGCTCTGCTCTTTTAGCACAAATGTAGCCATACGTGAATGATCATGGCTATGCTCCAATGTAACTTGATTAACAAAGACATGCAGTGAGCCAGACTTGGCCTGTGGTCCCTAATATGCCCACCCTGTGCTGGATTTGCATGCATCATAAAGTTTTTCATATGAAATGTGCTAATGTTCACATTAACTCAGTTTTAAATTTCCTTCATTTTCCCTTTCTACCATTGCTGGTGTTTTATATTTCAGACTTTATGCATTTTTTAAAAAAATCAAACCTACTGGGGCACCTGGGTGGCTCAGTCTGTTAAAGGTCCCACTTTGGCTAAGGTTATGATCTCATGGTTTGTGAGTTCAAGCCCCATATCAGTCTCTGTGCTGACAGCTCAGAGCCTGGAGCCTGCTCCAGAATCTGTGACTACCTCTCTCTCTGCCCCTCCCCTGCTCATGCTCCTGTCTCTCTCTGTCTCTCAAAAACTAAATAAGTGTTTTTTTTTAAATAAAAATCATTCCTACCTAAAATTTTCCTGTATTATACATATGTATACCTTGATACCACAGCTTTCATAAAACCACTTTTGTTCTATGAGTGGATGCCAAATTATCGTTGCTTAGGGAGGGATTCATGCGAGGGACATACTAATTTAGTCATTGTTAAAGTCCCTCCCAAGTGTTTTTCTTTTATAGAGAGAAGAATACAACATTATAAAGAGCCAGGTGTGAGGAAGTGGGGAGAAATCTGTGTGAACAAAGAGTAGATTTGAGAGTGATTTACCCTGAGGCCAGCCCATCTTTCAGGAGAGGTCCTTAAGGAGAATGCATGCTGGTCTAGGCTAAAGGTGGGCTGGTGGGCCAAAGATGATGGCTGGGGAGGACAGAATTCCAGTCAGAGTTTGGTTGCCAAGCATTTTGTTCCACTTGATCAGTGGGAATGCATTTTGTTCCTGTTGATCAGTGGAAACAATCAGTGGAGCTAATCATTTATGAGGCAAAGAATAGGAATCTGGAAGGTGTGTGTTTGGCCTTGTCATAGGGAACAAGGAGTCTTATGTCATCCCTGTCTAATTCACATAAGAATGATGGTTCTCTGTAGTAAACCATTTTCTGGAACACAATGAGTAGAGGGATTTCCTAACCTTCACTGTTTTCCAGGATCACAGTGTTCAAGTAAAGTTTGAACAAACTTTGTATTTCTGAAAAAATACAAAATACCCTATGTTCATTGGAATCTAATCTTTTTTTAAAAAAAATGTTTATTTTTGAGAGAGAGAGAGAGAAAGAGAGAGAGACCACACAAGAGGAGGAGCATCTGAGAGGGAAGGAGACAGAGGATCTGAAGTGGGCTCTGCACTGATAGCACAGAGCCTGATATGGGGCTCAAACGCATGAACTGTGAGACCATGGCCTGAGCCAAAGTCTGATGCCTAACTGACTGAGACACCCAGGCACCCCTGGAATCTAATCTTTTTTTTTTTTAATGGTTTTTTAACATTTATTTATTTATTTTTGAGAGATAGAGACAGAGCACAAGCAGGGAATGACAGAGAGAGAAGGAGACACAGACTCCTAAGCAGGCTCCAGGCTCCGAGCTGTCAGCACAGAGCCCGACATAGGTCTTGAACCCACAAACGGCGAGGTCATGACCTGAGCCAAAGTCGGACACCCAACCGACTGAGCCACCCAGGCGCCCCACCCTGGAATCTAATCTTAAAATCAATTTTTAGATAAAGGCCTTTCTAAATACAATGAGATATAACACAAAGAATCATATAATTTTCAGATTTTAATGTATAAATCTCTAGAAGTGATCTATGTTTACATCAATAGCTACTTTATATATGTAGATTCTTCAGTAACTGAATAGGATTATGTACACTGACCTACTTATTCCTTAAAGAACTGCTCATTTCTTACTTGACATTTTAGTTACAATTCAGTTCTTTATAATCATGTTCTTTTTTTCCAGCTTACTTTTAGTGGAACCACCTTGTAGTTTTACTTGTTGTAGAAAAAAATTATTTCCATTTGCTGTTGACTAAATGATTTAATGAAAAAAAAACACATACCAAAGCCTGTCACAATATTTAACATTCCATCTATGTTTAAATAACAAAAAGATTGGGGAAAAAAGTTTTTTTAAAATACTGTAGTTAAATTAATTGTCTTTGACCTATCTTGAAAAATTATCAATCTTCTTTAATGTTCTGTTTTCTTAATAGATCTAAATAACCTTATTTGTAAAAAGAAAATAACAAATGACTTCTCAGGATACTGTAGTTAACTATGATTCCTTGAAATTTGGCATTTGTTATCAATACAGCTATAACACCACCACTGATTATTTAGAATCTATGTATGCTCTTCATCATATCAAAGGTTGACACTTTCATTGCTTTTAATTAGTCCTGTTCTGAACACAGTAATATAGCTATTTAATTCTTATTTAGCAAACTAGAAACTCTCTAAGAGAACTGAAATACCTAATTAGGGACAGAGCTAAAATTTAAGCATAGGTCTTTTAGAAACTAATGTTGGTGCATTATCCTTGGCACTAGTTGAAAATAGTTTTGGTGCATTTTTTTTTCCAGCCTGATTCAAGGGATAGGTTTATAATTTTATACAGCCTGCTTATACCTAAGTTCAGTAAGAAGATCCTCAGCATGTTTTGAAAAAATAAGATTAATCAAAAAAGTCAGTTTTACAGAGGTAATGCGCTAGGTATTTGAGAGTTATATGATTGAATATTACGTCTCTATGTATTGGGATTTTGTGAGCTAGTAAAGGAGGCACGAGTGTATAAGGCAATTATGGCACAAGAAGGTATTTATTGTAAAGCTGACATAAACAATGTATGTGGAAGAGTCTGTATCCATCATCTTAGTTGATTCATGGTAGAAAATATAAGCACATGTTTTATAATTTCAAATTTATATATTAGGACACAATATATAACTTCTCAGAGTTTTAAAATGAATTGCCTAAGGTTATACAGCTAAAAAAATGTGTAGCCATCACTCAAATTTGTATTGTCTGTTGCAGAATTCCAGTGTTCTCTGCTATGTTGAATTGTCACCTCACACAGATTCATAGGATGTGACAATCATTATTTTTCTATCATGTTGCGCACCTAAAGATGTGGATTATTTATTTCACAAATAATAGAAATTATGCATTTGATATTTATCACTTCTTAGAATTAAGGAATAGGTTCACATTAGTTTTAAATGTTTACAGAAATTTGACTTAATATAGTTAGTTCCTAACCTATTTCCAATAATTTATATGATGTCTTAGAGTCCAAACACTTATGGTTTTTCCATTTCCCTTTAAATACTTGTTACACATGTTCTAGCACAGCTAGATATAAATTGGCAAATTAAGCCCAGTTTCCTCATAGATAACATTAAAAATACCTTTGAATAAAACCAGAAAATAATTTTTGAGTTATCCTTTTTGATTGTTTTAGCTGACTTATTTTAACAAAGGATTGTTAAAGGTTTCCTTGCCTTATAAAACAATTTCTTTTATTTATTTATTTATTTATTTATTTATTTATTTATTTATTTATTTTTTAATATATGAAATTTACTGTCAAATTGGTTTCCATACAACACCCAGTGCTCATCCCAAAAGGTGCCCTCCTCAATACCCATCACCCACCCTGCCCTCCCTCCCACCCCCCATCAACCCTCAGTTTGTTCTCAGTTTTTAACAGTCTCTTATGCTTTGGCTCTCTCCCACTCTAACCTCTTTTTTTTTTTTTTTTCCCCTTCCCCTCCCCCATGGGTTTCTGTTACGTTTCTCAGGATCCACATAAGAGTGAAACCATATGGTATCTGTCTTTCTCTGTATGGCTTATTTCACTTAGCATCACACTCTCCAGTTCCATCCACGTTGCTACAAAAGGCCATATTTCATTTTTTCTCATTGCCACGTAGTATTCCATTGTGTATATAAACCACAATTTCTTTATCCATTCATCAGTTGATGGACATTTAGGCTCTTTCCATAATTTGGCTATTGTTGAGAGTGCTGCTATAAACATTGGGGTACAAGTGCCCCTATGCATCAGTACTCCTGTATCCCTTGGATAAATTCCTAGCAGTGCTATTGCTGGGTCATAGGGTAGGTCTATTTTTAATTTTCTGAGGAACCTCCACACTGCTTTCCAGAGCGGCTGCACCAATTTGCATTTCAAATTCAATAATCACTTTCTCTATTGTAATGGCATAATTAGGTTTGTTCTAGGTCATGGGCAAGGATAAATATCAGAAATACTTTTAACAGACTACATGAGATTTTACCCTGTTATGAAGTTAGTAAGTGAACCTGCCATAATTTCATAGATTCTGACAGAAGACAGAAGACTCTTGGTTCAGAGACAAAAGATTTTACTACGGCATAGAAAGAAGCCTGAGTTTCATGTAGATAAATACTCCCTGTGCCCCTCAAAGTCCCCTGGTAGTGATACAGAGGCAGACCTAGTTGGATATTGCAAATTCAATGTTTTGTTTTGTTTTTGTCATAGTGAGGAAGCTTGATTATGAAACACCAGTGTTATGAGGAGCTGCTAGCAAACATAACCTTTGTTTAAGAGGAAGATAGTGTCTTTATTATCCTCGCAAGGAAAAATGTCCATATTTCCACTCATATCTGGCCCTAAAAGATTTTGTTTTGCTTCAATTATATGTGGCCATCCACTTTGTGCTTAAAATTCCTCAATAAAGATATACATGGAATCCTATGTATATCTAAATACTTTGCCTTCTTGGCCAGTAATCAGAAATGAGAGAAATTAGGAGATAGATATTTTTCAGAGGTCTAGGAAAAATATATATGGGCAGACCTACAGTAGTAGTAATATAGGGTGTGCTTTTAGTGTCAAAGAATTTCCTGCAAAAAAAAAAAAAAAAGCATTGCTGCCAAATGCTAGTGAATTATGTGATCAAGATGACTTTCCCAGACACTGTCCCTGACATTGAAGCTTCTGTGCAATAACCTATGAATGAGGTAATCATTGAAGTAGAGGTGGTGGCTACGTGTGGGCTTAACCTTGAGGCATATTATTCTTTAAGGCTACTCAATTTATAAAAATTAAAAAGAAATCTACCACACAATTTACTGCCACTGATTAAAGTCCAGACTCTCAGAAGAAGACACTAAAGCTAAGAAATCAATATTATACAGTGCCTCAAGGAGAATAAACAGCTATTTGGTGCCAACTTGATTATGTCCAATTTATTCAAATCTGGAAAAGGCATCAATATTTTGACTAGGCTTGACAGATATTCCTGGTAAGTTTGCCTTTTCCCTGAAATGCCTATGCCAGAACTAATTTCCAATGGCTCACTTTGTCTCATTTGCTGATTTGAGATTGTTCTATAATATAACCTTATACGAAGGGACGTCCTTGACAGGAAAAACTATGTGTCAATGGGCCCATGACCATAAGCACATTTTTTACGGCATATACAACATCACATACTGGATCATCCTTGCCTTGAGTTTCCTTTCTGTGTGTGTGTGTGTGTGTGTGTGTGTGTATTAACCTTTTTTTCTGGTAAGAGTAATTACCCAAATAAACCAAGCATAATCTAGCATTTATCCGTCTCCTCCCTTACCAAATAACATTTAATTACTTTTTGTATCATCCTATACAGTCTGGCATATCAAAAATTTTGTACACATAATTTAGTCAGCTTTTTTATTAATGCTTTCTTAAATATGAATAGACCACCAAAATTAAAGAGATATTTGAAGAAAATATAAAACATGAAAATAACAATCAGGAAAATGCATGTTGAGGCATATAAACTATATTTCTATATTTTAATAAACTAATTTGTATTTTTAGAAAGACTTTATAATATAAATTCATACATAAAGAGAGTGTGATAATAGAAAACAAAACTAAACACCATTAGAAATTAAAACAGGATTGTTTAAAAAGAAAACATTCCATATAACTTTGGAAGACACAGTCAATGCTCTTTCGTAAATGGAGATAAGCCCCCCCTCAACAGAAAAAAAGAAGCAAATGAAGAAAAAAGATGAGAGAATGGGAAAAATTGAAAGGAAGGATGAGTTGTCTATCATCTAATAGGAATTGCTGGTAGATAGAAAGGAGAAATTGTGTGAGAAGACATTATTAAAGCAACAAAGGGGAGATAATAGTCTCTTTAAAAATACACACACACAGGGGCACCTGGGTTGCTCAGTTGCTTAGGCCTCAGGCTCTTGATTTAGGCTCAGGTTATGATCTCACAGTTTGTGGGATGGGGCCCCATGTCAGGGCACAGAGCCTGCTTGAGATTCTCTCTCTCCCTTTCTCTCTCTGCCCCTCCCCCACTCCTGCGAGCTCTCTCTCTCTCTCAAAATAATAAATATTTTTAAAAATGTTTAAAAATAACACATGCACATACACAGAATTAAACTATTAAATATAGGTCACACGATTCCAAGTCTTTTTTTTAATGTTTTATATATTTATGAAAGTGAGCACAAGCAGGGGAGGGTCAGAGAGAGAGGAGGACAGAGGATCTGAAACAGGCTCTGTGTTGACAGCAGTGAGCCTGATGTGGGGCTCGAACTCACAAACCACAAGATCATGAACTGAGCCTAAGCCAGAGGCTCTACTGACTGAGCCACCTAGGAGCCCATTCTACATGTCTCTGAGGAAAGTTCTGCTTTACTTACATTTGTTTTATTAGAGTAGAATTGATATACAATACAATATCCTATTAGTCTCCAGTATGCATCATGGTGTTCAATATTTTTATATATTATGAAATGATTTCCACAATAAGTCTAGTTACCATTTGTTATTAGAGTATTATTGACTATACTCCCTAAACTGTACATGACATCCCCGTGATTTATTTATTTTATAACTGGCAGTTGAACGTCTTAATCCCCTTCACCTATGATGCGTGCCCCCGATGCCCATCCCCTTCTGGTAACCACCAGTTTGCTCCTTGTATCTATGAGTCTGTTCCTGTTTTGTTTGTTTGGGTTCTTTTTAGATTCCACTTACGACTGGCATTTGTCTCTCTCTTCCTTATTTCACCTTATAATACTCTGTAGGTCCATCTGTAGCTGTTGCAAATGTCAAGATTTAATTTTTTATGGCTGAGTAATATTCCATTGTATATATTTACCACATCTTTTTTTTATCCCTTCATCTATCGATTGACACTTGGGTTTCTTCTATATTGTGGCTATTGTAAATAATGTTTCAATGATATGGGATATACATATCTCTTTGAATTGTTTTTATTTTCCCTGGATAAATACCCAGAAGAGGAATTGCTAGATGACATAGTAGTTCTATTTTTAATTTTGGTAAGGAGATTAATTTTATAAAACAACCAACCATATTACCAAGGAAATTGTCAAAAGGAGGCAAAGCTACTCAAAGTAGTGAAATTAATGAATAATGATCCAAGAACTATGACTTCAGGCAAACAATATTTTAAAATTAAAAAGTGCAAATTCTTAATTTATACTAACTACAGTTACACTATTATACTTCTAACTTTAATTTTTCTAAGTATGATGAAGAATATTTTTTCATTTGTTTTTGTAAAGTAGATTTTAAACGAAGGTTTGCATATTACAAAACATGAAAAGATGCAAAAATGGTTTAAAAATCTGAACCTTTTCCATTACTTAAGAATCATGATTATTTGATGAACATTAATTTGGCATATAGATTTTTATGAATATTCTTCATTAAGTGAATTGTCTTTGGTATTGTTTTTAAGCAATATTGATTTTATTTTTTTATTTTTTTAATTAAAAATTATATTTAGAGAAAAAGAGAGAGAAAGCATGTGTGTGGGGGGGAGGGACAAAGACAGAGGGGAGAGAGAGAATCCCAAGCAGGCTCTGCGTTGAGCTCAAGCCAACAAACCCTGTGATCATGACCTAAGCCAAAATCAAGAGTTGGACGACTGAACCACCCAGGCACCCATAGGCACCATTAATTTTAAATTATTATGCCTTTTCTCAATCATCCCACGACATAGGAACTGATGATGGCTTGGCTTATTTACAGCCTAGTGACCCACTCAAAACAAAAACAAAAACAAAAACAAGCAAAAAAAGAAAACAACAAACCAAACCAAACCAAAACAAAACAAAAAAACAAAAAACAGGTGATTAGAGCTCATTCATCAAATTTTAATTCAAGATGATCAATAAATATATTACATAACTATTGTGAAAATTCTAGACAGAATGACAGTAATCCTTCATTTTCTGCATTGATTATTTGCTGTGATCATTCTTAGTATATTATGCCTAAATATTCTCAAGATATTTCTGCCTTTCTTTTGCATTATACTGGTAAAAATACCATTTCCAGAGCTAACTTGTAACTAGTGTTTATTTTCTCTCACTTAAAGTCAAGTGCAAAGTAACTGCTGTTAATGAAACTATGAAGGACACATAATTTGCTGCCCAAATTAAAACAACACAACACAAAACAAAACAAAACACTTAAAAAAAACACAGAAAAACAAAAAATATTTAATTGAAACATTCCATATACAAAACTTGAATTGATTGGTTTTCTTTCCTAAGAGAACAATAATTTATTTTAAAATTGCAGTTAAGAAATATAGTTGGCTATTTTCTCACCCAAAATTATTTTAAAGAATATGGTAATGTACTTTCCTTAAGTGATTTTTTGTATGTATAAAGGAAAAACAAATTTTAATGGCTAACAAACAGCATGAGGAGCTGAAACACAAATGGGAGAGAAACATACTTTGGAAGCTAGTATAGTTTATCAAGTAGGAGTAACAATAAATATAGAATTGTTGTAGGAGGAGAGCTCGGAACAGTTAAAGAAATATGAGTTAGGATTTTCAAAATAAAAACGAATAACATGCATTTGAAATATTTAAATTACCAAAGAAGGATAAACACATTTGGTTTTACTTTTTTTGAATGAGGACAAATTTTGATAACATCTGTTCTTTTTCTGACATTAACAGTTTTTTTTTTTCCTAATGTGCAAAGAATCTTATTTGGTATTGTGAGTCAGTGATATTAAAAAAGTGCTTGAAATTTTCTCTTTTTCCTTTTCCTCCTGTTCTTTTTATTTTAATCTCTGTCTCTGTCCCTCCCTTCCTCTCCATCTCTGCTCCTCTCTCCCCTCTCGTCAATGGTATAAAACACTTTGTTTTTATAACTTTAAGCATTATTCCAAATGTTGGATAGCATTAAATGTTTCATAATGACTTGCATATTAAATCTGATTATTGTTAGATTACTTAATTACTTTAAGAAGTACTAAGAAGTAATATTTTTAGTTTTTAATGTAATGTGTATTTTGACTTAAATTAAACTGATTGGATTAGTCTTATAAAAACATAATGAAAAACAGAAAGTTCTAATTTTTTGATTATGCAAATTTCCTGCTTTATTTTTCACTTTTATTTAAATATCTGTAGAAGTGTATCTTGTAGTTTTACAGACATGAATTTAATAAAGTACACATGAACATCATTTATAAAACAGCAGAAGATATGACTCCCATGGCAATTTGCTAAACTCAATAGTATCACCTTTATTTTTTTCTTCTTCTAGTCTTTGATTTTTAAATTCAAGTATTCATTTAACACAAAAATACTTATTCAGGGCCCCCATTTATAAATAGATGTTTTGTCCTATTTTAAAATAATATTTTGAAAATATTTTAACAGGTGTATCTATTTTAAAATCAGTGGTCTTTTAAAATATGTATTTTTTTTTTTTGCTACATTAAATAGGATTTTTTTCTGTTTTAGGTAAATAGCATTTTTTATTAAAAACATTTTTTAATGTTTTTTTTATTTTTGAGACAGAGAGAGACAGAGTGTGAGTGGGGAAGAGGCAGAGAGAGAGGGAGACACGGAATCGGAAGCAGGCTCCAGGCTCCGAGCTGTCAGCATAGAGCCCAACACGGGGCTTGAACTCACAAACTGTGAGATCATGACCAGAGCCAAAGTCGGACACCCACCGAACTGAGCCATCCAGGCGCTCAGTAGGTAAATAGCATTTTAAATATCAGAAGTGATATAAAAAAAAAAAAAAAAAAAAAAAAAAACTACCAGAACTCTTATTAAGGTTATTGGAAGTCTGACCTTGTTTTTCGTACTATTCTACGTCATCTATTTTTTAAATATTTATTTATTTTGAAAGACAGAGAGACCCAGAGAGACATAGAGAGCATGTGTGAGAGCAGAGGAGGGGCAGAGAGAAGGGAGAAAGAGAATCCCAAGCAGTCTCCTCACTGTCAGCCCAGAGTCCTATTTGGGGCTTAATGTCATGAACTGCCAGATCATGATCTGAGATCATGACCCGAGCCAAAATCAAGAGTCAGCTGTTTAACCTACTGAGCCACCCAGGCGCCCCCATAACTCTTTTTTTAAATAAATGTATAATTTCATGATCCTAAATACATAAAAATATCTTTAAAATTTGGAGACAAACATCATTTTTATTAAAATATCATAAAAATTAAATGTCCATAATAAAAAACAGTCAATAAAATAATTTTTAGATTATTTATAATTAGTGATAATATAAATACTATAATTTGGTCAAAATAATGACAAAATTATTTGTTTTATAATACTGTCTTGAGTCTACATACACAAACTTATTTTACCTCTCCAAACTCTTTAAGAAGGTTGTATTTCTTATAATTTCATAGAATTAAAAAAAAAAGTCCCACTGAAGAATGCGGATGATTTATAAGATAGATATAAAACCAACTTGTTTGAAAACTCAGAATACCATGAAAGCAGCCATATTTTGAGGGGCCTGCATCCTGAACTATAGGGCAGTTCCATAAAACTCCTCATAAAACTATGCAAAAAATTGGTGCGACAGATGGAGAAAAATATTCATGAATTTCAAAGAAGTCACATGCAGATTATTGCTTGACTTTTGATATAATTATGATCTAAAAACGATTGTCATCTTATATGCTGAAATAAGAAAACTGCCAACTTAGAATTACCAGCCTTTGACAGTCAGATAAAATATCTTACAAACATAAAGAAATTAATTTTTCTTTATTTATATTCTAACACATATGAAAGTGTGTTGTTCAGAAATAAGAAATGTTCCTTTGAGTAGACCATAAATTCAATAAAATTAAAATGAAATTAATGTGAAAAAATGAAATTTAATAAAAGCAATGAGAATATTTTAGTAAATTTAAATGAATATTGATCAATATAGTAATACTAAAGTATATATTATATGACTAAATATGTTTGTCAAATAAAAATGCAAGGTGAAAATAGTCTTTTATGGCAGAAGAAAGGTGATATGAAATAAAGTGCTCTATTTTAATAGAAGTAACAGTTAAAGACCTCTAAGTCTGATAGAACCGTAAAGTGACAAAAATCCACAATTATATTGCAGGATACTAACATATATAATAACTGATGGAGCAATAGTTTAAAAAAAGTAAATGTATAGGAAATAAGAACAAGGTGCCCATAATTATGAAATGATAATCATTTTCAAGGGCATATGGAATACCTACCCAAGTTGATCATATGTTTATCCATCAAGTAATATCAATAAATTTCAAAGTACTTATATCAATGAATATATGTTCTTTAACTATAGTGGGACTGAGCTAGGTATCAATCAATAAAAAAATTAAATTAAGTAAATCCTGGGGCACCTGGGTGGCTCAATCGGTTGGGTGACCAACTTCAGCTCAGGTCATGATCTCTGGGTTCATGAGTTTGAGCCCCGTGTTGGCCTCTGTGCTGACAGCTCGGAGCCTGGAGCCTGCTTTTGATTCTGTGTCTCTCCCTCTCTCTGCCCCTCCCATGCTCATGCTCTGTGTCTCTCTGTCTCTCAATAATAAATAAACGTTAAAAAAAATAATAAAATAAGTAAATCCTCTCCGGAAATAATCACCTAAAATATTCCATAGGTAAAAAATAAATGGTACTTAAATTAAAAAACAAACTGAGTGATGATTAAGATATGCCATGTAAAAATTGTAGGAACCACCTAAAGCCATACAGAGAGTGATTTTTAAATTTAAATGTATATTGAAGAAAATAAACCCTGAAAATCAGTGGTCTAAAAATATAGTTTTTGAAGTTAAAAAATATATATTAAATTCAAAGAAAAGTAATGAGTATATTAATATATATAAGGGAAGAAATTAATGTGATTTAATGCTGATATACAATAGAGAAAAAAACCTAACTGTTGATTTTCTGAAAAGACTAGTTGATTAATAAACCACTGTGAAATTCATCAAGGAAAATAAAAAAAAAACATAGAAGACACAAAGATCAATATCAGAAAAGAAAATTTGATATCACTTTAGATAAGAATAAATTTGAAAAGTAATAAAACATACAAAGTACTGTAAGAGCACAACCTATGAAGCAGACATAAGAAATAGAAAAAATAAGCAGTTGCAGAATCATTGAAGAATTAAAGCCTATAAAAAGTAAAAATTCTGGGGCACCTGAGAGGCTCATGTGGTTAAGCAGTGAACTCTTGGTTTCAGCTCAGGTCATGACCTCAATAGCTCATGGGTGTGAGACCCACGTGGGGCTCTGTACTGATGGTGTGGAGCTTGCTTGGGATTCTCTGTCTCCCCTTCTTTCTGCTCCCATTCTGTGCTCCTCTCTCTCTCACTCTATCTCTCAAAATAAATAAGTAAATTTTTAAAAAGTAAAAATTCCATGGCCTCAGGCCTCACTATTTAATTCTTCCATACAATTATAGAATAAATTATAACAGTATTATGCAAATACTGCATAATTTGTTTTATGAGGTCATAGGATCTACATACTAGGGCCTGACAGGACCATTATAAGAAAGGCAAATTGAAGGCCAATATCTCTTTGCATATTGATGCAGATAATACACACTCACGCACAGACACACACACACACACACACACACACACACACACACACACGGAGCTATAACTTGATTTATAAAAAAGAAGACATCAATACCATGTGAATTCATGTCAGGGCTAAAATTTTAATTCAACATTTGTATCAATCAATGTTTTCTATGAAGTTCATGTAATATAGAACTTATGTTCATTGGATGTAAGAGGTGGTAAGAACCCTTAGCAAGCTAGAAGAAGATAACCTTTTTACACAATAAAGGTAGTTTCAAATGATCTCTGGCAAAACTCAGGCTGAGGGTGAAATATTGAAAGCTTGAGAGTCAGACTGAGAAGTCAATACATACTCTCACAATGTGTATTCAACATTGTAATAGAGACCTCTGGATCTGTTTAAGATATGGAAAAGAAAGTAAAGTTATAAACATTTAAATATGATTAAGTAAAATTGCTTTTATTCATAGATAAAATAAGAGAGTGCATTAATACAAAAACTGCACAGATACAGATTTAGCAAGGTCACAGGAATATTAGGTAAATATGCAAATATAATTTGTATTACCATACTCCAGCCCAAAAGAGAATAGGAATTAAAGAATATCATTTATGATAATATCAAAAACATCAAATGCATAGGAATAATTTTATAGTAGATGTGCAAAATAAGTCAACACTACACTCACTATAAACCATGATTGAAAAAAAATGAAGAAAATCTATTTATTGGAACAATATGCCATGCTCATATACTGGAAGAAGTTAACATTTAAAGGTGTCAGTTAAGTTGATCCATACAGCTGTAATAGGATTCAAGACAGTCCTGATAAAAAATGCTGGTTATTTTGAGAGAGATTAAAATATCTTTCTAGAAATTATATAGAAATGCAGATAGCTAGAAATAATGCTTGCAGAAGGAAAACAAAGTAGAGGGGCTTAACTAATATATATTAAGACTTATTACACCACATTAATTAAAGATAATGTTAAGCGAGAAGCCTGATGTAAAAATTCTCCATGCTCTGTGGTATCTATATACCAAGTTCAATGTTGGGAAAAATCAGTCTAATGTGCCATAAGCCATTATAGTGACTACATTGTGGGAAGAGGGGATTAATAATGGTTTTTCAGGGGCCTGAGGTGGCTACTAGGATGCTGCTAATCTTCCATTTCTCTACCTGAATCATGGTTATATCAATGAGTTCACATTATGGATATACACTTATCCAAGTACTTATGATTTTTGCATTTTTCCATAGGTATATTATACTTCAGTAAACATCTGTTTTAAAATGTGTATTAGATATGTCTGACTGAATTCACTTTACACATGCGAAAACTGAGTCAAGCTAAATAACTTTGCAAGTTTACGGTTTATCACTGTCAAGTCTAGTATTCAATTACTTTAATTCCATCCAGTGTCTGTGTTCTTACACAAAAATTATACTTTCTCTGGTGAAAACCTGAAGCTTTTTATTTATTTTTCTTTTTTTCAATACCCATCACCCACCCTCCCTCCCACCCCCCATCAACCCTCAGTTTGTTCTCAGTTTTCAAGTCTCTTATGCTTTGGCTCTCTCCCACTCTAACCTCTTTTTTTTTTCCTTCCCCTCCTCCATGGGTTTCTGTTAAGTTTCTCAGGATCTGCATAAGAGTGAAAACATATGGTATCTGTCTTTCTCTGTATGGTTCATTTCACTTAGCATCACACTTTCCAGTCCCATCCATGTTGCTGCAAAGGGGCATATTTCATTCTTTCTCATTGCCGTGTAGTACTCCATTGTGTATATAAACCACAATTTCTTTATCCATTCATCAGTTGATGGACATTTCGGCTCTTTCCATAACTTGGCTATTGTTGAGAGTGCTGCTATAAACATTGGGGTACAAGTGCCCCTATGCATCAGTACTCCTGTATCCCTTGGGTAAATTCCTAGCAGTGCTATTGCTGGGTCATAGGGTAGGTCTATTTTTAATTTTCTGAGGAACCTCCACACTGTTTTCCAGAGTGGCTGCACCAATTTGCATTCCCACCAACAGTGCAAGAGGGTTCCCGTTTCTCCACATCCTCTCCAGCATCTATAGTCTCCTGATTTGTTCATTTTGGCCACTCTGACTGTCGTGAGGTGATATCTCAGTGTGGTTTTGATTTGTATTTCCCTGATAAGGAGTGACGTTGAGTATCTTTTCTTGTGCCTGTTGGCCATCGGGATGTCTTCTTTAGAGAAGTGTCTATTCATGTTTTCTGCCCATTTCTTCACTGGGTTATTTGTTTTTCGGGTGTGGAGTTTAAAAACCTGAAGCTTTTTAAATGGAAAAAAAAAGGAAATTAACTTACTTATTTGGTGAGAAAGAAGAGAAAGATTAGAATTACTGGAAAGCACTAAATTCAAGAAAGAAAAAGTGTCATGTATATCTTTCACTGATCCCCACGTTAAGTCTTTCATGATAAAGGCTGAGAAAACACATTTACAAAAGTTTCCGAAGTGAGATGATTGATGGATTTAACACTGACCTAATCTCAGAGCAGTTTGTTACTTTAGGCTAAGATGAAATTCTTTTGATTTTTCATATAAGAACATCATCATTTTTCTAAGTTTTCCATTCAATTGTGTGTGTGTTCGTGTGTGTGCGTGTGTGTGTGTGTGTGTGTGTGTATGTGTGTGTGAAGATAGTTTATAACCACTGAATATGGCTGTCAGTTTTACATGTTTATGATTGTCTGTATTCTTGCTTACTGCCTGTCTATATTGGGTGGATTATTTTATGCAAAAGTTCGCTTGAAATAGTCTAAGTCTTTCACTTTTGTCAACAATTTTATCATAATAAAGATTCATTACAATGTTTTCCTTAGATAAAAATATATGTAGTTTTTTTTATACCACATTAAGTTAAAAAAGAAACGCATGCTAAGAATATATATGTTTATAACTGACAACTTCAAAACCTTAAATAAGTAAACAGAAAGTCATGATGAAAAACTGATCCAGTGACTCACAATTTGCTCTGTTTCACTATGAGTAGAATAGCTTTCTCAGAGGGTGGATATTAAGATCAGGGGGTGTTTTATACAAATTGCTACTTTTGATTCCTCCTACACACAGTGTGACTAAGTGGTGTTACCTTCCATACATTGGTTCTAAAAGAGCATAATGAATTAGTCTACTCAGTTAATGAGATGGTGTCCTCCTCCCACCTCCCCTTAAAGTTTTCCACATGAACTTAGGAAGAGCATCTAAAACTGATTTTGAGACTTAAATATCAACATTTATCAATATCTATCTATTATTAATAGAACACTGTAATGAAGATTAGAAGGTTCCAATTCTACTAGTAGCCCAAGATTATTTGTTTGACCTTGAATAGACTATATTAATAATGAGAATGATACAAATAACATCTAAATTGATGTGCTTTTTAATGCAGTGCTTATTTGTTTTAAAATTGGATGTAGCATCTCTTGGGAATTTACTTTTGTCAAACCATCTCCTCCAGACATGAATTATTTGGAAATGAATAAGAGATACTATTTTCTCTTCCTAGGAGGTAAATCTGGGAAGCCTTTGTTAAGACTTCTTCTCTCCTTCCTCATGATACCAGATCTTCAAAAGAAACTATGGCAATGGATGAGGGTTAAAATTTAGATTACTTCCAAACAAGGCTTTCAATTTAGAAATCTACGGTAATATAGACATTTTAACATATTACCCCAGAGGTTTTGGGATGGTGTAAATTGATGATTAGGTAATTGAAACTGATCAATAGATAAGAATTAGAAAGGATATCTGGAACTTCTGGATAAGATTTGTAATATTGTTTTGGACCTACAAAGGGAAAGATTAATACATCCCACCTTTTTTGTCAGAAACACAAACTCTCACCTCAAGTAACTTAGAAGTGCCAGATGTGTTTTTCCTTAATAAATGACACTTTAATAATTGGATATGATTCCATTCTATCAATATTCCAATATATTGGCCATTTATTCAATGTTTATTGGATATCTGCATTATTTTCCATTCCACCATTATAGATAGATGATGATAGATAGATAGATAGATAGATAGATAGATAGATAGATAGATAGATAGACAGACAGATATAATTAACATCTTTGTACATATTTTTCAGCAGAACTGATTAGATAATGAAATAATATAGAAAAAGGGGTTTTTAACATTTTTCATCTCTAATTTCGCTAAAGAACAATATATTAGACAAATTATAAATGTTTTAAATGGCAGAAGTAAAATTTAAAACTAAATATAATATTTAGAGTAGCAGATGAGAATAGAGTGTAGACTGATTTGAAAATAAACTCAATATCAGTATGTGACAATTTTCATTATTATACAATAAGTGACTTGACTGAAAATAAATATGTAAAGATTAGTGATTATTATTTTATCCATCATGGTATAATTTCCATTTCTACTTAATAGAGGTACTGTAGTAACTTGCATAAAATTTTTCCAACAATTTTTCACATTTAAAATTTTATTTGCATTTTTAATGTTCTTTATTAAATACCATGAAGCATCCAAAAATATATTAACATAACAAATCTACTAATTTCCTGAGGCAAGTAAAATTCATACTATCCCCCAATCAATGACATGTTTTTCTCTTTTAAACTTAATGTGACCGTATATATGCCTTACATTTTTCATAATATTGCCATTGCTATCTATTTAATAATTAGACATTGATGAGAGTGTGCTTTCAGTTTTATAATTCTGACACAATCCAATTGTAAAGAAGACAACAAAGTTAAAAGAGGTTATTCCATTTCATGATGGCAACATAGGAAGATCATGAACTCACCTGCTCCCACAGACAAACTGTCTACAGCTATATATGGAACAATTTCCTGTTAAAAAAAAAAAACACATAAAGACTGGCTGAGTGATGACTACCTATTGGACAGATGAGAAGAAAACCACGTCACAGTGGGTAAGAGAAACTGGGCACAATCTTGCAATAAAACAACTCCCAGTATTGACCTACAACTGGGAGAAAACTCAAAACCTGAAGCTTCTCCTCAAGGAGCAAAGGATTCAAACCTTAGGTCAGGCACCTCAACTTTTAAGACCTGCCCCTGAGAGATGAGCTTCCCTCCCAACATTTCACTTTGAAAACCAACAGAGCTCATGTCCTGAGACACAAGATGGTAGCATTCAGAGAGCCAGCTCTTAAAGCCCCTCTCTTCCACCCCTACACCTGACACACACACTCACACTTACCCACCCCAGGGCCCAGTTCAGAGGTAGCTGATCATGTCTAGATTTACAGTGAAGGAGGCTCATTTGCTTGTATTAAAGTGTCACCCTGAAGGTTGGGCATCTAATTTGGTATACACATCTGGGAGCCTGTTCCAACACTCACTGAGGGTGCAAACTAGCAGGTGCCATCTTTGCACTCTCTCTTTGCCATGTTTCAGAACACCAGTATCTTTCAGAAGGAATATTTTACATGCATCTGGTGCCTCAGTCTTTGTGGCTGCTCCCCAGGAGACACTCGTGGCTGCCTGGCTCTGAAGGCTAGGGGAGCTTTTGTTCCTTGTCCCATGGGATTGTAATAATGGGTATCACCCAGAAAGGAGCTCATACCCATCTGGCAATTTTTGTGGCTACTGCCAAGGGACAACTCTACATCACCTGCCTCTGGCAGCCAGTGGAGTCTATGCTTGTAGGTACCAGAGGACTGTAACCTACAGACAAAGATCTCTTTAATATCTAGCACCCTCCCCTCCCCCCACAGAGTGCAGCAAGAGGCAACAGACCAAGTAGTTTAGTCTTTCCGTGAAGGAGACTTATTAGTTAATCACCATGGCTGTGACCTGAGGGCCAAGCTTCTAATTAAACACACATCTAGGAGCTGACTGTAATCCTCTCCAGAGACCCCAGAGAGTAGACCCTGTTTTCCCACTCTTCTTTCGCCTTGCTCCAGAGCACCATTGTCTCCTGGAGGAAAATTTTACAGGCAGCTGCTTTTTTTTATTTTAATCTGGTGCCCAAGGGTTTTTTTTTCAGTTGCTACCCGAGGGATGCCCCTTGCCTGTGTACCTAGCTATGGTGACTAGAGAAGGTTGCATTCCTGAGTCCTATAGGACTGTGGCAATCAAAGAAGTGGTTCTTGGAAGGCTTCCACTCCCAGAGCACTGCGTAGACAGCAGACTGAGGCACACACCTGTCTTTCTGTGTAGGAGGCCTCTTGGCTTATTCTGGACTTTTTGACTGAGTCGGGCTTCAGGTTTGGCACACATCTAGTGGCCTACAGAGTTTTTCTCAAGGAGTGTAGGCTGTGGACACCATCTTGGCATGCTCTCTGCCTTGCTTTGGCTTGCTGATATCTCCCAGAAAAAAAACATCCACTAAGCTCTGGTTTTGTCATTGCTACCCAAGGAACACTGCCAGATTGCCTGGAAGGCAAGCCTTATACTTACAGTCCCACAGCACTATATATATATTTGCATGCTTTTAAAAGTGCTGCCTGAGAGTCTGGATATTGGAGCTAAAGTAAGCATTTCTATAATAACTTCAATCTTTCACCATTAAATGATCTGTGCACATAATTCTTCTTGCACAAAGAACTTACATATACTTCCTGAAAGAAAACTCAACTATATGTACTTCAAACTCTACGACTTCGTGGTTCTACATGATCCTCCCCATATTATTTAGAAAGAAAAAAATAGATAACTTATACACACATATATGCATAACATGTTCACACAAATATATTCACACAAATTATTCACACATGTAGGCATAAAGAGCTTTCACAGGTCAACATAGGTAATATATTATAAGCTGAATTGTATAATTTATTAGAAAGAAACCTAGGCAAGTTAACTGCCTACAAAATAACCAGTGATTTGAGATATACCTAATAACATGAACCTGGATGGTAAAGGAACATCTTCCAATCTGCCAGGCCAAGGTCTTTGCATTGCAACATCAGAATTGTCAAACTAACATTGTCAAATTGAAAATAACACTCATTGCTAACTTCTTTTGGATTCTCTAACCCCAGGACTCCGAAAGGCTAGACTCTCAGAAATCGCAGCTAATAGGTAACAGGCAGAGAACTTCTCCTTTATTTGGACTTTAAGCTATCCCTTTCCCTGCTCATATTCTGGAGAGGTGTAGCGCAAACTTCTCTCTTTCAGAGAGTTAAGCTAAAAGAGGCAAAATGCAGCCAATGTATAAGCATTAAACATTTTTCTATAATTTTCCCATAACATTATCTTGGTTGAAATATATTCTGGCTCTTATAATGGAACAAGTAAAACAAGTCATTTTTCCATGCATATGTTTTCTTTTGTTTCTGTTTTGTTTTGTTTTAGCTCATAAAAAGAATCATCAGTTTTCCTGTCCAATATCTCCAACTCTTTGCTGCCTATAGACTGCCTACTTCTGTTAAGCCAATGCCAAAATTTTCAGGTTTTGTTATATGCAACAATCTACTTTCAGATACAAAGTTTTCTGTTGGCAGAAATTAAGTTGAACTGACCATGATACAAAATACAAAATGTTATACAGAAGTGTATTTATTTCTAGCATAAAAACTGTATGAGTAGTCTAAAGCACCAAGATTGTCAAAGAAAAAGGCTTATTCTGTGTTGTTGCCAACCAAGCTCAACTGTGACTTTTGACTCCTTGCCCAAGATTGTTCTTTAATCCCAAAATATCATGTCTATATCCCAAATAGTAGGAATGAGGATGTAAAATAAAAAAACTAAGGGACAGCCTCACCTCAAGGTCTGCACTCACAAAGCAGAGCCTGCTTGGGATTTTCTCTGCCCCTCACCTGCTGGTGTGTGCCTTTTCTCTCTCTCCGTCTCTCTCTCTCTCAAAATAAATAAATAAACTTCAAAAAAAGTAAGTGACCAAATGGAACATACCAGATATTCTTAGGAAAGTTTCCCTAAGTAATATTTCTATATCATTAACTGAAATTTCACTCTGTGGACTGAGATGACACAAAGGAGGACTGGAAATGATTCATTAGTCCAGCTATTCGTGTGGACATATGATATTTAGGCCATATGATATTTAGAGTTTTTGTTGCAATGGAATAAGAGGGAATAGATACTAGTGATTGAAAAATAGCCTTTGAAGAAATGAACAACGTAATAGTATGGAGATAAGATATGGTTTCTGACTTAAGAATGAGTGTACTTGTTGTGGGTGAAGTAGTAGTAACCTATCTAATCTTGGCTGGTCCTGAATAGTGCTCAGCCTTTCTGTCACATCTAACTGCCTTCCCACCAATAATTCTGTTTTTTAATACCATTCACACAGAAAAATACATAAAATATATGTTGGAGTGCTCCCTTACCTGCAAAATAAAGCAGTGGGATTAGATCGCCTATAAATTATTCTTTTACTATCCTATGAATTTCTTTTCTAGGAGTAATGTACTTCTGTTATTATTCTAATATTCACTAAGGATTTCACAAATCAGAATACAGTTGTTGTTGTTGTTGTTGTTGTTGTTGTTTTATCTTTAACTAAATTACACACTAGTGACCCTACCTGAAAGTTTTATGGGTTCAATAAATTTTTAATGAACAAATGTACATTATATTGTGTCTTCCTCTGGTCATAGCTAGACCAAGCCTCAGATAGAGTTTGGGTTACAAAATCCAGGATAGCATAGTTATTGTTGGACAGAGGGAAAACAGGTAATGTTAGTGGTACTGGACTCGAAAAAATCTGTTTTCATGGATGAGTTTCCAACCAATGATTTTTGGTAAAGTACACCTAGAAAATATGAGAGAAAAATAGGTCAAGGAAGAATTGGACTTTCTGTGAAGGATAGTAAAAGTAAATTTAAAACTAAGTGATAATAGGGGTACCTGGGTGGCTCAGTCAGTTAAGCATCTGACGACTTCGGCTCAGGTCATGATCTCACAGTTTGTGGGTTCAAGCCTGTCAGGCTCTGTATTGACAGCACGGAGCCAGGAGCCTGCTTCAGATTCTGTGTCTCCCTCACTCTCTGCCCCTCCCCCACTTGTGCTCTGTCTCTCTCTTTCTCTCTCAAAAATAAATAAACATTACAACTCAGGCGATGACAGATGTTGGCAAGAAAGAGGAACCCTTTTGCATTGCTGGTGGGAATGCACACTGGTACAGCCACTCTGGAGAACAGTATGGAGGTTCCTCAGAGGATTAAAAATAGGACTACCCTATGACCCAGCAATTGCCCTACTAGGTATTTATCCAAAGGATACAGGTGTGCTGTTTTTAAGGGGCACATGCACCCCAATGTTTATGGCAGTGCTATCGACAATAGCCAAAGTATGGAAAGAGCTCAAATGTCCATCAATAGATGAATGAATAAAGAAGATGTGGTTTATATATACAATGGCGTATTACCTGGCAATTAAAAAGAATGAAATCTTGCCATTTGCAACAACGTGGATGGAAGGAGAGCAAAATTAGTCAAGAAAGACAAATATCATATGACTTCAGTCATATGTGGAATGTAAGATACAAAACAGATGAACAGAAGAAGGGAAGCAAAGATAATATAAAAACAGAGAGGGGGACAAAACATAAGAGACTCTTCCTTTTTATTTATTTATTTTTTTTATGTTGATTTATTTTTGAGGGAGATAGAGCACAAGAATGGGAGGGGCAGGGAAAGAGGGAGACCCAGAATCTGAAACAGGCTCTGGGCTCTGAGCTGTCAGCACAGAGCCCGATATAGGGCTGGAACCCATGAACCATGTGATCATGACCTGAGCTGAAGTCGGACGCTTAACTGACTGAGCCACCCAGGTGCCCCATAAAACTCTTAAATATAAAGAACAAACTGAGGGTTGCTGGAGGAGTTGTGAGTGGGGGGATTGGCTCAATGGGCAAGGGGAATTAAGGAAGACCCTTGTTGGCATGAGCACTGGTATTATATGTAGGGGATGAATCACTGTATTCTGCTCCTGAAATCAAGGTACTATAAGCAAATCCCCTTGGGCAGAGAAGGAAAATGCCTTTATGTCCTTTGGAGTATGAAGAAATGTCTACAGTGAGCAGATAAGACAGGCTCCGAGTTAATCAAGTGAGGTTTTTATCTTCCTTTAAAAAGTATAAACATAAGGTCATCCGTTCTTAGGTCTCTTGACTTTTCAATCACCATTAACTTCCAAAGTTTATTTTTTAACCAAGATTTCAGGTTCCTTTGTTTAGAAAATCCTCACTGCAAAAACATAAAAATCTTTTCTCTATTATCTCCCAGTGGTATGTGCATACACCTGTGAAACTAATCACGTCAAGTAAGGTAGGGAACATACCTGTACTGCCAGAAGTTTCTTCATCTTTTTATGTAAATCCTCTCTACTGCCTCTCCTGTTCCACCTCCAATCCCAGGAAACCTCTTAATTGCTTTTGTCACTGTTGATTATTTTGCAATTTGTGGAATTCTATTAAGTAGAATCTTAAAAGTATGTCCTACTTTTCTTGATGGAGTTATTTTCTAACAAATTTAAATAGAAGAAATTTAAGTAAATTACTTTAACTAACAGGTCTTAATAAGATGAAACAAAATTGTACCCTAGAATGAATTTTTTTTAAATTTTTTTTTTTTTCAACATTTTTTATTTATTTTTGGGACAGAGAGAGACAGAGCATGAACGGGGGAGGGGCAGAGAGAGAGGGAGACACAGAATCGGAAACAGGCTCCAGGCTCCGAGCCATCAGCCCAGAGCCTGACGCGGGGCTCGAACTCACGGACCGCGAGATCGTGACCTGGCTGAAGTCGGACGCTTAACCGACTGCGCCACCCAGGCGCCCCTAGAATGAATTTTAAATCTAGTAATGAATGTGATCAAAATCCAAAGTATGACCTTAACAACCTATTACTTCACTATTACATTAAAAAAAAACTAAAGTCACGTTGTACTGAAAAAAAAAAATCATCCATTTTGAATAGAGTCACATATAAATGAGAGTAAAGTTTGAGTAATTTTTCTTTCAAAGCTTATTTATGTTTAGTTAATTTCCAGTTTCTACTCCCTCAGACTTGAGTATTGAAGGAGAATTCCACCAGCTACCTCAGAAAATAAATGACTATAAAAAAAAAAAAGTTGAAAAAAAAAAGAAAGTAAATGACTAACATTAACTAAAAGTAAATAAATGAATAAATAAATAAATATTAAGATTTACATAGTTTGGAATACCAAATAATACTTTGACTAGCAGTACACTGAAAATATTAACTAAATTTGATCACACTTAACAGTGTTCATCCATATTTTTCAGACAATGGAAAGCACTATTAATTTTCTTCTATTTGATTTAAAATATTATAATATATACACTTGAAGTTTAATACAAAATATTTTGGAGTGAGTATAAGGGAAGGTGTATTTTAGTTTGGTTTGCTTATAAAAAATACTTATAATTTGAGAAATTACTTAATATTAGTTTACTCACATATGGAAATGAGGGATTTGACTTGAAATTATTTCCCAAATTCCTTTTAGAAATTATTTTTATAAAAATACTTTGTAAACTCAACAATTGTGATTTTGTTGATATTATTCACATGACTAAATATCCAATAAATATCCCTTGCTATGAACATCTGAGCAAAGCCTATGCTAGCAAAATTATTGAAAAGAATGAGCTATTATCTGGATAATGTAGACCATCTTTTTTGAAATCTATGTTAAAGGCATTAGGTAGAATACATAAATGTTATGTGTCCAATGTTTCCTTCCCCCCAGAACAGGAGGGTTAAAAACAGAATAGAACTGAACTCCATTGTCATTTCCCAAAAATGACATGATATACATACACAGTTCAGTAAAGGGTGTATATCTATTGTAGTCATGATTACATAGGTATATGCGTATATCAAAACACATCAGATTTAATGCATTAAATATAACACATGTAACTTATTGTGACTGAAATATATTATTAATATTCTTCAAGAAATAAAACAAGTGAAAATACTAATATTAATATAAGCCAGTTCCTGTTAAAACCACAATATATTACTGTTATTAAGAAGTATAAATAAATTGGGGCACCTGGGTGGCTTAGTCAGTTAAGCCTCCAACTTTGGCTCAGGTCATGAACTCATGGTCTACGAGTTCGAGCCCCCCATTGGGCTCTGTGCTGACAGCTCAGAGCCTGGACCCTGCTTCAGATTCTGTGTCTCCCTCTCTTTGTGCCCCTCCCCTGCTTGCACTCAGTCTCTCTCTCTCTCTCTCTCTCTCTCTCAAAAATAAATAAAAACATTAAAAAATTAAAAAAATAAGTGTAAAGTTATTTTTTTCAACATCAAAGATCAGAGATATAAAAATATAGTTAAGATTAATATACTTGCCATTTGATTCCAATTCCTTTCTATTTTGTCATTCACAGTGCTTCACTGGGCTTTTTTTTTATCACTTGTGTAATTAGTATAATCAGTGTAATTTACTATGTTGATCTGATTTTAGGAATTTATTCTTTAGGTTATTAAATATTTATTGTTTGCATTAACGTGGCTTTCAAAGCTTTGTTTGTTTGTTTGTTTGTTTAAGTGTTTATTTTTCAGAGAGGGAGAGACAGAGAACAAGTGGAGGAGGGGCAGACAGAGAGGGAGACACAGAATGCAAAGCAGGCTGCAGTCTCTGAGGTTTTAACATAGAGCCTGACTCAGGGCTCGAACTCACAAACCGTGAGATCCTAACCTGAGCTGTAGTCCGAGGCTTAACTGAATGAGCCACCCAGGCGCTCCTCAAAGCTTTTTTTTTCTACAAATGAAGAAAAATGTTAACCAAATAAATCTTACTGGCTGATGTAATATACTGCATACATTATGACACTAACAAAAGGAAAATAAAGTTTATACTTTCAGAAGAATACTAGTGCTGACTCCAATCCCAAACTGACAGCAAGACTCATGATCTAACAGTCTGGGAACTGGAGAGAAGAGCACAAGCATCTGGAATTACGTTAGTGAGACACAGTGAAGATGAAGTATCATACATTATTTTGGCTTTTAACTAAATTTATGATAATTAACATTACTAGTGGACTGCAGTATTAATAAATCCCTCTAGGATTGTGTGTGTGTGTGTGTGTTTGTGTGTGTGTGTGTGTGTGTGTGTGTGTGTGTGTGAGAGAGAGAGAGAGAGAGAGAGAGAGAGAGAGAGAGAGAGAATCAGAGACAGAGACAGAGAGGGAGAAAGGGAGATATTGACTGATTTTATTTTCTTTCAGGATAAGTGATGGGGTTTGGGGGTGATGGTGAGGTTCAGAGCTGACGGCCAAGAAAGAATTCTTGAAGAGGTCTTTGGTGCAAAAAGGTGATTTTATTAAAGCACTGGGACACGACCCGTGGGCAGAAAGAGCTGTGCTGGGTTATGAAGAGTGAAGAGTGACTGATTATACCCTCAGGTAGGGAGGAGGTTAGGGAAGCAAGGTTTCCAGGACCTTGAGGGGCTAGCTGTTGTTAGGATAACATCATTTATTACTGTTTAGTAAAACATCCATCATGAATGAGACCCTTCAAATGTATATCAGGGGGTCATAAACTTGGAGTATGATTGCCAGCATATATCTTGGGGGAATTAAAATAAAGGAAGTAGGTTTACAAGATCTTGCGGGGTCAGGATAATGTTAAGGCAAGATTCCCTTTTGCATCATGGAGGCAGCTGAGCTCCTAGAGGAAGGTCACTCTGTTTCAAAGACTTATCAATGGGCTTTTGGCTAAGGGAATTTAATTTCTCATTTGCCTTAGTGTTTTCCACATCATGATGGCAAGCACTTTAACCCTTTTCCTTTGTTTTGGGTAGCCAGGAGTGTCCGAGGAATATCACACATATTTCACGTGTGTGTGTGTGTGTGTGTGTGTGTTTGGGAGGGGTCGGATGTTGCTAGCTGGTACTTTGCTTTCAGCTTGTATTATGCTCCCTCATCAATAACTAGTTTAGACCATCTAGTGTTCCTGGAATGACAAGAGTTTCATAATCATTTATACTAGCAAAAACCAGGACATCCTAAAGAGAAAAAGATATGACTTTATTTGAATTTTTCATAGAAAAAGACGCAACATTTTTATGTGCTAGTTGGCATTAAATAAAGTGTTTTAACAATTTTGGATCTATTATTTCTTGATTGAGCCAGTTTGGAAATAAAATGTCTATTTGATTTAAATTATCTAGCAAATTTTTTTTTTTGTCAGAATGAAGTAGGAGTAGGAGTTTTTCTTCGTTTGGCATGGCCCATTTTGAAAGCTCACACTCTGTGAATGTTGATATTATTATTCGCATTCACTTGCCAAATATAGTACCTTTTAACCAGAGTGGATAATACATATTAAAATTATTAACAGCTGTGTGAATTTTAGCAAAAGCAGCCATAATGTGACAATCAAACAATATAGTGTACAATCCAGTCTTTTAAATTCATTTTCTTGTCAAACACTGGGTGACATATGTGTCATATATGCACATTTTGTTTTAAGAAATGTTTGGGGTTTGTAATCTAAGCACTGGATTTGCCATGTGTAGATTCAAGAAATTTGAGGTTACACTCTCAACTGATGTGAATTTGATTAATTTTTATTGGTTTTTTTCTAATTGTAATAATTGAATGAGAAAGTAACTTCTTCAAGGTCCTTCAGAAAATGCTTTAAAATATGTTTGCTCCATTTTAAAAAGATAATAAATATTGTAACTTTTGTTATTGTTGTTGCCTTAACATTTTCACATTCTGGGACCATTTACTAAACCTTGCTATAAAAGAAAAGTCAGCAGAAGTGATTGATATATGTCAAATGTATTAGGTTTAATTTTCTATAAAGTAGTGTTTCTTTAACCTCTGGAAGATCTTGTTAATATGTCCATTCCTGTTTAATAATTCAAAGATGGGACCTAAAATTCTTCATTTCTAACAAACTCTCAATCCTATGGTCTTGATGCATAGATCTTATATTTACTAACAGTATTATAGAAAGCAATTCTTATAAAAATATTTCTACAGTGGTATATCCCTGTGAGACAACCAAAATATGTGTCACTTAAGGAATTACAAATAATGGTCATTTGTAGAAAGTTTTTGTTTTGTTTTGTTTTGTTTTTACTTAGTAATGAAATTAAAAATAAAAATGTTAAAAGACAACTTTCCTTTGAGTTTTGGAAGAGATGTTCATGTGTATATTATTAATTTTGGTCACTAATGACAGGACCCACTAGACCTCTTCAACATGAAGGCAAAGACAGATGGAAAGAATTTTATCCACTTGCCTAACCAAGTCATTACTTCAGAAAGAACACAGATTTTAACTCAGTGGATGGAAGTTTGTTGTTCTGAATTCTTTTCTTCATTCCTTTAATGATATATTTGCCTCATCTAATATTTATTTTCAAGCTATGTTATTATCTCATAATCTGCCAGTTTGGGGTTCTCTCATATAACTAGAGAATGTGGTAGAAATTTTGTCTCGTTGACATATGTTAAGTTGAAAGATGTTTATATGGCATGTCTGTACCTCATGTCATTTACTTATTAGGAAAGTGTTTTTTATTTTCCATTAATTAATATATGTATACATTTTCCCATATTTGGCAGGAACTGGAGACTTTACCTTTGAAGATTCTAATTCCCCAGTGTCTACAGGGATGGGGCTCCCTGTTCTTCTAATCTTTCTCTATTTCATTTATCAGGTGATCATGGATGCTTCAATTTACTTTATACTGAACCATTTTTAAAGATTAACTGCTTAGAGTTTTCTATTTATACTGTGTAAAATTTCAGCGTGGAGAGTGAGTCATGATTGCTTACATATTACCGCTGATGACTCAAATTTTCATCTATTTTTAATGGCTGTGTATGCATAGACAGTATGTTAAATACTATGTTCCTTTATTTAACTTGGTGCTAGTCACCCAGTTGAAGTGAACTCACTCAAGTCTAGTTCTCTTGAGTATTATGTTATGTAAATAATGTGTCATATATCTGTTGCTCCAAGAATGTAAACAACTAGGTTCTGCAAGATTATTCTACACAAAGAAGATAAACGGAATGACAGTGTTTTTCTGAGTATATTCAATGTATTTTCTATGGAATTTTGTTTTTATAAGCAGATAGAGAGTAGGGGTAATTATACAGAATATCTGTATCTTTTAAAGCATAAAGAACTGCCTTTGAAAATAAGTGTCTTACTGCAACAATATAATTTTCATAATTAAACATGTTATTTAATAGATTGGAGCTAGTTCCTCAATCTCTATATTTTTATGTGCCATAACTAAAATGGTTTTTAGTCTTAGAGGAAAAAAATCAGAGACAGAGAAAGGGCTTACTGAAGGAAAATTGGTCTAGAAAGAAAAATATGACTAACTCTGTCATACAAAATACAAAACAAAATTGATAAAAGTATACTAGTAAAAAAATGAAATATCTAGCTCAATTAATTTTGTTCTAATGTATAAACATATTGTTATAGATTATTAAAGTAAGGTCTCAATACTCAAAGACATACCAGTTTATGAGTGAAAAGAAGACAATATTATAAAACACAGTAATACAATCTAGCCTTACACAAGGGCCATAAGTATCTGTTTTGCCCTCAGTTTCCATACTTTGTTTTCAAGTATTTTTGTAGCTTTATATCATTTAACATGGGGCAAATCTTAATACAATTGACTCCTGAAAAAATGTGGGGATGAGGAATGCCGGCCCCTACACAATTGAAAATCTAGTTATAAATTTTGATGCCCTGAAAACTTAATTGCTAATAGCCTACTGTTAACTAGGAGCCTTATTGATAACATAAACTGTCAATTAACACATATTTTATATGTTATATGTAATATACACAGTATTATTACAATAAAGTAAGATAGAGGAAAGAAAATGTGAATAAGAAATCATAAGGGAAAGAAAATACATTTACAGGATTGTACTATATTTATCAAAAAAGAAGTTCTTCTATAAATGGACCTGCACAGTTCAAACCCATGTTGTTCAAGAGTCAACTATAACTTTCCCCAATTGAATATAAGTAATATTGATTAGTATCTTATTAATATCCATAAAAAATGAAGCATTATTAAAGTCTATATATATGTAAAGAGGATTGGGAACTACTCATAAAAATGTTGCTCATATGCTCAAATCTCAATTATGCAAATACTTAGTTTAAATTTTCATGGTAGTTGACCCTTAGGTCTGATTTTAGGCATTCATTCTCATGTTTATTAAACATTTTTCTCTTGCATTGATTAGACATTTTCTATATTCAAATGTAGGAATTAATATTAATGTGCGTATGTAACTATATCCTTAGAATTTAAAATAAATCAATATTTGGTTATTATAGTATAGCTAATAGAGATGCTGTGGGTTTTTTTTATCCTTTAGTGTTACTTTCCCTTAAAAGAGAATGATACTATTCAATACTTGAAAAGCAACAGTTAATTGCTTTTCACAAAGTTCGGGACCAAAGTATAGTATACAAGATCCGTTATTATTTCACTTTGCTCGCAGATTATTCTGCCCTCAGATACCTCTTAATTGCTTCCTCGCTCCCTTTTGGTCTTTACGCAAAGCTCAGCTTTTCAGGAAGGGTTTCCAGGTCATTCTAAAATTTCATGCCTATCTCCATTTCCATAGCTTATTTTCCTCTTTATTGATATGTTTTTTAACAGATCATGAAATTTACTTACATATGTTGTTTATTGTCTCCCTCCTCCTCTAAAATGTAATTGTGAAAAAGGTTAATGGTTGTTGTTTTCTTTACTTTAGATATTCCTTTTGTATTTCCTGCAACAATCAATGCAGAGTATCTATTCAAAAGTATTTGCCAAATGGATGAACAGTTGAAATAATAAATAAATATATGAGTGAAATTGAATATAATTCAAGCAAACATGAGATAAGCTTCTCACCTAGTTCTTATAAAGTTTAATTTTTTGTCTAATGGAACTATAATAATATGCAACATTACAAACAACACCAGTAACTTATTTTATAAAAATTCAAATTATGTTTTTTCTGAAAGATTGGACTATCCTATTATATTAAAATACAAATAAATTGATTATACAAATAAATTTTCATATTTCACTAATTTTTTTAATAAAATAATCACAACTTAGAACAGATCAAGTTATGGGGTGCCTGGGTGGCTCAGTCAGTTAAGTGTCCAACTTCAGCTCAGGTCAAGATCTCACAGTTCATGAGTTTGAGCCCCACATTGGGCTGTGTGCTGACAGCTTGGATTCTGTGTCTCCATCTCTGTCTGCCCCTGCCCCACTCACATTCTGTCTCTCTCTCTGGAAAATAAATAAACATTAAAAATTAAAAAGAAAAAGAAAAAAAGAACAGATTAGTTTAGATTTTTCTTTCCCTTACTTTGGCTGCAACTTTAAGTTGACCTGAGATGACTGAACATACCTTAAGAACCTTACCTTAAAAATAAAGGGTAATTTATTGCTGATAAAACATTTTTGATCTCAGAATAGTTACACATATGAATGCATGCACACACACACACACACACACGCACACACCAGTCAAGTTTTATGTAGATATATATTTGTCAAACGATGGCATTCTACTACTATTATAAAAGAATTAAAGAATCCATCATATTTACATATAGCTCTATCACCATGTATGATTGGTTGTTGATGTAAAGCAAGATCACATTTTTTTGGATAGAACAAATCCTGTTTAGTATGCCAAGTGAAGCAGAAGCCTTCAGAGAAGGAGCTAGTAAAGTTCTTTCAAAACAGAAGTCTAGTAAAGTAGAAACTGTATGCAATGTTTAAGAATTAGAAAAATAGAGTACCGAATTCTCTACTTAAAAGTACTTAATCTTTTAAGTTTTTATGATTGTTGTTTTTTTTTACTTCCACACATTTTATTTGCTTGTTTGTTTGTTTTTATTTGAATATAGTTGTCACACAGTGTTACATTAGTTTCAAGTGTACAACATAGTTATTCAACTACTCTACACCTTATGCTGTGCTCATCACAGATGTAGCTACCATCTGTCACAATGCTATACAATGCTATTAGAATATTATTGACTATATTCCTTCTGCTGTACTTTTTATTTCTGTGACTCATTCATTTAATATCAATCAATGATCTTGATAACAATTACCCAACAATACATTTTTGCCAAGTTATGTAATTTATTTTTATGTAAAATGATGAATAAATATGTTTATATTTATGTTTTATATATATATAAATAAATAATAATGTTTTATATATAAATATATGTTTATAAAGATTTATGTTTATATAAATAAATATAAATATAGACATAAATAAATATATAAAAATATATTTTATATATTAAAAATATATTTTTATATATTAAAATAAATATAAATATAAACAATAATATTAAATATATTATATAATATATAATATATATTATATAATATTATATATTATATATTATATAATTATTTATATATATATTATATATATTATATTATTATATTATATATATTATAATATATATAATATATATATTATATATTATATATAATATAATTATATATAATATATAATATATAATTATTATTATATAATAATAAATATAAACATAAATATAAATATTTATGTTTAAAACATAAATAAATATGTTTTATATTTATATAAATATGTGTTTATATTTATATTTTAGTTTCCTAGGGCTGCTGTCACCAATTGCCATGAACATGGTGGCTTACACAACAGAAATTTATTCTTTTATACCTCAAGAGGCCAGAAGTAGGAAATGAAAGTGTTGGCTTCCTCTCAAGGCTCTTGGGGAGAATGCTTGTGTTTCTCCTAGCTTCTGGTAGATTCAGGCATTCCTTGGCTGCACCACTGCAATCTCAGCCTCCATCCTCACATGACCTTATCTTCTTCTGTATGTCTCATCTCTTTCTGCCCCTCTCTTATAAAGATATTTGTGAAGATATTTAGACCCACCTTAAAAGCCCTCAATACCAAAGGAGGGCATGCAAATATGGACAAGGCCTGACAAGACCAGAGTCTGAGCTAGATAAGGAGGGTGTCCACGCAGAAGCAAGGCCTGGTATTCAGTTTCAGAACCTAAATGCTTGAGGTAACTATTCGGTGAGGTAGTCCACCATGGACTCTGAGCTGTAGAGCACATTTTTCCTGAGTGTGCCAGACTAAAAGTCTTATCCATCTCCTGATAATGAATCATATTTGTAGCTGCTCTTTTAGGACTAAATAAGTCAAGCAGGTCATAGCCTGACTACCTTCTGACTAACTTCTAACTTCCTCAGAGAAAGGGGGGCTTGATTATTTGCTGCCTTCTATAAAGGTTGCTGCTTAATCAATAGGGACTGTTCCTGCAGCCCTTTTCTTCTCTCCTGTAAAGTAATCCACCAAATGTACATTTGCTATCTGTCCTTCTATGTAACCAAGGGAATTGGGGTTTAGAAAGCTATAGCATATATGTTGACACTCTGGCTACTGAACTGCTATGTCTAAAGTCTTTCACCTTATATCCAGGAGTCTTATGTCTTCTCTCAGCTTCCATGAAACTGTGGCAGGTTAATTTTGTTAGCTGCAAGTGGGGTAAGTCATCAGGCCCTTCCCACTTAATGGAGAGTTTTCACACATGGATTGCCTCATCATGAGGGGTCAGAGTCCAAGCTGAATGGTGTCTGGAATGGCATGACAGAGTGAGGAGGACATCTGTGAGGACACAAATCATAGCATGGAGTGTTGGTGTCACTTGTAAGCCTGGGTGGCAGAGAGACAGATTACTCAAGGGGTCCTAGCAGTGGTTCAGCTGTGTGTCAAAGGGTAGTTACATGGGGGAGAGAGTGACAACAGTAATAGCACACTGATTAGATATAGGGGCATTTATCAAATAATTAAACTGAATATAGTCAGTCTGGTCATTGTTGTTAGTACAGTGCTGAGATTATGAAAATGGTGAAAATGAAAGTGGATGGTATTGGATTGGAATGGGAAGTATCATTGTTAAATCACAGTAATGAATGCATATAGATAATTATAGAAATGAGTACAGATGCAAGTATGTGTTAATACATGTACATGGGTCTCTCTGTGTGTCTCCGTGCATTCTCTGTTTCTGTGGAGACTTGGATCAGTGATCTCTAAATTAATAACTACAAACACAACCAGTACCATGATTCCTTGGGAAAAAGTCTGATTATCTAGGGTCTGATTATCTAAGGATAGACAGGAGCAATACAAGATGAACCTGTACCTCTTTGTAGTGTGAGAAATAAAGAATTACTCAACTAATGAGGGGACATATCAAACACCTGAATAAACTCCCACTGGCCAGACTTGTATAATTTGAACCTCAAAGAAAAAAAGATTACATAGATTAGAATCCATTAGACAAATAGGATGTCATGAGTCCATACTGATATAAATAAATATGAATATATTGAAGTTAGAAAAGAGGATACTGATATAATATTAAGTGACTCCTATAAAACAGCTAATTAAGATGGGGTAAAACTAACTTCATATTGAGGAAGTTTGGCAGACTTCTTAACCAGGCAATCAAAATGAATATCATTGGGGTGCATGGATAGCTCAGTCAGTTGAGCATCCAACTCTTGATTTCAGCTCAGGTCATGATCTCATGAGTTGTGAGATCCAGGCCCCGCATTGTGGTCCACACTGGGCTTGGAGCCTACTTAAGATTCTCTCTCTCCCTCTCCCTCTGTGCCTCCCCCACTCACTCTTGCACACATTCTCTCTCAAAAACAACAAAACAAAAACAGAGTGAATATTATCAATAATGGTACAAATCAAAGTTGTAGATTCTATAGCAGTACATAATCTGAGGAACACAGCACCATTGCTGCAAATTTCCAAAGATGCACAACTTGTACTAGTCATGAACAATCATCCGATAAACCCAGTTTGCAGATCATACTACTAAATAATTGGCCTCTAAAATTCAAATGTAACAAGACTATGAAACTTAAAGAAAGTCAAAACTGTTTCAGACTAAAGTAGACTAGAGATTGGCATTAAATTGCATATTTAGTATTTTTATGTAATTGTTTATTTGTTCAACGTCTGTATGTCCCATTACAAAGTAAGGTTGGTAAGGGTAGGAGCATTGTCTCATTCATTTCTGTCTCCGCAATGCATTGAAAGGTGTCAGGTACACAGATTCTCAATAAATGTTTGCTGAAGGAAAACAAAATAAAATCAAAATTAAATATTCAAATAAAATAGAGAAAAAAAGAGACAAAATAGACTAAAGGCGTAACAGCACAATGCAGCAATAATTCTCAACTAGGTCATTTTTCTATTAAGAATATCTTTAGGATGATTGGTGAAAATTGAGGCGTATCTATGGGTTAAACGGTGATACTATATCAGGGTGCCTTGGTGGCTCAGTCAGTTAAGCATCCGACTTCCACTCAAGTCATGATCTCACGGTTCATGAGTTCAAGCCCCGTGTCGGAATCTGTGCTGACAGCTCAGAGCCTGGAGCCTGCTTCAGATTCTGTGTCTCCCTCTCTCTCTGTCCCTCCTCCACTTGTGCTCTGTCTCTCTCTCTTTGTCTCTCTCTGTCTCTCTCAAATATAAGTACACATTAAGAAAGTTTTTTTAAATAAACGGTAATAATATATCAATAGTAATTTCCTCAGTGCTGCTCTCCACTTCGTGGTTTCTAGGAAAGTATTTGTTAGAAGGAAGTGCAGGGTAGCTTCAGTGTACCAGAGATTGTGTTGCTCCTTCAGCTAAAGGTGAAAACATAGATATATTTATTCAAATAATTGGTTAAAATATAGTGTTTTTGACAATATACTCATCCCTTAAAGAAACATTTAAAATATTTTAATATGGAAAAGAAAGAACTTGAAAATTTCATATTTATATTTATAAATGTTTATTATTAAATATTGCATTATGCAATACTGTATTTTTACAGAAGTAAAATTCTGTCTGAGACATGACTGTGTATTCTCAGCAGGAGTCATTCTGGGCCTCTAAATTTGGCTTTTTAATCCTACTACCTTGTGCTGAGTCACAAAGGATTCTATGATTGTTTCTCCATTATTATTCATTCCTACAAATATCTCTTTATTTATCAGTTAAAATATTCTTTTTTCTACATATTATTTTCAAGCATATCAACCTACTAGTATCTAACTAGACTGTATCTACATTACAGGTTAAAAGCAAATAATCTGCATTGCATGAAATTATTTCAGATGGCTAGCCCTCTTTTCTCCTTTTAATTGAATTTGTTCTGAGTCACAGAAAAGGAAAAAATGAATTTTAATTATTTTTTCTTATTTTGCTCAATTGATTCATACTTTTTAAAAAAAAATGTGTGAAAATTCATCCAAAGAAATATATTGCAGTTGAAAAACAGTGTGAATAGAACATTACTTTTATTTATATTTATTTATTTATATATTGTGAATATTTATTTATAACATTGTGAATATTTATTTCACATGTGAATATTTATTTATGAATATTTATTTATATTCATAAATATTTATTTATGTGAATATTTATTTATAACATTGAAAAGAATGACAATTGGTTCTGTAGATGATATTTGGAAACGTTCATTACCTAGCAGTGTTGCATGATAGTAAGTGAATATAGAATATTGGAGCTTACTGAAAGAAGAGGCATTATGAAAATATAAAGTTGAACCAAATCAACAGTGCTTGTAGAAATCTTCAGTCTACCTAGTTGTATAAGTTTCTTATATCTGTGATGTTAAGGCTTTAAGGATGAAATTTCCCTAAGTTTTTTTTCTTTAATTCCCATCACCTATTTCATCCAACCCCTGACTCCCCTCCAGAAGGCAACCATCAGTTTGTTCTGTATAGTTAAGAGTCTGTTTCTTGATTTGTCTTTCTCTCTCTCGCTTTTTCCTTTGTTTCTTAAACCCTACGTATGAGTAAAATTGTATGGTATTTGTCTTTCTCTGAGTAGCTTTATTTTGCTTAGCAGTATACTCTTTAGCTCCATCCGTATTTTTGCAAATGGCAAGATTTCATTCTTTTTTATGGCTGAATAATATTCTTGTGTGTGTGTGTGTGTGTGTGTGTGTGTGTGTGTGTGTGTGTTTGTGCTGGGGGGTACAAACATACATACATATATACCACCTCTTCTATATCCATTTCTCTATCCATGAACACTTGGGTTGCTTCCATAATTTGGCTATTGTAAATAATGCTGCAGTAACGAAAGGCATGCATATCCATATGAATTATTCTTTTTGTATTTTGGGGAGTAAATACTTTTTCTTTTCTGATTGCTGTGGCTAGGACTTCCAGTACTATGTTAAATATGGGTTGTGAGAATGGACATCCTTGTCTTGCTCCTTATCTCAGAGTAGAAGCTCTCAGTTTCCCTATTGAGTATAGTGTTAGCTGTAGGTTTTTCACATATGGCCTTTATTACATTGAGTTATGTTCCCTCTAAACCTACTTCTTGAGGCCTAAATCTTTTTTTAATAGATTCTTTTTTTTAATGTTTATTTATTTTTGAGAGAGAGAGACAGAGAGCGAGCGAGCAGGGGAGGGGCAGAGAGAGAGAGACAAAGAATCCGAAACAGGCTCCAGGCTCTGAGCTGTCAGCACAGAGTCCGATGCGGGACTTGAACTTGTGAACTGCAAGATCATGACCTGAGGTGAAAATCAGATGCTTAACTGACTGAGCCACCTTGGCGCCCCTGAGGCCTAAATCTTAATAGGTCAAATAATCCTTATGTTACACAAACTGAGACACAGAATGGGAAAATAATTTTGGGGAAAAAAAAAACAATGTTTTGAGAGATGCCTAAATTTTGACAATATTTTGCAAACAGTGGGGGCAATGTTCATCTTATCAGCATCTCACATGCAGTTCACTCTTCATGTTCATTTCATCTTTGCAAGGAAAAGATACTCTCTTAGTAATATGGAAAAGGGATGAAAAGGGATTCCTTAAATAAGTTCTTTAAAACCTAAGAAGAGTTATATCAAATTTGTATATACAGTAAACTCTGAGATTTAGAGGCATTCTTCATAAATTGTAATATACTCTACTTTCTTTGAAAGAGATCTAGAGACCATACATTTATTTTGTTTTAGCCACTAATAACTTTAGCATTAAATTTAGTATTTTAGAACTGTTTTTTTCCTTATAAAGAAATATAATAATGATGTAATGGGTTCAGTGTAGCTGTACTTGTCATGAACATGGCATAAATGTAAACTTACCAAATCACTAAACTAACATAGTATTGTGTGTCAATTATACTCAAATTTAAAAAAAGAAGAAAAATACTCTGTATCAGAGCCTATCCATTATTTTAAGTATATTATCAGTCTTTCACTAAGTTGAGAGAAAATGTGTTCAGTTTGTGTTTTGCATGACATTCTGTGTGTATGTGTGACTATTAATGTGTTTTGTATTAATGACTCTCCATTATTTTTATTTCCTTCAAGGATATGTCCTATTTTGTAAACATCCTTTTCAAACTGAGGTTCCTTAAAAAGAATATAGCACTGTACTCTGTGTAATGAGTGCAGGACAGTGCTAGTACCATAAACCTCCTTGTTCTATTTCTACCTGTATTAATACAGCGACAACATGAATTAGGTTTTTTTTTTTTCAACGTTTTTTTTTTGTTTTGTTATTTATTTTTGGGACAGAGAGAGACATAGCATGAATGGGGGAGGGGCAGAGAGAGAGGGAGACACAGAATCGGAAACAGGCTCCAGGCTCCGAACCATCAGCCCAGAGCCTGCCGCGGGGCTCGAACTCACGGACCGCGAGATCGTGACCTGGTTGAAGTCGGACGCTTAACCGACTGCGCCACCCAGGCGCCCCTATGAATTAGGTTTTTATAGTAGCCATATTACAGGTGGAAATTGCTATTCACTTGTTTTGTTTATAGTTAAGGCTATCTTTTTATATGCTGTTATGAAAACATATTTATTATTCTTGTAATGTTATTTGAGGTCTATTAATCTCTATTTCATATTATCTTGTTTTTTTGGACATCACCTAGTATCTTTTTAAATACTGGATCCATTATCAAGGACATTTGCAATAAAAATATCATTATACACTCTATTCTATTACAACCATTATGCACTCTATTCTTTTTACAAAATGTCTCATTCAAGTTTTATTTCTAAAGAAACAATTTCTTTGGAAGACTTGTAACTAAAATATAAATTAAGTAACATATTCAAAACTTTGGAAAGTAACCTTGACAAATTAATAGGAGATTCTTTTACTTGTTATTAGAAACCAAAGCCATGGCCAGAATGTTTAATTTATATTCTTGCAATCTCAAGGTCCCAAGGATATTTAACTCCAAAATGCAATGTGAAACACTGTGTCAGATTGCGTCATGTGAAGATGGCTACTGCTTGCATCTTGTATTTTCTCATTTCACCTAAAAATTTCCCCCATAAAGAAGAGGGATCCCTGTCCTCTCATAGAATCCGTGGTGTCACTTATAAGCAATAGATCATGATACATATGATACTGTGTAAGTCTAATACTAGGTCAGAAGAGGTGATGCCACATCTCCAATGTTCACCAGGACATATGTCTTTGGAGACCTGAGCCCTTTTAAGTTGACCAGCTATTCTGAGAACATCATGGGGAGGAAACACACCAAGACTCAGAGTGGGTTCTCTGGCAGTCAGTCTGAGCTGAGATCCCAGCCGCCAGCCAGCATGACCTGCTGGGCATGTAAGTGAAGAAGCCTTCAGATTGCTCGTTCCTCAGCTCTTGAGGGGCCAAGTGTCTCCAGCTTACACTTCTGAATATCAAGCAGCAAATGCACATTACTCCAACTGTCTTGTCTGAATTACTACAGTCCATAGAAATTGGAGTATTGGAAAGTCTTTGTTTTGAACTGATAAGTAATTTGTTATGTGGCAATGGTCAGTGGAACATATCTTAAAACTATCCAAAGTCTAAAGGCAGGTAAGAAATATGACTTAGGGGAAGATAGGATTAAATCTTACAGTATACTAAATTCCAAAGCAAAATAAGTGAATATATTTGCACACACACACATATATATAAACACACATGCATATATGTATACATTGTGTGCATGTGTATAACATTTTTTTCCTCTGCTATCTGGCCTAATGCCATTAAAATCCAAAAGATATCTACTACATTATTTAAATATACAGTATATAATTTTCATAGTGAATACTTATATATAATCACTCCAGGTATGCTTAATAAAATAACAATACCATGTTGATTTTACATGCAGTTTTAGTGTATGGAAAACTAAATGAGCAAAAATTACTGTCATTGAAGTTATTTTGTCTTAATATCTGGTGTCTGAATATGCTTTCAAAAAGCCTTTGCTGTAACTCCATAGGTAGACTGATAAAACACATTTTTATCCTTTTTGTAATTAGTTACAAGAATATGAGTTAGCAGTAAAAAAACATTCGGTTGTGCAGTTTTTTTGTGTGTTTATGCAGCATTCCAGAAGGTCTTCAAGTTGCACTGGGTAACATTGTTGAAAATTTCACTGAAAGTTGAAATAAACTTCACAAATTTATGTTTATATTTGGCATATGCTTGTTAACATTTATTTTTTTCTATCTAATTTTTTCTTAATTGTTAATTTTATGAAATCTTCATGGATTTCATAAAGTAACCTCTGAATTGTTTCTATATATTAGAATTTTCAGAACCTGGCCTAGCCAAAATTCTTTTTTATGCATGATATTGGCATATTATAAAAAGACATAGGATTTCAATATATATATATATATATATTCAGTACTCACATTATCCTGTGCTTCACATTTGTGGGGACCTCCAATTCTTTGACCCTTGTACTCTGCCACTATACCCCTTGTTTAGTCTTCCTTTACTACTAACCATGGATTCATTTTTTTCAACCTTTCCCAGACTACCATTTTTTTACTCCTGCTATCCTTCTAAAGCACAATTCTGATTATAAATGAAACTACTTAAGAAAATTTTTATTCTGTCTTTACCCAATAAAGTGGAAATGATATATTTTCTTATTAAAACTAGCCAGTGTCACAAACATTTTATTAGTGTTAAAGAATCTAAAATACTCACCGTATTCCGTGTGTGTGTGTGTGTGTGTGTGTGGGGGTGTGTGTGTGGGTGTGTCCATGCGTTGAGGGATGGGGTATTGTGTAAATCAAATGAACTGTTAGTTACAAATTTAGACATAGCACATTATAATGTGTAAAGCTTTTCATTTGTAATTTTAAAAATATATTGAGACCTTTTATTGACTTGCAATTTACTTGAATAAGTAAGAAGTTTAGAAAGTAAATAGGAACATATTTATGTTACTGGTGACAATTCATATATCTGAGGACTGTAGTGGGAGGAAGGAGTGTGAGTGGGCATAAAAGAGTTTTCTTCATATTTTTTCTCTATACTATCTATACAATCTCCTATAATCTAAATTTAATATTTATTACATGTTTTCTGTTTAATTAATAAGAAAACTTGAAGGGTCTTTTTCTCCCACATCAGGAATTTTTAGTACCTTTAATTATTTGAGATATTGTGATAACTGCTGTGATTAACGCTTGAGAAAGAGAAAATAACACCTCCAAAATTTGGGAATACTTCTTGTTTTTAGGGAAACATTAGGTAAATCCATTTCAGACTTATATAACATTTAAAATATAAAAAAATAATAATTACATGCTTACATCACTAGTACTACCACAATAATGATAGAAATTCAATGAAGAAAAGTTAAGTTTAGTATAAAATCTCTGTAAAGACTGACCATCACAGTAAATGGTAAAAATTTATAGTAATTGACCTGTTTTTCAGTATATCCCCTATATTGAAATAAATAGAAAAATGCCCCTACAATCTACACTTAGAATGCCATACATAATAAGAATGGAGGGTTAGAGGAGGGTTGCAGTTACTGTTGGTGTCTCCCCAACCCTTTCCAGACAAAGCTTTCTATGCTAACTGCAAATATCAAACAACTAAAACCATTAGAAGATAAAATGATGGCTTCAAAACACCAAGAGAGAATAATTCCCTGTTGAACTCTAGAGTACTTGAATTCAGTAAGTTCAAAAGTTAATGGATTCTTTCTTGTTTAACAAAATAATGTATGGAAACATGCCATTTCTATATACTCCAGTGTCTCAAAATCCACAAATACAATTTTTCAATTGCTATGGAGACTGATAACTCAGAAATCATGAAGACGTATGTTGTAATTTAGAAATTAATAAAACTTTATGTAGACTTCTGTAATAATATCTAAGTTCAATAGTCTTATTTAAATTCCATTGACATTTATGACAAACTTAAAGTTTTCAGTGGAGGGTGACAGGACAATGGTAATACTGTGTATGTTTAAGGTGTTTTAGCTGTTCCATGAAAATGCATGTCCTTAAGAAGATAATTTTACTATGCCTGAGATATTCTGCAGTCAGTTTAATTCTTCTCCTTTTTCAAGTAAGTTAACTACATTAGGTTTATTTATTTTTCAATCTATTTATTTATTTATTGAGTATAGTTGACACACAATGTTACATTAGTTTCAGGTATGCAACATAGTGATTCAACCACTCTGCTATTTTTTAAATTATTTAAAAAATAATTTATATATTTACATTACTTTAAAAAAGTATGTGTGTTATGGAATTATACTTTAAAAAAGTTATACAGAAGAAATTTAATAATACTTGGGAAAAGATTAAAATAAAGGAAAATGATTAGTTAACCCGAAAAATTATATAGGTTCATACAACATTTTTACCATGTGTCTTCTTTGAGTACACAAAAAATTTACTCTAATTTGACATTTATTTTTTTTTTATTTTTTTTAACGTTTTTTATTTATTTTTGGGACAGAGAGAGACAGAGCATGAATGGGGGAGGGAAAGAGAGAGAGGGAGACACAGAATCGGAAAGAGGCTCCAGGCTCCGAGCCATCAGCCCAGAGCCTGATGCGGGGCTCGAACTCACGGACCGCGAGATTGTGACCTGGCTGAAGTCGGACGCTTAACCGACTGCGCCACCCAGGCGCCCCTCTAGTTTGACATTTAATAATACACATGTGATTTTTCTTAACATAAACTATTGAAAGTAATTCCCACACTGCTTTTCCCACTAACGAACATGCCTCTTTTTCTCTTTTAATAATTAAACTACTAAAAGCCAATTAACTTAAAGGAAATCAGAGTAAAATATAGTCAGGGTAATAAATCTTCCTCAAATATATATTGTAATATTGGGATCTAAAATCAAAATATACATCACCTCGAATATAGTCTTCTAGTACAGATAATTGAGCTGACTTTTCATGTAGGCGAATGAATGAATAAAATATCCCTACCACTGAAATCACTACGATTTGTGACTAATGGCAGCTCCGTTTGATATTCACCATACTTTTTCCAAATAGATGCTAACAATGCTAATTATGATTGTTTTTGGAAATTTCTATAATAAAAATTCATTAGTAATATTTTTATACTTTTATGTGAAATTATATTTATAAAAATATCTCATCAAAAATATAAAATGATCCACTCAAAAATGTTTTGTTCTTGGTGTTTATTAAACTAATCCAGACCTTGGGATTCTTCATAGAGGCATTAAATAAGCAAAAATCTGGTCAAATAAGAAAGAAAAAGAAACTCTACATTCAGATATATATTTAGATGGTTTCTTTGTTTCAATACACTCAAAACTCTTTCATAGATTCTGCCTCATGTAAGAAGATATTTCGGATATTTTAAATAACAGTGAACTGTATGAAGAATATATAGTAAATCACAGTTTACATTTTCCCATCCATATACTGAAGATTAGTTTTGCTTACCTTACATGTCATTGGATGTGATGTAGCAGACATTCAGATAATATCATGAAGTAGACTGTGTTAATGAAGGAATAAAGTTAGTTTTGGACAAATGTATGTATTTAAAAATTATTTTAAAATTAAATTAAATTAAATTAAATTAAATTAAATTAAAAATTATCATAGTTTAGGCCTAAGTAAAATATTTGAGAAGACTTTATAAATATCTTTTCAATCATTTTTACCGAAGGTCAAAACTGTGGAGAAAGAGAGTAGTACTAAGTGATGTTTGAGGTACACTTAAGTGATTCTATTGCAGTTATCAATGAGGAGTTTGCAAATTAGTTTAGTAGAATTATAAAACTATGCAAAGGTAGGTTTAAAACTATGTAAGGATGTGTGATATATTAGAACATACTCTAAGATTAATCAATTTATGCATAACATTGAAAACACACCCAATTAATTTAAAGAAGAGAGAATGAGGGGCGCCCGGGTGGCTCAGTAGGTTGAGCATCCGACTTCGGCTCGGGTCATGGTCTCATGGTTCTTGGATTCGGGCTGTGCTGATGGCTCAGAGCCTGGAGCCTGCTTCGGGTTCTGTGTCTCCCTCTTTCTCTGCCCCATCCCCAATCATGCTCTGTCTCTCTCTGTCTTAAAAATAAATTAAAACATAAAAAAAGAAGTAAAGAAGAGAGAATGATAATGTGGAATTGTTATTCAGCTAGATATTGCAATAACCACCTCACTTTAATTCTACTTCCCGAATGACTCATTTCCAACAATTAAATGCATGATGACAGAAGAGAGATTGGTTTCACAACAATATGTCTTCAATAACACAGTACTTTTTTTACAATGAGAAAAAGATCGTCCAGGGAGATGATAACTGTGCTTCAGGCAGTTTGGGCAATACAAAGGAGAGATTAGTGATTGTTAAAAAGTAAAAAAGTTCCCCCCAAACAAATTGTCCCCCAGTGAAACATTGAGCTACTTGTTAGATTTGGTTTTGACTAGAAAAGCTGGCCTTGACATCTGCTATTTTACTGAGCTTATTATTACTCCAGATGGCAACTTCAAACTGTTCTCCAATGTTTCACTTCTGGAGAATAACAATTTTGTGCTTTCTGAACACAATTTTGTGCTTATCTTCATGCCACTGTTTCTATTTTTGTTTCTTAAAAATTTTTATCAAGAAGATTTAAAGATACAAATATAACAGAAGTATTGATAAAGCTGCTGCTAAATTACATAATCTCAGAAAGCAGGTATTTAAGTACTAAGTAAAATTGTTTTGCTATAAATGGAATAAAATCACCTTTTACCTCTTCTTCTTAGATAAATAACTACAATTTCCCACCAAATGAAAGAAAACAAAACATAGGAGAAATCTAAAGCACAAACCATAAGTATAAAGAGGAGTTCAGAAATTCAGCAGAAGTCAGAGCATCAAGAAGATGACTCCCCAAGATAAAAGTGGGACCATGACTAATATCTCAGATTTAATCAGTTGATCACAATTTTCCAAGTAGTTTCATTAGCTAATTACTCCTTCCGAGAAATTATGTGTTACAGCTACTGCATAGGAGCTTTGTTTGGAAAGGAAGGTAATCATGCAATGGGAAAATTAAATGAAAGAAAGACACATAAGGCACGTGTGCCTGAAGTGGCCTACTGATTAGTCATGGTAAAGAAAGAAAGACTGCAGTATCAGTTGGTTGGGGGTAAGTAAATTTAAATTGAGTAAAGTTTTTTTCCTTTTTTTTTAAATCTGACATTTGAACTAAACTGCATTGTAAGAGTAATTGTTGTTAAGTTTGATCATGGACTTAATAACTCTGTCATGAGGGGCACCTGGATGGCTCAGTCAGTTAAGCGTCCGACTTCGGCTCAGGTCATGATCTCACAGTTTGTGAATTTGAGACCCGTGTCAGGCACTTTGCTGACAGCTCAGAGCCTGGTTCGGATTCTGTGTCTCCTTCTCTCTCTGCCCCTCCCCAACTCTGTCTCTCAAAAAATAAATAAATGTATAAAAAAATTAAAAAATAACGCTCTCATGAAACTCCATAAGGTGCTTGTTTCAAATGAACTACTCTCATTCACAGATGAGGAATAGTCAGAAAAGGAAACATAAAAAAAATCAGCAAATAAAAATGAGTGAAAGAAATACAACTTATATTGAAGAACAGGAATTTTAGAAGCAGAAAACTAGAGCAAGAGGGGGTGGGAGGGCAAAGATAAAGCATGACCCAGAAATTTGCAGAAAAACTTTAGGCAAATTGAGTCTATTATTGAATAAAAATATGTGCACCTGCAAGGGGAAGCTCAACAAGGCTATGAAAATTACTACTGAGGAAATATAAGGTGACTATTCCCAAAGTTCACAGCAGGACTTGAGACATTCAAATTCCTACCAGCCAAAGAGGAGAGACCTTATTGAATATCTGTGATATTCAGTGAAGACCTTAGAAAATTCACACGTTAATTGTAGGTCTAATCTATCCCTAGAATTAAAGCAACTCTTAAGAGATCATAACATATTTTAGAGTAAAAACATCAAATGATAATGCTAATCCACAACTTAAGGGCATTCAAACAATGTCAATAATATTTTATACAAAAAAGATGACAAAATCCACAGTCACCAGAGAATATTTACCAATTTTGGCATTCGATCAAAAATTACTAGCTGCAACATCTACTTACAGCCTTTCAATGATTGTTATGTTTTGCCATGCAGCACAAAAAAAATAGTTAAATAAAGAGAACACTGTGAGTGCCTAGGTGGCTCAGTCGGTTGAGCACCCAACCCTCGATTTTGGCTCACTCAGATCATGATGTCATGGTTAGTGGGTTCGAGTCTGGCCTTGGGCTCCACGTGGAGCCTGCATGGGATTCTGTCTTTCTCCCTCTCTCTCTGCCCCTCCCCTGCTCACACTCTTTCTCTCAAAATAAATAAATAAGCTTACAAAAAAGAGAGAAAACTGGACAAAATTCATAAGAACAATTAACAAAACACCTCTGTTTCTGACATTGAAAAGCATGTAGCACAGGAGTTATTTCTAAAAAAAGGAAAACAATGTGAGCTCTATGAGTGACCTAGATGTTTGCATGGAGCCAATTTCCAGCACAGGAGTTGGGAACCCAGTAACACTCAGTAGTATTTTTGAGTTGAAGAAAAAGAAGAAAATGGGAAGCCACAGCAACTGAAATCTCTGAAGTAGAGTTTCAGAGGAAAGGGGGAAACCCAGTGAGCTTCAGAAATATGCAAATACAATCCACTGAAATTGACTGCATATTAACCTGTGCATAAATAGATTGATACTTCATGAGTCCAGGCAACAAAAAATTATTGGGAGTGATAAGTTTAATTATTCCTAAAATTCATGAAGATCTGGAGGCCATTCACTTTTCTACCATTAAGAGTGGGAAATTTTGTTTAATAGCTTGTGGCAGTCAGTAGAGATCCCAGAAAGTTCATACCCTAATAGATCAAATAGATCAAATCTAAATATATAGTAAATCTACTGTGCACTAATAAAGCTTATGAATGAGCATTGGTCAAGTTTTCCCTAAATTTTATTTTTAAAACCCATCTTAAGGATCCATAAAACTCAGGGATTACCAATCTGGACATATTCAAAGAAAATAATACCTAGGTACAATCATGGCCAAACTGCTAAAAAACAAATATGGAAGAGAATAACTTGAAATCTACAGATTAAAAGACATTCAGTTGTAAATGGTGGCTTACACTTAATAAATAACATAGAAACCAAACAAAAATGGAGCAACATCTTTAAAGTGCTTGGGGCAGAGGTGGCAGGGGCAGTCAGTCAAGACTTCTATATTCAATGAACATATCAATCAGAAGCAGAAACAAAATAAAGACATTTTTGATCAATTAAATGTTTACAAATTTGTTGTTAACAGACCCAATATATGGGGGTGTGGGTGTCCACCTGAAGAGAAATTATGCCAAAATGAAATTAGGATTTGCAAGAAGAAATGTTGAGATAAGAAATGGTATATATGTCTGTTACATGGTTATTATTCAGACATAAAAAAGAAGGATATTCTATCATATGCAGCAACACTGAATTACCTAGAGAACATTATGCTAAGTGAAATTAGCCAGAGAGAAAACAAATACTGTATGATCTCCTCTATATGTGGAATAAAAATAAGAGAAGAAATGTCAAACTCAGAAGAATGTTGGTTGCCAGGAACTCGGAGTTGGGGTAAATGGGTGGATGTTGGTCAAAGGTTACAAATTTTCATTGATGAGATGAGTAAGTTCTGAGGACTTAATGTACAGTATAGCAACTATAGCTAATTATACTTTATTGTGTACTTGAAATTTGCTAAAGGAATAGACATTAGTGGTTCTCACCACACATGCACGAGAGGTAACTATGAGAAGTGATAGATGTCTTAATTAACTTAATTGTGGTAATGATTTCACAAAGTATATATGTATCAAATCATGCTGTATATTCAATTTTATTTATTTATCAATTGTGCCTCAGTACAGCCAGGAAAAAAAAACAAAGGGAAAAATGTGGTAAAACAGAATACTACCTTTTCCCCTCTTAATTTCTTTAAAACACAAGTAAATATTTAAAGCAAACTTACATCATTATTTTATGGGATTTATATTTTCTGCAGAAGGAAAGTATATGGCAGCAGTAGTGTAAGGTTTGGGGATGATAAATGGAATTTGCCTTTGATTAGCAAGGTTCAGTATGATTTGACTAATTCATTACCTGCTGAATTTTATCAGTATTTATATGTCCTTAAGAAGAGTACATATTATCTAATTTTTGTATGCTAAACATATTATCTATTGAGAAGATAACTTGAAACCTCCTTCTTTAAAGAGGTATTTTTAAATCTCTTATATTTTCACCATGATTTCCTTATGTGTTTTGAGAATAATATTTTATGTGCATATAAATTTTATCATTATGTAATACCTCTCTTTTTCCCTAATAATAAGTATTGCTTCAAAACTTCTTTTATTTTATGTATTGTGTTTTTAATGGAAAACAGTAATTTGTTCTTGGCTTAGAAAATAAACTTTATCACAGTAGCCACTGTGCTTTTTCTTGAAGAATATTAAACACTTTTATAAAGACAATGCAATGTATATTCCAGCATAATTCAGTCCTCAGTTTTTTTACACTATTTTAGTTAGCACCATTTTCACTTTGAACTATCTTATTCCTATATGCACTTGTCCCAAAGCACATAGATTTAGATGATATTTTCTATGAATATTATGTTTCTAAAGCCCTGGCTTATCACTGTTTTTTAATTAGGTAAATTAAGCCAGCTTTTCTTATATTAGAAATATAATGCTACTCTGAAAAAAATGTAAACAAAAACACACAGATAATATGTAATTATGTTTTATGATTTAATAGTATCTTATTAATGAATGCTAGGTGAAATATTTGATCTATGAAGTCCTTTTATGTCATACGCTCCTTTTAAGAAAAGTGATTATTCAGGGGCCCCTAGATGGCTCAGTCAGTTAAGTGTCTGACTTCAGCTCAGGTCATGGTCTCATGGTCCCTGAGTTCAAGCCCTGCATTGGGCTCTGTGCTGACAGGCTCAGAGCCTGGGGCCTGCTTCAGATTCTGTGTCTCCCTCACTCTCTGCCCCTCCCCCACTTGCACTCTGTGTGTTTGTGTGTGTGTCTCTCTCTCAAAAATAAACATTAAAAATTAAATAAAAAGTAAAAATGATTATTCAGAATAGATGATATTTCTATAAGACCAAAATTAAAATCACAAACTGTCTAATAATTCTAAGCAACATTTTATTGCTTTTTCCAGTGTAGTCTGAGACTAGCTGAGTTAGTCACCTCTTTCAGTGTGTGTACCTATATTCAGAACATGGTATTTAAGAATAGAGTGAAACTTCTTCAAAAGTGTAATTATTCATATGTTTCTAAACTATGCAGTGCATGTGAATATTATTTTATCATGTTTTCCTTTGAAAATGCCAAGTCACCTGAAGTTTGTTGTGAGACTGCTGAGAATAAACTGATATACATACCATCTTTTGAAAAGCCCTGCTTTGAGTGTTTACAAAATGCATTGGCAAGAGCCTGAAAGACTCCTAAAATTGAGTGCAGTCTTGAAGGTTAAAAGGGAATATACAGTATGCCAAGTGGAAGTTATTAAAGTTCCTCTCAGGGCTCCTGGGTGGCTTAGTCAGTTAAGCGTCAACTCTTGATTTTGGCTCAGGTCATGATACCACAGTTCATGGATCCCAGCCCCACATCAGGCTCTGTACCCTGACAGCAGAGCCTGCTTGGGATTCTCTCTCTCTCTTTCTCTCTCTGCCTCTCCATCCACTTGCGCTGTCTTTCTCAAAATAAATAAGCTTAAAAAGAATTGAAGTCCCTCTCATTCCCTTTTTCCTGTTTGAAGGCAATGCTTAAATTCAGTTGATTTTCTTCAGAAAATCTAATAAAACATGTATCTTTCTTTCAAATTTGTGATTTAAATATTTTGTTTTCAAAGTAGGTGATTATATCCATCACTTCTGCAAATGATTTCTGATTTTGTCTTATTCCATTGAAAACATTTGTTAGTACACAGACCTCCCCTCAAGAGTCATGATCTTAAATAAAATAGTCAACATAAAATAATATTTTAGATTATTAGAAACTGGCATTAGTAAATATTAGGAGATATTATTTAATTGCTATTTAATCTGTTATTCCATGAGGTTTTATGATAACATGAGAAAATCATGTTAAAACAATAATACCTTGAGACTTACGTCTGTATCCCATTATATTATAGAAATTGTGAGCAATCATAAAACAAAACCAATAGTAACAGAACTATATATGCTAGATATTAACTTGTATGCATTACTTTTGTATGTTTTATCAAAACAATAATCTGTAACATATATTGTTAAGAGAGAATACAGTATAGGCTAACATCAGTTTTCATCTACCCTGAATGAATTCTAGGAAAACTTCCCATCAGCAGACTCATTTACATATGCAAATATAAGAATAAAGATTCAACTTTAAGATTATTAACCATAAGATTATTAACCTTTCCAATGTAAAATATTTGGTTTTGCATGTGAGGAGTCTACCGTGGCTTCCAGAAAACTAATACTTTCTCATACTTGAAAACATATAGCAAACAAATTGATTTAGGTACAATACACAATCTGCATAAAATATAGACCTACTCATTATATTCTTCCTTTCTAAAAATATTTATCTCAACCTTGAGATATCTTTTTTGTCCTAATCGTTATTTTTGTTCTGCACAACTGAACAGATTTGCAAACTAATTATATGCAAGATCTTAGATAAACACTGGTGACTCAAAGGTGAAAAATGCTAATGAGATTTCAATCTTGTAGGGTATTCAGCATGCATACAACTAAATACAGACGGGCGCCTGGGTGGCTCAGTTAGTTAAGCGTCCAACTTCAGCTCAGGTCACGATCTCGCGGTCTGTGAGTTCGAGCCCCCCGTCGGGCTCTGGGCTGATGGCTCAGAGCCTGAAGCCTGCTTCCAATTCTCTGTTTCCCTCTCTCTCTGCCCCTCCCCGCTCATGCTCTGTCTCTCTCTGTCTCAAAAATAAATAAACGTTAAAAAAAAATTAAAAAAAAAACACGAACAACTAAATATAGACAAAGACAGAGTAAAATAAGTTGTCCAAAATAGGATTTGGGTACAAAGCATCGAGTGATTATTTTTTTCTTATGTGATCTTAAAAGTATTCAATTGATATTAATGGGAAACATGGCATTAATCATGTTTCACAAGAATATTTTATTTTTTTCTTATGTGATCTTAAAAGATATTCAATTGATATTAATGGGAAACATGGCATTAATCATGTTTCACAAGAATATTTTATTTTGGCCTTTCTTGAATATATATATTTATAAGAGTATGTACATGTTCAATTATCATTGTTGTACTAGCAAAGTAGGACAAACTGCCTAAAAGATTAATGGACTAGATGGTCTACATGATGTATATCATGTCTCTGACCATACCCTAAACTCTGCAAATCTATCATCGAATCACAACCCTGATCACATCTTTGAATACCTCTGTTAAAATATAAACATTCCAAAGGAGAAAAAAGAATATTTCACAATTAAAAAAGTGATTTTATTGATGATGAGAGATCAGAGGTATATAGTATGAGCCGCTTGATTTACATATTAAGGATAAATGGTAGTCTAGATATGTTAATATTATCCTTGGAAAACAATGTATTAGAGAGGAAATTGTGAGGTACTGGAAATGTTTTTGGTACTTGGATTCTATAAGCAGAGATGAGTAGAGGGTTGCCATACTTCTACATCAAACATTTCCTAATTACTTAACTGTGTTACCTCAGGCTGATCATGTGTTTAAACATTCATATAATGGAAATCTTGCAGAGTAAAACAGTAGGATCTTGATTTTAAGATTATTTTTTAAAATTTATTCATTCTAGTGTGTTTTCTGTGATACCCACCTAAAAATAACCTTTTTTGAATGCTATGAGGCAGTACCATTAGAGTGACAATGCTGAGGCAAAGACATGATATTGTTAGAAACTTTTGCAAAAACTTCCCTACTTTAGGAAAGTAGGTCTGAGATGAAAGATTAATGATGAGAAGATTATGGAAAATATTTGGAATATAAATAAAGGTAGATACTTAAAATTCAAGAAAGGGTAATATTAAGTTACATATGTGTCAAAATTATCTGAGGTGAGATAACATATACTAATAAGTTTATATTAAATTATCATGTTTTAAATACTTAATATTAATTCACTTATAGCCCTCAATTTCAAGGTCAAATCTTTGTTTTCTAATCTCTCAGAAATTCATTTTCCTCCAGTGAAAATATAGGAAAATGTAAAAGTGGCATTACTCTCTGATCCCCATCATAAAAATATGAAGTCCTACAAAAATCTTAAAATAAAATTTCTCACATGTGATTAAAATAGTATGTCTTCTTTATTTCCTTAATTAATTAGTTGCATATATTAATGATATATCTCAACCCCCAAATCCCACCACTTACTTCATGCATTACTTGTTTTCCTAATATTGAATAATTTTTTTTTTCAACTTTTTTTTTTTTTTTTTTGGGACAGAGAGAGACAGAGCATGAACGGGGGAGGGGCAGAGAGAGAGGGAGACACAGAATCAGAAACAGGCTCCAGGCTCCGAGCCATCAGCCCAGAGCCTGACGCGGGGCTCGAACTCACGGACGGCGAGATCGTGACCTGGCTGAAGTCGGACGCCTAACCGACTGCGCCACCCCGGCGCCCCTATTGAATAATTTTTTAATTCAACACAGAATTAAAGTAGATATGGCAAATTTCCTACTACCTGAAGAGAAAATTAAATTTCTGTAATAATTAAGATTTTTATAAATTATGATCTTTATGGTACAAGAAAGAGGAATAAGTGTTTTTGAGAAACAGTAAAATTAAACTGATTCTTTTTACATGTTGTGGGTAATAGACTTTCTAAGCAAAATAAATTATCCAATAAGTGAAAATCAAGGTTAAAACTATACCATCAATTCACAGCAATCATATGGAAGAAAAGAAAACTTTACTACCTTTATCCATTGTACTGGAAGAAGTGACTGAGGAAGAAGATTGTTTTAGAAATAATCTGAATGGGATTCAGTGTGAGTTAAAACTGTAAGAGTTATTAAATTTGAATCAAGTTCACATGATAGAAACATTTTGACATAGGTAGTTTAAGACTTCATTTTCCAGTTATACTTATTTTTAAATATATAACAATGTGTGACTTAGGTTGATTAAACTGGCTACTCTTTCAGCAAGTATAATTATCCCACATGAATATGAGTCTGTGCATGTGTATGAATGGTAGTGCTGGAAATAATTTTCACAACAGAAGAAGTAATCAACTCTCATCTTGAGAAGTAAAAAGGAGGAAAAAAGTTTTTTTACTCCTTTGATACTATTCATTCTGTACATTACTTTTCAGACATTGTCACTTATTATTATCAGCTATGTTATATGTTTTTAAGCATTTAATGTATGACTTCTTTCCCCATTTTCATCTTGTTTATTTTATTTCACTCTCACACATGAAATCCTAGACATCTTATTAGTATTATTTTCCTGTGAATCAAGCAAATTGGGTGAAACTCACTGAACTGGATCTCTTTTGCATTTTCCATTATTCACTTTTTCCATGTTTCTCTGTTATAAGAGACCTATCTGTTTGAGCTGTATCAGTAGGACTTCTGGAGGTCAGAGGGAGGGGAAGAATGGATATCATTCTAACAGTTCCTTTTCTGTTGCATTATCTTGTAATAATTGCTAACATCTCCTCTTGAGATAGTCCTTTCCATTCACCTCTCCTTCCAGGTTCTGCTGACTCTTACTGCATCTAGCCCCTTTCATCGAAGGGTACTAACAGAACCTGCTATCATTACCTCTGTTACACCATGACATATCTTTTAGGAGGAAGTCGCAATTTCAAAATGGTCCCTTTATTAAATAAACACTCTGTGAACTATCTTAATTTTATTTCATACTGGGAACTAGATACACTCATTGTATTAAATTGATCCAATAAACTAAGACCTGCGTAGGAATTTATAAAAGAGATAAATTTATTCATATTCTAGAGATTGTACAAGAAAAGAACAACAACAACTCTTTGACATAACATATTAATGTCTTGCCTGAGTTATGTGTACATCATTGGTTGGAAAGTGGACTTCTCTGATCATAGTCTCTAAGGGTCACTGGAAGTTCCATAGAAATAAAATACCAGGATTGCATAGACCAGGAGAAAGAAAGTTGAAGAACCAGGAGTTGGTCGTAAAAGGTTTTGCCTAGACAGTCTCTTCAGTCACATTTATTTGGCTAAGTCTGAATGATAGCATAATATTCCTAAAGGGAGGAGTGTCACATATGGTTGAACACTAACAGACTAATTCAGTCTTCCATTCTGGTCACCAACTATTGGCTTTTTTTTTCTTTATTTCATGTATGGAACATTCCCACCCAATCCCCACCTAGTCACTACTTCCAGTACTATATTTGAGATCTCTTGTGTTGTGTGATTTTTTTTCCTCTGTATCAGGTCAGTTTGTGGCTTCTTTTGCTCTGAAGAATTATGAACTCAAAAGAAAAGTTATCTTTCCTTCAAACTTGCATTATAAAAGGATGGAATTGAGGAGGACAATAATAGCAAAAGGTGTTTCAAGGAAGAAACATTGTAGTTGCAAAGCATAGGACAAAAATGAACTACAAGGGTATAAAAGAGTCAAAATTAAACATAGGCACATAGGAAATGTATATGTATATTAGTTATCTTATTAGTTTAAAAGGAATTTCATTAATTAACCAATTATCTTTGCAGTTAAGAGGTTTATATAGTATATAGTCAATAAAACTAGATATATGGCTTTACTGGGAATTAAGTAATTGGATAGATTTTTATGTTTCATTATTAATGACCTGAAACATTAAAAAAAAATCATTTTAGGCCACTGGATACTTGCTAATTTGAATAATTCTATTTTTATGATATTCCCAGTATTATATTAAACCTAATCTTTCCCTGTTGAATAATTCCAATTTATGGAAAATTATTAAGGATTTAAATAATTAGAATGCCAATAAAAAATGTTAGTTAATGACAGTCTTACCAAGGGTAACAAAGTAATTTGGGGAAGTAAATAATTTCAGTATCAAATCCAGATATATTCACTTATTTTCAAACCTACTTTTTCTATTTCATTAACTAGTCAAAAGACATCCATAAAGTGAGGATAGTTTATTGTAATTATTTCATGGAATAAATGTGCACTATAATATTGTGACATTTTATAAGCATTTGGTGTCATAAAGTCTAAAGAACCACGATTATATTCAATACATCTATAAAGAAAATGGATTAAAGTAGCCATATTGAGAAGAATGATTATTTCTATCAAATCCTAAAAACAAACATGCCATCATTCAGTCTGTATGTTTGTTGCAAAATGCTAATATGGCTTGGTAACATTTTACATTTGCATGTTTCTTCTCATTTAACAAATTTAAGCATTTTATTTTTTATTAAATTTTTGTATGCTTATTTTTGAAAGAGAGAGAATGAATAGGGGAGGGGTAGATAGAGAGGGCAACACACAATCTGAAGCAGGCTCCACGCTCTGAGCTGTCACCCCAGAGCCCAATGCAGGGCTCAAACTCATGAACCACAAAATCATGACCTGAGCTGAAGTCAGATGCTTAACCCACCCAGGAGCCCCCAAATTTAAATATTCTAAAAACATTGTACTACAATTTCCAAATATATGCCAGAAATGTATAGCTAATAGTTCTCAAAGTTTTTAGTCATAAAATCCCTTTATAGTCTTAAGTTATTAATAATTTGAGTAATTTTAGATTTATAGTTATTAAAATTTATCATACTAGAAATTAAGAGTGAGAAAATGATAAAATATTTTCTTCATTTGAAATAATGATAATAAACTTATTACTGCTAACATAGGTATTTTTATGAAAAAAATAACTTTTCTGAAAAACTTCTGAAAGAGTAGTATTCTGTATTCTTGCAAGTCTTTTTAATATTTTGCTAAGTATTAAGTAGGTTGGCTTTCATATCTGCTTCTACATGAAATCTGCTGCAGTGTGCTGCTTTAGTTTACATATATCAAGAAAACCATCCCTTTCATAGATGGGACTATGTCACATGTAGCTAGGACTATGAGAAATATTTAATAGTTTTTCTAAGTGTGAATATTCTTTTTTGTACCATACTAGATGGTAATATGTTAATGTTTCACAGAGACTAGTTGCAATGTGGAACATGAAATCACATCCTTTTGTATGGAGACTTACTGCCTTATCTTCCAACTTGTATGTGTCTTCAACACATGAGTGATTAGATAACATTAGACTTGCATCATTTGGTAAAAATTTTAAATTTAAAATCTAAAATTATATTATTTGTGAAATGACCAGAGTTCCATTATTTGTGAAAATGTACTTCATATGCAAAATCAAGCAAATTAAAAAAGACAGTATTTAATAGAGTTTGAGTAAGTAAACAGATACATATATACATGGTCTTGAAATATTTTGATGAATAAGGAAAAATTATTCCAACCCAACATTATCTTCATAATTTTGTCACTTCTCTAATTTCATATGCAGACATGGCAATAATAAACTGTATAATCCACACTCATTACTTACATACTTGACTAAGTAGAACAAAGAATCTCTTATTTTTAGGATTTTTTTTCCTTTTTCTTACCGTCGTATTTTCTGCTATTGCCCATTATGTAATGTATTAAGATCTATTATGCTACTTAACTGTTGAGCATGTGACTCATAATTTCATACCAATTTAAAGCTGCAAAGTGTTCCCATGTAGTGGCAGAGGGACCGGGGAGGCTAAAATGGCAAATGAATGATCATGTTTTTTTTTAAACCATTGTGTACAGGTTCTCCAGGGAATATTTTGTCAGAGATATTTGGAAAGCACTGCTGAGTCAGTGTAACATTGTTCTAATCAGAGGATTTCTGACCAATAGTGCCAAGGAGCAAAAGATAGGAACCCAGCTGAGCCTTGTAAAAGCTCAATATTTGATAAAATAGAAAGAACTTGAGAAATAAACTGGTCAGGGCTTTGAGAACATTCTTTCTTGATTTTGTTTTATTTTGCCATTTCAACAGCAGCTAATGCCAGAAATTATTGTGCTTAGTCCTTGGTGGTTTTATCTTCTCTCCCTAGATTTTGCTACATTAATTTAGGCTGCAGTTATCTCAACATGGTTTGTAACTATAACATACAACTTTATTTAAAGTTTATTCTCCCTATTTTTTCTATTAGTGTAGTCTGGTAGCAAGGGAGATAAACTTTTATGAACAAGGGTGGGATACAGCCATGGTTGTGATCTTTCTTTCAAAGTCGAATCATTATCAATGGAATATAGCCCTAAACCTTGAAACTGAATGGATAAGCAGAACTGTTTTGGTTTAAAATGATGTTATCTGATATCAGTTTGCCAGTTTCCAGCATTTCAGATACCATGAGACTTTCTTTCTGTCTTGAAATGAAATCAGTAAGGCCCGCCCGCTGGTTGCTTTACAGCTTAGGAACTCAAGCATATGCCACACTTGTTCTTTCAACAATCTCCACTTACCTAAAACCAAAGCATTCACAAATTTGTGGAATAATAGAAGTCACAATTCTCAGTATGACCATTAGTCATACTCATGGATATAACATTACATGTGAAAATATAATGCATCCTTATATTTAGTATGTCTTGCCTTAAATAATATCTAAGGGTTGAACTCAAACTGTAGCAATTGATAGCACTATATAATTATACTTTGTTCATAGATTATCAGCATAATAATTGATAATATCAGAAGCTGTTCTCCCTCTGCTATCCTACAGAACTCTAATTATGCTCCATACCAATTAAAAAGGAGAACATATTCTCTGACCTTCTCAATTTTTCTCCCCAAATAAGCTTGGATTTATTTGAACCACAGCCAAGCATTAAACTTAAGCTCTGCATTGTCCAGAGGCAGCAGGTTCTTTTCCTAGGGGTAATTTGTGTAAATATTTCCTTATCAATTCGTTTAGTAAACATTCAGTGCCAGATTTGTGCTGAGTGTAAAGGGCACAAAACATAAGCAGTTCCAGTTTCTGTTCTCCAATCACTTAAAATATGGAAAAGGAGTCAGAATGACATGGTTTGAAAATTATTGTAAAACATTCTATAGGTTAGTATAGAGACATAAAAGAGAAATTAGTCCCATCAATAGTTTCAGAAAAGCCTCCATAGAAGAAAGGTTAGCTATAATTTGTCTCTTGAAGAGAAGGTATTGAGGGAAGGACATTTCAGACAAAAGAAGCATTGTGCCCACAAAGAAGAAAACCTGTATTAGCTAGACATTTGAGAACTGAGTAGGTTTCACATGCTGAAAATTAGAAGAAAAGGAATGTGTTGTATAATGTAAGATCACAAGAATAAAAAATTGAAAGATATACGTTATTGTTGTAACAGCTTTAGTTAGACAATATCCTATGTTGTTTGTAGGTAAGTTGCTATTATTTGTAGGACCATTTATCAATAAATATTAAAATTAGCGATCCAGGGGTGCCTGGGTGGCTCAGTCGGTTAAGCGTTCGACTTCGGCTCAGGTCATGATCTCACGATCCAAGAGTTCGAGCCCCACGTCGGGCTCTGTGCTGACAGCTCAGAACCTGGAGCCTGCTTCAGATTCTGTGTCTCCCTCTCTCTCTGACCCTCCCCCGTTCATGCTTTGTCTCTCTCTGTCTCAAAAATAAATAAATATTAAAAAAAATTTTTTTTAATTAGCGATCCACACATCTTTTGGTACAGAAATTCTGCTTTAAGTAATATATACAAGAGAGAGACATAAAATTGTTATTGTAGCGTTATTTGTATATTAAAATGGAAAAATATAAATGAATATTATGTAAATGCATAAATATGTTATGAAATATAAATGCAATCCAACACAAAGGAGTAATTTTAAAAGCTAAGATATATTATCATATATTACATATGTATGTCGTAAAACGTTTTCAATTGTAGAGTGATAAATATATGCATGAATATTTTTATAAATTGGGTCTCTCCTATCCAATTAAATAATGAAGGTTCTAGGAATCTTATCTCTGTTTGAGAAAAGCAGTGACACAAACACAAAGTGCAGTCCACAATGGATCTGTCCACCTAGAGTAGTAGGATTTGCCTATTCAGAGTGCAAATTCTCCTAGATCATGTGCTAATAACATTTAGGCTGCTGTCACAGGAAAGATATCACCAGATAAAGAGGTTACTGCTCTGCACTTGTGCACTTTTACTTGAAGGTGAGGCATTACCTTGGCTTGGTTCCCACATGGATTTCATTCAGTGCATAGCCCAGAATTTGCCAGCAAGTCCCACAAACTTACTATTGAAACAGAACTTTTCCTTATAATGTAAGAGTGCTTCAAAGAGAGCACAATAGAATATTTGTTATGTAGCATATTAAATATCATGAATTTACTATTGCGAGATTATTATTAATGCCTTCCCTCTTGCCTGATTCTAAAGAGTCCTCTTCTTCCCACTAACCAACTGAAAAACAAAACAAAAAACTTTACCTCTTACAATCTAAAAGATTGTTTTGAATTTTTTATCTGTTGAAGGATTTGAGAGATAGTTTTGAATTAAAGCATAAAACAGGACAGCATTGACCACTCTCTTAAAAAAACTGTTATAATTGATCTCTGTGTAATATGAATGCCTTGAATATGGGGGAGGGTGGAGGGCATATATAAGCATGTGTGGAAAATAAATAACTAACACTAATATTTCAAGATACTTTCTCACTGCATCTGCAAAGGCAGTGTTCTGAGGGACAATATAACAAATTCATAGTGCTGAGCTGGGGAGAATAGGAATGGCAGTGTGAGAAGAAAGGTATGGCAGTGTGAGAAGAAAGAAGCTTTCAGAAATATTTTCCAGCATTATCATTGTTTACATACTTGACAACAATTTCAGATATATTTAAATTCAAAAGAAAGAAAAAAAGGAAAGAGAAGGAAAAAAGAAGAGATTAAGGAACAGGGAAAAAGAAAGAATGAATATATAAAAGATAGAAATATGACTAAATCTAACCAAAGATGTAAAAGATCTGTATGCTGAAAACTATAGAAAGCTTATGCAGGAAATTGAAGAAGATATAAAGAAATGGAAAGACATTCCCTGCTCATGGATTGGAAGAATAAATATTGTCAAAATGTCAATACTACCCAAAGCTATCTACACATTCAATGCAATCCCAATCAAAATTGCACCAGCATTCTTCTCGAAACTAGAACAAGCAATCCTAAAATTCATATGGAACCACAAAAGGCCCCGAATAGCCAAAGTAATTTTGAAGAAGAAGACCAAAGCAGGAAGCATCACAATCCCAGACTTTAGCCTCTACTACAAAGCTGTCATCATCAAGACAGCATGGTATTGGCACAAAAACAGACACATAGACCAATGGAATAGAATAGAAACCCCAGAACTAGACCCACAAACGTATGGCCAACTCATCTTTGACAAAGCAGGAAAGAACATCCAATGGAAAAAAGACAGTCTCTTTAACAAATGGTGCTGGGAGAACTGGACAGCAACATGCAGAAGGTTGAAACTAGACCACTTTCTCACACCATTCACAAAAATAAACTCAAAATGGATAAAGGACCTGAATGTGAGACAGGAAACCATCAAAACCTTAGAGGAGAAAGCAGGAAAAGACCTCTCTGACCTCAGTCGTAGCAATTTCTTATTTGACACATCCCCAAAGGCAAGGGAATTAAAAGCAAAAATAAACTACTGGGACCTTATGAAGATAAAAAGCTTCTGCACAGCAAAGGAAACAACCAACAAAACTAAAAGGCAACCAACGGAATGGGAAAAGATATTTGCAAATGACATATCGGACAAAGGGCTAGTATCCAAAATCTATAAAGAGCTCACCAAACTCCACACCTGAAAAACAAATAACCCAGTGAAGAAATGGGCAGAAAACATGAATAGACACTTCTCTAAAGAAGACATCCGGATGGCCAACAGGCACATGAAAAGATGTTCAACGTCGCTCCTTATCAGGGAAATACAAATCAAAACCACACTCAGATATCACCTCACGCCAGTCAGAGTGGCCAAAATGAACAAATCAGGAGACTATAGATGCTGGTGAGGATGTGGAGAAACGGGAACCCTCTTGCACTGTTGGTGGGAATGCAAACTGGTGCAGCCACTCTGGAAAGCAGTGTAGAGGTTCCTCAGAAAATTAAAAATAGACCTACCCTATGACCCAGCAATAGCACTGCTAGGAATTTACCCAAGGGATACAGGAGTACTGATGCATAGGGGCACTTGTACCCCAATGTTTATAGCAGCACTCTCAACAATAGCCAAATTATGGAAAGAGCCTAAATGTCCATCAACTGATGAATGGATAAAGAAATTGTGGTTTATATACACAATGGAATACTACGTGGCAATGAGAAAGAATGAAATATGGCCTTTTGTAGCAACGTGGATGGAACTGGAGAGTGTGATGCTAAGTGAAATAAGCCATACAGAGAAAGACAGATACCATATGGTTTCACTCTTATGTGGATCCTGAGAAACTTAACAGCAACCCATGGGGGAGGGGAAGAAAAAAAAAAAAAAAAAGAGGTTAGAGTGGGAGGGAGCCAAAGCATAAGAGACTGTTAAAAACTGAGAACAAACTGAGGGTTGATGGGGGGTGGGAGGGCGGGGAGGGTGGGTGATGGGTATTGAGGAGGGCACCTTTTGGGATGAGCACTGGGTGTTGTATGGAAACCAATTTGACAATAAATTTCATATATTAAAAAAAAAAAGAAATACGACTAAATAAAGTTATATGGGCTAAATAGCAAAGAGTATGACACTCAATACTCAAATATTTGGATTTTATTCCACAGGCAGTGGATAACTTTTTAGTTCCTCAGAAGGTTGTTAATATGGTCGGATGTATATGCTTTAAGAGAAATATAATAATTATTACATACATTAATTATGTATAATTTATATTTATATCTTGTATAATAAAATTATGATACACCTTTTATATATTATATTATTATATATTTATAATATAATATGTAGCCTCAAGTTTATGTTATATATTAATATAATGAATAACTTAAGAATATAATAAATATTATATTACACATTATTCATGTTGACTATTACTATTAAATCATATTTCTCATGCAGCTGCTCTATGAACAAAGAATTATTCATGTCTTTAGGAATATCTTCTTATATATATCTAATTATTAGTATATTAAAATTAGACAATAAGAATAGTCTCAAACCCTGTTACCTACCACTACCTAAATGCCCACTTTGTCCAGGTATTAAACTGTCTAAACAGTAACAATGGAATATTAATCATATTAAATAGAATTTATTAGCATTAAATCTCTCAGGTGTTTTGCCAAGAAAGTTCTGTACCTAAGAAGTAGATATTATTAGTAGCTCTATTTAATGGATGAGAAAAATAAAATTCAAAAAACTTGCCAAAGGTCACTACCTCAAATTGAGGTAAATCATTATCAAACCTAAGTCTGTCTGTCTTTAGGATACATGATCTTCCCACTATGCTTCTATTTCTCTCTCTTTGTTTGATAATAAACCCAAGTGTATTTTTTCTCACACAAATCTATACAATGGGGAAAAGATAATCAGAAGGGATTAATCACAATGAACGAAATGTGCATAGAAGACACATGAGACCACTAGAATGTGTGTATTTTCCTTATATTCAATTTGGTCCAGCAACTGAATAAGCCAATACCTTCTACTTTATTTTCAGTTTGGATATGGAGCAGTGAAATGTTATTTTCTGATGCCAATATTTTTCTTTTCTTTTGAGGACAGAATTTAATTTCCTGCTATAGAGACGACAGGTCTTACAAATTGCTGCAATTTACATTGCTCCTATGTGTGGAAGGACATGCAAGCCAGAGAGAAATAGTTTGGAAAATCAGGGATGGAACTGGAGAGTGTTATGCTAAGTGAAATAAGCCATACAGAGAAAGACAGATACCATATGTTTTCACTCTTTTTTTTTTTTTTTTAGTTTATTTATTTATTTATTTATTTTTTTTTTTTTTAATATATGAAATTTACTGTCAAATTGGTTTCCATACAACACCCAGTGCTCATCCCAAAAGGTGCCCTCCTCAATACCCATCACCCACCCTGCCCTCCCTCCCACCCCCCATCAACCCTCAGTTTGTTCTCAGTTTTTAACAGTCTCTTATGCTTTTATGTGGATCCTGAGAAAGTTAACAGGAACCCATGGGGGAGGAGAAGGGAAAGAAAAAAAAAAAAAAAGAGAGGTTAGAGTGGGAGAGAGCCAAAGCATAAGGGACTCTTAAAAACTGAGAACAAACTGAGGGCTGATGGGGGGTGGGAGGGAGCAGAGGGTGGGTGATGGGTATTGAAGAGGGCATCTTTTGGGATGAGCACTGGGTGTTGTATGGAAACCAATTTGACAATAAATTTCATATATTAAAAAATGATAATAAAAAGTAAAAAAAATCAGAGATGCATACTGTGCAACAACTGTGGCTCCATGTGCTCTTCCAAGTATTGAGTCACAGTAGAAGTTTGTTTATTTTTCAGTGCAGAAAGTCACTTTGGAGCTGAAATTTGTATCCAGTAGAAATCATACAACTCTTGTTTTAATATACATATCAGTACCTAGAAGGTTTGATGTATTCACTAGAATAAATAAAACTTAAAAGTCAATTTTAAGTTCGGTTATTAAATTAACATTAAAACCCTAAAATGAACATAAAGTCTGTATGTTATTTATAAAGAAAAAATGTGTAACAAATTCCAGTTTCCTCTAGATATATAATAAAGAATATCTAACACGTTTAGTGTTCACCACATGTCAGTTACCATGATCAATATTTTGTCATACATCCATTGTTTCATATTTCTGTAATATAAATACAATTTGGGGAACAATTTTGTAAATTAAGAAACTGAAGCCCAAGAGGTAGTAACTTGCCAAAAGTCATACAATGAATGAGTTTTGGGACCAGCATTTGAACTCATTTATTTGACTCCAGAGTCTGACTATTGGGTTTCCAAATGTGAAGAGGCTAGATAAGAGCAGTGAAGCAAGAGGGTAGGAATGTAGAGACTATGTAAATTAGCCTGTTATTAGAGCTGGAAGCCATTCCATCCCTTGTTCATTTGTCCCTTCAATAATTATTTACTTTTTTCCTAACATGAGCCACCTCTTACACGATGATGATTGAGAGATAAGAATTCACTACCCTAAATTAGGTGTTCCTTGATCTAGTAGTTACCTTTTTAATTAGGTGTCTAGATTCATGACAGTTTCATTAGCTACCAAAAGCCTTTTTTAAGTGAAAGTCTAGCTCACCCATTAGGCATAGATAGCGAAGTATAAATGAAAAGAACTGTGAATAGTCCAAGGAAGGTATACAATTCTAACAAGCATTAAAGGGGAAAAAGATAGAAACACAAAGGACCTAATATAGATGAGGACCAGAATTTGAACTCTTGAAAGAAGGCTACTTTGAAGAAGTTTTTTAAAGGAATAAAATAGGTCAGGTTTTCTTAAACAATAGGTGCATTTTGTAGAATTGAAACCCAATGAATCCCAGCCCTAACTAAGAGCACTATACAAATCTGGAGGCATATACTTCAAAAACAAATGTATAGGCTAGCGAAAAATAGGAAGGTATTAGAGGCAGGATGTCTGGTATTGTAAGGAGGTCCGTGTTTCAAAGAAGGTTGCGAATACTGGCAGTGTAAGAAACTCAATTTAGTCTTTGATTAATGTTATCTGCATTAACTGTAGGGTATCCAGCTCACAGGAGGGACAAGAGTAGTTGCCACATGCATGACCCCCACTCTTTTCAGTATTTTTTTTGCACCAGAAATGCAAAGGTCAAAGGAAAAATATATTTTAGAGTAGGTAAATATAATAGATGCACAGTAATAGTCAAGGAAGAACAAAGGACTAAATAATTGTTACAAATTTCCAGATTTGTAAGGGAGCATTTTTGTTTGAGATAGCTCAATCAATAAGGCAAGGGAGTATTTAATTTGGATTCCCAGTATTAGTCTATCTCACCCTCCAATTTTGTAAAGGTAGCAATGCCACAATTAAACGTGAAATAATAATTCTCCCAAATATGTTGGTCTTTCAGTTGTCTTCCCAGAATAGCCTGAATGAAATGATTGTATGCATATTATTGAAAATGAAATTTTGAGGGGCGCCTGGGTGGCTCAGTTGGTTGAGCATCTGACTTCAGCTCAGGTCATGATCTCACAGTTAGTGAGTTTGAGCCCTGTGTCAGGCTCTGCGCTGACAGCTCAGAACCTGGAGCCTGCTTCGGATTCTGTGTCTCCCTCTCTCTCTGCCCCTCCCCTGCTTTCTCTCTCTCTCTCTCTCTCTCTCTCTCTCTCAAAAAAAAACATTAAAAAAATTTTAAAAAGAAATGAAATTGTGAAATGTTTTTCATAACACTTTTCTTCACTTACTAACCTTGCACATGAAGTAATAGCAATGTAAATATGTTTTTACTTCAGCTAAATTAAAAGAGATGGTAAACTATTCCTATTATATCTTGTTCAATCTTTGGATTTCTGAAAAAGTCAGATACATAAAAGTCTTGGATTATTAAAATAATCTATGTGTAGAAGTGCTGGAAGAGCTATTTCTGTTTAATTGGCAGGTGGTACAGGCTGTTCTTGTTAAACAGGAAAATCTAACTGTAATTAGGCAAAATAGTAATACCCACCGAGAAAAAATAATTTTAAATGTTTTTCCTGTATGGTATTGCTCTATGGTCTAGAGCAATAACAGTAATGATATTATATAAAACTGGAACAATTCATGCTAGTTTCCCAATAAAGCCTATGCATAGAAAAAAATCACTTGGGGCATTTTTAAATAATATTGAGTCTGCCTAGATCTACTAAAGCAGACTGGGGAGAGGAAACCTAGGTAGAAATATGTGTTTATAGAAGGACCTTATTTGATTTTCATGAAGTCAGCCTAGTATCTTTATTTGGATTAGCTCTTGAGAAATATGTTTATTCAGAATTTTAATTTCTTTGTGGTTAAAAAAGAGAAGGAATTTCCCTTTAAATATTCTAGTTAAATGTTCTTATAGGAAATCAATAAGATTTCAACTCATAGTTATTTAATATACAGCATCTTATAACATTTGCAGTGGGTTATTTGAGCAATGCTACAATGTTATGTCAGCAAATTATTTTTATTGGTGAATTTGATTGGAAGACGTAACTAGGCATAATTGAATAGAGACACTAGGGGATAAATTTTGGCCTAGTTTATAATACACCTTTGGTTTTACAATCCATCTTAAACTATTTCAGAAACATTTTTGTATACATGAAAAAATAATTACCCTGTGGGCTGATCTATGCAAATTCTTGGTCTAAGGAATATATATTTGACCTTGGAAAGCAAACATAGGTAATTATAATGTTGGAATTCTCTAATACTTTCTTGATTTTCTCTCCCTGAGTGTGCAGTCACCACATAACACGGTTGATCACAGGGTAGGTTATTAATTGTAAATTTTTATTTATGGAAAGAACAAAAAGCATGTAAGTAGATCTCTAGTTCTCCAGCACTCTGGGGGGTTAAGTTTCTAGTCTCTTTATATTTCATAACACTAATTGGGGGATATTTATTAAAGCATGTTTTTTCTGTGTACTATCAAGCAGGACATAATAATATTAAAAAAACAGGAATAAAATTAATGAAAGACATACAAGTTCTCTACAGAGGAAACTATAAAATATTACTAAAAAAGAAATTTAATATATCTCTGTAAATAGATAGGTAACTATTGCATGCATATCATGGGAGTAATTTCTCATAGTCACTGTTTCCAGGCATCAGAGCATGTTATCTTAGAGGTTGGGGGTGTGGGAAGTTAAGGCTCTGCCTACCACACATAGATTACTTGTGAAGTTATTATTATAATTAGGACTTGATTACAAATCATATTTCTGAGGCTCAGAGATTGAAGTAATTTGTATAAACTCTAGTAATTTTTACTGGAGTTAACTATCTCTAGAAATAAAGACCTTTGAATAAATGTATTTCCCAAGTGAGTTGTATCCTTTCAACAACTGAGCTAACTAGACATAAAAGTGGACATTAGCACCTCCAAAGGTTAGATACAGTGCTTTTGTGTTTTGTTTTTGTTTTGTCAAAATGTAATATGGAAGACTAGATTAAAATAAAATTATTGTCACATAATCTGAGTGTTAGGTGCTCAATACTATTTCAATGATACAGATGATATGACATAGCAGTCCATGAATATGTAACTAATTGGACACATGAATGATTGAAGCACATGATGAAAAGTACATTCAAGACTTTATTTCTAGGGGCGCCTAGGTGGCTCAGTCAGTTAGTTAGGCATCCGACTTTGGCTCAGGTCATGATTTCACAGTTTGTTGAGTTCAAGCCCCACGTCAGGCTCTGTGCTGACAGCTCAGAGCCTGGAGCCTGCTTCAGATTCTGTGTCTCCCTCTCTCTCTCTCTGTCCCTCCCCTGCTCATGCTCTGTCTGTCTGTCTCTCTTTCTCAAAAATAAACATTAAATTTTTTTTATAAAAGACATTATTTCCAGTCATCACTGAAACAATCTATTTGTCTAGACCCACACTGTCCAGTATAGTAGCTCCTCACTACATATGATTATCGAGTACTTGAAGTATGGCAAGCCCAAATTAACCTGTGTCATCAAGTATAAATGCATATCTAATTTCGGAAGCTTAATGTGAAAAATAAAAATAATATATACAATTAATAATTTTATATTTTATCATTGAAATATTGTTTTGAATATTTTGAGTTAACTAAATTATAGTAATAAAACTAACCTTACCTATTTTTAAAAATTATTTTTAATGTGTTTTCTTGAAAAGTTTTAATTACATATGTATCTCAAATTATGTTTCTATTGAACAAGACTGCTTTAAAACACTGCAGCAAGGAATACTTTTTCTTTAGGATGCACTTCACCCATATCAAAATTCTCATATCAGGAAATTGTTTATTTTCCTGTATCTGCAGATCACCTAAGAGGTTATCTGTAAATAGATAAGTATTTCATCCTTAACATATGTTCAGTCAGTCTAACGTTAAAAAATGAAAATGAACAAAACAAAGATTTAAGATTGGAAAAGCCTTATTTGACTATTAGAATAAAAAGAGAATATGAGGCAGTGTGCCTGGTATAAATCTGATTTTGCTCTTGTCCTTGTTTGTACTCCAGATTGTTCCTCTGCTTGTTGAACTCATTTCTCCTCTCCTTCCAGGTCTGACAAATTGACCTCAGTGTTCATCTTCTATTAATTCAATAGAAGCTTTGTGCTTGGATCAGCTCTGCTTGACACAGGAAAAAATGAGAAATGGGGCCATTGATATGCAAAGAAGGGTGATGTGGTAGACTAAAGGGGGTAGGCTTTTGGCCAGCTATTTCCAACATGGCTCATTTAAAATTCCCACTTGTTTAAAACAAAATATTAATGAGTCTGCTAAAGAGACCTTTTAAATGCTAAAGAATTAAAAAGGATGAAGTCTGAAGGGCATAAGAATAATTTTTCAATAAATTGTCTCTGACCACTCATGCTCAGGTGTGATATGTAACTTCTTATTTTTTTTTGAGTCTTCCTATTATTGTAAATGGACTCAGTACGACCTTTCCCACAAGGAAAAAAATAGGTGATTTTGATAAAATATCTTGGAAAGTTGCCTATGCTTTTAAAAAGTAATAACTTAGACCAAATGACTAAGCAAGTTTAAGTAACATACAGAGATTTAAGGAAATACTGCATTGGCGTACAAACTCTTTGATTCCAAAGTAAATTCACTCTAAGAACTAATTGAATGTAGGTAGCTAACTCTAAAAAGGCTAATGCTATTTTTTACTTTTAGTATAAAAGGTTTACTGCATTGAGGAGAAAACACTTGGTTACCTAAATCTGTAAAATAGTTTAGTTTCTTGGTATTAATATATACCAAAAACATAATTGAATAGGATTTTAGGGGGGGATCCTATCTTTACCTCTCGAGTGTACATTATTCACATAAATAGTATTTGAGACATGTTTACATGTACAAAAAAGGGTAAAAATGTAAATTAATACTTGTATATCTTATGGTAGCTGTAAAATAGCTCATTCTAAGTAGTATGCAGACCTATACCTACATTATCTATTCATGGTTTCCATGAAGACAAGATAATTTACAGTAAAATGTTCATGCCTCAAAAAATATACACAGTAAGCCCTTCAGAAGATTTGTAATGCAACAGATTTATGAAGAAAGAAAAATGCATCATTTTAAACACTTGCATTAATAAGTAACATTTAAAAATGGATAATAAAACACTCAACTATGCTTTTTTTTGCAAACTAACATGGTAAATACTAACCAATGAAGATAATAAATATAAAAGCAGAGACTTACTTTAAAAAGAGAGAAGCAGTTAATTTGGTACAAATCCAGATTTAGTTCATGAGAGAATATCAAGCTTGATAACAATGTTATTATTTAGTCAAATTATAGAAAAGGAAACACAAATACTAAAACCATGATTTAGATGAGGAAATCTATAGGTATGAGATTTAAATTGTAGAAGATGGGTTGACAATTTGTATGTTAATAAATGTGAACATTTCATTATTATATTGGATTTTCTAGAAAAAAATGAAGATAATTCAAATTATGTTAAACAGAAGTAGAAAATTTATTTTTTTTTAAAAACTTTTTTTTAATGTTTATTTTATTATTTTTGAGACAGAGAGAGACAGAGCATGAACGGGGGAGGGGCAGAGAGAGAGGGAGACACAGAATCAGAAGCAGGCTCCAGGCTCTGGGCCATCAGCCCAGAGCCCGACGCGGGGCTCGAACTCACGGACCGCGAGATCGTGACCTGAGCCGAAGTCGGACGCTTAACCAACCGAGCCACCCAGGCGCCCCCCGAAGTAGAAAATTTGAATAAACATATTGCGAGAAAAGAAATTTGGTAAATGTTAGAAAAACACTTTAGAAAATAGCTCACTTCATAAGCATGTGCTTTAAATATGAGGATATATGATTGTGCAATTTTCAATCTTTAATAACAAAAGAAGCATTAAACTTCTTCAGTTATTTTAAAGTGAAAAAGTAAACTTGATGCAAAAACATTTAAAAATACACAAAATAAAAATGAAAACAAACAGAAATCACATTTATGCTTATAGTGGCCAAGATTATGTTATTGTCAACTATAATCCAGTATAATATTTAAAACATAAACACACTACATCTTATGCTAATCTCCTTTGTATTTATGGCCAAATGACTACATACCAGTGAAGGAAATGCTAGTTGTATGTTGTGTGGAAATTATGGCTATGTATGTTTTTTTTAAAGGAGAGTGAAGTCTTCCTTCTGCTCTCTGGTAAGTACATGTAATGACAGGTGCTCCAGCAGTCATTTTGGACCATGAGGTTACCTAAAATATAGAAATCGCATGGCTTGAGACTAATAGGAAAAACCTGGCCAGTGCTCCCTTAATTTAGCTGACACTCTAGCCTATTCTCTGTTCTTTTGTGACTGTTCAGTTGAGAAAATTAATTTCTATTTAAGTCAGTTTTACTCAATATTGAAATTACTTCTACACATGTATTATTCTGATATCTAAAATTCGTTTTTGTTTTTAAGCATGACTTGAAGATATAATAGACATAATGTATTGGGAAGAAATAATAAATTTAAAATAGGCTCAGTGCTAAAAATGTAAAATGTGAAGAAAATGAGTGATTTAAGACCAAACTATGTAGATATTAGATTTATTTTCTTTAAAATAAAGTTTGCTTGAGACAAGCAAGATATCCTGAACTATATTTTTTAAATAAAATTTTTAATTTTGAAATTAAACTGGTACATAGTCATTTGGCCATAGATGCAAAGGAGATAAGGATAAGATGTAGTGTGTTATATTTTAAATATTATACTGGATTATAGTTGACAATAATAGAATTTAATAATATAATTTTTAATTTTTTTTGAAAGAAGAACATATTTTATTAACAATTTTTTTCATCATGTCAAGTACACTCTTTAATCTCCATCCTGCATCTCAGCACAGGCCTCCTCTCTGGTAACCATTAGTTTGTTCTCTATAGTTATGAGTCAGCTTCTTGGTTTGTGTCTCTTTTTTTCTTTGCTTGTTTGTTTTGTTTTTTAAATTTCACATATGAGTAAGATCATTTAGTATTTGTCTTTGTCTATTTTTCTTAGCATTATACTATCTAGATCCACCCATGTTGTTGCAAATGACAAGATTTCATTCTTTTTATGGTTGAATGATGCACCAGTATGTGTGTGTGTGTGCACGTGTGTGTGTGTGTGTGTGTGTGTGTGTGGTTAGGTAGATATAGATAGATGATAGATAGATAGATACATAGATAGATAGATAGATAGATAGATAGATAGATAGATAGATACCACTTCTTCTTTATCCATTCATCTACCCATGGACACCTGGGCTGCTTCCACAGTTTGGTATTGTAAATAATGCTGCAGTAGGCATAGGCATGCATATATCCCTCTGAACTTGTGTTTTTTGTATTCTGAGAGTAAAAACCCAGTGGTGTGATTACTGGATATGTAAGGGTAGTTCTATTTTTCATTTTTGAGGAACCTCAATACTGTTTTCCACAATGGCTGCACCCAGTTAGTATCCCCACCAGCAGTGCAAGAGGGTTCCTTTTCTCTACATCCTCACCAACGCATAGTTTGTTCTGTTGCTAATTTTAGCTACTCTGACAGATGTACATCTCATTGTAGTTTTGATTTGCATTTTCCTGACAATGAGTGATGTTACGCATCTTTTCATGTGTCTGTTGGCCATCTGTATATCTTGTTTGGTGAAATGTCTGTTAATGTCTTATGCCCATAATTAACTGGATTATTTGTTTTTTGGGAATTGAGTTGTATTAGTTCTTCATATATTTTGGATACTAATCCATTATCAGACATGTCATTTACAAATGTCTTCTCACATTCAGAAGGTTGCCCTAATTTTGTCTCCTGTGCTGTGCAGTAACCTTTTATTTTAATATGGCCCCTATAGTTTATTTTTGCTTTTATTTCCCTTGCCTCAAAAGACATCTCTAGAAAAGTGTTGCTATGGCCAATGTCAGATAGATTACTGTCTGTCATCTCTTCAAGGATTGTTATGGTTTCAAGTCTTCCATTAGGTCTTTAATCCATTTTTGTATCATTTTTGGTTTGCTTTTGTCTATGGTAAAAGAAAGTGGTCCAGTTTTATTCTTTGTCATGTGACTGTCCAGTTTTCCCAAAGTCAGTTGTTGAAGAGATTGTCTTTTCCCATTAGATATTCATTTCTCCTTTGTAAAAGATTAATTGACCGTATAATTGGGGGTTTTCTATCTTATTCTGTTCATCTCAGTGTCTATTTTTATGCCAGTAGCATCATGTTTTAATTACTGCAGCTTTGTAATATAACTTGAAATCTGGAATTGGGGCACTTCCAGTTTTGTTTTTCTTTTACAAGATCCCTTTGGCTATTTGAGGTCTTTTGTGGTTCCATAAAATTTTAGGATTCTTTGCTCTTATTCTGTGAAAAATGTTGTTTGTATTTTGATAGGGATTGTATTGAATCTGTAAATTACTTTGGGTAGTATAGACATTTTAACAATATTTATTCTTCCAGCTCATAAGTATGTTATATCTTTTAATTTCTTTGAACATCTTGAATGTCTTTCATCATTGTTTCTATAGTTTTCAGAGTATAGGTATTTCACCTCTTTCATTATTCTTAGATATTTTGTCAGTTTTGGTAGAATTGTAAATAGGATTGTTTTCTTAATTTATTAATGTATAGGAATGCAACAGATTTCTGTACATTGGTTTTGTATCCAGGGTCTTTACTGAATTCATTTATCAGTTTTAGCAGTATTTTGGTGGAGTTTATAGGGTTCTCTATATATAATATCATGCCATCTACAAAGAGGGAGAGGTTTACATCTTCCTTACCAATTTGGTTGCCTCTTTTTTCCTTTTTCTTGTCTGATTGGGTAGCTAAGCCTTCCGGTACTATGTTGAGTAAAAATGGTAGAGTGGACAACCTTGTCTTGTTCCTGACCTAGAAGAAAAGGTCTGTTTTTCACCATTGAGTATGATGTTGGCTATGGATATTTGAGATATGGCCTTTATTATGTTGAAGTAAGTCTCCCCTAGAATACTATCACACAGTTTTTATCAAGAATGGATGTTATACTTTCTCAAATGCTATTGCTGCATCTATTGAAATGATCGTATGGTTTTTATTCTCTTTCTTATTTTTTAAAAATTCTTTAACATTTATTTTTGAGAGAGAGAGAGAAAGAGAGATATCAAGAGAGAGATTGAGAGAGAGAGAGAAAGCATGAGTGAGAGAGGGCCAGAAAAAGGGAGACAGAGGATCTGAAGCAGGCTCCATGCAGTGAGCACAAGAGCCTGACACAGGGCTTGAATTCACAAACCATGAGATCATGACCTGATCGGAAATCAAAAGTGGTGCACTTAACCAACTGAGCCACCAGACACCCCCATTCTTTCTCTTACTGATGTGACTTATCATGTTGATTGTTTTGTGAATAATGAGCCACCTTTGCATCCTAGGAATACATCCCACTTGGTCATGGTGTATGATTTTTTTAACATATTTTTGGATTTGATTTGCTAGCATTTGGTTGAGGATATTTGCATCTATATTTATTAGAGATATTGGTCTGTAGTTCTATTTTTTGTGGTTATTTATCTGGCTTTATTACCAGGGTGATACTTGCCTCACAGAATAAATTTGGAAGTTTTTCTTCTTGTATTTTTTGGAATAGTTTGACAAGAATCAGTATTAATTCTTCTTTAAATGTTTGTAGAATTCACCTGTAAAGCCATCTGGTTGTGGACTTCTGTTTGTTGTATTTTTTATTTTTGCTTTTGTTTTTATTAATGATTCAATTTCTTTGTCAGTAATTTTCTGTTTCTTCCTATTACAGTTTTGGTAGTTAATGTTTCTAGGAATTTATCCATTTTTTTCTAAGTAGTCCAATTTTTTGCCATATAATTTTTCATAATATTCCATTACAATCATTTGTATTTCTGTTGTATTAGTTATTATTTCCACTTCATTTTTGATATTGTTTATTTGGGTGCTTTCTGTTTTTTGTTTTGGTCTTGCTAGAAGTTTATCAATTTTATTGGTCTTTTCTAAGAACCACTTTCTGGTTTCATTGATCTTTCTATTGTTTTTTGTTTTGTTTTGTTTTAGTTCCTATATCATTTATTTCTGCTCTAATCTTTATTATTTCCTTATAGTTTCTGGATTTGGTCTTTGTTCTTCTTTTTCTAGTTCTGTTAGGTATAAGGTTAGGTTTTTCATTTGAGTTTTTTCTTCCTTCTTGAGGTACACCTGTATTACTATATACTTCCCTTTTAGAATCACTTTTGCTGCATCCCAAAGATTTAGGACCATTGTGTTTTCATTTTCATGTGTTTCCATGTAATTTTTTATTTCTTCTTTGATTTCTGGGTTGACCCATTAATTGTTTGTTAGAATATTTTTTAACATGTATTTATGCTCTTTCTAGATTTTTCCTCACAGTTAATTTCTAGTTTCATAGCACTGAGGTCAGAAAAGATGCATGGCATGACTTTGATTTTTTTTTAATGTGTTGAGATTTTTCTTGTGGACTAATATATGATCGATTCTGGAGAATGTTCCCTGTGCACTTGAAAAAAATATATATTCTGCTGTTTTAGGATGGAATGTTCTGAAGATATCTATTAATTCCATCTGGTCCAGTGTTCTTTCAAAGCCATTGTTTCTTTGTTGATTCTCTGTTTGGATGATCTGTTCACTGATGTAAGTAGGGTGTTAAAGTCCCCTACTATTATTGTATTATTATCAACTAGCTCCTTCATGTTTGTTATTAACTGTTTTATGTACTTATGTATGTGGATTGGGTGCATAAACATTTACGATAGTTATATCTTCTTTTGGATTGTCCCCTTTATTATTATATTTTGTCCTTCCTTGTCTCTTGTCATAGTCTTTGTTTTAAGGTCTATTTTGTCCTAAGTAAGTATTGCTACCCCAGCTTTCTTTTGACATCCATTTGCATGATAAATGTTTCTCCAACCCTTCACTTTCATTCGTAGGTGTGTGTAGGTCTGAAATGAGTCTCCTGTAGGCAATATATAGATGGATCTTAGTCTCTGTGTGTATTTTGTTGTTGTTGTTGTTTTATTCACCCTGTCACCCTATATGGTTTTGTTGGAGCATTTGGTCCCTTTACATTTATACTCAGTTATTGATAGATATGTATTTATTGCCATTTTGTTACTTGTTTTTTGGTTATTTCTATATGTTTTCTCTCATCCTTTCTGCTTATGCTCTCTTTTATCATTTGTTGTTGTTGTTGTTGTTGTTGTTGTTTTTAGTGGTATACTTGAATTCCATTTTCTTTATTCTTTGCATATCTATTACTGGTTTTTGATTTGTAGTTACCATTAGGTTTATGTAACATCTTCTGCATATATCAGTCTATATTAAGTCAACTGTTGCTTGGGTTTAAATCCATTCACTGCCCTCCCACCCATGTTTTAGGTGTATGGTGTGATATTTTATATCCTTTTTAAATCCCTTGACTGATTTTTACAGAAATATTTATTTTTACTGCTTTTGTGGGGTTTTTTTAATTTTGTTTTTGGTTTGCTTATTAGTTTACTTTTCATACTCTCCATTATGCTCTTTCCTATCTACTCAGAGTTTCCTTTAATATTTCTTGTAGGGCTGGTTTAGTGGTCATGAACTCCTTTAGTTTTTGTTTGTCTGACAAACTCTTTATCTCTCCTTCTGCTCTGAATGATAACCTTGATGTATAGAATATTCTTGGCTGCAAATTTTTCCCTTTCAGCATTTTGAGTATATCATGTTACTCCCTTCTAGCCTGCAAAGTTTCTGCTGAAAAAACTGCTGATAGCTTTATAGGGTTTCCCCTGTATGTTACTGTCCTCTTTCTCTTGCTGCTTTTAAAATTTTTCTTTATCACTACTTTTTTTCCATTTTGATTACTATGTGTCTTCATGTAGACATCCTTGATTGAATTTGGGGGGATTCCTGTGCCTACCAGATTTGGATAGCTGTTTGCTTCCCCAGATTGGGGAATTTTTCAGCTATTGTTTCTTCAAATAAGTTTTCTGCCCTCTTATTTCTCTCTTCTTCTGAGGCCCCCGTAATGTGAATGTAATTACCCTTGATGGAGTACTGAGTTCCATAAGACTATTCTCAATTTACATAATTTTCTTTCCTTTCCTTCGTTTAACTTCATTTCTTTCCATTACTCTGTATTCCAGGTCTTTAATCCTTTCCTCTGCCTCATCTAGCCTGCTATTTATTCCATCAAATGTATTTTTAATTTATTGTGTTCTTGGTCTCTGATTGGTTCTTTAAAAAAAATAATGTCTATTTCTTTTTGAGAGAGAAAGAGCATGAGCTAGGGAGGGGCAGAGAGAGAGAAGGAGATACAGAATCTGAAGCAGGCTCCAGGCTCTGAGCTGTCAGCACAGAGTCCAACACAGGGCTCGAATCCACCAACTGTGAGATCATGACCTGAGTCAAAGTCGGATGCTAAACTGACTGAACCACGCAGGCACCCTGATTGGTTCTTTTTTATCTCTGTGTTAAGGGTCTCACTGATGTCCTCCATTCTGTCCTCAATCTAGTGAGTATCTTTAGTGAGATATCTAGTGAGAGGTCCTGTAGCACCCACAATGTACTATACATGGTTCCCTAGGGTCTTGTGCCTCACAGACTGTCTCCTATGCGTGTGATTTGGCTTTGGCCTTTTTTTTCTTTAATCCAGGTGCCTGTAGAGGCTCTCTTTGCCTTTTGTGGGCAATGTTTTTGCCTCCATCACAGATGGGGTACATTTTAACATGGTGTGTGGTGATCTGCTTGAGAATGAAACCTGCCCTGTTGCCCAAAATGTGGTCCTGCAAAAGAGCAGTTATGAAGACATGGTGTTGGCAGGGTTTGTGCTGGTTCTGGGATAGGGAACCACATCTCAGGGACAGAGGCACATGTGACCGGGAATGGCAGACCTGCTAAAGTCCAGGCGTATGGAACTTGGTGCAAACAAGTTAAGTAAGGAGTGTCATTGGGGTGCTGGTTCTTGCAAGTGGCTGATCTTTGTGCTAGGAGGCCAGGGGAGGGAAATGGTGCCTGCCAGCTTCTTTGTTTCTGGAGGGTTCTACCCATGATCTCTGTCTCTACAGGTCACATTCTGAGATAAGTACATGACTTTTCCTCCCATTTGCCCCCAGCATTTTTCAAACTGCTGGTTCTATATGCTATATCAACCTAGGTTATTTGGCCTATCACTTAAGTGTAGGGACTCTGCTTCCTAAGATCTTCTGAGCTTTCCCAGAGTAAAGCCTTGAGATTTTTAAAATTCCATTTTAAATGAAATTGTTAAGTTGTTAACAACTCATGAAATTTAGTCCCTCTTTCTTTCAAAGGCAAATATTATGTGAATTTTCCTTCACTGTTCATGGGTTCCCTAGTGTCAAAGTTTGTTTTCCACCCTTTCGGCACCACAGGCTTTCCTGTGAATAGCTACAGTCCCTTTTACTCCCAGACCATGTCTTCACCCTTTCTACCTTCTTTGTTGTGACCTTTTCCCTACCTTTAGTTCTGGAGTTTGTTCTGCAAGTGTTTGAGGTGTCTTCTGGGTTACTTGGGCTTCTGTAAGTGTTACCTGTCTTGTATCCATGGCACAAGGTGAACTTAGGGTCCTCCTACTCCACCATCTTCCCAGCAGGATTTCCTAATGCATAGCTCTTGAATGACCCAGTTTAGACCAAGCGATTTGGGCATAAAAGTGAGGGTTTTATTTGACAGAGGTTAACACAATATCAATCAATGGTATGAGTACTTCCAAAAATCTCAAACTAAGCAACAAAAGTAAAAGTATTAAAATATTATAATAATCCCTCTTTATTATGCCCTAATTTTATAAAACAGATTAAAATATTGAGCACATAATCTATTGTGCCATAATTCTCATTTCTTTATATTGCTTTATATTGAATTAGCAGGTCCATAGCCATGACTTATTCCACAATGATATTAGTGTTCTATAGATGAAGCATGTATTCTTATCCAATTTTCACAACATATAATTATTATGAAACATTTAGAAGCTACTTTCACTCAATGTAAAAGAAAGTTTTAGTAATACATAAAAATCTTAATGGAGAAAAATCTGAAGTCTCCACATAAGTTGCAGACTTTATATAAGTAATGGCTTCAAGAACTATTATATTTTCCCCAAATGTTTATGTAAATGATGACACTGCCAGTGCAGAAAATGAAGCTGTTAATCCATTTCACTCCTCTGTTAAAATATTGATTGGTGATGAAGGCTATACCAAAGATCAGATTCTACATTTGATGGAACTAGTTTTTATTGAAGGAAAATTGCCTCTGAATCACCTAGAAATCCAAAGAAGAAGCTGAAGAGATCTCTAGCTAATGATGCAGGAGACTGAATGAGAGTGATGCCAGGCACAGTTGTCAATGGAGATTTAATTGGGCTATTTAAAATTAAGATATTATATATTACTTTAGTTAGTGCTCTAGTTAAAAATTCACATCAGTTTGCTCGTTTGTTTGTTGAATGATGATTGATTGATTGAATGATTGAATTTAGTTGAATAAGTTTTTCATCATATGATCCTAACCTTGTTATTTCCATAAGTTTTTGTTTACTTAATTTGTGATTGTTCAGAATAGGACACTTTAAGGATGCAAATTGAAGCATAAATACTCATGGTGTGTTTCATTTTTAAGTATCAAACATAGGGGTGTATGGGAGTACAATAATCTTTAAATACATATAAAGTAAATAATAAAATTGTGAGATAAATAAAATCTTTCATCTATTTGAAAGGAATAATTAGAGCAGTTTTACACTGAAAAGAGTTAACAGAAGGTCAAGAGAGAGATGCAGTAATTTTCTCCAAATAAGAATACTTGTCAAATAGAGAAAGTGATCTCCAGTATTTACAAAATGTCAAATGTTTATGTTTAATACTAATGTGGGAAAATTTGGCGCTCAACACAAGAAAGGAATTTTTTGATAGTTTAGTCTGGAGAACTAACTGCACTTCTTCACAAAGTTATATTTCAGTCAAGTCAATTATATTACGCAGGCAGTTTGTGAAGATAGTTTGGAGGCACTCAAACAACCAACAGAGTGATCCTGGAACACATTCAATGTACCTGAACCTTTAAGAGTAAATAAAAAACTTTCTTGCTTATAATAGAATTATATATAAGTATAGGTATAGATATTTTTTTTTATATTTATTTTTGAGAGACAGAGACAGAGCACGATCAAGGAAAGGGCAGACAGAAAGGGAGACACAGAATCTAAAGCAGGCTCCAGGCTCTGACCTATCAGCACAGAGCCCAATGCAGGACTCAAACCCACAAACCATGAGATCATGACCTGAGTCAAAGTTGGACACTTTTTTTAGATGCTTTCATGTTATTTATTATCTGATTTGATGCAAATAATAACCCCTATGAGCAGAAAATTTTGTATTTTCTTCATTCAGCCAGTCAACATTTTATTTATTTATTTATATTTATTTGTTTATTTATTCATTCATTTATTTATTTTTATTTTTGTTTTTATTTTTTAAATTTTTTAAATTTTATTTATTTATTTTTTAGTTTACATCCAAATTAGTTAGCATATAGTGCAACAATGATTTCAGGAGTAGATTCCTTAGTGCTCCTTACCCATTTACCTCATCCCACCTCCTACAACCTTTCCAGTAACCCTCAGTTTGTTCTCCATATTTATGAGTCTCTTCTGTTTTGTCCCCCTCCCTGTTTTTATATTGTTTTTGTTTCCCTTCCCTTATATTCATCTGTTTTGTCTCTTAAAGTCCTCATATGGGTGAAGTCATATGATTTTTGCCTTTCTCTGACTGACTGATATCACTTAGCATAATACCCTCCAATTCCATCCACGTAGTTGCAAAATGGCAAGTTGATTGCCTAGTAATACTCCATTGTGTGTGTGTGTGTGTGTATATATATATATATATATATATATATATATATATACACACTTCTTCTTGTCCATTCATCCACTGATGGACATTTGGGCTCTTTCCATACTTTGGCTACTGTTGATAGTGCTGCTATAAACATGGGGGTGCATGTGTCCCTTCGAAACAGCACACCTCTATCCCTTGGATAAATGCCTAGTAGTGCAATTGCTGGGTCATAGGGTAGTTCTATTTTTAGTTCCCCCATACTGTTTCCAGAGTAGCTGCACCAGTTTGTATTCCCACCAACAATGCAAAAGAGATCCTCTTTCTCCGCATCCTCACCAACATGTGTTGTTGCCTGAGTTGTTAATGTTAGCCATTCTGACACGTGTAAGGTGGTACCTCATTGTGGTTTTGATTTGTATTTCCCTGATGATCAGTGAAGTTGAGCATTTTTTCATGTGTTGGTTGGCCATCTGGATGCCTTCTTTGGAGAAGTGTCTACTCATGTCTTTTGCCCATTCTTCACTGGATTATTTGTTTTTTCGGTGTTGAGTTTGATAAATTCTTTGTAGATTTTGGATACTAACCCTTTATCTGATATGTCATTTGCAAATATCTTCTGCCATTCTGTCGCTTGCCTTTTAGTTTTGCTGATTGTTTCCTTCGCTGTGCAGAAGATTTTTATTTTGATGAGGTCCCAGTAGCTCATTTTTGCTTTTGATTCCCTTGCTTCTGGAGACATGTTGAGTAAAAAATTGCCGCGGGCAAGATCAAAGAGGTTTTTGCCTGCTTTCTCCTCGAGGATTTTGATGGCTTCCTGTCTTACATTGAGGTATTTCATTCACTTTGAATTTACTTTTGTGTATGGTGTAAGAAAGCGGTCCAGGTTCTTTCTTCTACCTGTCGCTGTCCAGTTTTCCCAGCACCACTTGCTGAAGAGACTGTCTTTATCCCATTGGATATTCTTTCCTGCTTTGTCAAAGATGAGTTGGCCATACGTTTGTGGGTCCATTTCTGGGTTCTCTATTCTGTTCCATTGATCTGAGTGTCTGTTCTTGTGCCAGTACCATACTGTCTTGATGATTACAGCTTTGTAGTATAGCTTGAAGTCTGGGATTGTGATGCCTCCTGCTTTGGTTTTCTTTTTCAAGATTGCTTTGGCTATTTGGGGTCTTTTCTGGTTCCGTACAAATTTTAGGATTATTTGTTCTAGCTCTGTGAAGTATGCTGGTGTTACTTTGATAGGGATTGCGTTGTATATGTAGATTGCTTTGGATAGTATTGACATTTTAACAATATTTGTTCTTCCTATCCAGGAGCATGGAATCTTTTTCCATTTTTTTTTGTGTCTTCTTCAATTTCTTTCATAAGGTTTCTACAGTTTTAAGTGTACGGATTTTTCACCTCTTTGGTTTGATTTATTCCTAGGTGTTTCATGGTTTCTGGTGCAACTGTAAATGGGATCAGTTCCTTGATTTTTCTTTCTGTCCCTTCAATGTTGGTGTATAGGAGGGTAACCGATTCCTGTGTGTAGATTTATATCCTGTAACTTCTTGAATTCATGAATCAATTCTAGCAGTTTTTTGGTAGACTATTTTGGTTTTTCCATATAGAGTATCATGCTTCTGCAAAGAGTGAAAGTTTGACCTCCTCCTGGATGATCTGGGTGCCTTTTATTTATTGTGTTGTCTGATTGTAGAGGCTAAGACTTCCCATACTATGTTGAATAACAGTGACAAGAGTGGACATCCCTGTCTTGTTCCTGGCCTTAGGAGGAAAGCTCTCAGTTTTTCCCTATTGAGGATGATCTTAGCGTTGGGTCATTCATATATGGCTTTTATGATCTCAAGATATGGTCCTTCTATCCCTACTTTCTTGAGGGTTTTTATCAAGAAAGGATTCTGTATTTTGTCAAATGCTTTCTCTGCATCTATTGAGAGGATCATATGGTTCTTGTCCTTTCTTTTATTGATGTGATGAATCACGTTAATTGTTTTTCAGAAATTGAAACAGCCCTGCTTCCCAGGTATAAATCCTACTTGGTTGTGGTGAATAATTTTTTTAATGTATTGTTGGAGCCAGTTGGCTAATATCTTGTTGAGGATTTTTGCATCCATGTTCATCAGGAAAATTGGTCTATAGTTCTCCTTTTTGGTGGGGTCTCTGTCTTGTTTTGGAATCAGGGTAATGCTGGCTTCATAGAAAGAGTTTGGAAGTTTTGCTTCCATTTCTATTTTTTGGAACAGTTTCAAGAGAATAGGTATTAACTCTTCCTTAAATGTTTGGTAGAACTCCCTTGGAAAGCCATCTGGCCCTGGACTCTTGTTTTTTGGCAGATTTTTGATTACTAATTTGAGTTCCTTACTGGTTATGGGTCTGTTCAAATTTTCTATTTCTTCCTGTTTCAGTTTTGGTAGTGTATATGTTTCTAGGAATTTGTCCATTTCTTCCATATTGCCCATTTTATTGGCATATAATTGTTCATAATATTCTCTTATTATTGTTTCTATTTCTGTTGTGTTGGTTGTGATGTCTCCTCTTTCATTCTTGATTTTACTTATTTGGGTCCTTTCCTTTTTCTTCTTGATCAAACTGGCTAGTGGTTTATCAATTTTGTTAATTGCTGGGTCGTAGGGTAGTTCTATTTTTAGTTTTTTGAGGAGCCTCCATACTGGTTTCCAGAGTGGCTACACCAGCTTGCATTCCTAGCTGAAGTTGGACACTTAACTAACTGAGCCACCCAAGCCCCCCAATAATAGAATTATATTTTTAAATATAATTATTACATAATTATATGTAATACATATTATATGTTTAAATTATAATTTATAAATATTACAGATAACATCGTAATTTATGTACTCATTGGTCAGAAAGACTATGAAAAGAGAATTGTGTTTACTTAAAATTCACAGAATCCATCAGCTCCATATTAATAAATATATATATATAAAATATATTGTCAGAAAAAATCTGTGTGTTTTTGTGTGTGTGTGTGTGTGTGTGTGTGTGTGTGTGTGTGTATGTGTGTTTGTGTATTTAGAGAAAGATGCTGATTGATGATTTCAGTAACCAGTAGAAATTTTCCCTCTGTAGCTTGCTTAATAGTGAAACATTTCTGATGCCTAATAAACAGGACAAAAACTATTTAGTTTTTCGACTAAAAACTAAAAACTAAAAACTAAAGTTTTTCGACTTTAGTCGTTCCAACAGGTAATGCACAAAATAATAACCACTATTATAGTGCTTTGTCACATGTCTAATTATTTGATCAATAAATTTTCTGTTTCTATGAAAATTTTGTTAAGAAATTAAGAGCTTTTTTAAAACTTTGTTTGAAAACACAAAACTGACTCAACTGAACTTCATCTGAATAGCTGTTAGAGATTAAATTTGAACAAATATAAAATGAGGATACCCTTCTAAAAATAGAAAGAATTGAAGTTATACACAAGTCTCAAAATAATCTTTGATATTTAATTTCTCCCATGGTGGTAGTCAGTCATATATCATTTTATATTTATAAGCTCTTTTTAATTTTTGGTAATCAAATCAAAGTATGGCATTGAAATCATTTTTATAAAACTATTTGTCTTACATTAATAAAGCCTTTCGATACTATTCATTTGTGTAGTATCTTTCTTAGCTGATTTCTTAGAGTATCTAAGATCATCCATGTTTTGCATATTTTACTAACATAAACATGGGACTAGAATCAAGTATTTATCAAAGTTTAATGAAATACTTATTATATTCTCCATGGCATATATCTATGTTATCATTTCTAATATATCATATTGTACCTTAATTAATGGATATGTACTTAATATCTGTTTTTCCTATTTAACCTTAGAAATTCTTGAAAGCAGGAAGCTTCATTTTTGTTGGTTACTAAAGCGTTTAGACTCTTTATTTATCAAGAGGATTATAGTTTACATCACACCAAGTAAGGCAATATTTGAAAAAAAAATATGTGCAAATTAGAATGATAGGTATTTATGTCAGGACTACAAAAATATCTCATAACTCACAAGGAAATGGATTATAGTAGTTTATTAGCAAAAGAGAAAATATATATATACTTAAATGTAATATACTTTATATTTTAGAACAATTTTCATTTAAATAAAAAATGTAAAGTCCTACAAAAAGTTTTCTATGCCCACATCCAGTTTCCTTTATTATTAATGTCTTGCAGTAGTATTGTGTACTTCTTATAATTAATGAAGCAATATTTATATGTTATTATTAACTAAAGTTCACATGATGTTCCTATTTACTCAGTTTTTCTCTGGTGTTTTTTTTTTTTTGTTATCAAGATCCCTTTAGGATCCTCACAGTTCATCATATGCCTTCTTAAGCTCCTCTTGTCTGTGGTAGCTTTTTCACATGATTAAATTGGACTTCTAGGGTGTAGGGATTAAAATTACAGAGGATAAATGTCATTTTCATGAAATCATATCAAAATTGCATTATATCAATATGACTTATGACTGTTCATGTTGACTTTGACCACTTGGCTGATGAAGTATTGGGCAGGTTTCCTCAAGGTAAAGTTACCTCCCACTTCTCCCATATCCTCTTGGCCTTTCCATACTAAAACTCTTTGTGAGGAAGTCACTATGTACATCCCATACTTAAGAAATGGGTACTTAACACTGCTTTCCTTGGGGGCAAAATATCTAACATAAATTATTTGGAATTCTTCTGCATTGGGCATCTGTTTCTTCTCCCCAGATTTTAAAAAATTATTTATTACTATAAATATAGATTCACAGATATTTACTTTATAATTTGGATTACAATCCAATACTGATTTCTTTTATCATTTCAGTTGTTCCAGGTTTGGGCATTGGTAGCTCTTATATTGGCTTTTTGTGTCTCTTTGACTGGCTTCATTGTTTTATTTTTGAGCTTTTTAAAATGTTTTTTTATTTATTATTTTTTTATGACACTACAAGATACTCAGGGCTGAACTTCTATTATTTTGTCCCAGTCCTAGATCAAACATTTCTCTGTAGAGTCCTTTCACAGCTATTTCTCCAAAGAGCCATATTTCCTAGATCTTTTTTATTGAAGAATGGTATTAGAGACAAGTCTGGTTCTAGGTGTGTTCATTATTATTGGGGTTTCATTGTTTCCCAGGCCTCTCAGAAAACAATGCAACTAACTATATTTGTGTATACTACCCTATGTATATACAGGTTTCTCCAGATGTTTTTATATGTAATTATATTACATTTGTAATCTGTAATATAAATATAAATATATAATGTAATATAAATACACTTGTATTTATATTAAGCTACATGAGTTTAAGTTTATTTTTTATTTATTTTGGGAGTGAGAGAGACAGTGCACACACGCGGGGTAAGGACAGAGAAAGAGAGAGAGAGAAAATCCCAAGCAGGCTCTATGCTGCCAATGCAGAGCCTCACAGTTTGTGAGATCAGGAGCTGAGCCAAGATCAAGATCAGTTGTTCAACCACCTGAGCCACACAAGCCTCCCCTAAGCTACATGAGTTTATACTGATATATCCATCTCTAATGTATTTTCTCATGAATATTGCCACATAGTCTGCTCTCTTGCTTCTTTGTATCATCTCACTCCAACAGTGAGAAATTTGGCCTCCACCATCTGCCATCAATATATTTAATTTCTTCATTCCCACAAAGCCGTATCAGAATTGCTACCCCAAACCCAGATAAGAAACTTCAAAACTAGAGTACAATATTTATGTATAGTTTATAGTTCTCTTTCTCTTAGTCATACAGATTTTCCTCATTTCTTTTCTTTTTCTTTTAATTTAAATTCAAGTTAGTTAACATACAGTGTAGTGTTAGTTTCAGTAGAACTCAAAGATTCATCGCTTTCATATAACACCCAGTGCTCATCCCAACAACTGCCCTCCTTAATGCCCATTACCCATTTAATCCAATCCCCCCAACTACCTCCCCCTCCAGCAACCCTCAGTTTGTTCTCTGTATTTAAGTCTCTTATGGTTTGCCTCCCTCTGTGTTTTTATCTTATTTTTCCTTCCTTTCCCCTCTGTTCAACTGTTGTATTTCTTAAGTTCCACATATGAGTAAAATCATATGATATTTGACTTTCTCTGATTTATTTCGCTTAGCGTAATACCCTCTATTCTAAAGTTACTTAGGTCAGCACAATATTCTTCTACCCCTTTAGTGAGGATTTTATTACGTATTTGTAATATAGCTCATTTGTTTTGTTACATTCTGCATTCTATCATGAGATCTCTCTTACTCCTAAAGATTTCAAGAGATGTTAAATATTTTATTAGAAAATGTTCTGTTCCCATATAAAAGACTGGATCAACTGTGTTTTTAATGAATGCCTACACAGAGGCATAACATTTGTGAATCTACCTGTGATGGTCAATTTTATGTGTCATCGTGAGAGTGGCTGGCTTGTTTGGAGGAGTGTGAGACTCTTGATCTCAGGGTTGTGGGTTTGAGCCCCACACTGGGTGTAGAGATTACTTAAATAGATATAAAACGTAAAAATATCCCACCACAACAATTTTATGTGTTAATATGACTTGGATATATAGTTCCAAGTTATTCAATCAAAAACTATAGTTGTGATTAAAGTCAATAATCATTTGATTTCAAGAGGGCTTGATTCCTGATTCAATCAATTAAAAAGCAATAAGAGCAGAACACACTCTTCCCAGGAGAAGAAGACATGCCCACTGTGGACTGTAATTCCAGTTTATATCTGAGACCTCTAGCCCTCCTTTCCTGATGGCCTGCCCTATAGATTTTGTACTTATGTAGCCACTTCCAACGTAGAATGTCCTATTTCCTTGCAATTAACCTCCTACTAGTCCTATTTCTCTGGTCACATAGGCTAAAACAGATTTTGGTACCAGAAGTGCATCCAAAGCTAAAAATATTTAGGATGAATTCTCTCAGTTCTGGGTTTTCTGGAATTGTGTCTCTAATGTAATTAGATTTAAAGTAACTAAACACTGTATTTACAGTAGTAAAGTAAGCATTAGTAGTTCCCAGCGTGATATGGCAACAGAGACATGCAAAATATTGCCACTGGATACTACAAAGTAAATACTTACAGAAAGTAAAGCTCATGATGACAATGTCAAACACCTAAATTCTTCCATTTTCTTTGCCAGTAGAAGCAGTCTTTCTTTCCCTGCTTAAGGATGTTACCTTTTCCTTGTGTGAAGATTTATAATCACCTCCCTTGAGACAGTTACATTGCAAGTCACTGGTGATTCTCCTCAAAACCTACTACCCTCAAAACCTGTCATCCTCCTTTTATTCTAGATTTATAAATAGATTCAAGTCCCAACAGACTCCAAAGGTCGGGGTACAAAGTGTGACCCACAGCAGTGCACTGTACTCCAAAAGAGCAGCACAAATTTTTCTGATTTAAATGATGGAAATATGGCATATGTACAGAAACGTGTCTTAGGGTGTGGGATCATATTTCTCTTTTGTCTTTCTGGTCGGAGAGAGACCATATGCTGACTGCTCCATGGCTGCTCCCATGCATTTGAAATTTTTGAAAGGATACGGCTATCAGGGAGACGATAATAATTATTAGCAACAGAACAATGCCTATGATCTGGAAAGCACTTGAGCCAGGGTCTCCATGACCCAAACCAACTAGAATCAACCCGGTAAAGGATACCGAAGATAGACATACTTCTTTAAGCCAGTTAGCCTGTTTATGTTTTGCATAAGACCGTGTATCCACATTTCCCAAACTGTTTATCCCAGCAGGCTTTTTCCAGGAAGTTGAAGCACTGAGATTCAGGGAGAAGTTTATGAGAAGAAAGAACTACAGGATCGCCAGCGGCAGAGCAAATCCAAAAGTCTAATACCTTACATACATGGACTTATTCCATTTTCTGCTCCTTTTTTATGTCTAGGTACCAGCATCACTGTCATATTATGTACACTTATAATAAGTTTATAGAAATAAAGTTTTTGCAAATATGGTTTAAGGTCAAGACCAAATGTGATTACGATGTGTATTTTTAGGTCTGAATTCAGTCAAAAATTGCATTTATTCAGAAATAAGTCATAATTAAAAGAAAATGTAGCTGCTCTTTTTTGCAATTTCCTAAACTCTGATGGAAAGAGGATAAGAAGATGAGAATAGCTAATTTGAGGCCTACTGAGTGGCAACATATTGCACCACAAAGCTTAGAGTATTTTGTATATCTCTTTAATTTTGACATTAGTAATGTCATAATTCTGAAATTCATAATTCTGAAATCAAACTCATAATTCTGAAATTTTCTTAAAAGATTCTCTTTTCCTTATTTTTCATTCTAATTTACTTACTCTAAATTTGTTTTCAGCAATATTTTTCATTTTGCTTGCTAAGGAATATAGTAAAATCAACAGAGAATAATTTCTTAGTGAAGTGTTAGAAAGTGCTGTACTTCGTTTTCTACTTTCATTGTTTTAAATTTTGTTGTAATAGTAAGTGTGCATTTTTTAATCTACATACAAAAGTTAATTGCTTAATCTATACCATTATCAATTTCATAGAGGACCACAAAATAGCCAAACTTCTTCCAGCATTATTTGAATGTGCATTTTATAGTTTGGAATCAAAGTTAAGAATGAGTGTGAAACAATTCATGAGTAGTTGTATCTATGCATTTATTCACCCAACATATTTTTATTGAAGGCTTTGTATTTACCAGGGGAATCATACCATAGGCAGCCCTCAACTGCAATATGGATTTTGTTTCAAAAGATTTCTTGCATATGTGGACTAGTCAAAAACATCTGTGTGAAATTCAAAACACCCTCTTCGTTGATACAGATGGGCTTTGCAAAGCTAACTCATTATTAAAAAATCAGCTAATTTATTATAAAGGTGTAGTTTAAAACAAAATCAAGCTCAGCATATAGTATGCTTAGTGTTCACAGTTGGGATGCCCTGATCTGAAATGCAGACCCTGTATTCTCACCAAATTAGCATTCTTTGTTTTTGAGCCTTTTATTTTATTCTCTTACCTACCAGGATAAGAAGAAAAGACAAACATTCAAGATACACACACACGTACACACACACACACACAGAGGGAAAGAGAAGGCTGCAGATGAACACTGCCTAGATAGCATTTAGGCTTATGACTAATAAAAAACAAAGTGTTTTTAAAATTAGTGCTAAATTTTTACCTTTATATATGACTTCTTCTCCCATCCTTCTTCTCATGGAATTGCCTTCTCTTTCAAGAAGAATTAATAATTCCTATTTGTCTGTCAAACTTTAGTTTATATTCCTCTTAGAATATTCTCTTGCCCTGTGTCATAAAAAACAGGTGATTATTCCCACTTCCATGATTTACCCAAAAAAGACCATTTGCCAAATGGAAGGCTGCAGCAAAGCAGCATCTTGGATCGCCCAGTGACCTGGCATTGGCTCCAGCTAGCTCAGCCCAGCTTTGCGTTCTTACCACCAGGGCTTTTCTCATCTGCTGTGCTTATACCTACCTAACACCACCACCTACAGTGCACAGACTATAGATTCTCTGTATTCCTCCTCTTATGTGGCAATTCTCTTGTACAATTAAATTAAATATAATATTAGGTCAGAACACTGGGTCCTGAATTTTTTTCAAATCTAACTAAAATATTGTTTGGGTCCTAGAAGAATGCTTGTAAGTATGGTCAAATTAAATTTGCAACATGTTGTAAGATGTATTTTAGGTTGCAGATGTATCTTAAGTTATACCTTTAGATTCTAGAAATATTCCTCATATACCTCACATCCAGTTTTGCCTGTTATAAATATCTTACAACACTATGGGGATTTTTGTTGTAGCTAATGAACTATATTGATACATTGTATTTTTAAATGTTATACTTTATTCAAATTTCTTTTAATTTTATCAATTGTTCTTTCCCTGTTCCAAGATCTTAGCCAAGACACCACATTGTGTTTACTTATCATATCTCCTTAGGGTCCTGTTGGCTATGACAGCTTTTCAGACCTACCTTGTTTTTGATAACTAGGACAGTTTTGAGGACTATTTGTCAAGTAGTCCTTAATCCTTCCCCCAAATCTGCAGAAAAATAAAGGTATCCATTAAATAAATGATTCTTTACTACACTGAAAGTAAAGGCACCTTTGAACTAGGAATATGCTCTAAATTTGTAAAGTATATATATATATATATATATATATATATGAAACAAAACAAACAGCCTAAATATTGACAAAAAGTCTATTAAAAAACAAAATGAGAATAAAAATATGAATTGATAAAATGTGCTTCATGAACAGAAAGAGCACAAAGAAGACAACTACTAAAAACATCCTTGATTGGATTAAATATTTTCTACCAAACATCTGGATATATTTTGAAACCTGAAAGCAGAAATGTTAAAATAAAATAGAATAGAAAGATTATTCAACTGAGAAAGGAAATGGGAGAAGTAAAAACTATCATAGAAATGAACACTTAATTACAATTTTCCTAAAGGAAGTTAAAATCTAATAGAAATTTAGCAATGGCTATTGAAGGAAGGTAGTTAAAACAACAATAGAATAAAAAATAGACTATAAAAGAAGAAGTAGAAAACTTTCAGAGAAAGTGGTTGAAGTGGCAGCAAGGCAAAGGGGATCTAATATATATAATTGGAGACCCTAAAAAGAAAACAAACAAACAAAAAAACTGAACCAAACTCATATTTAAAATTAAAATTTACAAAATCCAGTTATAAAAACAACCTGAATCTTAATATTGACCAATTTTTGTGAAAACTGGTTTAAAACACAACTTTAAGACATATCTGTGCAAACAATAACATTTATAGATAAAGACAAAATCCATAGGACTTCCATGTAAATAAAATCCAAGTTGTTTACAAACACTTGGGAATTAGACTTGCATCAAACATTTCAAGAGCCTTGTTCATAGCAAGGCTAAAATGCAGAAGCAGGGGCACCTGGGTGGCTTGGTTGGTGTCAGACTTCAGCTCAGGTCATGATCTTGCAGTTCCCTGCTTCGGATTCTGTCTCCCTCTCTCTCTGCCCCCTCCCCATCTTGCACTCTGTCTCTTTCAAAAATAGACAAGCATTAAAAAAATTAATTAATAGGGGTGCCTGGGTGTCTCAGTCAGTTAAGCATCCGACTAAGGCTCAGGTGATGATCTTGTGGTTAATCAGATTGAGCCCTGCACCAGGTTCTGTGTTGGCAGCTTGGAGCCTGGAGCCTATTTAAGATTCTGTGTCTCCTTCTCTCTCTGCCTCTCTCTCTCTCTCAAAGATAAAAAAAAAAAAAATTAAAACTTTTTAAAAATTAAAAAATTAAAATGCAGAAGCAATTTCAAGAAAGTCAAAGAATGAACTAAGAACAAGGTATTTTATGCCTCTCTAAACTGTTCTTCCAGTGTCAAGCCATAGAAAAAAAAATTTAAATGCAAGAAGGCACTTAATACTATACTTTTGAGGATTATAGAAGTGTATAGACTTTATTAAAAGGTGAAAAATTTTAGGAAAATGAAAAAAATAAATACCATTTAAAATACTTTTTTATAGATCTAAGTTCTGATGAAGGTGAGAATGAGGATAGAATGATAGCTACTTACAAGTATTCACTTGTAGAAAAAATATAGAAAAGTAGAAAAAATATAACTAAAATGTGAGAAGATAAGAGATAAAACAGGAAAGAACATGAAGTGTATTGATTGTGATATAGAAAATAGTATAAGGCAAAGTATATCAATAAAAATGGAGAAAGTTTAATAAAAGTATTAATGAAAACATGATGCCAGACATTAAAATGATATATATTTTTTTAATCTTTATTCACTTTTGAGAGACAGAGAGAGACAGAGCATGAGTGGGGGAGGGGCAGAAAGAGAGAGGGGGACACAGAATCCGAAGCAGGCTCTAGACTCTGAGATGTCAGCACAGAGGCCAAGGCGGGGCTCGAACCCATGATCCATGAAGTTGTGACCTGAGCTGAAGTCGGGCGTTCAACCAACTGAGCCACCCAGGTGCCCCTAAAATGGTATACATTTAAAATCAACCAGTATACTGAAATTAACAATCACAAATTAAAAAAAAAATAACAAAAGGAAAAATTACATACTGTTGAGAAGAAAACATAGTAAATATAGTACTTGAAGCATACTATTTTATCAAGGAGTGATTTGACAGATGTGAGCTATATCAGACTTGTGAATGAAATGAATGAATAGGTGAATGAATTTTCACCTATTGAAAATTTCAGAATGTCTCACAGAGAGGGAAACAACTAAATGCTGCTTCCAAGAGACTCATTTAAAACAAGGTGTTTTTAAAGTGAATAAATATTTTTTATTTACATCTTAGTTAATATAGAGTGCAATATTGGTTTCAGAATTGGAATTCAGTGATTCATACAACACCCAGTGCTCATCACAAGTGCCCTCATCACAAGTGCCCTTCATAATACCCATCATCCATCTAGCCCATCTCTCATCCATCTTCCTCCATCAACCTTCAGTTTGTTCTCTACCTTTAAGATTCTCTTGTGGTTTGTTTCCCTTTCTTCTCTTTTTCCCCCACTTCCCATACATTCATCTGTTTCATTTCTTAAATACATAAAGACAAGATAAGTAAAAACAAGAAGAAAATAGGCATTGCTATTTGAACGTCAGGCAAAATAGAATACAATAGGATTAAATATACAAAGGTGTGCATTTTTTTAATGTTAAAAGCCACAGACCACCACATGTATGATTACATATGCACCAAATAATACTGCAGTGGACTTAACAAGCAGAAAAAGGGGATAAAATGTAGACAAAGACAGAAACACAAATATATCAGAAGAGTTTAATGCATTGTTCTCAGGAAAGGGCTAATAAAGTAGGCAAATAAACAAGAATATAGAAGAAACTTAAAATGTAATCACTAATTAGACCTATGGAACCTAAAACTTTGCCACCTGATTAATAGAGAATATACTTTATTCAAGAGTGAAAATAGCATATTAACAAAAATTGTCAATTAAATCACAAAAAAAATCAGTAGTTTAGTTCTTAAAGTAGAAACTCTGCCAACAACACTCTCCAATCATAATCATTGTATCTAAAAAAAATACAAAAATTATTTTTAAATAGCTCCATTTCACTGATTTTTTTAAATTAAGCAACTCAAGTGTGAAAGAAGTGAAAAATTACATAATTTCTAAAAAAATAAAGACTACATTAAATTTTATAACTCATAAGATATATTTTTTGTGGTAATTAGGGAAAATTCATAGCCTAAAACACTGTATCGGTGCGCCTGGATGGCTGAGTCGGTTAACCATCTGACTTCGGCTCAGATCATGATCTCATAGTTTGTGGGTTCGGGCCCTGCATAGGGCTCTGTGTTGATAGCTCCAAGCCTGGAGCCTGCGTTGGATTCTGTGTCTCCCTGACTTACTCTGCCCCTCCCCCACTCATGCTCTGTCTCCCTCTCTCTCAAAAATGAATAAAAAAACATTTAAAAAAGTAAAAAAAAATAACACACTTGTATCAATAAAATTTTAAGAAATAAGTAAAATTTATTAATTTACTTCAATTGATTGAAACAATTTTCAATGACCTAAAAATGAAACCAAAACAAAAAACATACTTGAGAATCCACATTTTATAAGCATAAGTGTGAAACGTTTAATAAGCATAGAGCCCATTAATTATTTTAAAGCACCAAAAATTGAGGGAACTTTCAAACTTCTGCAAAATAAGGATGACAGTGACACATTACTGATAGCATTTTCACCAGCACATGTATAAGAAAATTACAAATCAATATTTTTAATGAAAGTTATAAATTTCTTCATAAAATATAAAGAAAATGAACTATAGTAGAAAAATGATACAACATGACAAAATGTGAAAAATATTTCTGGGATACAAGTTCATTTCAATGGTAAAAAAATTATTACTATAATTTACTATATTAATAGAGTAAAGGTGAAAATTTTATCTGCATAAAGATGAAATTCTATTGAAAACTCAATATCAATTCATTAAAAATAAGAGAATGTGGACTGATGGACCCTTTTGTTAACAATCACAGCCTATATTTTAGTATGAAAACTTATGTCTTCCACTTGGATCATGCATCTAAATATTACAAAACATACACACAGATACTAGAAGAAAACATGGGTGAATTCATTATGCTAATCTTAATGTATGAAATGGTTTTTCATAATATAAAATCTAGAAGAAATAAAATAAAATATTAACTTCAACTAGATTTTAAAATTTTGGTCATGGAAATATCCGACAAGAAAAATCAAAAGGCAAATGACAGTGAATATACGATACACATTAGCATTGTTAGTCACAAATAGTGTGCTAGAGTTAATGTGAAGACAAAAAAAAAAAAAAAAACTTTACCAAAAAATGGACAGATGTAAAGAGATAACTAATAAAAAGAGTATGAAAATCGCCTGTGAATCTTTCCTATGAAAGATTTTTAATGTCACACATCATAAGTGAAATAAAAATTAAAAGAATCCTGAGCAACTCTTTCCCATCAATCATAATGACCAAAAATAAAAGGTTGATAGTATGTTAAGATGGGAACAAGGCACTTTCTTATACATTGCTTTGTAAATGCAAAATGTTTTAACCTAATGAATATGAATTTGACTACATGTAACAAAATTGTACATGCTTTACCATTCAATCCAATCATCTCCAATAACAGGAATATACATCGGCACAAGGTTATTCAACGTTACGTATAAAAGAGCACAAAAAAACAGCATAGAGACTATGCTGCGTTTTACATTGAAAGAAAAGGGAAATAAGAAAACATTCATTTGTCCCCATACTTTTGCAAAAAGAAATACAGGAAGGATAAAGCAGAAGCCAGGAGTAAAAATAGGGAGAGGGTTGAAAGGATCACGGGTGAGATACACTCCTAAAAATACTTTTTTAATATATAGTTTTAAATACTGGGGTCATGTTAATGTCTTAATAATAGACATAATATAAAATAAAATACAAAGCAAATAAAATCCTAACATAGATGGATGTGATATTTAAAAAATTGTGTTGTTCTGGTATGTAATCTCCAAATAAAACTCATCTCTACAAGGTGTTGACTTTCATTTCAAGGTTTGGTATTTGTTGTTGCATATAATTCTTCATGTTTTAGATTGTCTGAATCCTGAGGTACTGGCCATATTTATAGTATGAAAGGTATATGATGGTTTAGTTGAATAGAAATCTGGAATTATTTGACTCACCAGTACCCTAACAATTCCCATCACGTCTGACTAAAAGTGACAATTGGCATACTTCATGGAAACTCTCAAATATACACAATACAGCATAGTATAACAATAGGTTTCACAGCTCTGTTAAATGTGCTCTGTAAAGTAAGTTGCTTATCACTTTTTAGGCAATGACTCTTTAAAACTTTAAAGTTTGACTTCTGATTCTAAAACTATGCACAGACTTTTATTATTCTGTTTCCCACTTGCCTGTCTGTGTAAATGTGTACTGTTCTCATTTTTTCCACTACAAGGATAGAAGCTGCATAAATCCTGTTATATTTGCAAACCTCAGGTCAGCATTAAAAATGATGAACAATATTTCTGTATTTGAAAATGGCCTTGTTGAGGCTGAGAAAGAACCAGAGGCAATTAAATGCTTTTTTATTTTTGTCACTGCTTAATATAAGGCTTTCTATTTCATCTCTGTGTTTAATATGGGAATATAAATAAAATTAGACGAACTAATATTAATGAAACCTGTAAATAAGTAAGTAGTTGGAGGTGAAAAGTTCAACAATCAATAGAAAACTCAATAATGAGGAAAAGAGAATATATGGCAATGAAGGTTATCTACATATTAACTCAGATGAGTAGAGTACATCATTAATAATACCAAGAGCTGGGTTCAGTTTTCACATGAGTTTTATTTTAGATAATAGCAAGAAGCTATGTTCCATCATCTTGGCTCTTTCCAATATGTACGTTGTTTTGTTTTGTTTTAAGTCAGGCAGGCAATTGTATGAGAGCCAATTAAAATTTATTTGAACACCTATCATACTCAACATTCTATTCTCAATGACTGGATGCAGCAGGGAAATGATGATATGAAATACCTTTTTCAGTCCACACAACTTAGAAGATAACATGAGTAAAACACCAAGATGCCAGAGCTAAGGAGAAAGTTTTAGCCCTGTAATTCAGAAAATGCTTAGCTGAGGTCTGTATTCAGCTCCACTAAAATCTGGAAGCGATTCTTTCTGCCAAGAGGAGATTTTGATTATATACACCTATCCATTACTTAATGGCTTTACTTTGTGTAAATTGTCTCTGAAAAACCTACAACTCAGCAAACACTATTAAACTAAGTGCCAATTTTAATATTTTTATCCTAGTGTATTTCCATAATTACATAAAAGATGCACAATACAACAAAAAATGTATAGCCTTTATTCATATTAACATTTTGCTCATTTGCTTCTTTACAGCTCCTTCCCCCTACACACACATTTTTTTTTCTGAATCACGTAATAGAAATTTAGATTCAGAGCCTAGAAATACTTTAGTATATATTATGCTAATGTTTAATGCAGCATAGGCCTAGTCCAGAATCAATTTGAGAAGGCACCACACAACAGTATAAATAATGGGAGGTATGTTTCATGGTAACCAAAGTCAACCACATAAATGTAATACTTCTCACATAAGGCTGGTCACTTTGAAAGGTGCCGGTTACACATAGTAACATTTCTTTCACTTCAAGATATTTTTGGTTTATACTGAAACTTGATGGTTCTGTATACTAAAACAGTCCTAAGAACTTTACAAGATTGTAGTTAACTCCCAATTCTGACTCCATTATAACATTATTAAAACTGAAACCTCTTGTTGAATTCCTATCTCTGTTGTTGTTGTTTTTAGTTTACTTATTTTGAGAGAGAGAGAGAGACAGACAGACAGAGAGAGAGAGACAGAGAGACAGAGAGAGGAAGAGAGGCAGAGAGAGGGGGAGAGAGAGAATCCCAAGCAGGTTCCAGGTCGATGTGGGGCTCAAACCCGCGAACCGTGAGATCATGACCTGAGCTGAAATCAAGAATTGGATGCTCAACTGACTGAGCCACTCATGTGTCCTCTTTGTTGTTTGTTGACTCAGTATTGTTTTCAGGTCTGATGAAGCAGCTAACTAACCCTATATAATTTTGCACTCCAGTTACAGTCAGCCTTATTTTCAAGAAGAGTTCGCCTATTCATATCACAATGGACTCATGGATTCCTACAGAATTTAATGAGTTAGAATCAACTTCCATTATGATTTTTGATGCCCAAAATGTTCTCTTTTAGCCCATGGAAATTTTTTAAGCTGACTTTTGTAACTTTTGTCATGGTTTAATCATTCTTTGAGTTCTCATTTTCTGGTACAAAAACATACCCCAGTCTCCCCTTGTTTCCCTCCCTAGCACTGGAACCTAAAATTTCTTCAAGGAATTCTGTTTTCTGGAAAATGGTGGAAAACAATTTTTGGAAACTAAGATCTAGATCTTCATGTGCTCATTGTTATTTTAATGTTGCTTTACCTGTGCCTTCATGGTAGAGAAAATGAGCTTTATGTAGGAATGCACACACACACACACACACACACACACACACACACACACACACAACTATGCACTCATCAACAGCTATCAAGATCAGTGAGCACACTAACTTCTCTAATTCCATAGTTGTAACTAATTCCCTTCTCCAACAGGGAGAGTATCAGTCTCCCTTTTTTCTCAATAAGCTACTTATTTATTTGATCTGTTTATAGTATGTAATCAAGCAGTGGCACTGTGTGCAGACACCCTTCTCGATTTGTTTGAGTTCCGACAATTCCTGGGTTCTTCCACTTTATCACTACCTACACATCTCACCTTATTGGACTCTGATACCACACAATGAGTCACCACTTCCATCATGCAAAATCCCTCCTTGGGGATTCCACTTTGGAAAAGTGCATGGATGCCACTCTCCTCAAACTAACTGAACACTGACACCCCACTCCTGAGCTTGTGCCCATAACCTCCCATGTGGAATCACCAATGCAGTACTTGCCTCATGCCAGTTTGCACCCTGAGCTGGTTCACTTATTAGCTCCTCACACCTTATACTACATCATTGCCACCTATCCTGGTAAGGATGCCCTTCACTAGACCCTGACACCCATACTGCTTAAATAATTATGAAAACATGTGCTTTGGTTTCAGAAATTATATATCTTTTGAAATTTAAGTTGATTAATGACTCTGACACTCTTTACAAATAAGATACTTAAGATTTTCTTAAATATTTTTTTGATTTTAAGCATTTAAAAGAAAAAACAATAAAAACCACTATTAAAAGCTGATTAGTACCTGAATGCTTATCCATAATTTGGTTATTATAAATAGTGCTGCGGGGTACCTAGGTGGCTCAGTCAATTAAGCGTCCAACTTCAGCTCAGGTCACGATCACACAGTTTGTGTGTTCGAGCCCTGCATAGGCTCTCTGCTGTCAGGACAGAGACTGTTTCAGATCTCTGATCCCCTTCTCTCTCTGCTCCTTCCCAGCTTGTGTTCTCTCTCTCTCTCTCTCTCTCTCTCTCTCTCTCTCTCTCTCTCAAAAATAAATAAATATCTTTTAAAATATAAATAATGCTGCAATAAACATAGGAGTTTATATATCTTCTCAAATTAGTGTTTTCATATTCTTTGGGCAAATACCAGTAGTGGAATACTAGATTATATGGTAGTTCTATTTTAACTTTTTTGAGGTTCCTCCATACTCTTTTCCACAGTGGCTGCCCCAGTTTGCATTCCCACCAGTAGTTTGCAAGGGTTCCTTTTTCTTCACCACCTAAGAATTCATTGACATATGAATAGATGAAGAAAGTGTGATATACACATAGTGGAATATTACTCAGGCATTAAAAAGAATGAAATCCTGCCATTTGCAACAACACGGATGGAACTAGAGGGTATAATGCTAAGTGTAATAAGTCAGTCGGAGAAAGACAGGTACCAGATGAGTACCTGTTTCTCATATGAGAAACATATGAACAAACAAAGAAAAAAGATACAGACAAACAAAAAACCCCACAGATTCTTAAATATAGGGAACAAACTGATGGTTATCAGAGGGGAGGTGGGTCAGGGGGTGGGTGAAACAGGTAAAAGGGATTAAGAGTATACTTATCATGATGTGCACTGAGTAATATATAGAATTGTTGATTCACTGTATTGTACATCGGAAGTAATATAACACTGTATGTTAATTATACTGGAATTAAAAATTTTTTAAAACTAAACATTTATGGCAAAAAGACCAATAACACAATTGAAAAATAAAAAATGAAAAGAAAAGCATACTAGCACTTTGATATTTCGTGAGTTACAAATGTTCTAATACAAATGGGTATATTTATTATTTTTTTTAATAAGCTTGGGTTACATATAATTATCAAAATCTTTTATTCACATTAGGATCTGGTTTAAATCCTTAACAATTTTCTTATATTTATTTATTCACATTGGTTATCTTGTTTTCATTACTTTCTAAGTATCAGAAAACCTGCTGGGAAATTTGACCTATCTGTTCCGTGTGTTCTAGCATTTCACCTGGGAAACCATTTTGACTCTTGTAATCATTGGTATCTAGTTGCCATGTGTTTATATATGTTAGGAACAAAAGCACACACACATGCAATATACACCTATTATTTTTTTAACTTAGAAAGTGAGTATCACTCTCAATATACATCTCTGGCACTTAATTGTGGTTTGTTTGTTTTTTCCTGTTCTACTACATTTTAAGGCTCATCTATCTATATTATTGTATTTGTCCCAACTCAATCATGTTATAGCTATATAATATTCTATTTTGCTCATACCTACATTTTCTGCCAATGAAATCAAGTTAGTTTTCTGAAATTCATTATGAACATCTTGGCAGTGTATCCTAGAGTATATATGATCAAATTTCCCCTTTGTGTATACTGGCAAATAGAATTTCTAGGTTGTAGTGTATGTAATATGTCAGCCTTCACAAGGAGAACCCACTTACAATCCCAACAGTAATGTATCATCTGTAGTCACATCCTAATACTCATCTCTGTTAGATTATTTATATTAATGGATATAAAATGTTTTATATAACTTTATTCATAATTTAAAGTTCATAATTCTTAGCTTCCTCCCTCCTGGCATGATTTTAACCATAAAACATAGACAGTTAAGGTTTTCTCATTAAATCAGCTGAAGCTCCAGATATGTTTAATGGGCCATAATTTAGGTCCAAAGTTAAAAATTTCATTTCTTTCTTCAGTTTATTTGCAACTTTGTATTCATCGTTCAGGTGGCCAAACCCTTCTCATGTACTTTAATTTTGGAATCTTCACTGTTTCTGAAAAAGATGCCTGTATTGAGTGTTGTGTCTTTATATTTTATACTATTATTATTTTAAAATTTCAACTCTGCCTCCTGAGTTTTCTCAGTTTACAGTAGATACAAACCTAGTATAAAGTTCTTTATTCTGAAGTTGGCCTGATGTGGTTTGATTTAATATAAATATTTTGTGGTCAATTATGATTTCTCAAATTATCTGTAATTATCATTGATCCATATTACTGACATCCTGCCATGGTCAATAAATACATATTATCTTACTGATTTTATAATTTTTAGGATATTGTAATGGGTTTGGGCATAACTTCATAAGTCTATCAAGTCCAATAATATATAGACTAGTTCTGAAACAGACATACAGATCAGTGGAAGGTAATATGAAGTCCAGAAATAAATTCATTAATATTGTGACATGGTCAGGAAAGATTTTTGACTCCTTAATATACATAGTGTGTATGTAACATTGTCTCTTTACTATATTTCTAAATTTGATAATTTATATCTGAGTAAATTTAAAAATGATTATATCTCATATGAGTATTTTAGCAGTAAACTTACATGAATTTATTAAACTACAACCTCACCATATGACTTACTTATTAACTATAAGTCTTACTTTAAATTTCCTGTATCAAACAATAATTTGACTTTTTAATCATGTAATGCAAGAATTTTTTATGATAACTAAAACATTTAATTTAATAATATCAATACATGATGAATAGCTAGGTTCAAAATAGAGCTTCCTTTAGGAGACTGTTATTTAAAGTATTCATGAATAGTATGTCACAGTGTTTGTGCTATGTGCAAGTGTTTGTTTTTCTGAGATTTAAAATTTGGCTTCTTCTATAGACTTTGTTATTCTAACACGTGATTCAGTATATCAAAATAAACTGTAGTTGTCCTTCCTTTTCCTCTTCTCTTTCCCTCTCTGAAACTCCAATCCACAAGCCACTAGGTAGGACTGAGTGAGTCAGGTGCTTATGTTTATAGGTGTGTTGAAAAGGAGTCAAGGTGCTTAATAATCTGAATCAGAGCCCAAATAGAGTGAAGATGATGTTCAAATGAAAATAGTGTTCAAATGAAAAAGGCAGCCCAGCAAGGGGTATTGGTACCAGAACAGGATCAGCAAAGAAATCACTCCTGGGCAGGAGAGATGGCAAAAGTGGCAGCAGCTGCCCAGCCCAGAAAATTGAAATTAGAACAGAAGTAGAAGGGCATCTGTCCCCCTGGGGAGTCTGCAGCCTGGCTTAGGATATAATACCCAAGAGGAGTAAGGGGAGTATCCATTGTGTATTATAGTTGCTCAGGGTAGGGAATAAGTACACAAGTGGAGGTAATAAGAACATCAAGGAATGAGGAACAGCTCACGATTGGGTTTTAAAGACCCCAAAAAGTATGAAACTGGCATGCAAAAGGCAAGAACGTGGAAATGGAGAAAAAAATAAAATAAACCCTGTGCTGTTAAATTCAAATTAGAGATATCATTGTAAGCTCAGAGATTTCAACATACCCAAATAAATGTGGCAATAAATGCAAATATGTGTATATGCATCGTATGTGTTTGTGTTCCTAGCTCCGTCTATGCAGTGTTCCTATGGGCAGTGACACACCAATAGCAAGGAGCACACCTAGCAGCAAAATCTGCTTTACTATATTCTAGTCTCCATTAAAACAATCCATGATTCTTTGGAGAAATAATCCATTCTAGGGGAGGGACAAAGAAAGTATAAAAAATGACTGGGTTATTTTGTAGGCCAGAAAACAAAGAAGATTTAAACAGTGATGAGTACATGTGAAAGAATACAGAAGTCAGCCTACAGAGATGCTCACTGTGCAAATTTGAGTATCAAGATGATGCCATTAATAGATTATGCCCCATTGAATACAGTAAGAATTCATGAGTCTATACTAATACAAATTAGTGAATAGTTTGATGAAGTCTCAGAATATCTTCATCCCAAGTACTTATATACAAAAAGAAAGAGGGAAAAGAGTAACTTTAGATTTCATAATACTAGCATGTGACATCTTAATCAAGTGCTCAAAATCAAAATCAATAAACCGGTAATGAGACAAATTGAAATGGTGTGCCCTTATAGGCTTGGATGGGAAGCACACAGCATCACTCTTTTGTTATACCTGCCAAAGATGCTTAATCTGAATCTAATTATGATGAAATATCTGAGAATCTCAAATTGAAGGGCATTATATAAAACAACTGGCTTTTAATATCCCATGTGTCAAGGTCATGAAAGTCAAGGAAAAACTGGGAACTATTCCAGATTGAATGAAACTATAATGACATAACACATTAATGCATATGTGTAATTCTGGACTATCTCCCTTTCTTGTAATTGATATTACTAAAGTAATTGAAGAAATTTGAATAGTCTCAGGAATAGTTGGTGGTAATATATTAATATGAATCCCTGATATTTATGTTTATGTTGTAGCTTTCTAGAACATAATTATTAATAAGAAATATACACAAAAAATGTTTTTGTGAGTGATGGAGCATTGTATCAGCAACTTACACTTAGGTGATTCAGAAAAGAAAGTTAATGTACTTGCCAATTTTATTAACTCTGAGTTTGTTTCATATTTTTTTCTAAATATAAAAATGTAATTGAGTCACACACATACAATTGCCTACAATGCTTTAGAAATATTGTACATAATTGCATTTATTTTGCTACTGCAAGATAGAAATTGTGCCTCTAGATTCAATTTACAAGATGGGTAGAAAAACATATTTTTCTCAAAACCATATGTTTCATTTAATTAATATTTTTATTATAATTAGTGTTTTATTATATAGTGAATAATTCATAGAGGTGCATTCCAACTTGATACATTTTTCCATCTTCCAGTGTTCACAAAAATTAAAGGACCTTGTAGTGTTTTCAAAGACTATACAAAATACGTTGATTCAGAATTTAGTCACAACCATTAAATGCCATTAAAGCATGTAATGGCTAGTTAAAATCAAATAAATAGAATCATTTTGTAAGTTAGTGCCTTTGAAAATTAGACCTTTAACATTTATGTTTTCTTATAGAGGAAATAAGAAATTTGATATAAAGTAAATAATAAATAAATAATAACGTTTGATATAACTTTAAGACCAAAAAAAAAAAAAAACCCTGAAAGTTGGTAACTTATTTTCCATGACCAGAAGGACATCATTCATTAAAGTAATCTATCAATAGTTGGTACAGATCATTAGCAATATTAATTCCAACATCGTTCTTTCTCCTGCATGGAAATTAATTTTAGAAAATTATATTCCTAATTCCCCATTACTCAGAAGTTGAATTAATAACAATAATAGTTTTACTTAGTGATGCTATTTCATGGTATATATTGCATTCTCATTTATTTATTCAAAGAATCACAACCACCCTACATGATGGATTATTATCCTCATTTTATACACAAAGATATTAATTTTCAGAATGTAAGGAAAGGTTGTCCTAGGTTATGTAGGGGGGGGGGTGTCTTGCATTTGTAAGCCAACTGGACTAGCCTCCAAACCCTTGAATTATTACAACCTATTGCTTTGTTTCATTACTTTCACCTAGTGTAGTATATTTTCCTATGCAACATTGTCAAAGGATATTTTTGTGTTGATGTACCTTTTTTATCATTCATGTTATTTATTTACTTATTTTTGTTTACTTATTTTATTTACTTATTTTTAATTTTTTTATTCTTAAGTTATTTAACATACAGCATAGTCATGGCTTCAGGAATAAAACCCAATGATTCATCTCTTACATGACACCCAGTGCTTATCCCAAATGTATGTCACTCATTTAACCCACCCCCCTCATAAGAGACTCTTAAATAACAGAGAACAGACTGAAGTCAATGGGGGTGTTTATGTACCTTTAAGAGCAGTTTCTAGTACTCACTTCACAGATTATCCATGATCCTCTCCCTCCCTTTTGAACTGCTATTGAATTATGGGAGTTGGTTGGAAATCTTCGGAGAATCAACCTTCACTAATCAGGTACCTCTATATCTTGTGTCACATGAATATTAAAAATACAGTTAAAAAGATCTTTGGGTTATTGGGAAAGAAAGTCACAGCCTTTTATTTTATAAACATTTAATATGACTATATATATATATATATATATATATATATATATATATATATATATAAATGGAGGGTATAAATAGGTTATTAGAAATTAGAAATAGTGTCTTTGTCTCTTTGATGGTTAGATTTAATTACAGATTCAGTTTTAGTGGATTTAAATGTTTGACGAAGGTCAAGTTAGTTGTCATGACCAATGCCTCCTGGTATTCTTACTTGTTATTACTTGATTCCATATGCCATTAGACTGCAGCAAAAGACCTCAGCACAATCTTATATTTTCCTTTGCTTATTGCACTATGTTTAGCAGGACATAGATTTGTGATATTTTCATTATTTCTTAAACAGTCCAGTATTTTAGTTTAGTTTAGTATTTAAAGTTTATTTATTTTGAGAGAGAGAGAGGGAGAGAGAGAGTGCACGTGCATGCATGAGTTGGGGGGTGGGTGGGGAGAGTGAGAGGAAGAGAGATAGAATCCCAAGCAGGCAACATGCTCAGGGCAGACCCTTATCTGGCGCTCAATCCCACAAACCTTGAGACATGACCTGAGCCAAAATCAAGAATTTGACACTCAACTGACTGAGCCACCCAGGCACCCCTTAAACAACCCAGTATTTTAATAACAAACGTGATACCCAGGGACAGTTTGTTTTAGAGCATCCAGTCCTTCAGAGAATTTACTTCATGATACCCAGATTTAGACATTGTATTGTATTTGTCATGTAACAAATGTCTTTCTAAATTCAGGAAGTCTACATAGCAGTCTTATGTTTCCAACTGAGCTAAGTGAAAGTATGTGTATTCTTAAAATGTGTATCCTTAAAATTTCTTTATAATTACAATTCTGTATATAGGTTTTTTTCCTTGCTTACATGGGATAAAGGTTGAAAATGTCAGGTTTATTAAATAATATAAAATCTGTTAATAGGTACAATTCACTAACCAAAATAACTACTCATTTTAATTAGTTAATCAAAAATATAAACTAAATGCCTAGCAAGTATTGTATACTTGTTCTATATATTTCCACAGAAGTATGTGCTTCATTCTTTTTTTTTTTTAATTTTTTTCTAATTTATATCCAAATTAGTTAGCATATACTGCAACAATGATTTCAGGACTAGATTCCTAAGTGTCCCTTACCCATTTAGCCCATCCCCCTTCCTGCAACCTCCCCAGTAATCCTCAGTTTGTTCTTCATATTTATGAGTCTCTTCTGTTTTGTCCCCTTCCCTGTTTTTATGATTTTTGTTTCCTTTCCCTTATGTTCATCGGTTTTGTCTCTTAAAGTCGTCATATGAGTGAAGTCATATGATTTTTGTCTTTCTCTAATTTCACTTAGCATAATACCCTCCAGTTCCATCCATGTAGTTGCAAATGGCAAGATTTCATTCTTTTTGATTGCCCAGTAATATATATATATATATATATATATATATATATATATATATATATGTATACATATATATGTACATATATATACATTATATACATATACATTATGTACATATATGCATTATATATGTATACATATATACATATATACGTGTATATATATGTACATATATATATGTATACACACACACACACACACGCACACACATACTACATCTCTTTATCCATTCATCCATTGATGGACATGGGCTCTTTCCATACTTTGGCTGTTGTTGATAGTGCTCCTGTAAATATTGGGGTGCATGTGTCCCTTTGAAACAGCATACCTGTATCCCTTGGATAAATACCTGTGAGTGCAATTATTGGGTCGTAGGGTAGTTCTATTTTTAGTTTTTTCAGGAACCTCCATACTGTTTTCCAGAGTGGCTGCACCAGCTTGCCCTCCTACCAACAGTGCAAAAGAGATCCTCTTTCTCTGCATCCTCACCAACATCTGTTGGTGCCTGAGTTGTTAATGTTAGCCATTCTGACAGATGTAAGGTGGTATCTCATTGTGGTTTTGATTTGTATTTCCCTGATGATGAGTGAAGTTGAGCATTGTTTCATGCGTCTGTAGAAAGTGATTCTAGTCTATTTTCAACTCCAGCTACTATTCTTATTATTGTGATTTAAATTCTGGTTCATACATCTTGCTTGTATCTATCTTGGTTGAATCCCTGTCTGTCATTTCTTCGTGCTCTTTCTTTTGGGGTGAATTCCTTTGTCTCATTATTTTCAAGGGAGAGAGGGAATTAATGAGGTAGAAAAATTAAAATACAAACGTTAAAATTAGAGAAATACTAAGATTAAAAAATTAAACACACACACAAAAAAAAATCGAATAAATGATGCTAGATCCTATGTGTGCTTTGGTCTGGGTGTGGAAAATGGTTTGATAGATTAGAGAAAAAAAGGGGGGGGGGAACAAAAGGAAATCGTTTGAGAATTTGAAAATATAAACACACGGATGTAGACTAAAATGAAATGATGGAAATAAAATAGAATTTGAAAAAAATTACACAAAATAAAGAATATAGTAGAAAAAAATTAAAGAAATATATTTTTAATAAAAATGTTGTCCATCTGGATGTCTTCTTTGGAGAAGTGTCTATTTTTCTTCAAATTTTTTACTTTTATGTAATTTTTTTAACGTTTATTTATTTTTGAGACAGAGAGAGACAGAGCATGAACAGGGGAGGGGCAGAGAGAGAGGGAGACACAGAATCTGAAACAGGCTCCAGGCTCTGAGCGGTCAGCACAGAGCCTGACGCGGGGCTTGAACTCATGAACCGCGAGATCATGACCTGAGCTGAAGTCAGACTCTTAACCGACTGAGCCACCCAGGCGCCCTGTACTTTTATGTAAATTTTTCGAAATTTTATTTTACTTCCATCATTTTATTTTAGTCTATTACAGTGTATACTGTACACTGTACAGTTTCAAATTTTCAAACTATTTCCTTATTTATTTTCTCTTTTTCATTTCTTTCATTTTTCTTGAATACAGAAAGAGAAAAAATTCATTTTTATTTTCATAGGCTGATCCTGTTCTGGTACCAATACCCCTTGCTGGGCTGCCTTTTTCATTTGAACACTATTTTCATTTGAACATCATCTTCACTCTATTTGGGCTCTGATTCAGATTATTAAGCACCTTGACTCCTTTTCAACACACCTATAAACATAAGCACCTGACTCACTCAGTCCTACCTAGTGGCTTGTGGATTGGAGTTTCAGAGAGGGAAAGAGAAGAGGAAAAGGAAGGACAACTACAGTTTATTTTGATATACTGAATCACGTGTTAGAATAACAAAGTCTATAGAAGAAGCCAAATTTTAAATCTCAGAAAAACAAACACTTGCACATAGCACAAACACTGTGACATACTATTCATGAATACTTTAAATAACAGTCTCCTAAAGGAAGCTCTATTTTGAACCTAGCTATTCATCATGTATTGATATTATTAAATTAAATGTTTTAGTTATCATAAAAAATTCTTGCATTACATGATTAAAAAGTCAAATTATTGTTTGATACAGGAAATTTAAAGTAAGACTTATAGTTAATAAGTAAGTCATATGGTGAGGTTGTAGTTTAATAAATTCATGTAAGTTTACTGCTAAAATACTCATATGAGATATAGTCATTTTTAAATTTACTCAGATATAAATTATCAAATTTAGAAATATAGTAAAGAGACAATGTTACATACACACTATGTATATTAAGGAGTCAAAAATATTTTTTAAAAAAATTGAAAATAAAAATGAATATTTTCTCTTTCTGTATTCAAGAAAAAGAAAAAAGTTAAAAAGAGAAAAAAAGGAAGAATATTGAATAGATGGACCTGCTAACAGATTGAAATAGGACTAAAATTACTTCATTTTCCTCTAGAAGTCAGACTATGAAGTGCTTTATAGTCCATAAACTAAGTAGGAGGTGAGACTTTTGTTCTTGAAGAGCAAAGTTGGCCCAGTTGAGTGGGGCTCCATTCTCCACTAGATGGCACTGCTAGTCTACTGGGGTATAGTGTTGTGGTGCTCCTAGGTGCATATGCGCACATGCGCAGGAGTGGTGAAAATGGTGTCACCTAGCTACCCAGTCTCTAGTATCGGAACTCTGTTCTCCCCAGTCGGTAACCATGCACCCATCCTGTCTTCAGTTTTTGTCCAGTCTCCACTCTTTCACTTTCTGTGACCAAGCCCTAGACAGTACCTCTTTCCAAGTTTTGTCTCAGATGCACCTGTTTTCCCCGGCCCATTACATCTGAAGGACTGTGGCTTTGACCCCTTCTGCCCCTCTGCAGGAAGGTCTCACAGAGCAATGGCCAAATGTTGGCTGCACCCAGGAACACTTGCTGGACCCTGCTGCTGCCGGTGCCCTGAGACTGCATCCAGGTTCCAGCCCGCCCCAGAAAAAGCTCGCGGGATAGTGTAGAGGCAGCGTTTCAGGGATTATTATAAATCACAACACACATCTGGCACCAGGCTTCACCATTAACGACCTTATTCCAGCACCAGCAAATGTGGCTGTTCTCTGGGGTCTGCTGGGACCAGGTGGCCTTAACAGTCTCTACCAAATGTCCTTCCAGCAGTGGAACCACTTTTCCCTGTGTGGCCCAAGAACCTCCCTGACCCCACTCTGCTCCTGGGATTCACCCTTCACACCAGAGCACTGCCAGGTATTGAGCTGGGGAGTTGCAGACTCTGCACTCTCCTTGTTTACAGTCTTAATGGAATTTAAACCCTCTCCTTTCAACTTTCTCCTTTCTCCCTTTTTAGTTTAGTCCCTGTGGCTGTTTCCAATTTTCCACTTTCTCTCCAGCTGCTTTTGGGGAGGGCTGCTTTTCCCGTATACTCCCCCCCCACCCCGTCTCTGTCCTCTCTCTGCCCGAAAAAGCACCTCCCTTCCCACGGCTTCTCTCTCCACCGGTTCTCTGCGCCATGTACCTGCTGAATTCTGTGCAGATTGTTGTGTTAATCCTCAGATAAGTTTTCTAGGTGTGCAGGATGGTTTAGTGTTGGTCTGGCTGTATTTCATGGATGCGAGACACACAAAAAGCTTCCATGCTGTTCTGACATCTTGGCTCCTCTGCTGCTTCATTGTATAAAGAAGCTAATGTCACAGTAGAGGAGAGACACGTAATTTAATTTATTGGGAATTTTGTGAATAATTTTAAAAATGCACATTACCTACAAATGTATTAGCATCCTTTTCAAATAATTTCTCTGTTGCAAGGGAAACAAAATGTACTTTTTGTTCATTTTACTTTTTATGTTTAAATCCCCAAACTAATTTTGTCACTTTTGCTCGATCCAAATCTGTGACATAACAAATTAAAAAAAAAATACAAAAAGATATCACTCTAAAATGTATCCTCTGATAGGACAAATTTTCCAAGTCCATTATAATGTGTTTTGAGCTGTAGGCATACATTACAGTGTTACAACAGCCTGAAGGAATTTTAGTTTGTGCTCCATTCAGTAGTGTAATCAATATACATCTCCATTTTTCATCTCAGCATTTAGGGTGAAATAAAACCACATCTACATAACATGTTTGTCATTCCTGGGTTTAGCTCAAATCCTTGAGGTTGTTTTTATATTTTGATACTCTTGTGCAAAAATAGTTTTCCATTCAGCATTTTTACAAAGTCAAAATATCTCTCATCTAGTGTTCTCAGGATGAAATGGTTGAATGTTTTAATAGAAAAGATAATGTAATTAAAAGAAAAAGTGACACCTAGTTTTTCACTTATAACAAAAATGAGAAACATAAATTGGTTCTCAAAAATTATCCATAAACTGGATATACCAGTTTTGTTTTAAAATTGACACTGTGTAAAATATTAACCATCACCCAGAAGTGAATATTCAAATACATCAGAAAGTTTTCCTTCTTGAAAACTCGTAGGCATTGTATAATAAATATGCAGGAACTGACAAAAGATTGTAATTTATTTTAATAAAATGTTGCATAGAATTGTGTTTTCCATTTTACTGAGTGAATATAAATGTGAACAATGGACCTGCCATAAAAAGGATGTGAAGTAAAAAAATCATAGAAGACTGGTTCTGTGCAACAGCAGGCATCTGGGACATAAATAATTATATGGATAATATTTAGATAGCAAATTTAAATGTTACTAATTATTAATTAAAAATACAGGGGCACCTGGGTGGCTCAGTCAGTTAAGCATCTGTCTTCACCTCAGGTCATGATCTCTCGGTTCATCAGTTAGAGCCCCGTGTTGGGCTCTGTGCTGACAGCTCAGAGGCTGGAGCTTGCCTCAGATTCCATGTCTCCCTTTCTCTCTGTCTAACCCTCACTTGCACTCTGTCTCATTCAAAAATAAGTAAAAATGTAAAAATTAAAAACAAAATACATATACACAGTGTGCATGTAGGAGATAGGGGATTGCATTGTTGAGTCAGACAACTCATTTATAATTTATGACCTTGAGAAAATTAAAACATAGAACTTGAAAAGAAACATATATGTAATTTTTACATATATGTGTTAGTCAAATAAGATCAATAAAACCAAAAGGAAGCAAAATATTGCTATGAAACTATATAAACAAGAAACTTCAAAAATTCTGAATTATTTCTGATGAATCCAAAATAAACAGTCTGTGCATTAGATTTTGCCTTCAGCTGCCCCAGGTGTCAAAAGGAAAGAACACCAGGAAGAAGATGGCCATGTGAAGAAACTGGAGGCCAACAAGGTGGTAGATCCCCTGTTTAACAAAAGACCCAAAAATTTCATCCTCACACAGGACCTCAAACCCGGAAGGGCCCTCATTGCTTTGTCTGTGGTCCATCCAGCTGCAGCAGCTAAGGGCTATCCTCTGGAGCAGCTCAAACTGCTTCCTAAGACCAGTCAAGTCACCCAGGCATGGGAAGACTAAGAAACTCCTCAACTGCTTAAGCTGGCCCATAAGTACAGACCAGAGACAAAGCAAGAGAAGAAGCAGAGATAGGAGATTTTAAATATTGTCATTATTTCTAAACAACTCAGTATTTTATTAACAAACGTGTAATACCTGTAAATAATTTATGTTGGAGCATTCAGTCCTTCAGAGTATTTTCTTCATGATACCTACAATAAGACATCATACTGTATTTGTCATGTTAACAAGTGTCCTCCTAAATTCAGGAAGTCTACACAACTGTTTGATGTTTATACTGAGAGAAAGGAAAATATATGTATCCTTGGGTCAGGCTTATAGATACATTGTGCCTACAGATTATAGAATTGTAGGTACCTTTAGTTAACAAGTGTATTTTACACTTAAAAATTGTTAAAAGGGTAGATTCTATGTTAAGGTTTTTTAATTACAAGAATAAAAAAAATAGAGGTACATAAAAGAAAAACCCCACATTGCATGATCACATGAAATTTTAGGATTGGTATGTAATAAATATTTTTGAAAAAATATTAAAATAAATTGGTTTTACTTTACCTATGTATTATGTGTTCTGTTGTACTTCCTGGTAAAGCCAAGAGGCTTTCTAAAGGTAATAGACCATATACATGTGGGTTTATTTCTGGGTTCTCTGTGTTGTTCTATTGATCTGTGTGTCTATTTTTGTGCCAGTGCCATACTGCTTTGGTTAAAATAGCTTTGTAGTATATCTTGAAATCTGAAACTGTGATACCTCCAGCTTTGTTGTTCTTTCTCAAGATTGCTTTGGTTATTTGGGGTATTTTGTGGCTCCTTACAAATATTAGGATCGTTTGTTACAGTTCTGCAAAAAAATGCTGTTGGTATTTTGATAAGAATTGTATTGAATGTGTAGATTTCTGCATGTAGTTTGGAGATTTTGACTATCATTTCTTCCAATCCATGAACATTGGTTATCTTTCCATTTGTTTATGCCATCTTCAGGTTATTTCATCAATATTTTATAATTTTGGAATAAAGGTCTTTTACCCACTTAGTTAAGTTTATTCCTAAGTATTTTATTATATTTGGTACAGTCTTAAATGAGATTATCTTCTTAATTTCTCTGGTATTTTGTTATTATCATATAGAAACCCTACCAATTTCCAAGTATTAATTTTGTATCCTGCAACTTTACTGAATTCATTTATTACTTCCAGTAGTTCTTTTTTTTTTTTTTTTTAATTTTTTTTTTTAATGTTTTTTATTTATTTTTGGGACAGAGAGAGACAGAGCATGAACGGGGGAGGGGCAGAGAGAGAGGGAGACACAGAATCGGAAACAGGCTCCAGGCTCCGAGCCATCAGCCCAGAGCCTGACGCGGGGCTCGAACTCACGGACCGCGAGATCGTGACCTGGCTGAAGTCGGACGCTTAACCGACTGCGCCACCCAGGCGCCCCAACTTCCAGTAGTTCTTGATGGAGTCTTTAGGGTTTTCTGTGTATAATATCATGTTTTCTGCAAATAGTGACAGTGTAACTTCTTCCTTACCAGTATAGATGTCTCTCATTTCTTTTTCTTATCTGATTTCTGCAGCGAGGACTTCCAGTATTATGTTGAGTAAAAGTGGCAAAAGTGGACATCCTTGTCTTGTTCCTGACCTTAGAGGAAAGACTTTCAGTTTTTCATCATTAAGTATGATGTTAGTAGTGAGTTTTTATATATGGCCTTTATTATGTTGAGCTGTGTTCCCTCTAAACCCACTTTGTTGAAAGTTTTTATTATAAATAGACATTGAATAAGTGGCTTCTGGAACCTTGAGACCTTTGATTTGCCTTGAGTCCTCCTACTTATTTTCTTTATTTTTGAACATCAGCCAGAGGAAAAATAATTTTCTAAGTTATTTTACCTTTAATTAGGATCATAGGATTTTTCCTATATGCTGAAATTAGACTGAACTAAAGCTATGGCCTAGAGAAAGTTGAAAGCCCTGGAAAACTATAGGATTATAAAGGGAAACAAAGAAAAGCAGATTGTAACCTTTGATAGCTAACATAGAGGGTGTTTTTCTGTGGCATCTAGAGCTACTTATGTCTCCTAAGGAAGGAGATTTCAGGTTAGCAACTATATATATATTTTTTTCTTGGCAAAACTAAATTTCCCAAGTGCTGCAGCAGATTTGGACATTTTCTCCTAAAACATGATGGATTTTAGTGCCTGTTTAAGACTGTCCAGTGTCATCTCACCTGGTTTTGATGGTGGGTGAGTATAATCCTAATAGGCACTGCCTGGGAGCCAAGCAGTACAGGAAAAAAAAAATCTCCAAAATATAGTGTTTTATGGAGCTTCAAATTTGGTACTTCAGACTATCTATTTATCAATATATCATAAAGTGGAAGTCTGTTATGACCAATTTTACCAAAACTTAGATTGTGGTTTAATTTGTAGGATTATTTGAAAGCTATCTCTTTCATATGAAAGCTTCTGAGATTTGAATCCATAAAAGCTGTCAAGTATAAGTCAAATTAACATTGTACTGACGCTTACATCTATTGTTTTAGAAGTAAATGAAAGGGATATAACTACAGCAATAGCCCTTTTTAAAAATCTTGAATCAATTTTGCTGCATCCTCAGGCAAGTCATTTAACTTTTACTTGTTAATTTCTTATGTTATATAAGGACGTATTCTTGCTGCACAAGATTGTTTCAAATTAAAAATAAGTGCACTTTGGAATGCTGAAAATTGTAAGACAAAACTTCTTCTCTCTTTTTAGTGTTTTTTTTCCTTAATAATTTATGTCAAAGAATTCTGAAAGTTTGGTAATCTTGCTCAATGGGAAATATAAATTTTATATGGTATTCCTTCTTTGGCATTTACATTTTTCCCAGTCATAGATGTATGAAATGAAAAATATGTAGTAAATCTTCAAATGTATCAGATAAAATTTTCCAATGTATCAGATGTACAAACTGAAAATATGCATTAAATCTTCCAATGTATCAGGCGCATTTGGGAGTTAATTAATGTCTCTGACATCCATTGCCCTACTAGTATTTAAGTAGATTTATAATAATTTGTGTTTATACTCCGAAATTAAATTCATTCACTTTTTAGAACTCTGTTCCATCTTTGAAGAAACATTCAGCTTAGAGTTTTGGAGTTTTCCTAATCTTCAATTTAATTTTAAAAACTCATGTTTCTAAATATTTTAGTATGTTTACAAGACATTCACTGGAATATTTCCCTCTACCACCAGGTCTAAGATTAAAAACTTTATTATATAAGATATGTATTGTTTTTTATATGATGGATAGCACAATTGCAGTCAGATAAAGATTAATGGTATAATCATGGATTTACAAATAAGTTTAAGCAATAAGTAGAATAATAAACCACTAATTTAAGAGACAGGGGAGAGAGAATATTTAAAATAATTATCTAAACTCTGTAATACTGTACATGATACAAAATATTAATACCTTCTGATAATATATTCATTTAACTTTTTCTCTTCGTTGCAATTTTGGGCCCTGCTACTAGTATGCAGAACATGAAATAAAAGAGAGGACAAATGAAAAGAATATAAATATTACATGAATGCACATATACATACACACAACTTAAAATCAACAGCATGTAAAACTTGAAAAATACTTGTCACATCATATTTGGAAGAGTTTCTAAGAAATAACAGAATATAAAATAAAAAAAAATATTTTATCTAAATATTCCCTGGAGTAGCCTCAAACCATTTTATAACAGCAGAAGTTGTTCTAGTAATTGTATGTGGAAATTTAATATTTGCCAAAAAGATAAAAGAGAATATCCCTTGGAGGTTAATTAAATTAATTAAATGTAGGTACATAAAATAATTTATCTTTTGGTGTTTTTCTTTTTTCCCTAATTGTAAATTTATTTTGTAGTTTCTCACAAATAAAGTAGAACACGACTTAGGAGATATAATTCTCTTGCATTATCAATATACTCTAATCACAAAGTGATAACCGCCTCTATTTAGTGGAGCATCCATTCCACCAGATTTTTCCCCTATAAATGTAAATATCCAGGTAATCACAGTAATGATAATTATCACAATACTCTTTTACAGAAAGGAAAACATACAGGCTATCTTTCCATATCAGTCCTATGTTTCATCTTAATCATTACATATAGATATGTAGTATCCATATATGTAGTATCTTTTGAGGGGGGATATAACTTAAAATGTAAGTGAACAAATTAAATATTAATATAATTTATGAATCTGGGACATTTTTGTTTAATTGTTCATTTACTTAATGGAGATGTTTTAAGTCAAATTAGTTTCATTGTCGAGAAATAAAAGAGTGATAGATTATTGCACATAAAAATTAATGTGGTTGAAGAAGCATGTTTCTTTGAATAATATCGATTTTAAAAGCTACATTATGCAAATAGAAAATGCCTAATTTGTGTCTTTATTGGACAAACATGTAGTATAATTTAAATTTATTTCACCAATTTCTCTCTGCAATGAGCTATGCAATAATGATAAAATAATGCTTCAGATTCATTAAGAAAGTAAATTTATCCAATTTTGCATAACTTTGTATATATTTTTTGTATTTTTGGTTATATATGATTTCTAGGCTGGAGTTTCATTTTTAATTGTTTTTTAGTGTTTATTTTTTTGAGAGAAAGACAGACAGAGTGAGTTGGGGGGGGTGGGCAGAGAAATAGGGAAACAGAGGATCTGAAGCAGGCACCAGGCTCCGAACTGTCAGAACAGAGCCCTATGTGGGGCTCGAACCCAAGAGCTGTGAGATCATGACCTGAGCCAAAGTTGGATGCTTAACTGACTGAGCCACCCAGGTGCCCTTGGAGTTTCATTTTTAAATTTAACCTTGAATACATGAAGAAATACTATCATATTACTAGACATCTGGATATTTTGAAAAATAAATTCTTACTAATGACTTAAAGATAAGATTTTTGTCATAAGTGTGGAATATTGTCCAGCACTAAGTGCACCAGAACTAAATTTAGGAAGGAGGGGAAATTATATATTTTGGCGCAAAAAAATAGACTTCTAGTTTTTAGGAAAATCTGTATGAGTGACCTAATAGATATAAAAGATTCTTTTTTTTCATATATTTTAAAAATGTATTTGGTAGTGTGGTATTGAGTTTTAATTTATTATGATCTATCTAGTTTAGTAACAAAAGAGAAAAAATATTAGGCCTGGCTCTTTTATACATTCTATTGAAGTTTCTGAGAGAAAGAATGTTTATATAGGCTTCCCCTTTGCTACATTTGTAAGAGAAGGCTATAAATACTTTGTTTTCAAAAAGTAGATATGGACTGTGAAAAATGTGGATTAAGGCAAGTAAGGAATGCTGAAGGTAGAGATAATATGTTAAATGCACACTTTGAATATTTTCTTACTTCCCTAAAACTCGTGTGTGTCACTATGGGTAAATCTAGTTTTATTGCACCAGGTCATAGCATTCTGACAATAAAATATATTGTAATGAACTAGTTTGGAAATGAGGGATTGTGTGGGTGGTATTAGGTAGAAGGATTTCATGTCTTCTGGGTTTTTAAGTTCTGTTTTCTTTTATTGATTTATAGCATCAATTCTCTGCATGATCTGATCATTTTGAATTCTGAAGGGTTTGGAAACAGCAAGCAACCTTGTAAGAGTGATTTAAAAACCTTCAAAAGTTCCTAGTTTTATTTCTCATAAATGTCAAAACTCCACAAGCTGTGTGCAGTCTTCACAAAGAGAATAATGCTACATCTTTATTTTGCTCTGATGGCAAACATTTCTCATCTGTGTCAGATTTGAGTGAATAACTGTATCAGAAAACTATGTCTGGTGGTCATAGGCATGTTTATCACTTGACATATGAATCACATTGTTTGTAAAAAAATTGAAGATCACTGGTGACAATTTACTTCTAGGTCCCTGAATGCTAACAGCTTCAGTGTCACAATAAAAGCCCACCTTAGGTATAGAGGACAGGAGGTAATTATGTTTAATTTGAATATTGCTTTGGATATGAATGAAAATTAAATGAGCATTCATATAAAAAACTACTGGACTTTTGTTTCTATAAAAACTCCTAAGGCGCCTGGGTGGCTCAGTCGGTTAAGAGTCTGACTTCGGCTCAAATCATGATCTCATGGTCTCTGAGTTCAAGTCCCGCGTTGGGCTCTGTGCTCACAGCTCGGAGCCTGGAGCCTGCTTAAGATTCTGTGTCTCCCTCTCTCTCTCTGCCCCTGCCCTGCTCATGCTCTGTGTCTCTCTCCCTCAAAAATAAATAAACATTAAAAAAATTAAAAAAAAAAACCTCCTATGTTAAGGCCATACCCAGATAATACTTTTGAATTAAAAATAATTTATCTTCTGATGTCGTATTTTGTGCTTTTATGATAAAAAGAACATTAGCAGGATAGTCAATTGCATAGAACAGGTACAAGAGATATATACTTTATTGACTTAAGAGCTGATAGAAGGCTAAAAATACCTGAGATGAATTTTAACATTCATAAATTTCTTGAAAGCCATCATTTAGTGATCTAGAAAGGCAGATGAGAATATTTTTTATTTCTCATTTTAGTCCTTAAAAACATTTTTTATGGAAAAATTAGTGACAATAGGGAAAAAAAAGTTACTCTAAGCATTTTTTACACATAGCATCAGGGAACACATGTAAGGTGTGGAAGTTTGTAATGATGTTTGTTTATGAAATTCTCATCAGATCTCCTTCCTTTCTGGCTGTGGAACTCCCCCAGAAAGAGGATTTATGGCAACTTCACTCTGTTTTCTGGGGAGTGAAGCTGCCTGGAAAAGGGGATTATGACAGCCATACCATCAAAGCTTCTGCCTTTAGGTAAGGGAAGCTCCAAAAAGACTCTTTTACGTCTATGAAATCTCAATTGTCTTCAGTTTAAAATTATTTTAACGCCAGGGGCACCTGGGTGGCTCAGTCGGTTAAGCGTCCAACTTTGGCTCCGGTCATGATCTCACAGTTTGTGGGTTCAAGCCCCTCATCGGGCTCTGTGCTGACAGCTCAGAGCCTGGAACCTGCTCCAGATTCTGTGTCTCCCTCTCTCTTTGCCCCTCCCCCACTTGCTCTCTGTCTCCATCTCAAAAATAAATAAACATTAAAAATTTTTAATTATTTTAATGCCAAAACTGCAGTCTCTTCAATGAAACATTCAATACAAACAACTAAATTCTCATGCACTTGAAGACATTATCAATTTTAAAACTGAATTTAGACAAAATGACTGTGACTGGTTTTAATATTATATATTTGTAATTTACTGCTTAGTTTGTTCCTGTTTTTATAGTAAGGCAGAAAACAAATGATAGTCTTCTAAAATTAATGAAATAACTAATTTGACCTATGAAAGTTTGAACCTTGGCATTTTAGAAACAAAATAATAGACACATTCCATATCCCAGCTATACACCAACTACTGTATGAAAAACACCATTTTCAGTTACCTATTTCTAAATATTTTCCAAGCAGTTGACAGAAAGATGTCTCCTCAACAATATTTTGTCAACAATTGCCTATAATTTGTCTCTTTTCCTTCTGGTACTGGATTGTAACCCAGTATTTAGACACTTTATTGATAATCTATTTTTATAGAAAGAAGAGTCTTAATGGGCTGAGGAAGACAATAAAGATTTCATTTATTTAAGCTGCACTTAAATACACATTTAAAATCACCAGTAATATTTTTTTCCAGAGAAGACATACAGATAGCCAATGGACACATGAAAAGATGCTCAACAGCACTTATCATCAGGGAAATAGAAATCAAAACTACAATGAGATGCCACCTCACACCAGTCAGAATGGCTAAAATTAACAACACCGGAAACAACAGGTGTTGGTGAGGATGCTAAGAAAGAGGAAACCCTCTTGCACTATTGGTGGCAATGCAAACTGGTGCAGCCACCTGGAAAACAGTATGGAGGTTACTCAAAAAGTTAAAAATAGAACTATCCTACAATCCAGCAGTTATGCTATTAGGTATTTACCCACAGGATACAAAAATACTAATTCGAAGGGGTACATGCACCCTGATGTTTATGGAAGCATTATCAACAATAGCTAAATTATGGAAAGATCCCAAATGTTCATCGACTGATATATATAGGGAAAATGTAATCTTGCCATTTGCAATGACAGGGATGGAGCTAGAGAGCATTATGCTAAGTGAATTGAGTCAGCAAGAGAAAAACAAATACCATATGATTTCACTCATATGAGGAATTTAAGATACAACTACAGAGAAGAAACTGACTCTTAACTACAGAGAAGAAACTGATGGTTACTGGAAGGGAGGTGTGGTGGGGGGATGGGTTGAATAGGGGATGGGTATTAAGGATTGCACTTGTGATGAGCACCAGAAGTTGCATGGAAGTGTTGAATCACTAAATTCTACACCTGAAACTAATACTACACTGTATGTTAACTAACTTGGAAGAAAAAAAAAAATCAAGTCAGGTGCACTGTGTTCTTTGCATGCTTCCCTTCTATTAATAGAGTTTTATTAGTTCGCATTCATTAGATTTTATGGACTTTAACAGAAGTTGACTCTTTCAACTTTGGACAACTGAAAAACCCTAACTTTTATTTCTAATGTGGCACAGTTTTACACTTTGAGGATTACTATGTGGGTGTCCACTAAATGGAAATTTGGTCCATGGAAGTGATGGTTAAATTCATTAAAAAATTCAATTTTCTCATTGCTGCTCTTAGGTTATTGCTATACAAAAGATATAACAATGAATGACAGCATGTATTATTTTACTTAAATCCCTGGGTAAAACCAAAAAAAAAAAAAAAAGGAGGCATTGCAATTTGTCAGAGCATTGATGGAGAAGATAGTGATAGAGAAAGAAATCTGCCTGCTTTTCTGACTTCCTGGTGCCAGGATAAATTTTCAGAAGAAAAGTTGACAGTTTTCTTCAACAACTTGAACAGATGTAGTTCTTTAATGAAAAGAGTAACTATTTTATGAAATTATAGGTAGTTTAAGGTCAGATAGCACATTTCATTCTTCTGTGGATCTACAACATTTATGAAATTTCATAGCACTACATACACTTATCATAAATGAAAGATGTTTGAACCATTTTAGATCAACCATGTTCATATCTCTCTATATATATTTCTCTCTCCCCACACACACATAGACACACAATATTCATAATAGAGCCCTGCATTCATCTACTGAAAACAGAACAGAGTCTATTTTTGAGCTAATTCTTCTACCAGGAATAGCACTAACCAAACTGCTTTTTATTTTTTTTAAAGCGAACTCTAGCTTATTTTGTAATGGGATTGTTGAAGGTACCAAGCTGAACTAACCCTGATAGGTTGGTAGATTTTTTTTTTCCTTACTGGATATATATGACTTTAATATGAATGATTCACAAATGTATTTATAAGCTGAATTTATAGCTAAGTCAGACAAAAGTTAGGCATCCTGGACACCCAATTGCAACTGGTATCTGAAGTGGGGCAGTCTCATCAGACTGAGCCCTTAACCATTGGAGACAGCACTAACTCTGAGTAGTCAGTGTCAGAATTGAAATCTCTGCCCCAGTTGGTGTTAGGAAATTGGAGAATTGGAGAATTGATAGTGGAGAAAATGATACAACCACATATTTGTTGTTAGTGTGGAAAAAATAAGACATGGGGTAAATGATTACCCCTGCTCACAAGAAAGGAATCAGGAATTCAAATGAGACAGACTTCTAATTCAACTAAAATGCTATGAATATTAATAAGTAATAATCTAAAATTATAGATCTTTGTTTCTATTTCAGTTAAAATTTATGATATATTTTTGAAAATTAATTAGATTTTCATATCAAAGACCTTAAATGGAAATCTATTATAGTTTCTTATAGATTATATATGGGTATAATCTCAAAAAATCTAGTGTTAATGCATCTAAATATTGTATTGGATACTTTAAATTAATAAAACTCTACAGATTTCCAAATAACACATCATGCAAACTTTTAAAATGATAAATTATTGCAATAATAAAATGTCACATGCATTATAAAAAAGTATGAAAAATTCATGAGAAGAGAAACAATAGGGAAATTAAACTGGGAGTCAAAGTATGCCAAAAATTCTCATTTAATTGCCTGCATGCCTGTATAATATCCAATGAATCCAACAATTGTAACTAATTATCTAATACTAAATTGTTGTCTTTCCTTGTTTTAAGATAATGGATTACATAATCTCAATGCACCTCTTTTGCTCCATGGGATTTATTTATAATATCAGCATTTTTTTTTAAGGTAGTATTTGGATTAAGTCACTTCTGTCACCAAATCTCTATAAATGAGAAATTGTGTGATATAAGCAATGTAAACATTCCTGAATAAAATTCTGCATGTTCTAGTTCAAGCCTGCAACACCAGATATGCTCAAATTACTTTAATCAGTAAGTCACACACATAGTGAAATCTTGTTTCTTGTAGATTTAGTGTGCTATGAACCAAATGCTAAAATTCTTTGAAATAAGGTTTTTTAAAATGTAAGTCATTAAAAGTATAATGTCTACAGCCATACTGATAAAAAATGGAAAGAATAGTAAAAGCTAGATGTTATGCCTCACCTCTTCTTTGTATTTATTATTGAGCAAGAGAAAAAGCAAGCACAAGCAGGGGAGAGGCAGAGAGAGAGAAGGGACAGAGGATCTGAAGCAGGCTCTGCACTGACCACAGTGAGCCCATGCAGGGTTCGAACTCACAAACTATGAGATCATAACCTGAGCCGAAGTTGGACACTCAACCAACCGAGCCACCCAGATAACCCTATGCCACACTTCTTCTAAATGAAATAAAGAAAAGAATGCATTAGTTTTCTATATCCTATAAGAAATTTCTTCAAATTAGTGACATAAACTAACAGAAAATATCTTACAGCTCTGTAGGTCAGGAGGTCTCACATGGTTATCAGCAGGCAAAAATCAAGGTGTTGCTGGGTTTTGTTCCTTTGTGGTATGTCAGGAGGAGCTTCTAGAGACTATACACATTCCCTGTCTCTTGGTCTTCTTACCTATTTTCAGACCCATCAATATTGCATCTTTCTGACCCTTCCTCCTTTTTCATCTTCTAACCTCAATCATGAAAGTGCTGCAGAATTGGTATCTCCTATGATTTGATTTGGTTTACTTGGATAAAGGACAGTAAACTCCCCATCTCCAGATCCTTAATCATATCTGCATGGTACTTTCTATCCTAAATATAGTCAGTGATCCATAGACATTAGAACATGGACATCTTTTGTTGGGGGGTAATTATGCCTGAGAGGAAGAGAGAAGAGGGAGGAAAAGTGGGAGGGAAGGGGAGATGGAGAGAGAGATAGGAGAGGGGGAAGAAGAAGGAGAAGGAGGGAGAGAGTGAGGAAGAGGAGGAAGAGAGAAATTTTTTTAAAAAGGATTTATTATGGGATTAAACTAAATATTTTGAAAGAGAAGTTCCTACAGGCACACACATACAAAAATCCAATTTATATATTCATGTCGCTTACTTAGTAATGAAAATGATATATAGTATTGTACGTTAAAACAAAAGACTTTAATCCCTGTTGACCATAGACACATAAGTACTAACCAGTTACATATAGTTTAATAGAGAATAATGATAAAATATTTGTTTAAAGTTTTTTTAATTCATATTTATTTTTGGGTTTTACATATTAGCAATGTGACACTAATGATGAAGTTAATTTGAATTATGGAAATAGTTTCTATAATAAGAGAGTGTCAATAAAAAAGTCTTTGGGTGCAGAGTTCTTGGGTGCAATTTCATGTATTTTCAAAATAAGTGAAAGTTCTTGACATTGTTGGTTAAGCCTCATTTTCATTTTACTCTACATGTTTCCATAAAAAAAAGAAAGGACCTAAAAGTCCTTGTTTGAAATGACAGAATTCACATGAAATTGCTTAGTATGCTACCACTTAGTTAGCTTTTCTTGAGATCCTATTCAGTCGCCAATACTGTCCATAAGGGACCCAAAACAGTAAGAACTTGTTTGTTAAATGTATGAAATACTTCTGTGCCAATCGTTTTAGTAATATTTTCATGAGACACACCCATACAAATGATAATCTTTGAAATACTTTTTCTAGCTATTTAATACACATAGTCATTCAATTAAAATGGCTTATTTTTCTTTGAGTTTCTGACATCACTTAAAAAGATGATATTTGATAAATCTGTCAACTGAAATCAAAGCATAATATAAATAGTTTTCAGTAACCTCCTTAGGTGAAAAGTGCTATAAATGACTTACTACCTACATTGGAGAGCACAATTATTATCCTTCACAATTACCTAAGACAGAGCTTAGTACAAGCAGGCAATTAGTAAGTAGTTTTGGAATAAATGTAAGGATAAATGTAGAATACTTCTCCAACTTACTTACCTGCCAGAATATATCCTAGATTTTCTAATATATATTTTCGCTTACCATAAGTATTTCTGTTATAATATATGATCACTAAAGATCTATATTTCTCTACATGTTTTTAAATCAAGGTTTAAAGAAATAATTGCAAATGTTGGTAATTTATTTTTTATCAATTTCTAATTCTTAGGTCTAATCTGTTTCTGAAATACTGAAATCAAATTCCTTAAATACGTACTTCTCTCTTCATTACCACTATTACATAGATGTTCCTGCATTATTTACTAGGAATATTTGGCCACTGGCAAATACCACCTATATACCCTATCATCATTACCATTTTTAACCGAAACAGGCATTTTTCCATTGCTTGAATGATAATCCCTTAGCTAAATATTCTCTATTCTGCTGCCTTATCTCAATCCTATGCAAAATGAAGAGCTTATTTCTGTCAAAGTTTTAGAGCAAGGGTTGCAAGCTTGAGTATATAGTTAGTCATTGGTATCATTAAAGGGAAGAAAACTTGCTTTACTCTCATTTGTAAAATACTGTGGGACATTCTATTTATTTTTTGAATAGAATAATTTGCCTTATTTATTTCTTAGAAATACCTCCAGCAGGCTTCTCCTGCTGTTTACAGCAAGGGTAGAGCTCAACTTCCCAGCTAGAGAGAATGTCTGTGGATAGATACCTGCTTTCCATGAGCAGTGCTTGAGGTACTTGGTTCAGTGGCACGTCGATTGCTTAGTTGACACTCTTAACTTTTTTAAAAAAAATTTTTTTCAACGTTTTTTATTTATTTTTGGGACAGAGAGAGACAGAGCATGAACGGGGGAGGGGCAGAGAGAGAGGGAGACACAGAATCGGAAGCAGGCTCCAGGCTCTGAGCTGTCAGCCCAGAGCCCAACACGGGGCTCGAACTCACAGACGGCGAGATCGTGACCTGGCTGAAGTCGGACGCTTAACCGACTGCGCCACCCAGGTGCCCCAACACTCTTAACTTTTAAATCTATCTTTGAATGAGCTTTCAATTATATACATATATATATTTTTTTTCTTTTGCAGACCTAATGAAATGCATTTGTGCTTTTTTCCCCTTCTCTCCTATCAGCTTCCCTGATATGTTTTCATTAAATATATTTTCTTTTATTTCAACTATATCTTCATTTGTCTTTTTCTGATTAACTAACTCTAACCAACAGAAGAATATTTTCTATGCTTTGCTTCACACATATCTAGTGACACACACATTAGATCATATCAGAAATATCAATATGAAATATATCACAAAATATACAAAAATGAAAATGCTGTCTTTCATATCTTTTATTGGACTTTGAGATGTCCAATAAAGCAGGTTTAATTCTCAACATATGTTTTCTGCTACTTTAATGTGAAGTCAGCAAAATAGGTTTCTTAACATGCCCTATCAGAAGAACTAGCACATGGAATCATCATAGAAATAACTTGTATCTTCATGTTTAAAAAATACATATTCTCCAAGAGATGAGGAAATCTCTTCCTTCAGTATATGTGAAACACTTGGCTTAGTGTCTATGCCGTAGCGAATTCTTTATTTTTGATTATTATCTTTTTTTATTTGAGAGAGCACAAGCTGGGTAAAGGGGCAAAGAGAAAGAGAATTTTTTTTAAACTTTTTAAATGTTGTTTATTTTTGAGAGAGAGAGAGAGAAAGCAGGGGAGGGGCAGAGAGAGAGGGACACACAGAATCCAAAGCAGGCTCCAGGCTCTGAGCTGTCAGCACAGAGCCCGATGCAGGGCTAGAACTTGAAGACCACAAGTTCATGACCTGAACCAAAGTTGGACGCTTGACCGACTGAGCCACCCAGGCACCCTTAGAAAGAGAGAGAACCTTAAGCAGGCTCAATGCTCAGCAGAGAGCTCCATATGGGGCTGGATCCCAGGACTTTGGGATCATGACCAGAGCTGAAATCAATAGTCAGAAGCTCAATTGACTGAGCCACCAAGGCTCCCCATAGTGAATTCTTCATAAACTTTAGTTCTGTCTTTATGTATGTCACTAGGATTGAGCTCATACTCAGCAACAGGAGAGAACCAATTTCCTTTAACCAGTATCTTGCAAATTGCCATCACTTTTGTGCCATTATTGTTCATTGCTTACACAGCTGGCTACTGTCTCTGACATTTCTATACCAGAAACTAATTTCTAGTTGCATAGCTATTCACACATCTGAGAATACAAAACTACAAATGCATATGGTATAATGCAGAGGATTTTTGCTTTAGAAATAGAAGACTTAAGTCTTTAAGACACATTTCATCACATAAAAAATATGTGATTTAAAACCTATCTTTTTTCATTTAATATTGTAGGAACCAAGATGGCAAAGAGGGAGAAAAAAAACATAGTTCTGATAATCAGAGTGTGATCTTGACTAATTACTTAACATTGTCAAATACTTAGTTTTCTTAATTATAAAGTAGAAATAAAAATACATATCTAATAAGACTTCTGGGAGTATATTCTTATGATCGTGTATATGCATGACCTTAGAACAATTCATGATACATTTCCTCACTCTGCAATTGGAAGAAGAATATTAAATATATTAGAATCTATTTTGCTATTAGAATAATAACATTTATGATAATATAATATTGGGTGAAATAAAAGATTATATTAAAGTATGTAACGGTGTAGAGCTGTTATCTTCAATGATCTTATAAAGTCAGGTAGGATAAAGCCTCAATGCCAAGAACAATAAAATTTTAAAAACCTCGTAATTTCAATATTGATGCAAGTAGCACCCTTAAATTCCTTAGTATAAGATTGGTCATGCAATATCTATTACTCAGGATGCCTGGGTGGTTCAGTTGGTTACTTGTCCAACTTCAGCTTAGGTCATAATCTCATGGTTTGTGTGTTCAAGCCCCACATCAGGCTCTCTGCTGTCAGCACAGAACCTGCTTGGGATCCTCTTTTCCCCCCTTTCTCTCTCCCTCCCCCTTCTCTCTCTCTCTCTCTCAAAAATAGCATTAGAAAAAAGAACTATCTACAACTCATCTCCAATTACATACAAACAGCCTAGAAACTTATATGAGAAAAAGATTTTAAAGGAAAATCATGGAATTGAGAATGCTGCATCAAAGTCCTTATTCTCTATAGGGAACTCCTACTCCTCCCCCACAAAAATGAAAGTCTCTTTGTCTTGTGTCCCCAGAAGTTTGGGGCTTAGAGGTATTTTCTTGACTCTTAAGAGTCTTAAGATGTGACTGTTAGAACTTCTCTTCTATGCAAAGGGACCTCTAACATTGTCACACAACACAAAAAAATTTTAAAGATATTGATGATATTTGCACAAAATTCACAGTCTATCAGCTCAATGAATAGGACATTTCAGAAAGCGTTGTAGTATAGCTTTTGACTACTGAAGTAAAGTATAATTTAATACAGGAAGCTCGTGACATCTTTAAAGGTATTACAACATCTTGAACTAAAAGATATAGAGACAGTACAATATAAAAAGAAGATATTGGACCTGCCACATACGTTGAACAGAAGCAGACCAAATATTCTTACCTGCAAACCTAGGCTATTTCTTATGGAAAAATTAAAGATGGCTCATAAGGAAGAAACAAGACCCAGAGGGTTGAGCCAAGACCTGAAGAGAATCTCTCTCTGGGAAGTGTAGTAAGCCCTAATCAAGGAAGAGACAACACACGTCTAGCTGGATTTCAGCTTTACAATCCACCAATGATTGCTTTTTGACTAACATCCCCCAGCCCAATGCCTCATTAATGGAAATATCTATTACAATTTTCCTGGGACTGACTCACCATTGAGTGCTGGGTATGTGAAAGACATATTTCTTTAGTTCTTTAGTTTCTTTGGTTGACAAGTTGTAGATTGAGAGAAACCATACATGTATAAGATCCATAGTGAGACTCGATTTAGATGTGATTTCCTGAAGTAGGGGAAGATGATATACGAAGAGGAGACTGTAGGTTATGGAGGCAGTGAAACATGTGAAGAATTGTGACCTGACAGCAGGCTATGTCAGATTAAAACTAACCACAAATTCTTTAACATTCCTTCCACTGAGATTGTATCTAAACCCACCCACCCCCTTTCCATATGTGCTGGCCTGTGCCTTATTTTACTGTTGATTGTGGAAGATGTGGTACTATGCAAGTTTCTAGCTTACTTTTCAGAAAAAATGACAATTCCTGCATTAGTTGTTTTTTTTGTTTTTGTTTTTTGGTTTTCTTTTTTATTTTGTTTTGTTTTTGAGCCCTCAGTTGCCATGTGGGAATCCTAAGTGCTCATCTGGAGAGGCGACACAGAGAAACTCAGAGACTCCTTGGGGAGGGAGAAGGGACTGGACATTCCCTGCCTTCCATCATTCTGGCAAAGTTACATGCATGTGAGTGAAGCCATCATGAACATGCCAAGCCAGTTCAGCTTTCAGCTGAATATCACCAATTTACACCAGTCAACACTCAATGAAGCTGAAGAATTGTCCAGCTGAGACTTGCCTGAAATACAGCCCTGCCAAATTTACTGACCCATAATATTATGAAAAATAATAAAATGTTTATTGTTTTAAGACACTAAATTTTGAGGAAGTTTGCTCTGTAATATATAATTAAATAATTAACTGCTAAATGTCTTAAGTAAATACAGTGTCAAGTATAGTAAGAATAGTACTTAAGTAAATACAGTAAGTATACTATAGTACCATCATAGGCTCTCAATAAATATTTTTAATTAGTGTAATTTAATCTTTATAACATTATCTTTAATTTACACTTGAATTTGAAGCTCTGAGACAATCATCAGGAAACTATAGCCTCTTTTTCCCTTGTGGCCTAGAAAAACTAAAATATTTACTACATTGTCTTTGCATAAAATATTTGCTAACACTCTAGTGTCTCAGATTAACTGGACCATGGCTACATACTAACATTTTAAAAGGCAGAATCTTGGTCTCTCCATATCTATTCACTTTTTCCACACTAAAATAATTTCTCTCAAGTATGAAATGAATAATTAAATCCAGTTAAATTTTATGACAACTCACTAGAGGATCTAGGATATAAATTGCCTAAAGATTAACCTCACTATTCAGAAAACATAGTCAGTGCAATATTCCTTAGTGGCAATATGACTTAATTTTAGGCCTTTAAAGAGAGGATTAAATAGAGTAAGAATTTAAAGAGTTAAAAACATAAAGTATCAAGAAAGGTCATTGTAGTTAAATTCATTGCAGGTTGAAAAACAAAAACATCCTTTATGAGTCTAAAAAATATTTATTTTCTGGCTTTGTAAATAGTTGTAGTCATCTATATGGCAATGTCATAAAGAATTACACTAATGGTGCATTTATACAAGTCCAAACCATTGTATATGGACTTGAGTCTTTTTGATCAAATTTACACAATGTGTCATTTTCCATGGTTACTGTACAAAGTGTATTAAAGCTAAAACATATAGGGGCACCTGGGTGGCTCAGTCAGATAGGTTTCCAATTCTTGATTTTGGCTCAGGTAATGATCTCATGGTTTATGAGATTGAGCCATGCATTGGGCTCTGCCCAGATAGCACAGAGCCTGCTTAGGATGCTCTCTCTCCCTCTCCCTCTGCACCTCCTGCTGTTTGTACTCTGTCTTTCTCTCTCTCAAAATAAATAAACATTTAAAATAAAAACTAAAACATATAGGACTTGCACACCCTCTTCTATAGCTCATTATTTATACCCTAGTAATTAGCACTATTACGTTGAATTACTTCCCAATTATCTGCCGTTCTGTCCTCAGATACTAAACCAAATATCCCACCACTTATTAATAGCCAAAATAAGTCACTCTTCATAATCACTCCTTGTAAAATGCTTCTATGGTTAGTGATGTTGGTAATTTAGAATCTGGTATCACATTGCCAGGATCATCCCCACTGATTTGTGTTTATATATTTTGTAGTTTGTTTATTTATTTATTTATTTATTTATTTATTTAGCATGAAGCCTATTAATTCTGTTTCTCTGTTCTCTCTGTATCTAAACACTTATACACACACATACATCTATTTTAAGAACAGCAGATTATCCTCCATAATATGGGTGGGATTCATCCAATCAGTTGAAGGCCTTAAGAGCGAAAACTAAATTTTCCTATAAAAGAAAATAATTCTGCTTCAAGACTAACATAGAAATCCTGCCTGATTTCCAGTCTTCTGCCTTATTCTATAAATTTCAGGCAATCATGTGAGTCAACTCATCAAAATAAATCTCTCATATATATGTATACATATATATACATATATATATGTATACATATATATGATATTTATTATCTATATGTACATATATATGGTATCTATTAACCTACAAAATATGTATACACTATATATATGTATATATATATATGACGATATATGACTGAATATTGATGATTCTTAGGATTAATCACATCTACAAAATACCTTCACAGCAATATCTAGACTAACATTTGACCAAACAACTAGGCATCAGAGCCTTGCCATGTTGACACATAAAATTAACCATGATGAGAATTAAGATTTATTTTCCTTATCAACCTATTTAAGATGTACCTGACTACAACCCTATGGAGAGTGAGGTCCTCTATATTTTGTACCTCATAGCTATATTATGACTAACTCTATGTTCTTATTTGCATTCTTACAGTGACAGCAACTCCTTGATATTAAGTTCTTAATATTGTCATTTTTATATCTCCAGTGCATAACATAAGGCCAGACACTACTTAATCCACAATTATCTCTTGACTTAATGACACAATTTTTAAGACATGATATTTTGGTACTAAACGTACATTAGTTTTATATATGTGTGTGTGTGTGTGTGTGTGTGTACATATAAGAACATATCATAAAATCATAAAAGAACAAATTTATATAGATTTTAAAGAGAAAAATGCTTTGAATGATTAATATGAAGAATAATTTCCAACTGGAATATTTATAACACTCCAATATTGAAATTTCCAAGATTTAAGAGCCACCTCGCATATGTATATAACATATTACTAATTACTAATAATGCTTACTGTAAGCATCTTCTAGCTGTAATTTATATGTCAGTGGCAGATTCTACCACATCAGTACAAACAGATGGTAATTACAAAATGAATGAAGCAGATTGTTATTACACCACCATGTAGATTACACATATCTGTTATCTTATGAAATTAATGACTCAGATGAATTGTATCCAAATTTGCAATTAGATGTCTGAATCAACATTTTAGAACAAAAAGGGTCATACAGTTGGAAATAGTTGATTAGTAAGACACTATGCCATTTCAGTGGTGCCAGATAAAAATATTTCCCACATATAAACTAATATCTGGTAAGGGAAATCGAGACAAACCTTACATAGGTCAAAAACAGTAACCACAGAATTTCTACCTTGTAAGCCAGAATGAAAAGTGTCAGTTTGTCATTCTGTTTAAGTGTATACGCCTGTGATTCCTATACCAATTTGTTATAATGGTTTAATTCATAAAACCAAGTTCTTTATGCTTTTATTTTAATTCTTATGGAACAGCATGTCTATAGATAGACTGCTAGGTATCTTTTTTTGTTGTTGTTGAGAGAGAGAGAGAGAGTCCATAAGCACACAAGTGGAGGAGGGGCAGAGGGAGAAGGCGAGAGAGAATCTGAAGCAGGCTCCACACTCAGCACAGAACCTCACATGGGGCTTCATCTTAAGACTGTGAGATCATGACCTGAGAGGAAATCAAGAGTTGGATGTTTAACTGAGCCACTCAGGTACCCCTCAATATATATGTGTATATATATGTATATATGTGTATGCATATATATATATATATATATGTTTTATAAAATATATATATGTTATATATATATATATTTTTTACATATCACCAGATTTTATTCTATGTCATTCAAAAATGTTAAAAATCAGGTGATTAAGTGAAATTCCTTTGAATTTTATATTTCATTACCCTGTTTAATACTAAACTTAATATAAAAATGTTTTTCATATTGTCTATGAGACATATAAATTTAAACTCAAATCCTTTATATGTCTATATATTGTGAGATATGTATATAGTGAATTTTTTTCAGTTGGACATAGCATGAATTTACTTTCAAAAACAAAATTTACAGCAGTAGGAGATATACAAATATGTGTGATTTGGATGTAGAAAACCATATGGATTAGCATTACATTTGTATTATACCAAAGTTTTGTAGTTCTTTATAGCACATTCATTGTTCATCTTTTAATTGCTCTGTTCTTTTTCTGTGATGTTACTAGTGAGTAAGAAATAAACAATGGGCGAGGTATAATTTAGTGGAACATACGTCTGTTTATTGATACAAGTGAGACAGTTTCAAACCACTAGGATCAGCCCCTGTTCCTATTTCTATGCACAATTGTATATTACCACATTTAGCTACATATTAAAAGCCAGAACATTTATTTTTTTGCTTTTTAGGTATACTTTCTTAATCTATAAAGTTTTTGAAAGCTCCATAGTAATTACATGTGTTTTTATATTAAGTATTCCCCCAAATCTTGTGACAAGTTTAATACAAGAACAGAACAAATATTTTTTCAAATAAATGTCTTTCAAGTTAAATTCAAGCAAATTGAAATTTAGACATTTGCTTACAGAATATCAATGATCCAAAATGACTGATCAACTAATATTACTGAATTTATCGTACTTTAATTTTTGAAGCAGAGAATCTGTCTTAATTGTTAGAAATCATACAAACCTGTAAACATAGAACACCTCATCTCAATATCCCTTTAACATTTGCAAAAACTCAGCTCTCTGAGTACACACAGCTTTAAAATTGAACTAACAAGCCCTATCTTCAAATACTGACAACTGTGCCTTTAAAATAGCATAATCATTAGTTTCAAAGCTCTGCAGAGCATGAGGGATTTGATCGCAGTACTAAACTTTTCATCTCATCTCAAATAGGGATATCCATTTGAAGTGAAGATGTTAATTCGTGATAGTAAAGCAGCATATTCATCTAGAATTAAGGAAAACATTTAGTTACATCAACAATTCTTATCAGTTTCTAAAGGCAAATTGCTCTATTATTTTTTATTATCTATATGTATATGACCATAAAGTTAAAGTTCTTTTTTTAAAAAGTTCATTTATTTTTTTTGAGAGAGAGAGCCTATAAGCAGGACAAGGGCAGAGAGAGACTCACAAGTTGGCTCCGCACTGTCAGTGTGGAGCCCAACACAGGGCTTGAACTCAAGAACTGTGAGGTAATGATCTGAGCTGAAATTCAGAGTCAGATGCTCAACCAACTGAGCCACCCAAGGGGCCCTAGGTTAAAGCTCTTTCTTACTGAAAGAGCTTAGCAGGAAAAGTCAAGGTAAAAATGGAGCTACAACAAGAACAAGAATACCAAGCCTGATTGTCTAATAAAGGAAGCAACCAGATTTGGGGGCCTGAAAGTACATCATTACTGCAAACAGGTAATATATATAGATCCTTGAAAAGTGCCATCACACAATACAAAAAGAAATTAGGAGTGTAGGAAAAGAGAATCAAGTTTGTTTTGGCAATATCAGGAATCAGACAAATCTAGCCAGTGAGTTAGAGCATTATCATTCAGGCACATAGGCTGGAGATAGAATCAAGTCCAAATCACACCTCAGAGGAGATGAAATAGAGGTCCTAAATACATAAATGGTTCTGCCATAGCCCTCTCCTTCATCAACAGCTTTTAGAATAATCCCTGGAACTCAGACTACTTGTTTTCCATAAGAATCACTTCTATGAGCACTACAGTAACACATAATGCATGTAGGGAAATAACTTTCTGTACTTTCTTCCTATCAATATTTTGATAACTTTCTGGGCTTTCAAATAAAGACAAAAAATGAAATTGCTTGAATGAAGCAGAGTGTTCAGGTGTTTCACTATGACTAATCTAGAATTTATGTTTTATGTGGCATCTTCCTTTGAAAATAGTTATCTGTGTAAAGAGAAGGATCAATTCTTTTAAAGTACATAAAACCTTGGATTGCAAGTAACTTGTCCTGCAAGTGTTCAGAAAAACGAGCAAACATTTCTAACAAATTTTAACTTGATAAACGAGCTATGTCTTGCAATATGAGTAGTACCTGGTGCTCAGTGTCACATGATCACAACTGAGCCAATGGTTCTTTTTTTTTTAATTTTTTTTATTTTTTTAGTTTTCAGACAGAGAGAGACAGAGCATGAACGGGGGAGGGGCAGAGAGAGAGGGAGACACAGAATCGGAAGCAGGCTCCAGGCTCTGAGCTGTCAGCCCAGAGCCCAACACGGGGCTCGAACTCACAGACCGTGAGATCGTGACCTGAGCTGAAGTCGGACGCTCAACCGACTGAGCCACCCAGGCGCCCCAAGCCAATGGTTCTTGAAATTTGCTTTGATATACAAGTGGATTGGATTACAAGCATGTTTCTGGAATGAATTATTCTCCTAAACCAAGATTAAATACTTAAAAATGTACAAACTTTACCTATGATGAGATGCTTTTTAATTGATAAAAGTATTATATTTGATATATTAAAATTTTGAAAATACAAAATAAATATGCATTTAATAAAAAACAGCATTCAGTTATTAGTAGAGTGCTAGGCAAAAACTAGGTGATTGTTCAATCAATCATAATAACCTCATCTTCCTTGGAACACTACTAGATTATATTTTCCAGCCTACTTGCATCTATGTGGAGTCATGCCTGGTTTTCACCAGTGAAATATAAGTAGAAATGACATATGTCCCCTCCAACTTGAAGTGGTTAACAATGTATGTGTCTTCTGCATGGACACCATCTTTGTTGCTATCAGCCAGATGAGGCAGATGACACAGCTTCAAAATACCAAATGCCTGAGCGCCTGGGTTGATAGAATTTTTTTCCCTGAAATTAGCATGGATCAATGATCCCCACTTTCTTTCCCACGTACCCCACCAAGAATGTGATTTGAGGGAAAAATAAACTTCATTCTGTAAAAGCCCTTGAGATTTTGTATTTGTTACTGCATTTGCCCTAACTTAATAAATACGATAAATCAAATTTGGGTGCTGCCAAACAAACATACCCAAATATATGCCATTTACTTAGTAGTTGTCTGACAGTTGGAGAGGAGGCTGACATCAGAGGCTAGAAAGAAGCAGATAGGTGTCATTGAGGAGGCTCATAGAGAACTGCCTTCCAACACACTTGCTTGTTGTGCTGCTGGCAATACTTTTTCAAGCTGGTGAGAAAGTCTGAGATAGCCGGCTGGATGCATGATGAGACATATTTAGCCAATGCTCCAGTTGACACAGAGTTAATCACAAGATACATAAATCAAGTTTTCTCTTATTCCAACAACCTTGGTTAACTCCTAGGAAGTTGTGAAAACACTTGAGATTATTTAGATTCAGCTAAATCTGCCCAAATCAGCAAAATCCTCCCTGTCAAGGCATAGCACTGTGAGAATCAATACATAATGTATTGTTTTAAGCCAGTATATTTTAAGATGATTTGCCATGAAGCAAGAGCAAACTGGCAAAAAAAATGGATGTGAAGAGGCATTCTGACTTACAAGAATTTAAACCACTTGGCATTGGCTGAACCATGCTCAGACTGGAAATACGGCAAGGAAACAGAAAAGGTCGGGAAAATGATGCTCAAAATTTTAATAGTGATGGAAAAAAAATTGAAAAATATATTTGGAGAAACTACAACCAATAGAGTAGAAAAAGAACAACTAACAAAATTGTTCTCTGCAGTAATATGTGAGATAGAAATTATATGACGTATTTGAACACTGACAAATGTAATCAGGCAAGATGTTGTAAATGTCAGTTGGATGTCAGTAATCTGTGAAAGGGAAGAGAGAGATGATGTAATGAAGAAATTATCTAATTCTCAAGCAGGATTTAGAGGAAATACAGAAGATCCAGGAATTGATGAATAATCATCTTCAGTCTTCTCTGTTGATAAGGATTCACAAACTGAAATGAAATCTGGCATCAAAAATCAAATCAAGGTTTCAGCTCTAAGAATCCTCATTAACATTCTTCTAGGAAAGGTTTTAAAAAGTACCTAGTAGCCATTCACAACTTGACACAAAGGGCTTCTAAGAATTTTATGGGTGTTGTCTGTCAGCAGCCTGACATACAGAGGTAATTAGAGAGATATATTATGGGTGTGGCTTTTGGCATATTGAGTGGACCCACATAAGATGTTTAAAAGACCCATAAACATTAAATAAAGTTGTACTGGCAAAAGCACTACCAGTTTAGGGCAAAAAGGAAAAAAACAATTAAAAATTAAAAACAAAAGCAAAACACTGGGCTTTCAATTTTCTGCTGTTGAGAACTAGGATGAGAAATTCCTGTAAGGAAGGAACTTTATCTCAGTGGAAAGAACCTGGATCAAAGAAAATTTAGACAGCACAATACACAATAATGAACATGGGAACCACTCTCATGGAACAAAACTAGGTCCTCATCAATGAATACTTTCACTCCCAAAGCGTGGAAGGTCTGGCAAACAATTGCTTGCCTAAAATTCAGAATTACCATGGACTGGTGATCCTCATGTTCTTCTTCTTATTTCAAACTTTTTTGAAGGGCATCGTTATTGCAATGATACTATTTCTATTTCAATGTTGTATGTTGTATAATTTTGTGGGGTGAATGACTTGGCAATGTAGTTCATCGTTATTTGTGAAGAGAAAGCCACAATCTGCCAAGATAGGCAAGTTCATTGGGCCATTTCAGTTTACTTCCTATCTGTGCACGGCTGCAAAATTTCTAGGCTTCTTTTGCAGCAAAATTATTTCAAGATTCCTCTAGTCAGAAAGAAATTCAACTTATTACAATGGTCTGAAGAAAGTGAATTTGGGTCAATGGCTGGAAACAATGGTTTAGTCCCTTTGGGTTTAAACTAACAAATAGCACTTCAGTATGTGTAACTTTCCCAAAATGAATGGTGCTGTCTCATCATGTAACAAGTTCTTCATTCCTTGAGGTATTCAAGCAGAATCAGGGTTATATCCTCAGAGGTATACGTGACAAGAGGATATTGGATGAAATACAGAATGAAAAATAGAATTCATCTTGACTCCTAAGCATGATACATTGAGAGTGGCTGCCTAGAAGTTTCTGTTGAGAAGCATCAGGAAGCCAAATCCATAATGTTCTCAATAAGAGTGCTAGGATTAATAACCAATAATGTTCTTGAGAAAACAGTAGCAGTGAGTAGACAACATGTTTTTTTAATGTTGTATGTTTTTTGAGAGAGAGAGACACACACAGACGAGGGGAAGAGAGAATCCCAAGCAGACCATTCTATCAGTGCAGCATGGTCTCAATCTCAGGAACCATGACATCATGACCTGAGGTGAGATCAAGTTCAGATGCTTAACACATTGAATCACCCAGGCACCCTAGTGGACAACACATTTAAATGAACTTTAGATCTAATTTAAATTCTATAATTGTAGTAAGTAATCTCTTAATGGCCTAAAAAATTCAAAATGCTGATCTATCATAAGATGAATCATTACAAATTATTTGTAATATTATTGTTCATTAGATATATTTTAACTTAATCAAGGGCAGTAGAGCTGAACAGACTTGCAAACACCTGCTAGGAGTTACTGCAAAAACCAATTCCACTTTCTTGTTGACTCTTTAAATTGATCTAAATGCTGTATTACATAACTGTGGTTATTCTATCAAGATGAATGCATAGAGATTATATTTAAAGCATGCGATGTTGCATTTTCCTTTGAAATAAGCCCTGATAGCTTTGGTTCTAAATTCACAGCATATTTAGATATGTAAGTGTATCTGAATTGAAAATGTTATTTTAGAAGTGCTTCATTGCAATTTACAAATGTGTTTGACTGTCTCTTGTAAGTAGTAAATTTCATTTGGAATATGGAGCTTTTCAGACAAAGTAAAACTTGCTAATAGTAATGTTCTTCAAGCAATAAATACCCTCGGGACTTCCTTAGTGAAAATGGCTGCTGAAAAAATCTATTGACTTTCAAGAGAACTTGGTAATTAACCTCCTGGCAGTTTCCTCCAGGCTATTCTGTTAGTCTCAGCACAACAATGCTAACTTAATTCTACAAACAGAAATTAAATAGGCTTTGGACCAAGATTCTTGGAAATAATAAACTTAATATTCCACTTTTACTAAATGTACCTATTAGGACAGACATGAAATGAGATTTTATTCTCTGCCCTTATATCTTATAGTAGGTTTGATGGCTGAAAAAAATCAGAGGAAAAAATGGTTTCCTCTTATATATTGAAAGTAGTCATAAGAATTATCAAAACGAAGACATACATGTTTTTGTGGGCTTCCCTTAATATTTAATATATCACAAATAACTTAATATTTATTTCATAGTAGTAAGTTGAAAATAATATTAGAGAACACTTTATATACAGTATAAACCAAAATCATTTTGGAGAGAGAGACAGAGAGAAAGCACAAGCAGGGGAAAGGAGCAGAGGGAGAGAGAGAGAAATCCCAAGCAGGCTCCATGCTCAGCATGGAACCCAGTGCAGAGCTCGATCCCATTACCCTGGGATTGTGACCTGAGCCAAAAATCAAGAGTTGGATGCTCATCCAACTAGGCCACCCAGGTGCCCCAGTATGAACCAAAATTATAAAAACACATAGTATAGATAGTATCCAGGGTGTTGATTAAGACATTATTTTGAGAAAGGTATTGCACTAAGAATAAAACTAACCCTCAAATTAATCCTATGAGGATTAAATTGTTACTATTTCAGTTATACAAATAAAATGAAGCACAGAGCATTTGAGTAAATTTCCCAGCATCACAGTGTAGGTAGACAAAGAGACTTAGAGTGAAGTCCAGGCAAACTAATTCCCGAATATATCTACTGTCTACTGTAGACCAATGGTTGTTTATACATGAGAAACTGTATAGCATTATAGTTCTTTGGGAAACTTCCTTATTTTCTGGCACTGAGAGATTTTCCAGGTTCATCTTGTACATTCCCTGACCCAGTCCTAGAATAAATCACATCTCCAATTCCTTTTATTAGAGAATGGAACTAGAAACTAAGATAAAGGTGCTGGATGTGCTTATCTTATTGCTACTAGGGTGTTTTTGCTTTTTGGGCTTCTCATCTGAGAGAGCAAGCAAGGAAATATGTACATAATAACCTGTGTATATACACATACCCATAAATATTTCTATAGGCAACAATTTACTTTTACTAGGTAACCAAGAATTCTTACCACCTTTTCTAACTCTTTCATTAACAAAGGGATCATTCCACTTTTCCTCACCTTGCTTGTCTGTAAATTATTCCAACATCTTGAAATTTGGAAACTGCAGTACCAGAATTGTTAACATATAAGAAGCTTTATAAACTGAAATAATTTTTTTTTCTTTTAGTCTTACAAACTCCATATATTTCCAAAGTTACTTAAGTCATTATCTTTTCCTCCAGCCACTTCAGTGAGATAGTGTCAGACATTTTTTATGCAGTTAGATGTGTTGTCACATTTGGCATAAAATTCTGGGATCCCAGGATTACTTGGATACATTAAGATCTACTTTTTGTGACTTAAAGCTCTATAGATTTTGATAAACACATACTTTTGTGTAAACAAACTTTTGGTATCTTACAGAATAATTTCACCACTCTAAAATAGCCCATGTCTCACCTATTTTCCTCCCCTTTACTCCATGGAAAGTACTGATCCTTGTACATCTGTATAGTGTTGCCTTTCCAGAATGTCATATAATTGGATATACCATGTACATTCTTTTTAGACTGTCTACTTCCAGTTAAAATATGTATTTAGTGTGTGTGTGGCTTGACAGCTCATTTCCTCGTATTACTAAATAATATTCCATGGTGTGGAATAGCCAGACTGAAGGTTAATGCTTCAACATAGGAATTTTGGGGAGAGATAAATATTCAATCCATAATATTCTGCCCCTGGTCTCCCAAAACTCATGTTCTTCTCAAAAGCAAATCACATCAATTCCATTTCAAAAGCCCCAAAGTTTTAACTCATTATAGCATAAATTCTCAGGTCTAAAGGTCAAAGTCTCACCTAAACATCTAAATCACATATAGGTAAGACTTGGGGTGTAATTCATCATGTGGCAACATTCCTCTCCAGCTATGAACCTGTGAAAGAAGACAAGTTATGTGCTTTCAAAATACAATGATGGAAGAGGCACAGGATAGATATTTTCTTTCCAAATGGGAGAAATTGGGATATGAAAGAGATGAAAGGTCTCAAGCAAGTCCAAAATCTAGCAAGACAAATTCCTTAAGGCTCAAGAATAATCCATTTGACTTGATATCTCACCTTCCATACCCACTGGACGTTCTAGCTCAGGAGATATTGTTTCAGATAAGCATATCTAAGCTATGACTCTCTGGATTCTTCATCTGTGTCTCTGGATTTTGTGGGGTGACCCTGAAACCTCACCTCTGTGATGGGTCCAAGGAAAATAATTAATTTTTGGTTTTTCAACATCTTTTTTCTTATTATTATAAGAACATGAGTGTCCATTTCCAACCTCCTTACATGTCATAAGTGACATCTGGGTCATATGATTTTTTTAATTAAAAAAATGAGAATAAAATACATTTTTAATTATATATTTTCTGATTTCATGGGTGAGAAGTATTAATATTTATTAAATACTAGGCAAGTTGAGGTATAGGGAGTATAAAGATCCTGTGATAACCTAGGCACAAATCTTACTAATTTCTTTCCTTATTCCACTGTATCAATAATTCTTAAATTTCTGTGAATATAAACCTCCTATATATTTGTAAAATTACACATACACATCCTCCTTGTGTACTTGACTAACTCATTATCCTCAGCTTTATTCAACAATAATTGAATAGATGAAGACTTGACTTCCACTTGGAAAATGATTCTGAATCCTGTTTCTCCACATCCTATTCTCAGACCACATGTAACCTATTAAAACAGTAGTGTTTTTTAAATGGAATACACCAAAACTAAACGGTTGTGCTTTTCAAAAGTAAGACATCTGTCTCTCTCTTTGTCTTTCTCCCTATTATCTATCTATCTCTATCTCTGTTACTGTGTCTCCTGATCTATCTCCATTTATTGGCTGCAATTCTGTCTTAAGACTATGATGACAGTTTTAAGACTATGATGATATAATGATCAGATATCTGGATATTTAACAGCTTACAAAGCTTTACTCTTCCCACTTTGGAGTAGAATGATTTTTATTTTTATTTTTTTTAAAGAAGCCCTCATTTCCACTAACATAACTTAAAATATTTACCACTGAGCTTCCAAATCTAGCACTGACAGACTAGTATGAAATGTTCAGAATATTCTATATGAAAAAAAAAAAATTAGAAAGAACATTGAGTCACCAATTAAATAACATGAGAAAATGACCAATGAATATTAGAAACTCCAGATAAAAACATGATAGGAAAAGATATTTTTAAGAAAATGATCTATCTCATTTGACCTCTCACCCCAAGTCATTCAAAATATTAAATAATTTTCTTTAAAATGCTTATCAATGTATAAGGACAACTAACAAAACTTATGAACTATTTAGACATATTGATATCTTCCAAGATCTTAAAATATAGTAAAATTAAGTAATATAACATAATTCAGAAATTTATGCATACTGCACACGCTTATAGGAGCACAGTCACTTTACAGTTATTTCAGTATGAAACATCAGCTGGTTCTGTAAATGTAGAAGGGAACTGTTTTTTAGTTTCTTCTAAGATTTTGAGACAAATAATATGGCAAAAAATACAGTAAAGTCAGAAAAAAAGATACATGTAGGATGAAGTTTAAATCAAATTTTAGAAGGGGGATAAATTTATGAGCTTAATGAGAATGAATGCATTGTCCCCTTTAGTCTTTAATCTGTTCCCTGTTTTTTCTATTAGATTTTTAAAGGCATAATTTATTCTAAATGAGTGACAGTGTTTGTGTAAAGTTCTGGTTCAGGTGATAGGAAGATGACATCACAGCTCTTTTCTTTAATTTTTATAAGTCTTTAAGAATTGAAGGCCATCATTGTTTTCCTTGTGATATTACTCAGATATTCAAATTACTCCATTACCCCACACACTACTTTGAAAAACTACAATTCAAATATTTGAATAAAATATTTACCTAAAATGGATTTCAATTCCATGTGATTTTAAGGAGTTAGGTACAGCTAAGATTTACTGAAGCTCTTCCTGGAATATCTGGTGAAGCATAAAAAGTAATCCACTCTGAGAGTGAGAAGTCACCCAGAATTAAATGAGATTGGAGTTAAAAAAAAACAAGAACAAAAAAACATCTTTCTTTGTTTCTCTTCCACTTTGATACCATTTCTGTTCCTAAGTTCCTTTTTATAAATATATGTGAAAATTGTATATAACAGTAACAGTAGGAAATTGCCGTTTCAGGGTAATAGGAAGACAGAAGTTGTATTATAGTCACACTGTGTTATTTTTTCGATCTTTTCAGCAGAGTTCCATTTTCAGTCATAACTGGAATATAAGTATGTTTGAGTGAAGATATTATCCTTCTCCTTTTCAGTGCCTCTTTCATTCTCCCATGACTTGACATTCATCTTTGGATACCACAGAGTCAGGTACACCACATTAAAGATGACATTTTGCACCGTCAGACATTTCTACAGGTCTAAGATCAAAAATAAATTTATTTACTAGATTTCTTTCTTTTTCTTTTTTTTTTTTTTGATGCCTTCAATATATGTATCCCAAGTCTATGTATATAGCATATTTACACACAGGCTATGCAATTTCATTTACATTCTTATTGAGTTCAGAAAGAAAATGCCAGGTATGCACCAAAATGTATTTAGAGCTCTCTATTTTACTGTCAGTACAAAGATTTATAAACATATCTCCTCCCACATATGCACATGCATAACTCCATGCAGGGCAATAGTATTAGAAATGCTTAAACCAGTCTGTGTAATATGATTTCCCCCTCTAGTATTCTATCATTTTCCTACATGCAGGATATCTGAAAACAAAAGAAGTAATTTCCCCAACGGGATACTGAGTGCAAAAATTATATGCTTCAACTTCTTCCATAAATTCTTTGCAGTCAGGCCTCAATCTGTATTTTAACAGGCAATATCTATCCAACATTTACTTAACACAGATCATCATGATATTAAGGATTTGGGTTCAGCAGTGGTAGAAAATTAATAGGACCCTTGTTATAAGGATCATTTAATCCAGTTAAAACCAGGTGTATTGACCATGTCATTGATTATAAAAATATATAATCTAAATAATTAACATGTAAATGATACTTGATGGGAATAAAAAAATAATTAATTTTGGCAGAGGAATAACAAACATGGCATTAAGTAAGTGACTCTTATTCTGGACCTTGAAGAATAGACAGAAGTTAGGGATACAGAGGAGCACAAAAGACCGATGCTAGAATCAAAGAAATAGTGGCGTTAAACTGTGCTGTTATGTGTTCTGATTTACAAAATACCCTGGATTGTCAACAGTGGTTACCTGTAAGATTCATGAAGGATTATTATGTATCAGTGAATAGATGACTAAGAAAGACTTTTGGCAGCCTGCATCAAATGCATTTATTTAATGTGAGCAGAAATCTACCCCTGGGCTCATCCCATTACAAATCTCCACAGCACTAAAAGAACACCAAAACAATAAGCACATATATGACACAGAGCTATAATGTTAAATTTGCATTGTGCACACACACACACACACACACACACACACACACAGATGCTTTTTCCCTAAGTGTTTGTCATTTGCCAACCATTTGGTTAAGTTGTATGCATTCATTATCTCTTGGAATCCTCATTAGAAGTCTAAGTGGTTAGTATTTATATTTGCATTTCATTTTCAAGTTACTTCAGGTTCAGGAAGCTTACATAACTTGCTCAAACTGTATCATAGTGTATAAATTAAGATTTATTCCTATATGAGTCCAGAACCAATATTGTGCTTTGTGTGGAATTAGAACAAGAGATTCCCTAGAATTTAAAACCAAACAATAGCTAAAAAACTTGATTAAATGTACTGTTTCCCCGCACACTTCTGTTTTATGTATGATTAAGATCATAGCCTCTGGAATTAAAGTGCCTCTGAGTCAACCTTCTACTGGCCATTTGGGTTTAGAAAGTAATTCTTATGCTCTCTATGATGCAATTTATTCATAAGTAGAATGGAGGAAATCATTTTACTATTATTCTGGGAGTTATATAAGGTGTTTAACATGCTTAAACTATTTCCTCATGTATAGTAGGTACTCAACAAAAGTCAGATACTTTATTATTATAATTGTTTATCATTATTATTATGTATTACTTGAATGTAACTATACTGACATATCTCTTGATAAGGTGACATTTTAATAAATATAATTAGGTTGATATATTAAAATAGCAAAATAATACCCTACAACAGGATGTGGAAAGTTTGTGGAGCATCATCTTACCTAATCTTGGTTCTAAAGAATTGTTGATAATGACAAAACATAGACATACAGACAGTACAAACAGACCTCCAGAAACATTAGCTCCCATCTAAATTTTGAGGAAAGAACCAAATTCCTCTCTTATGAGAGGAACATTAATACTTACAGCATCCTCACCTATAGACTTACAAATTCTAGCCAGTCTTCAGCTTCAGTCAACCTCCACTTTCATTCATCTATAGCAATAATAGTTTTATCAAATGCCACAGGAATAATAACATATCAGTTACAGAATTTGCCATATTAGACATTTGAATTCTTCTACTTCCACCTTTCACGTTAGAAATGTAAAACTTAGAAACTCAGGTTGTGACTTTCATTTATACTGTCATTCAACATTGTGACTACTGGATTTCAGTCAGTATGGCAGACACTGAAGATATAAACACAAATCAATAGTATTACTAATGCTCATGAGCTCATCTTTATTGGAGGACACTGATATGTAAATAAATACATAATGAAAGGAGTATATATGATCCAGTGTTTAAACAGAATCTACTTTTATGTCAGCTGGAGTGGATTTGAATACTAGTTTACAAAGCACTGCTTTTGACTCTGGAAAAATTTACATCTCTGATTTTTATTAAATTTTATTATCTGTAAGATGGGAATGAATTACTTTTCAAAAAGAATATTAATGATAATTAGCTTATACTATATGTATAAATTACACATAAAATATCTGGGCATAGTGATTATTTCCTACCTTTCATTTGTAGGATTCCTGACAGATCTAATGCAAGGTTTTAGTGGGAGAATATTCAGCTATACATAGAAAGATTAAACTAACTCACCCAAGTGGGAAAATGCAAAAATTGTCTGCTTTGTCTTTAAAATTCACTGGAGATAAAGAAAGAAAGGGGGGGGGAGGAGCTTCCAGAATGGCAGAATGAGAGCTTCCAAAAATATACTTCTTTATAAAGGGAACTTAAGCATTGGCAACAAATTGTCAGAGTCAAGATTTTAAGAGCTGTGAAGATTAACCAGAGTATCGAAAGGAACAGGAGAATGTTTCTTGTTTCTTTGAGAAAATCAACTGAATTTCGGTAAGAACAGCAGGATTTATAGCAATATAACTTTGCCTACTCCCCTCTTTATTTCCCCAATTCTGCAGCAGCCTTGAAGACTACCAGGCTCACAACCAGAATAACCGAAAAAACAAGCCACCATGTAGCCACAGGCCTGGACAGACCAGATTTTGAGTTCCTCAAAAAATCCCATACCTAGAGCAGGTTCACTATTTGGCTTGTCTGTCAGCTGCTTCGAAGAATCTCTGTTGCAGAGTGATATCATTATTTGCTAAGTAGGTGTTTAAAATTTTTTTAATGTTTATTTATCTTTTGAGAAAGAGAGAAAGACACAGTGTGAGTGGGGGAGGGGCGGAGACACAGAATCTGAAGCAGGCTCCAAGCCATCAGCACAGAGCCTGATGCAGGGCTCAACCCACAAACCATGAGATCATGACCAGAGCCAAAGTCAGACGCCCAAGCAACTGAGCCACCCAGGCACCTGGCTAAGTAGGTGCTTACATCAAGGGATAATTTTATTTCCAGCGTCTTAGTTGAAAATAATGAGTGAAAGAAAAAAAATAGCATCACAGCTGTCCAAAGCTGTAATGTTTGTTGTAGCAAAGAGGAGACTGACCAAAACTTTTAAAGGAAGATACAGTGAATGAGATGTTCACAAGATACTTGAAAAGCTCTGAAATATTGTAGGAGACCTAAAAGCTACGCAAGTGCAAAGGTGTGTTCAGAACCCAAAAGATGCAAGGAAGCCCCAAATTCTCACTTCGTGATGACCTTGAGGTCTTTGTAAACATGAATTGGAAGGGTAAGGCAAAACTGTAAACTACATGAACATTAGACCACACATAGACACAGTCCCTCTGGCAAGAGGCAGAGGACTTAAGGTTCAAGACATTAAAAAGAAAAAAAAATCTATCAAATCATTAGCAGCCCTGGAAGCTAACAGAGCAGAGATTCAGTGGCCATACATGGCAATAAACACAAACTTTACAGAAATAGTACTGAAAGGAAAAATGGAGACAATAAATAAAAAGATCAGTGGTTGCCAGAGGTGGGGAGGTGAAGACAGATGAATAAGCAGAGCACAGAAGATTTTTAAGGCAGTGAAAATACTCTTATGATATTACATTGATAAATATAAGTCATTATACATTTGTCGAAATCCATAGAATGTACAATATCAAAAGTGAGCCCTAAGATAAATTATGGATGTTAGGTGATTATGATGTCAATGTAAGTTCATCCTTGGTAAAATCTCTACTTTTCTGATGAGTGATGTTGAAAATGGGGAAGGCTATTCATGTGTGGGGCAGGGCACTTTATAGGAAATCTCTGTGCCTTCCTCTCAATTTTATTGTGAACTTAAAACTGCTCTGAAAAGAAAAATTATTAGACAAAAAACGCAAAAATTATTCATGAAAATTCATTAAAAATACAGCAGCAAAAACAACACAACACCAACAACAACAACAAAAGAAGCAATAACAATATGGCTGCTTGAAATATCATGCTGTAATCTATCTGTCATGATAGAAATTGTGGCATGTTTGACTAACCCAAAGGAGGGAGGTTTCTTTAAGAGAAAAGCAGCATATTAGATAATAGACCAGAATGACATGAAAAAGAAAGTGGAATCCTGAAGGCCAGAATAGACGAATATAAATTTTAAAACTTCATGATTTAAGTGGTCTGGCAGAAGATAATAGAAATGAACTAGAGGGGCGCCTGGGTGGCTCAGACGGTTGAGCATCTGACTCTTGATCTTGGCTCAGGTCACAATCTCATGGTCCATAAGATTGGGGCCCCTGCCCAGCTCTGTGCTGACAGCATGGAGTCTGCTTGGGATTCTCTCTCTCCTTCTCTCTGCTGCTCCTCTCTCTCTCTCTCAAAACAAATAAAGAAACTTAAAAAAAAAAAAAGAAATGAACTAGATATTTTACTTGTTATTAGATCTAAAAAAGTGACTGAGGCAGAAAAAAATTTAACATGAAAAGGACAAGACATTGGAAAATTATTGAATGAATATATGTATGGGCCAGAAAGCAAATGTAAAAGGGGAAGGAATGTATTAACTCAATCTAGCAAGTACTGGTGGACTTACATGATACATAAAACAAAAAGGATCTATTTAAGCTATAGGTTGAACAACCACAAATTAGGTTAAGACTCTTGAAAGAAGTAAGTAATCAAGTGAAAATGAAATACTATAGGCATATCTTACTATGGAAGGAATAGATGAAACCGAAATAATTGCAGCTCAGTGGTTGAAACATTCAAGATTTGGGAAATGAAATGAGCACTTTGGGGAACCATATGCATAGATTTAGTCCTCTCCAGGAATCTATAATCTAAAATTCAGAAATATTAACATAAGCTTCAGTTCAGAAATTTCCTGAGGATAATTCTTCTTCTTCTCCTTCTCTTCCTCCTCCTCTTTCCTCTACTTCTTCATTTTTCTGATAGATTAAAAGGTACATAATAAAATTGCAAGAAATGAGAAAGCTTCCTTTAGAGATTTTTTTATAGATATTTAAGAGATTTTACAACAAAGGCAGTGGAGGAAGCCAATGTGGCCAAGTATCAGAGGCCTGCTTATAGAATATTGTGGATTGGAGATCACTAGAGAGTAATAATTCAGAACTTCGTTATCAGAATCAACTTACCCAAGGCTAAATCTAAATTAAAAGGAATTAAATATGCCAAATATAGAAAACAAAAGCAAATTTTAATTTTATTAAAAGTGCCACTCCCTGGGAGAGTATTCACAGTGAAATGTCCCCCTGCACAAACCTAATTACTTAATTAGGTGTATATGAGGGGATTTATTCCAATATTCTGTAAAGCCCTGGTTATGGACTATGCTCTCTTAGAATGAATGCTAAAGCTGAGCCCACGATATATGGATCTTCTCCAATGTAACTGAGTTTCCTATATTCTTGTACTGTGAACATCACTTTTCTTGGTATAATAACCCTAGAGGCAAAGTGTTTCTGTGTTCTTTAAGTTTTGTGAGTGTGCACATACATGTGCATGTGTAGATGGAGTTGTGGGGGTGTGTGTTGGGGTAGTCAAGGTAAGTGTTGTATAAATCTTATTTGTGTTTTTTATTTATTTGGACTTTTTAAATGTGATACCCAGAAAACATCTTTTAAGAACCTGAGGATGCTGCTTTTGTTCTAGTATAAGATATACTTTGTAGCAGTCAAAGAAATCACACCATTATCAAGGTATTGGGGAAAATATCTGTCTTATTATAGTCAGAATAATTCATTGGGACATACGAATTCTGGGTTGTAATTACTTTGAATTTAACTCATTAATGCACTACAAAGTGATTTTTATTGTAATTCCTCAGGATTTTAATTCTTAGAGACTTGAACTTGCAAACAAATTTAATATTTAATCTTCAATATCTGTTAAAAAATTTAATGTATGGAAACCATTTTATTCAAGTTTACAGCATCCCTATGTTATCACAGCTGTATAATTGGTATTAGTTTACAATGCTATTTGATTTTGCTGAAATACTTCTGATAGGTTTTATGAGATAAAATGAGTAGGGAAATTTTTCCTTAGAATGTCTTGGATATAGAAAAGTTGTTAAGTTAGCTTCAATAATGAACTGTAAAGGCCTATTTTGAAGTATTTTAGGCACAAAAGGAAAATGACCCATTGGTGATTCTATAAAAGCACCCAAGAAAGCTTTCAGAATTGGAAGCTATGAAAGGAAACAAGTAAATGGAAACAGGACTGTCACCATGAGTTGGTAATCTCCTCCTCATAGATTTCAGGTTTAAAGCCAAATATGAGAAAGAAAGAAAAAAAGGTGGGGAATGGCAAAAAAGAGCACTGACTCCCCTTACCTCAGTAAGCCATGTGTAAGAATCTCCTTAAAAAGCTCCTCTTACAGAATCTCCACTGTTTGTCAATTCTTCCCGTGGAGGGATGGGCTATTTGGGGAAGGGCAGAGAAGGAGCTTGAGGTGTTTTCTCAGAACCTCACCAGTTGCCCTCCTTGCTTAAGGGTGTGTAGAAGACTTGACTCTGTAACCATAGAAGAGACTTGGGGTTTGGGAGTGAATAGTTACATTCAGTGGGTTAGTAGCAAACTCACTCTGGCACAGAATAAGGTCACATCTTCCAAGTAGCTTTATCAGAAATATAAATTATGTATTGATACACATCTGCTTGACTCCTGGGTCTCTATCAATTGTTCAACTCAGATGTAGAAAGAGGGGCAATTATTTAATGATTCCCTAAAATCCAAATAGCTTGCATAGGTTTTTATCTAATAAGGACATAATCAGTTGAATGAATGAAATAATTATATTTAAGTAATGCCATTATAAAATCATATTATGCCTTGGAGCTGTGGTTTTAAAAATGTTTGGATCATTGACACTGTTGAAGGACTGATGATATTGTGCAATTTTTCCCCAGAAATCATGTACTTCTGAATAAAATTAGTCATACAACTTCAGAGATTCATGGGCTCCAGATTAATAACCACTTTTTAGAAAACATTTAAATTGAAGCTCAAGTCAACCTACAAATTAATTTATATATGATATTCCATATTCATTATACCTTTTACATTTAAAACTGCATTAAGTCTCATGAGTTACTTTATAATTTAGTAGAAAGTAAGTGACTGGAAAAATTAAATATTAAGCAAATGTTATAGCTGAATAAAATTGGCATGCTAAAACCCAGAGGTAGGAAAATGACTCATTTTCATTATTATTCCACATATATTCTTTTAATTAATAAAGTATCAGGTACTAAAAAATTACCAATACCCTAGTATTAGTATATATTTTACAGTACTAGAATATCTATGTTTTTAGAAAATGTAGAAATACAGATATGATGCAAAGTACTTCAACATTTTTAGTTATTTTCAAAGTAGATTTTCTTTCTAATTCAGTTTGGAGAAAGTTAACCTAAGATATAAACTAAATCTTGTAAACATAAAATACACAGAGAATTTGATATTAAGAAATTGCTAATTTCAAAACTTTGAAGTGAATAAATGCTGTTTTTCTTAGTTCCTTGCATGCTATATTCTAAAATCATCCATGTGTTGTATCACCTTGTGCTAAGTCATCACAAGTACTTTAAAAAATAGTGTTATACAAAATTAAAAAAAACAGTATAATTAAAAATATCAAGTAATAGCAAATACATCTCAATGACTATGTTAGGCCGATAATAGCTCCAAAATTTATATCTCTCTCTTAATCCTTAGAACCTATAAATATTATCTTATTTGGAAAAACTAGTTCATGCAGATGTGATTAAGGTAAGGTAAGTATGTTAATCTGGATTACATGGAAGAATTTTAAATGTCATCATAAATACCCTTAGGAAAGAAGCAGAGAGATTAGATCACCACACATCCAGAGGAAAAGCAATAAGGAGACAAGTAGAGAGGAATGTGGCCATGTACTATGGCACACCAACAGCCACCAGAAGTTGAAAGAGTCAAGGAACAGTTTTCCTTCTATGGTCTCCGTAAGGAGGGTAGCCTGACTGATGCCCTGTTTTCAGACTTCTGAACTTAGTTTCAGTTAATAGAAACTAACCCAATGGGTAATATCAGTTAAGCACTGACTCTTCTCTAGGCATTCCTTTAGGGCTTTACGTTTGTTCAGTCACATAACTGATTTAAATCAGGTATTGTTCTAAGCATTTCACATGGATAAACTCACATAATCTTCAAAATAAAGAGTATAAGCTAATTAATACTGTTATTATAATTTTACAAAGGTAAAATCTGATGCAGATAATGTCAATTATTTTTTCTCAGAGCTAAACAACTGATAAATTGCAGAATTGTGACTTGAATCCAAAGCATTCGGTTCCAGATTCTGGACTCTTAACTACCATATCATGATGCATCTCTGAAATTGTAAATTTGAAGCCTTGACAATGAATACTCCTTGATTCTCCCATAGTTCAAATAATGAAAGGGAGGTAAAGAATAAGTAAATCCCCTACTGGCACATGGTTGGTTGGTGATACAGGCAGGATTTAAATTCATGCAGCTTGATAACACGATAAGACAATCTGAGCTTCAACCATTCTTCTATCCTGTCTCTCAAGTAGTTTTCATAGATTGAGTCTCTTTTTTCATGATGTACTCTCCAGAGGGAGCAAATTATCTGAAATATCTATAAATTATGGCCAAACTAAAAATTTGCACAGGTACTCAGTAAACATAGACAGGAAATTTATCTAAAAAGCTTGCTTTATAATTTGCAGATGTAACTCACAATCATGGATTATACAACTTCTATGAAAATTTGAATTTAATAATCAATTTTGAGCCTTTCCATCATGAGAAATGGCAAAAATAGTCTGAATAGTAAAATGGCATATTAATTCTAAATGTCCTCCTCCCAAAACAAAATCTATTGTATTTAGACATCTCCTTTTAGTTTCGTACAAAACTTATTTGAATTTATTATTTTATTCAGTAAGTTATTAGGGAATACCATTTCAGTTAAACTTCTTGTAAATCTTGGAATATATGCACTACTGTGGAATAAGATATTTGGAATTCACCACATAAATAATTAAAAGTTTTCTGTTACTATTTTGTCACAATGATTCAGCAAGTAGCTGAGACCTACTTTCTGTATTCTCTTTCTTTATATATTGTTAACATACCCCCTCATTAACATCCTACATACATGCCATGCACACCTACACATACTCACATACAAAATAATTTTAGATTTTTAGGGAAAATACAAAAGAAAAATATCTACTATACATTTTAAATGATAAAATAATCCTATTAAAGGCATTTTAACACCAACAGTAGCATGATCTAAAAAGCATCAATCATATAGATACATATGTAATATATATACATGTTTTTAATTAAAAGATTCATATGGTGACTTCACCTATAATCTATTTTTAGCATTAATAAGGCTGTAGGCAGTGGTGTAAACTATGAATAATTAGTTATATTAGGACAGCTAAAATAAGCTATTGTTTGGTTAGGCTAGTGAAACAATTAAATTTAAATCTTTGGGAAGATTTTGTATTTGTTAAATATTTTGAAAATAAAAGAATTTTTCTGAGTCACTTCATGCTATAAAATTGGATTTATCTCCATTTAATTTTGTTATTGGTAATGATTTTTAATAGGTGTGCTGAGATGGAAACTTTGTATCTTCCTTAACTGTAGCATTTTACTCTTCTATATAGTTTTGTTTGGTTGATTTTTTAATTTTTTTTCTCTTCCATATGTTTTTAACTATGTAGTACTCCTTGTTATTCTACAACATACAGTGAAGATCTCTCTGAGGCTAACTTCAAATTTCATATTTGACAATGAAGCTGTTAAGCATTATGTATGCTTTGGCATGCTCTCCTTTTTTTTTTTTTTTTGATACAAAAATTTTCAGGCTACCTTTATGTTTCCTCTTCCAACTTTAAGATTTCATCCATTGATTCTCTTAAAGGTATGTTTCCTCATACTAATGGGCTTTTTTTTTTCAATTTTTGTTTATATGCCATGTCTATCTTGCTTTTCTAATAAACATGTAACCACTATTTTTGCAGTGAATACATCCCCAAACAACTCCCAGTCCTTACAAGAGCTCACGTACCCATATGCACAAATGAAGTGAGTCCTGTTGCCCAATCTGTCTCATTCCAATGCTTTAAACCTCCATCTTGCTTTATATTTAAGGGTATCCTTATTTTCCAAATATCTTTATGGGAAATCCCAGTTAATCTGAGTGCTTTTAAAATATACCTACTCAGGTAAAGGAACTTGGTTTGCTGAATGGACGTTGGTTTGGGTCAATTGTGCTAAAGCGCAGAAGCCTGCCAGCATCCTCAGGTTTGCCAAATGACAAGGATGCTCAATTAAAGTTGAATTTTAGATAAACAATATGTATGCTTTAGTATATATTCCAACTATTGCACAAGATATACTAAGAACAGATTTTTGTAAATCTGAAATTCAAAATTAAATGGTTTTCCTGTATTTTTATTTGCTAAAACTGGTAGACTCAGGGTACAGAAAGAAATACTGCCATTTGTAGTATCTAATTTTCGAAGCGGAACTTTGGCTGTGCTATTCCAGTGCTGCAGGATGAAAAAGTTAGGTTGGATGCCATGACATGGTTCAGGATCATGGGTCTTTCTTAAAAGCAAGAAGATAGGCGTATGGACTTATGAATCTGATCCTTTCCTTATGATCTTCTATAAAAAATTAAGGTATCACATATGCTTAATAATATGGCTCTAAGAGTCCTCTCAGGTCTGCAATTAGTAACTGAGGCTACTCAGTCTACTTCCACATACCGAAATTAGTCACTATGGTTCTTTGAAGGAAGGGCATTTCCCAGCATCCTACCTAGTTTACTAATAGGCCTGAGTTCAAAGTATTACAGTACTTTGCCATTGAGGCTCTTTCAATTAACAAAATTAACAAAAAGCCTCTTCCAGGATTAAAACAGATTTATGCATGAATGTATGTATGTATATATACACACACATAAATGACATCTACATATACTATTTAATCCTCATAATACCCTATGAGTTAGTATAATTATTATTACATTACTGATGAGGAAGCAGAGGCACAAACAGATAAAATAATTTGAGCAATATTTACTCAGTATGTGTTAGATTTAGGATTTGAACCCAAATAGATATTTTGGCTCTAATAGCTATTATTTAAACGACTAGGCTGTGCCATTTGCCTGCCTCTCAAAATCATGGGAGTCTTCAAAGCTAATATGTGATCTTGTATTAGATAAATGTTTTACCTTCTTCCCAATCACCCAAATTAGAAACATCCCGTTCACGCCCCACTCTTTCTCAAGTGTGCTAGTTTTACTGGCTGTATTATTAAAAAAAAATCCACCCTCCAAAGTAAAATTATCTGTTTTTTTATTCCTGTTCTCCTTGCCTTTTTTAAAGCTCTAAATCCCTGTTTGGAATTTAACAACCCAACCAAAAATTTCTTCTCCTGACATTGGCCTCTTTCCTATTTCATTTCAGGCTTCATAATGCCTCCAGGGAATTTATCTAAAACACAAATCTGATTATCCTGTTTCCCCCTACCTTGAAAAGCTGATAACCTACATGATAATGAGGTCAGTCATAGACTCTTCAGAAACTAACAGTGGACTTGGAAAGACAGTGGAATCATTAAAAAAAATTCTGTCACCTTGAATTGTATTCCTAGTTGGCTGTCAATCTAGAATAGGGCAAATATATAAATTGGGAAGGATTACTTAAACAAATACTAAAATCATTTAGGAAGAAGAAAAATAATTTCAGAAAGAAGGCCCAAGATACAAGAAGGAATCTTTAAATATAGAATTAGTAAAATTATGAGTGAATATGACTTCAATTTGCCTTCATAAAAAAACACAAAAATATATGAAATCAGGGAATGAATATAGAAGATATCCAAGATTTTCTAGAATTCATAAAGGAAGGGATTTAGAGTGATTAAATTCATTGTTGAGATAAGTCTTAAATCTAAAGTGTAAGTTTACATGCTATATGGTTTAAAATCTGAAAGATTAAAATTTATTCAATTACTTCAAACAGTTTTGAGAAAAATTGCCATAGTCAACTCAAAATTATTAAAAAAAGAGAAGGACATAAATAAGGGCACATAGCAGAAGATAAAATGGGTAAGAGATTATATTACTATAAGAAAAGCACTCAGCTACAAGTTGTTTAAAAGAGGCTTTCATTAAACCAATATATAGAGAACTTCATAGTAAAGTAACAGGAAGAAAAAAAAATGCCAAGAAAATGTCAGTAACAATACTACTGGCCTATTAATAGTCATAAAGAGAGAAATTTATTTGAGGGATATATTCCTGAAAAGAAAAAGTAGAAAGATGAGCAGATTTGATTTTGCAAAAAATTCTAATAGCAAGTGAGAGTTAGAAATGTAGGAAGAAAGAGCAAAAGAATCAGAGGAGAGAGGAAGGAAGGAAAGTTGGTAAAAGCAAAATCCAGAGAATTAATGGGAATGTGTTCTCATAGATGGAAAAATTAATGTTGTAGATTAATCTGTAACAAGTTTCAAAGGGGAAAATAAAGTTGTTAATGAAAACATGAGGAAGGGTATCGAAGAAAAGTCATTTTACTTTGTTTATCTTTGGTGATTTTTCTCCCTCAGCTCCTGTGCTTAGGAAGCTCATGCTATGATATTAAATAAATTCATTTAAAAAATAAAATAGAAGACAACTTCTATAGTTTCTGAGGGGGACAAATGGTAGCTTAGATATCACAGGTTGTTAGATATCATGTGGTTGTTATAATCCTGGTGCAAATCACTGCCTCTAAACTAATACCGTCTGTCTTGACAGGCAACCATGGCTCTCTAAAGTCAATTACTAAATTTCACTTTTCTAAATGATAAAAGGATTTTACATTCCAGGTCTCTGTTATATTGTTAACATGGGAAGCAGTTAACAAACCACTCCAGAGTTTAGCAACTTATGTTATCAGTTACAAGTCATAATAATAAAAGTATGTATATAGTGTCATTTGTTATTTCTTCACCCTTGGATTTGTCTTCAGGTTTTTAAGACCTATAAAGTCCAGTGGGATGTACTATAATAAATAGCGGAAAATGAATTTATATTTATTACTGTTTACTATCAGAGGCATAAAGTCTAGTCAGTATTATAAAATCCTAAGTAATATGAATTATTTATTACCCTTAATTTCTAAAAAGATTTTTAACTTGGGGATTATAGCTTGAAAATATGTTTTAATGATGTTCATATTGGCACCACCCATAAAACTTCCATTATTGTTCCTTATGCATACTATTTCCTCATGATAGTAAGTATTATTTACATTAGGGATCAAGTTTTGTAGCCCTTAGGAATCCATCAAAGCATTCATTTATAGTCAGGAATAAATCTTGAAATTACCAATATCCACTTTTGGGGACACTAAAATATTTTTTTTTTTAAACTCAAGATTAAAAAAATAGGAAAGAATAAAAGAAGACAAATTGGAATACCAGGATCACCTGCCTCATCATATATTATTGAAAACATCCTGGTTCCAGAACCTTCTAAATTAATTTCATTAAGTTGAACACAATTGCAGAAAACATTTAAATCTTTATTATATCGGGGATCAAAAAGTTACTTTTTGTTTCTGAGTTTTATTTTTTTTACCAACATTAATGTTTACATATCCAAATAAATTATGCATGGTTACTCTAAATTCATATCTGTGTTGGAATACACATTTATTTGCTAGTCTGAATTTTTTATCTCCATTTTTTTTCATAAAAAGTCATAGGGATTAAATACTTAGTGATATTTGACATAAAGATTAGGAAGAAAGTTTTAATTAATACTGAGGACCCCCTGAATCTTTGAGTGTCCTATTAAAAGGTACTGTTCTTTAAGTCTGAGGATTAAATGAAGAATCAGAGTACTTAAATGTCCATTGGGTTATAGACACTCCTGACTGTTAAACAGCAGCATTTAAATATGAAGCAGTCTTAGTATTATGATACCTTAAATTCCCTGAAGTATGGCACCAATGAATATTAGCTAGGAAACCATTATCTCAAAAGTCATAATTGTTCTTGGGTCAAGCGCTCACTGACCCTGCAATTGCACATGCTTCTTTAAATGGTAGCTCTTAGTTTAGTTTTCTTTCATCTCATTTCTTCCATTCCTCTTGCTTCAATAGGCAAGACTTAGTGCTGTTTTTCTGCTCCAGTTCTAAAAGCTCTTAGCTTCTGAAACCCTTTCCCATCGTATGCCAGATTATTATCTCTAATGATGTAGTTAACAGTTAAAGTGCCATTTTCTTTTTGATTTCTCTAATGTATTCCAAATACTCCACCGTGGCTTGGTATATTTTGCTTTTGAAACTAAAAATGTAATCCAGAGAACTGGTATGATGAATTGTATGTGGGTAAATATTGCACATCAGTAATCCAAGGTGTCATAGTAGTAATGATCATAAAATCAAAATAATAAAATTTTAAATTAATATGTTATCCTGTTTTCCTTCATAAAAATTCTGCCACATTACTGACTGTTTTGAAAATATGAGAACTAAGACATGAAAAGTTTTGTGACTTTTCATAGATGACACATCTAGAAATTGGCAGAGTTTAGAATTGAATCCAGTCCTTCTGGCTCAGTTAGTTGTCTTTCTACATAACTACAGCTGCTAGTCAAGAAAACACTCCAAGGAAAGCAGCCTTTAAATTGGGTATATCAATTTTATTTATGTAGACTTCCAAACACCTGTACTCACCACCTTCCAGCCTTCCATGAGCTTTCCTCTTCCCAGAAGCCTATATCATGGACTCATTTTATTTCTCTCTCAATAACCACATTTTCTGTCCAGGCTTCCCTTCCATTTTCCCATACTCACTGAACCAAATTATTTCCTCAGACATACAAGCAAGCTGTTTAAACGTTCACTGAAAGCAGAGAACTATAGATACTAGTGTCTTATTTTAGGGAATTATGTATAAGAAGAGGTGGATCTAGCAAATAGCAACATGAGTTCGGAGTAGAGACATTAGCGTTAAATTTTTCTTTTAGAGAATATTTCTCTATAAACTGTCTTTAAATGAGCTGTTAGTCATTTTGATATAATGTAGTATTGTCAAATGTATTTTTTTTCTGTCATGCAGTATTTTGGTTAAGTGAGATTTCAGCTCTGGCCTTAAAGAGTGATAGGACTTAGACAAGTAATACAACATGTGTAAATATCTTGGAAGGAATATAGTTTTGTTTGTTTCTCAGAGCTTAGGATGTATTTTAGAAAATAATAGACATGACTCTGTACTTTCTTTTTTAACCAATTATTATGTTTTTAAAGTTTATTTATTTATTTTGAGAGAGACAAAGACATTGTGGGGTGGGGGGAGGGGCAGAGAGAGAGGGAGAAAGAATCCCAAGCAGGCTCCACACTGCTCCCAACATGCGGCTCAACTTATGAAATTGTGAGATCATGACATGCGCCAAAACTGAGTCCTATGCCTTACCCACTGAGCCATCCAGGCGCCCCATGATTATGTATTTCTAAAGGAGCTACACATTAGGTGAGAATCTGGGAAAGATTTTGTTTTACTGTATTAAAGATAATTAGTCTCTATCATCTAGCTGGAGGTAGGGACATAGACATTATGTATTTTTTGAATACTCAAAAGTGATAGTAATACAACCAGGTTGAGACCTGAACAAGAACTGGTATTTGATAGCCACTGTACTATATTAGTTTTTACCTTTCCTTCCACCACCAAATTAATAGATGATTATCATAAATACTACACATACCATAAGCACAGATATGAATTATGTATGCCTCAAGTGTAAGTTGATTATAAACTAAAGAAAAGCATTCAGTAGATTTATATGTTGGTTTAGAGTGGAGATGAACATGTGTCCCGGCTTAATTGTCATAGTTTCAATTAACCCCTGCTGTTCAGCTGTAATAATTAATAACAATGTATTTCACCTTTACAGTTGTCCAGTTCAAATAATAATTGTGTAGCCGCATTAGTTAAAGCCAGTATGTATGTATGTATGTATGTATGTATGTATGTATGTATTTTAAACTTTAATTTTTAGAGCAGTTTTCATTTAAGCAACCTTGAATGGAAAGAACAGGGAGTTCCCACATAGTCCCTGTCACCACACATGCACAACCCCCTCCACTATCCATATTCTGCACCAGAGTAATACATTTCTTATAATTGGTAAACCTACATTGACACATTATTATCACTAAAAGTCCATAGTAAAAGTCCATAGTAAATGTTGTACATTCTATGGGGTTCAGCAAAGGTATAATAAATAACATGCCCACTATTACAGTACATACAGAATATTGTCACTGACCCCAAAATACTAACTTCTGGCAATTCATTACACCCCACCCACTATATCCTAACAACCACTAATATTTTTACTGTCTCCACAATTTTTCCTTTTCTGTAGTGTCATATTATTGGAATCAAACAACATTATGTAGCATTTTCAGATTGGCTTCTTTAATTTAATACTATGCATTTAAGTTTCTTCCATCTCCATGGCTTGATAGCTCATTTCTTTTTAGCACTAAAAAACATCCTTTTGTCTATACATACCACAATTCATCCATTCACCTACTGAAGGACATCTTGTTTGCTTCCAAGTTTTTGGTAATTATGCATAAAGCTGATATAGATATCTACATGCAGACTTTTGTGTCAAATCCCTTGTGTAAATATCAAGAAGTATTACTGCTGAATCAGATGGTAAGAGTATACTGCCAAACTGGGGCACCTGGGTGGCTCAGTCGGCTAAGATTCTGACTTTGGCTCAAGTGATTATCTCACAGTTTGTGGGTTCAAACCCCACATAGGGCTCTGTGCTGACTGCTCAGAGTCTGGAGCCTGCTTTAGATTCTGTCTCCTCTCTCTCTGCCCCTCCCCTGCTTGTGCGTGCGCGCTCTCTCTCTCTCTCTCTCAAAAATAAATATTTAAAAAATTAAAAAAAAAAAACCCTGCCAAACTATCCATCAAAGTGGCTGTAGCATTTACATTCCCAATGATGAGAGTTCCTGTTGTTTCACATCCTCGTCAGCATTTGGTGTTACTGGTGTTTAGAATTTTGACCTTTCTAATAGGTATGTAGTGGTATCTTATATTTATTTTAATTTTCAGTTTCTACCAGTATATAATGTTGCACATATTTTCAAATAGTTTGCCATCTGTTTATCTTCTTTGGTGAGGTGTCTGTTCAGGTCTTTTGCCCATTTTATAGTCGGGTTGTTTCCTTATTGTTGAGTTTTAAGAGTTCTTTGTGTATTTTGGATAACAGCCTTTCATCAGATGTATCTTTTTAAAATATTTTCTCCCAGTCTGTCCCTTGTCTTCTCATTCTTTTGACAGTTTCTTTTGAACAGCAGATTTTAAAATTTAAATTATATCCAGATTATCAGTTATTTTTTCATGGATTGTGTTTGTGTTGGTGTATCTAACTGCTGGGATTTGGTTGAGTTTGCATTGAATCTATAGATCAAGCTGGAAAGAACTGATATCTTAGTAATATTAAATCTTCCTATTCATGCACATGGGCTGTCTCCATTTATCTAGTTATTCTTTGATATATTTCATCAGTTTTTAATTTTTCCTCATATAGGTCTTGTACATATTTTGTTAGATTACACTAACATTTTGAGGGGTACTAATGTAAATGTTAATATGTTTTTAATTTCAAATTTTACTTTTTCATTGCTGGTATACTGGGAAGTGATAGACTTCTTTGTATTAATTGTGTATCCTATGATTTTGCTGTAATTGATAATTAGTTCCAGGTGTGTGTGTGTGTGTGTGTGTGTGTGTGTGTGAGTTCTTTCAGATTTTCTACATAGATGATCATGTCATCTAAACACAAAAACAATTTTATTTTTTTCTTCCCGATTTGTATGCCTTCCATTTCCTATTCTTGTCTTATCACGTTAGCTAGGACTTCCAGTATGATATTGAAAAGGAGTGGTGAAAGAGGACATCTGTATCTTATTTTTTATTAATGGTCTCATCACTAATGATGTTAGGTGTAGGTTTCTTGTAGGTTTCTGACTATGAGTTTGGGTTATTTAACTAATTATTTATTTATTTAAGATTCCACGTATAAGAGAGATCATGCAATATTTGTTTCTGATTTATCTCACCTAGTGTAACACTCTAGAAGTCTATCCACATTGTCATAAATGGTGAATTTTATTTTTTATTGGTAGATTTAATTCTGTTTTATGGCTGAATACTATTCCATCATGTATATATAACACCATTTCTTTAACCATTCATCCATCAGTAAATACTTAGGTTGACAAGTTTGGCTATTATAAATAATGCTGTAATGAGCATGGGAGTGCTTATATCTTTTTGAGTTAGCGTTGTCATTTTCTTCTTGATAAATACCCAGAACTGGAGTTGTTGGGTCAAATGGTAGTTCTGCTTTTAATTTTTTGAGGAACCTTCATACTGCTAATTGGTAATTGCTAATGTTTTCTTGGGGATTCTTACATATATGTTCTTGACAGATATTTGTCTGTAGTTTTATTCTATTGTAATGTCTTTGCCTGATTAATAATAATATAAACCTATAAAAATAATAAAACCTAATACCTGGTTTTGGTATTAGGGAAATGCTGAACTCAGAATGAGTTACGATGTATTCCTTCTTCTTCTGTCTTCGGAAGGAGACAATTAAAAAACTGATTTCATTTCTTCCTTAAATGTTAGATAGCATTCACCAGTGAACCCATATAGGCCTTGCAATTTCTGTTTCAAAACATTATTAATTGATTCAATTGCTTCAAAACATATAGGTTGATTCATTTTTCTATGTATATTTGCATTAATTTTGGCATATTCTACCTTTCAAGTAATTGGTCCATTTTATCTATATTGTCAATCTGTTATCAAGATTAATTAGATTTATCTAGATTACTTAGATTATTTATCTAGATTATTATTATCAATTTTATCTAGGTTATGTGGGCATAGAGTTTTTATAATATTCCCTTTTTATCTTTTGAATGTCTATGAGTTCTGTAGTACTGTCTTGTCCTTCATTTCTTTTATTACTAAACTGTCTCCTCTCTCTTTTATTCTTACTTAGCCTGTCTAGAATCCTGTCATTTGTATTGATCTTTTTGAAGACCCAGCTTTTGGTTTCTTTGACTTTCTGTATTGATTTTCTATTTCCAGTTGCACTGATTTCTTGTCTAACTCTTATTTTTTTTCTTCTGCTTACTGTAAATTTAATACATTTTTTTTCTAGTTACTAAGGTTAATACTTATGTAATTGAGTTTAGAGCTTTCTTCTTTTCTAATATATATGTTTAACACTATACATTTTCCTGTAAGCACTACTTTTGCTGTATGTACAACTTTAAAAAAAATTTTAGGGGCGCCTGGGTGGCTCAGTTGGTTAAGCGTCCGACTTCGGCTCAGGTCACGATCTCGCGGTATGTGAGTTCGAGCCCCGCATCGGGCTCTGTGCTGACTGCTCAGAGCCTGGAGCCCGTTTCAGATTCTGTGTCTCCCTCTCTCTCTGACCCTCCCCCGTTCATGCTCTGTCTCTCTCTATCTCAAAACTAAATAAATGTTAAAAAAAAAAAAAAAATTAAAAAAAAAAAAAATTTTAATGTTTACTTATTTATTTGAGAGAGTGAGAGTGCACAAGTGGGGGAGGGACAGAGAGAGAGAAGGAGACATGGAATCCCAAACAGGCTCCCAGCTCCAAGCTGTCATCTCAGAGCCTGACAGGGGCTTGAGCCCATGAACTATGAGATCATGACCTGAGCCAAAGTTAGATGTTTGACTGAGCCACCCAGGTGCCCCAACATCTGCAACTTTTGATAAGTTGTCTTTTCATTTTCATTCAGTCCAAAATATTTTTAATGATCTTGAGGTTTTTCCTGAACAAAGCTTTATTTAAAAGTGTGTCATTCATTTCTAATCATTTGGGGACTTCCCAGTATAAATGTGTTATAGTTTGAGAGCAGACATTAAAAGATTTCTATTCTTTTAAATTTGTTAGGATGTGTCTTATTATTTTGATGAGTGTTCCATATTTTATTATCTTGATAAATGTATAATTTGCTGTTTGGGGATAAAGTAGTTCATAGATATCAATTGTATATAGTTAATTTAAAGTACTGTTGAGTTTATATACTTATTTATTTTCTGTTGGCTGGATCTGTCCATTTCTAACAGAGTAGTATTGATGTCTCTAACTTTAATAATGGATTCATCTATTTCTCCTTGAAGTTCTATCAATTTTTGCTTCACATATTTTGATACTTTATCATTAGACATATACAGTTAAGGACAATGATGTCTTCAGGAACCCCTTATCATTATGTAATAGCGCGCCTATCCTTGATAAGTTTTCTTGTTCTAGAGTCTGTTATTCAAAATTAATATAGCTAATGCTATCTTCTTTTGATTAATGCTAGCATGGTATATCTTTCTTAATCCCTTTTCTTTAGTTTATATGTTTGTATATATTTAAAGTGGGTTTCCTGTAGGCAACATGTAGTTAAGTCCTGTTTTTTGACTTGATCTCTGATAATCTGTTTTAAATGGTGCGTTTAGACCATTGGCAATCAAAGTGATTGTTGATACAGTTGGATTAATATTTACCATATTTTTTATATCTTGTTATCTGTTCTTATTTTTATCTTCTACTCTTTTTTGCCATTTGTGTTTGAATTGAACAGTTTATATTATTCTATTTTCTCTTCTTAGTATATCAATTATATATCTTTTGGGGCACCTCGGTGCCTCTGTCGGTTAAGTGTCTGACTTTGGCTCAGGTCATGATCTTACACTTTGTGGGTTCGAGCCCTGCATTGGGTTTTATGCTGACAGTTTAGAGCCTGGAGCCTACTTAGGATTCTGTGTCTCCTTCTCTCTCTGTCCCTCCCCCACTCGTGCTCTGTTTCTCTCTGTCTCTTAAAAATAAATAAACATTTAAAAAATGATACTTCTTTTTAGACTTTTTTTTTTTTTTTTTTTTTTTGGGACAGAGAGAGACAGAGCATGAACGGGGGAGGGGCAGAGAGAGAGAGGGAGACACAGAATCGGAAACAGGCTCCAGGCTCCGAGCCATCAGCCCAGAGCCTGACGCGGGGCTCGAACTCACGGACCGCGAGATCGTGACCTGGCTGAAGTCGGACGCTTAACCGACTGCGCCACCCAGGCGCCCCTCTTTTTAGACTTTTATTAATGTTGGTCCTAAAGTTTGCAATATGTATTTTCATTTAACCCAAGTCCACTTCAGATAACACTATGCCACTTATTTAATAATACAAATATCTTATGACAACATATTTTTAATTACTCCCTCCCACTTCTTGTGCCAGTGCTGTCACTCATTTCATTCATACATAAACTTATATAACATAATACATAAATATTTACCTAACCATGCATAATTGAATACCATGTTGCTCTTTTTTTTTTTAACTGTTACCCGTTAGGTCAATGAAGAAAAAACTAAAAAGTTTTGTTTTGCTTTCACTTAATCATTATCTGGTGCTCTTTTCCCCCCAGGTTTGTTGAGATATAATTGACATATGACATTCTGCAAGTTTAAGATGTAGAACACAGTGATTTTACATATGTATGTATAGTAAATGATCACCACAATAAAGTTAGTTGGCATATTCATCTCCTTATATATTTACAACATTTTTGTGTCTGTGCTGATAACTTTCAAAAACTATTCTCTTAGCAACTTTCAAATAAGTGTTTAGGTACACTTAAAAAAAGACAAACTATGTTTAACAACAACAAAAAAACCCTCAGTTTCTGGCCTAGTTATTGAAGTACACTATAGAATTTCTATATATCAGCATGAGTTTGAAGTTATCCACAAAAAATAATATAGAATTTTGAATTATTTATTGTGGTATAATATATTTATAATATAAAGTTTAGGAAAACACTTTCCCGTGATGTAAAATCATAAAATATTTTAATATATATGGAGAAATTATTCTTAGTATAAATATTTGCAGAAAATATCACAAATTGAAACCTTTGTCTTCAAATGCTGGCCATGTCATATTATATATACTTACTTGACAAATAAATGACTTGTTGGTCTTAAAAGAGAAAATACTTGGGGCGCCTGGGTGGCTCAGTCGGTTAGGCATCTGACTTCGGCTCAGGTCATGATCTCACGGTCTGTGAGTTCAAGCCCCGCGTCTGGCTTTGTGCTGACAGCTCAGAGCCTGGAGCCTGTTTCAGATTCTTTGTCTCCGTCTCTCTCTGACCCTCCCCTGTTCATGCTCTGTCTCTCCCTGTCTCAAAAATAAATAAATGTTAAAAAAATTTTAAAAAAAGAGAAAATACTTAAGCAATTAATCTGGATAAATGTTAGGCGTGTATATGTCTTAATATCTTGATGTCTGGTAAGTAAAATATTATTTCTTTATTTTGCAAGTTTTCTATACCATATTTTGAGTACATATAAATGTAGTTTACAAGAAATGTGTGTTTTTGCTCAATAGGAACTTAGGGGAAAAAATCAAGAAAAATATTTGACTCTCAAAAATTAATTCAGTTGCTCTAAACTCTACCTTGCTGGACAAGACACTTTTTAAAAATTTTCTTGTAACTAGTGAATTTACTGTTAAAAAAAGAAACAGATAAACAAGAAGTAGGAGAAAATGAAATACTTAAAGGTGATACATTATCCATGTGCAGCACACATTTTTAAGATGACAAGGGTGGTTCAAGTACTTTGGTAGGTTTTCTGACCTTTTGAGGAAAGTGACATAACATTTAGAAAAATCAGTAAGTAGGGGCACCTCAGTGGGTTAAGCATCTGACTTTGGCTCAGGTCATGATCTCACAGTTCGTGAGTTAAAGCCCTGTGTCAGGCTCTGTGCTGACAACTGGAGCCTGGAGCCTGCTTTGGATTCTGTGTCTCCCTCTCTCTCTGCCTCTCCCCTGCTCATGCTCTGTCCCTCTCTCTCTCCCTCAAAAATAAACAAACATTAAAAATGTTTTTTTTTAAAAAAGAAGAATCAATCAATAAATAATATTTTTTAAAGAACCAATATTAATAAAGAGCTCTCAAGACACACACACACACACACACACACACACACACACACACACTGTGCCAGAAAAAGAATCCTCATTATTAATGTCTTTAGAGCAAATTTCACCCCATCTTCATATTCCTTCCCCCAGGACTAAACAAGAGAAAACTCTAATTTTGATTAATTATCACTTGTAGATAACATGTAAAATGTAAAATGAATCTCTTTAGATAAAACCTTATTCATGAATTTTTATTGTAAATTTTAAGCCTGAACAAATATTCCCATGGTTTATGATAACAAATATAGGCAATATTTGTAGTACTTTCAAAATTGTCTGATACTGAGTAGTTATGCAAAAAGTTAGAGGAGGAACATCACAAAGTATAGCCCTTATTGGGCTCAGAAAAAAAATACATGAAAAGAAAAAAACATAACATATGCATTTTTAGTATCAGAAAACAAGAAGATGAACCTTGCACATCATAGGAAAACAAAAAACAGAACCTCAGGAAATCAGTTAATACATATAAAACAAATTAAATAAAGATATTTAAAATTGACAAGGAGGTGGGGCGCCTGGGTGGCTCAGTCGGTTAAGTGTCCAACTTCGGCTCAGGTCATGATCTCGCGGTCCATGAGTTCAAGCCCCGCGTCAGGCTGTGTGCTGACTGCTCAGAGCCTGGAGCCTGTTTCAGATTCTGTGTCTTCCTCTCTCTCTGACCCTCCCCCATTCATGCTCTGTCTCTCTCTGTCTCAAAAATAAATAAACGTTAAAAAAATTAAAAAAAAAATTGATAAGGAGGCTATGTCTGACATGGAGATCAGTTGTATTTTTCCTTGTTTGTTCTAAATGAGAATCTACTTGGGTTGGGATTTTATTTTATTTTTATTTTTATTTTTCCCACTTTTATTAGGGCATAACTGAGTTATTAAATTGTAGCTATTTAAAGTGTACCACATAATGATTTATATACACATAGATTGTGAAATGATTAACATAATCAATTTAATTAAACATTTATCACCTCACATAGTTACCATTTTTTTTTTTTACTGTGGCAAAAAAGTCCTAATATCTATTGTCTTAGAAAACTTAAAGTTAATAATACATTGTTAACTATAGTTGCCATGCTGTACATTAGATCCCAGTACTTACTAACTTATTTATTTATTTATTTATTTATTTATTTATTTATTTATTTATTTATAGAAGTTATTCATTTTATAAATGACTTTGTATTTTTGACTGTCATCTACCTACTTCCCTGACTCCCAACCCCTGGGAACCCATTTTACTTTCTGGAATTTTGATGTAATCCCACTTACTTATTTTTGTTTCTACTTCCTGTGCTTTTAATGTCATATCTAAAAACCATTGCCAAGATCAGTGTAAAGTGGATTTTCCCCCTTTATTTTCTTCTATGAGTTTTATAGTTTCAGGTCTGACATTTAAGTCTTTAATCTGTTTTGATTTATTTTTGTCACTGGTATGCCACAGGGATCAGCTTCATTCTTTTACGTGTATATCCACTGTACATTTTTTATGAATATATTCAGTTTTCCCAGTTCCATTTATTGAAGAGACTACACATTACCCATTGTATGTACTTGGTGCCCTTGTCAAATATTAGTTGACTAATGCATGGTTTTATTTCTGGGCTCCTTATTTTATTTTGTTAGTCTATATGTTAGATTTTATGCTAGTACCATATTTTTTTGATTAGTAATGTAGTTTGAAATCAGAAAGTGTAATTCCTCCAGCTTTGTTTTTCTTTCTCAAGATTACTTTGGGTATTTGGGGTGTTTTGTGGTATTACATAAATTTTACCTTTTTTTTTTCTATTTCTGTGAAGAATGTCTTTGGAATTTTGATAGAGATTGCCTTGAATCCATAGGTCCCTTTGGGTAGTATGGATATTTTCACAATATGAATTCTTCCATACATAAACATGGTCTACCCTTCCATACATTCGTGTCTTCTTCAATTTGTATCATCAGTGTCTCAGAATTTTCAGTGTAAAGGTATTTTCCTCCTTGTTTAAATTTATTTCTAAATATTTTATTGTTTTTGGTGCTATTATAAATTAAATTGCTTTACTAAATTTTGTTTCAGATAATTTCTTGTTAGTGTATAGAAAAACAACTGATTTGGTATGTTCATTTTGTATCCTGCAACTTTACTGAATTTTTTTTTTAATTCTAATAGTTTTTTGGTTGTGTCTTCAGGGTTTTCTATATCTAAGATTGTATCATTTACAATGAGAGTCAATTTTACTTCTTTATGATTACAGTTCAATTCCAACATTTCCTCATTGATTTTGTGTCTGGATGATTATTAAAGTGGAGTAGTTAAGTCTCCTACTATTATTGGGTTACTGTCTGCTTCTTTTTTCAGTTCTGTTAATCCTTGCCTAATGTACTTAGGTGCTCTAGTGATGGTGGTTATATATTTACAGTTTACAGCCTCTTGATGAATTGACCCCTTTATAATTATATGACCTTACTCGTGTCTTGTTACAGCTTTTTATTTAAACTGAATTTTGTTTGAAGGGAGCATGACTAATTCTGCTCTGTATTGGTTTCTGTTTGCATTAAATTCCTTTTCTATCCCTTCAACTCTCAGCTTATGTGTGTCTTAAAAGTTGAAGTAAGTTTCTTATTGACTGCTTATAGTTGGATTTTGTTTTTCTATTCATTTTGGGGCTGGGATGTTAATCGTCTACAGAGCTCTTTTATACTTGACTTCAAACTAATTTTACTGAAAATATGATTTACATTATATATCATATATACATTATATACCATAGAAGTCATTGGCTTTTTGTACAGAATTTTATAACTAAATCTTAAAATTATATTGTTTATGTAACCATGCTTTTAAATATTATTCTATTAAAGATTTTTGTCTGTCCTGTTTATATATATAATATGTATATGTTATACATAAAATAAACCCGCTTGCAAAAATATATTAAAAGTGAAATGTAAGACAATTATATAAAACATCACAAGATATATAAAGAATTAAATCTCATGGATAATTTATGTGATGATATTAAAATTATTAATTTATTTCACAAATATTTATTAATCATTACTTTGTATCAGGAACAATTCTAGGCACTGCCATTCTATCAATGAGTATGATTCAGTTTGCACAGTGTTATGCTAGAGCTGAAAAGACTTATTTCATGATGTTTTTGTGGTCTTCCTAGACATATGAATGATATTAGGAAATATTTGTCATCATGCTATATTTGATGGTTTTGGTAATTTACAAAATGTTCCAGAAGGAATTCTGTGAACTTTTCACATAAGTAAAACGATAAAATATTCTCTGTAAACCACAATCCTATTTCAATATCTCAAATAGAAAGTACATGCAAGTACAGAGCCATGACATTGGTGCAATTAGGATGCAAAATCTTCCACCTGTAAAAATGAGGCCAGATTTAATAATTCACTAAAGAGTGACCCAAAGTCACCCTCATGAAAGATATATTGGCAATTGAACTAAGTGGAAATGACCCAGGCAGAATTATCCTTAATCTTCTTAATTAGAGGGCAAAGAGCAGCAATTAAACGCATTTATGCAAACCATGTTGTAGAAAACTATTGGATTCATATGTAGTGAGTTAACATTACACAAAACTCAAGGCCAACAACAACAACAACAAAAACAACAACAAGACAGGTACATATCTTTTAGCAGAAAGTATATCTGAAATAGTCAGTTGCATTTACCTGCATGGAAGAGAGTTCAAAAAGCAACCAATGTTCAGAATATATATATATCATAGTAAAAGTTTTGCATGTAAGAGTTGAAGTAAATAAAAAATGAAATAAGTAAATAAGTATGCCACAAAAACTGGGTCATTTAAAAGTTCAGATGACTGTAAAGTTTTCATTCATTATGTCTTTCTGGGGAAAGTGTTGGGACAAAATAATTCTATAAATCCTAAAAAGGTGTCTAATCCCTGTATGGCACTTCTCCTCTAAGGTCACCTAGTCCTACAGTCATGCTCTAGCAGTTGTATTCACACAGACTATTTCATATCCAGATATTTCACTCTTTATTTATATATCTTCGACATTTCATTTTAATCAGTTTATCATCACATGCTTGTTACTTTACTTCATAAAGACACGTCAAATGTAATTACCATTTTACTTGATATTTATCTTTGAACTTTCTGCAGGCTTTACATATGTATCCATCTAGTATATATTATATGCTCTGTAAGTCTGTGTTTTCCATGGCAGTGATATTAATGCTTTTGCTTGCTGAGAAAAGTTTATGTTCAAGTCTCAAATTTATTAATCTTCTCTCTGCCTCTACTAAAGACAGAAGATAATTTCACAAATTTGTAGAATGAGATTACAGTGAATTCAGTCTCCAACTTCATTTGCACTTTAGTCATTAGCCACAAATCATTTTTTTTCCAAATTAGCAGCTCATCTCATCACAATTTCTTTTCTAAACCTTCTCTGTGCTCCTCCAGACTTCCTTAGATCATCACAATTCCTGTGTATAGCAAACAGAAGCTATCGGAGGGATCCTTTTGTCTTCACATCTGTTTTATTTTTTTGTTATTGTTATATCATTTAAACAAAATCTAGTGTCTCCTATTTCTTTCAAGATCATTCCTATTTCAGTTTCATTTTCAATTTATTTACTTTGTTTTAGCTAAAGGGCCAAGAAGTGATCCTTTTAATATCTTTACATAGGAGTGAGGGTGTTGATAATTCTCTTGTTTACCCCTTCAAATACTTGAAAAATAGAGAATGTACACTGGAACTGGAAAATTATTAGGTACTATTCCTGATATGGATAGTTTCATTGGATGAATTGGTTGAGCTTCCATATATATATATATATATATATATATATATATATATATATATATACACACACACACGTGTGTATATAAGCAGACTCCATGCTATCAGCATAGAGCCTGACTCCTGGCTGGAACTCACAAACCATGAAATTCAGGGCTCAAACTCACAAACTGTGAGATCATGACCTGAGGCAAAATCAAGTGTTGGATCCCTAACTGACTAAGCCACCCAGGTGCTTACTTCCTCCCGTATTAATAGATAAAGTTTCTGACTCATCATCTTTGCAACAGAGCTCTATCTTGTTTTGTAATGAGCCCCATATGCTAGAATAAAAATTACCCAAATTATGTGGTCTTCTTAAAACAGAAAATTCCAAATTTATTTTTTTAAAAAAACAATAAGATGTATACCTCCAAATATCAAATTTCCAGAGAAAAAATATTTGCCAAATGATTTTTCAATGGAAAATTTTAAAATGCACATTAATTATTTTCTTTCAAGTGAGATATCTTCTGATAGAAATAGCATTGCTGCAGTATAATAACCACAGTTTAACCAAACCTGCCACTTTGCAAATGTGCCTGATGTTGCCAGATTTAGGAAATAAGGATACAGGAGTCCAACCAGGTAAATTGGAATTTTAGATAAACAACAAAATTACTTTCAGTATAAAAATTACAATTGCCTGAGACATACTAAAAATTATTTGTCGTTTATCTGATATTCAAATTTAACTGGGTTTTTAAAAAAATTATACCTAGAATGCAGCCACATATGTGTCCTACTTTACAAAAATGAAATAAGCAAACAAACAAACTCACAGAATCACATCTTACAAAAATCTAGAAGAAAAAAAATCACAGAAACAGCTTACCTATATAACATAAATTACACAAGGAGATTCTCAATCGTTATAGTGGTGATCCCAAGTAAATTTCAAAAAAGGAAATGAAAAAAGAATGTCAATTTATATACATACAAAACATTTACATTTTGTTGAGGTTTATGTCTTATAAGTTCAAGAAAGAGCAGTATCTCATGAGGAGATGTCTTAATCTATCCAGGTTACTATAACAAAATACCACAGACTATCTAGCTCAAAAGCAACAAAACATTTCTCAAATTTCTAGAGACTGGAAGTTCAAGATCAGCGTTGGTAAGGTTGGGTTCTGGAAAGACCCTGTTCTGGGTTGCAGACCATTGACTTCCTTCTCTGCCATCACATAGTGGAAGGTGCAATAATGCTCTCTAGGGTCTCTTTTATGAGGCATTATTCTCTAATACTTCCTAAAGTCCCCACCTTCTAATAACTTCACACTGAGCATTAATATTCCAACATATGAATTTTGAGAGGACACATTCAACAATAGCAAGTGGGTAATTGTGACAATATAATTCCCACATTTTGAAGGGAAAAAAATGTCCATTAATGCTACTACTCATCATGTGAAATGAGTCTGCCATCTTGAAAACCGCAGGAAATTTCAATATCACCAATCCCAGCTTCCAGATTTTATTTAAGAGTTCCTTCTTCATCGCAATGTCTTTAATACATGTTTTCATATATTTAATTTTATTTCTCATTTTGAGAGTTGTGCCCAAATCCCCTACATATTGAATATAGTGAGAGATCTACCTAGTTGAAATTAAACCGAGCTTTGTGTTTTAGAGTAAATATTTAGATTAAACATGTAAACATGAGCTATGCTTATGTTCACCTCTTCTGGGATCCTAATCTGTGTTTCTGTTTGGTTTCTCCATCCCCTGAAAAGATCAAGACAATGACAATTTTCTGTCCTCACTGTTTACTGTTGCCTTTGCTCTGGTATTCTTTGGCACAAAATTCGGACTCTAGTAATAGTCTTTCTTTTGCCCTACATTTGCTTCACTTGGAAAATCTCCCTCAAGATTCTTCTGTTGAATTAACTGGTGATGCTTTCAAACCCACCATCTCTGAGGACATTCACAACTTTTTTTATTGGCCTCAAAACCCTCGACTTTTCCCAGACTTTGAATTTTATAAGACTTAAATAAGTCATTCTATTTCAGTGGCAGTAGAAAAACAACATAATTTCTAACATTTTCATACCATTGCAAATATATTTGATATTACTTTGTTTATGTAATCATATCTACACTTTAAATATATATATAGCTAAAGCATAAGTACATTTAGAATACTTTTAAAATTGTCTACCTTTATGGTCACCTATGAAACAGATATTTACTCATAGTAGGTCTTTTTCCTAAAACATTTTGAGACAAGATTTTACATCTCTTAATATATTCCTTCAATTTGGCATACACAGTCCCCATGTCAGAGATATGGAGTCAGTAATTTTTGGTATACTAAAAGCCTTATTTTAAAAAAACCCCACATACACAGTGTGCTCACTTTCACCTTCTTATATAAGATAATTCTACTCAGGAGATACCCTCCCATATGTAGAATGTCTTACACACTTTCCACCATGATCTGTTTTTGTCCTGCTTTTCTATCTTTACTGTGAGGCTCATTCTCACCATATCTTCCATTACATACCTAATTCTGTAAATTGACAGATATTTTAACTCAGGGAGTGTGAAATATGTTTTGTTATCTATAATTACAATGATATTGTTATTCACAAAGTAGTATCTTAAAAAGCCTATGTTGATTTTTTTTTTTTATCTTCCCATTTATTTAAACTCAAGTTAGTTAACATTCAGTGTAATATTGGTTTCAGGAGAAGAACCCAGTGATTCATTGCTTACATATAACATCCAGCTGCCATCCCAACAAGTGCCCTCCTCAATGCCCATCCCCCATTTAGCCCATCCCCCTCATCCACCTCCCCTCTAACAAACCTCAGTTTGTTCTCTGTATTTAAGAGTCTCTTATGGTTTGCCTCTTATTTTTTTTATCTTATTTTTCCTTCCCTTCTCCTATGTTTATCTGTTTTTTTTTTTAATTCCACGTATGAGTCAAATCACATGATATTTGTCTTTCTCTGACTGACTTATTTCGCTTAGCGTAATACACTCTAGTTCCATCCACATTGTTGCAAATGGCAAGATTTCATTCTTTTTGATTGCTGAGTAGCATTTCATTGTATGTATATACACCACATCTTTGTATATACATATATATGCATATATATACATACATACATACATATACATACATACATGTACATACATATATATGTATATATATACATACATATATATATAATTTATTGTCAAGTTAGCTAACATACAGTGTATACAGTGTGCTCTTGCCTTCAGCAGTAGATTCCTATGATTCATCACTTATATAAAACACCCAGTGCTCATCCCAACAAGTGTCCTCCTCAATGTCTGTCACCCATTTTCCCCCACCCACTTCGACCCTCAGTTTGTTCTCTGTATTTAAAAGTCTCTTATGGTTTACCTCCCTCTCTGTTTGTAACTATTTTTTTTCTTCTCCCTTCCCCCATGATCTTCTGTTAAGTTTCTCAGTTTCCACATGAGTGCCTAAAATTGACCACTCAGGAAACAACAGATGTTAGCAAGGACGTGGAGAAAGGGGAACTCTCTTGCATTGTTGGTGGGAATGCAAACGGGTGCAGCCACTCTGGAAAACGGTGTGGAGGTTCCTCAAAAAATTAAAGAAAGAATTACCCTGCAACCCAGCAATAGCACTGCTAGGAATTTATCCAAAGGATAAAGGAGTGTTGATTCATGGGGGCACATATACCCCAATGTTTATATCAGTGCTATCAATAATAGACAAATTATGGAAAGAACCCAAATGTCCATCAAATGATGAATGGATAAAGATGTGGTACATATATACAATGGAATACTACTTGGCAGTCAAAAAGAATGAAATCTTGCCATTTGCAACAATGTGGATGGAACTGGAGGGTATTGTGCGAAATGAAATGTCAGAGAAAGACAGATATCATGTGTTTTCATGCCTATGTTTATGTTTAATGCTTGTGTTTCTTTATCAATAAATCTATACAAATTATAGTCACAACCTATTGTGGCTATTAATCATTAAAAGTGTTATTCCTGGGGTGCCTGGGTGGCTCAGTCAGTTAAGCGTCCGACATCAGCTCAGGTCACGATCTCACGGTTTGTGGGGTTTGAGCCCCGAGTCAGGCTCTGTGCTGAATGCTCGCTCAGAGCCTGGAGACTGCTTCAGATTTTGTCTCGTTCTCTCTCTGTCTGTCCCCCGCTCATGCTCTGTCTCACTCTTAAACACAAGCATTAAATAAATGTAATAAAAATTTTTTTAGAGTGTTATTCCTAAATGTGTTATTATTGACCATTTTCACATTTAAAAGGGAAACTCTCAATAACTTATTGACTCTAGTGACTCTCTATAGAGAGATTTTTGTTTTTTCTTCTGTAAGTACCACATCTCTGTCATATCCCATAAATGATTTTAGACATTTTAAGAGTTACATCTTTTATTCAGATTAATAGAAAAAAGAATTTTTAAATGTACACATATATAACTTTCTGAAGGACTTAAAATTTGGTAAATATTTCTAATCTTATTTTGAATAGTGAACTTTAGACACTGAGAACTATTTGTATTTCAGCAATGATATATGTGCTGTGATATTTCTACACATGCATTGGAAGGAATATTGTGGACATTCAAATTGATGTACATAAAACACAGTTAGTTAATTGTAATTATAGTGTTGTTGAACTCTTATATAGTAGTGCTTAGTGGAGTATACGTATATTTTTAGGTCTGTATTCTCTATTACCAGAAGAGGTCATCTGTTTTTGCTCCTCCATGTTATTAGAAACACCAAATTGTGTGTGAGAATAAAATTACTATACCTTTATAAATTCAAATTAGTTATCTTTTCTTACCAATTGAATTCACAGAAGCACTCATGTCAAATTTTAAAAAGCTATGAAGAGGAAACTTTGGATGTAAAGAAAAGCCGGCAAAAGTATACATGTAAGAAATATAAACTGGAGATAAGGGGTCATGGAAGTGAACTGGTAGAAGGTAGATGTGGGTACCACAATGAAAGGATTCTCAAATGATAGATCAAAATAATGTTTTCCAATTTTAGAGTACCTCAAGAATACATGAAAGCTTAGTTTAAAATAAAAGATCACCAGAATCCAGTCTCAGAGACTTTGATTTATTACAGCTGTGTTCAAGGCCACACATTTGTATTTTAGTCTGTTACTGAGGCGATTTTTATCGTTTGCCCATAGCCCTCACATTTTTTTTTTTAATTTTTTTTTCTCAACATTTTTTTTTTTTTGTTTTATTTTTGGGACAGAGAGAGACAGAGCATGAACGGGGGAGGGGCAGAGAGAGAGGGAGACACAGAATCGGAAACAGGCTCCAGGCTCCGAGCCATCAGCCCAGAGCCCGACGCGGGGCTGGAACTCACGGACCGCGAGATCGTGACCTGGCTGAAGTCGGACGCTTAACCGACTGCGCCACCCAGGCGCCCCTATAGCCCTCACATTTGAAACAGCACCTTTTTTGAAGTTAAACTTGAAAAACAGTAGTATTTTAAGAACAAAGCCTCTGCAGTTGAACTATGTGGTTTCACGACTTGCTGTTGTTTCCTTGCCTTGTAATAATAATATCTATTCCACAGATGTTTTGTAAGAAATAAATGAATTAATATTCCTGAGTCACTTCAGAACAGTGCCTGACTACTACCACCAATAAAGTCTCAGTTAACGTTACCTATTATTACTTCATGGGTAATGGTGCTATTTAATATACCATATATGATATAGAAATGGCTTGTCATCACTGATGCATGTGACAAACATAAAGTTATTTTAAAAATCTGCAAGTTTTTTAAAAACAGTTTAGAAAGAGACTCTGCTTAAAATACCTTTGTAATGATCTGCATGCAATTTGATAATATAAAATGGGAAAGCATAGGATTTATTTTGACATCAATTTTTTTTCAATGTATACTAGATGCTGTTGGAGTTCCTCATTTCAAAGATCCACACTGAATATAATATCCTATTAAATATTATATAATACATAGTTTTTACTATTTCATCATAATGTTATATGATTTTAGCTATCATAGCCTCCAATAGCATAATAGATTCAGTATGCATCCAAAAACATCTTTATATGATAATTCATTTCATATTTTCAAGTGCCTTTTTCAATAAGGAGATCTCAAACCAGGTTACTATTTTTTTTAAATACTTAATAGATTCTCTGTCAATAGAGAGATGATAAATGGATGGATGGAAGAAAGGGAGGAAGGAAGGGAGGAAGGAAGGGGGGATGAAACGAAGGAACAAAGGAACAAAGGAAGGAGAAAGAGAGAGAGAGAGAGAGAGAGAGAGAGAGGAAGGATAATCTACATTCTTATCCTACTTGTTAAAGTTTGTCTATAAACATTTAGTGAGGGCAGAAGAAAAACAAAGCATCTGATATTTTCCTGATTCTTTCTGAAATTAATGATAATATTGGCTTCTACCATATCATGATTGATACGTGGAATTTTAAATTTCAACGTAGACAATTAGGTAAATAGGGTAAAACATTTTAAAATGCATTTAAAGAGCAAGAACATAAGACTGCTTTATCTAAAGATGTGGTTATTATTTTAATCAGGAAACAAGAAACAGATTTATAAAAACACTATTGTATATTGGAATTGTTAATTATACCAAAGGTATTAAGGTGTTAAAGTCACTCATACAATAGAGATATGTCATAACTGAAGTGATCATTGTGTCCTAGAGAATAGTCTTTAACTTATCTTGTATACCTATGTTAACAATGAGCAGAAAGGTCTTACATTGGAAAATATTATCTGACCAAATTTGGAACTGCATGAAACAATATGGAAAATCCCCCAATAAAGTATTTTTAATAATGTAAACTATGCTTACACTATGTTCTCAGACACTTCACATGGTTAATGATCATAATATCTTAAAACATATGCTTTTGAACCTTCAATAATAGAGATAGAATTGAAACTATTTATGAAAATATCCAACAATATATGGAAGCTAGAGATCAAAAAGAATTCGCTCAACTACATTTCAAGTATAGGTTGATTTTGGTGATATTATTAACAAGTATCTATTCAAATAAATAATTATTACATACTTTTATAAGATTAATAAATACAGATCTTTCTTGAAGAGAATACACAGAAAATTTTCAATCTCAAAATTTCCTATCTGTTCAGACTAACAGGCCATTAAGTAAAAAGGGTTTTATTACTCGCTTTATTAGTAGGTCTTTGAGGTTTGTTTTTTGGGGGGCTTATTATTTTTTATATGTTGCATATTTGTTTGTTTATATTATTTTTGTCCTCCCACAATAAAAAGATCCAGCAATGAGCCTACAGAGTCCTAGGAGGTTCACACATTGTTCATTGCAGTCCTCTAACCAGTGTGCTATGCATTTGATCCATTGAAGATGCTAAAGAATCTGTTTAAGTACAGGTTTAATGAGCACCACATAGAAGTTTTATTTGTGATTTCTCACTGGGAAATTTCAGAAATAATTAGTGGCACTGAAACATTGTGGAAAAGAATTAGACCTCTAGTCGCATTAAGAATTAGAAATGAGAGTTATTAAGATATTCAAAAAGAGAATAAAACATTAATAAATCCCTAGGACATTTTTACTTATCTCCAATTAGTCCCTTTAGAACATTCCTTGGTACTCAGGTATAAACAGCACTGCTGCTGTAGCTGTGCAGGCTCTTCTCCTGATCCACTGCTCTTACAATCTCTTTCTTCCTTTAATTATAGTAAATGTCTATTTCTTCTGCCTATAAATGTTCTGTATTATGCTGCCATTTTCCCCTAGGTTCCTGACACTAGTGTTTGTCTCCCTCTGAAACTAGCAGGAAGCTGTTTACATTTCTTATAGCCAGCTCTTTGGGAAGACCATTACAACAGAGATATTGTCCTAAAAACATGGGTTTTTTTGTTGTTGTTTTCTTCTTGTTATTTTGTTTTCATCACTTATTTGGGGGGAGAAGGGAAAAAGTTGAAGCATATAAACAGACATATGTATATGATTGTTTCTCCATCTCTCTAGCTCAACTGTATATTAGGAGTGATCTCTTCAAATCTCTTTGAACCCTTTAGTCATTAAATACGAAAGGAAATAAAAACTAGTTGGGATTTGCAACATCACAATAGATGGTGTAGTGAACCAACTGCACTTTTCCTGGTGTAATTATTTGCCCTGGCTTTTCTTTAGTTAAACTGCATCTTAAACTCCAAAACTAATATTTAATATTTGGCAGAAACCATAAAGTTATGGTTCCATTTGATAAGAAATAGTCACAAACTCTGAAATAAAAGTTAACTGTAATAATTTCTATGATTATTATATTTCAGAATGTTTCCCTTTATCTGAGAACATTGAAGCAGAAAACTCAATTTTTTTAAACCCAGGCAATTATGATTGTGCGTTTGTGAGTGTGTGTGTGTGTGTGTGTGTGTGTGTGTGTACACCACAATAGGATATATCTTATAATTAGTTGATTATTGCAGTATCTGAGTTCTGCTTCCAAGGATAATAGTTTATGGAAAGTAAGAGATCATCAACCTCTCAGAAGATGAGAAAACCAACTAATCAAGCAAAACTAAGTTGATTACATCAACTCTAATAAAGAAGAATAAATCTTATATACTTAGAGCACCTCAAAATTGAAGTAAAATCAATAATTTTTTATTAATAAATATTTGTCTAGTACATTACACACAGACACACACACACACACACACACACACACACACACACAATTTTCTGCACAACTATAAAACTGACTGGAAACATTTGTTCCCAGTCACTTCCAGTCAGTTCTACTTGATTCTAAGGTATTGTAGCCACACTCAAAATTATTCCCAATTAGTTATGCATTGTTCTCAAGTTTGCTTTATTTCTTTGTCTTTCTACCTGTCCTTTTGTTTAAATGTGCATACTTTGAAGACATCTGAGATAAATAGGATTGTGGGAAGGGTGCCTGGGTGGCTCAGTCGGTTAAGCGGCCGACTTCAGCTCAGGTCAAGATCTCGCGGTCCGTGAGTTCGAGCCCCGCGTCAGGCTCTGGGCTGATGGCTCAGAGCCTGGAGCCTGCTTCCAATTCTGTGTCTCCCTCTCTCTCTGCCCCTCCCCCGTTCATGCTCTGTCTCTCTCTGTCTCAAAAATAAATAAAACGTTAAAAAAAATTTAAAAAAAATAGGATTGTGGGAAGATACCACATTTAATCCAATCTTTTCTACACACACACACACACACACACACACACACACACACACAGAATATTCATTTAACTGAAAAGACCTAATATAATGGGCTTTTTTTTTTTCAAAGCATTTTTTACTCTTATTTCTTGCCTTTTAGATTTAAAAGTATCTAGCCTTGTCAGACCTCAGGGGCTACAAATCTGGACTTTTCTTTTTTATTTCATTCCTGTTCCTAGGAAGGTCAGTTCTTACTTTAGTCATCTCTTCGATACAACTCTTCCAAATCAAGAAGTGGTAACCAACACCCACTAGTATTCTCTCTGTTTTCAACTTGTAGAGTTACAGACAAGTTGGCACTTATTCCTCTCTCCAAGTTTTTTTCGGAGATAAACATGGTAGCACATATTTCACTACCACACTACACGTAATCTCATTTTCCAGCTTCATGAATCTATTTGTTCTTTCTCTGCTCTAAACTGTTAAAGTACTGTCATATATTTTGTTACAATTGCAGCATCCCACATTAAATTACAAGATTCTGTGTTACTCAAGGTAGAAATGACTGTAGTAACTAATAAGCGCACATGTGTATAAAGACTATGGCACAATACAGGTATATTCTTACTCACATAATAATTTGAGGCATAGATTCTTCCTAAAGGTAGTAATGTAATATCCCATGCTTCTTTTGCAGGGAGCGCTCTACATGTGGCAATTCATGGGCTAAACTTCTTACTCTCTTGTTATTCTTTCACCCAGAGAGTGAAAATTTTACCTTCACTTAGGTATTTTAAGGGGAAAAAACATGCAAAAATACCTTCTTTTTCCCTAAAAAAAAGCCTTGTGTACACAATGGTATATCTTCATCTCCTCACATTATCCATTGGGTACAACTCAGTTGTATGGACCAGTTAGTTCTAGGAAAAACTGGGAAATGCGATCTAGATGTGAACTAGTGTGGTAGTTAGCTTCTAAAATTCCTCCCATGACCTGTGCTTTCTGGCATTTACATCCTACCTAATCCATTCCCCTCGTGTATTAGCTGGACCAGTGACTTGATTCTAACAAATGGAATATGGCAAAGTGAGCAGGCAACATTTCAGAGATTAGATAATAAAGGACTGTCTTTTGTCTTGCTTACTGTCTTCCTCACCCTTCCCCATTCCTTTTGTTGATGAAGCAAACCAAAATGTTCTGGGATGCCCTACAGAGGGTTCTTCTTGGCAAGTAAATGAGGGTATCCTCCTGCCAACATCTCAGAAGGAACTGAATCATGTCAGGAGCCACATGAATGAACTTAAAAGCAAGTTCTCCCTGTTTAGCATAGGAAGACTGGTGAAACTAGCCGATGCCTTGATCAGAGGCTTGTGAGAAACTCACAGCCACAAAATTCAGATAAGCCATACCCACATCACTAATCCACAGAAACTGTGAGAAAATAATATTTGTTGCTTTAAGTTTCTTAATTTGGGGGTGATTTGTTATTCACAAGGAAAATATTTGCAAGTATTAGGAAATATTTGGTGAACATCAAGCAGTATCTGCCACTGGCATAGTGAATTTAAGAATAGGGTAAATAAAGCATTTTAAAGAATACCTTAATATTGCTACTATTCAGGATGAGATAATGTGTATATATAAATTGTATTTGATTTTATTTATGCTCTACTACAATGAAGAAAGTAAGTTTTGCAACTAATAAATATGACCATAATTTTTCTTTATAAGCATATATTTCTAATTCTGTTTCTTTCACCTAATAATGCATTAGGTTTTTCCTTGTATGCTATTACTAATAACAAAAAAAGTTGCTTTATCTTACTAAGATCACTTATGTATTTACCCCTAAATTGCATTAATTAGATCTGCTACTATCAACTTCCTATTAATGAGATCATGCTGAATGGTACTTTGTAGTCTACTCTTCTGCTAATATTACATTTGAAAATCATTCATGTAGTGCTGCAATTAATCAATTCATCATTGTACAATTTCATTGTATTTTTGTACAAATAGTATAACCATACTGCTGTCAGTGTGAATTTAGGTTGTTCCTATTTTAAGATGCAATGGAGACTGACTGCTTGTTTGAACATTTTTATACATATATATAATGCTTATATGTACCATTTATTTAGTGTACATAGGAATGAAATACTGAGTTATTGGTATGTGCATCTTCAAAAATATTGGATAGTGCTAAACTATTTTCCAAAGTGGCAAGGTCAGTGTGCATTTTTAAGGTTTTAATATATGAATTTGGGGAGACACACACATTCAGTCTATGGTGCTTTCTCACTCACATATCTGTCTGTAGCTGATGTTGAATTTCTTCTGGGCTCATATCTGGGACTGTCACACAGAACACCTACAATGGTCTCTAAATATTCCCTGGATTTCCTTGCAGTATTTGGTGCTTGGGTCTTAAATGGGCATACCTCATGAAGACAAGACAGAAAAATACAAACTAGATTTGGAAATAAATCACATAGCATACTGTTCACAATAATCTTAGTCCTATGCATATTCAAGGACAGGAAACACATATGTCCACTTCTCAATGACGGGGTGAGCACATCATGCTATAGGACAGACTTGTAGAGTGACAAAATCTTGTAGTCATTTTGAAAAACTCAGCCATCCATGTTTTTGCTTTTTGAATAGAACTTTCAGTATTTCTATGTTTGTGTGGTGATATCTTACTTTTCTTTTAATTTGGATTTTCCAGATCACTTATTATATTAGAAATCTTTTATTAAACAGATACATAAATATGTCTAGTAGAAGAAATGTTTTAGCATCTATTTGCAAAAAACAAAATCTTCCTCAAAGTCATAAAGATATTCTTCTGTAAACTATCTTTATAAAAACTTCGGGGGCGCCTGGGTGGCTCAGTCAGTTAAGCATCCGTCTTCAGCCCAGGTCATGATCTCACAGCTTGTTAGTTCAAGCTCCACATTGAGCTCTGTGCTGACAGCTTGGAGCCTGGAGACTGTGTCTCCCTCTCTCTGTGCCTCTCTGCCCCTCCCCCACTCACTCTGTCTCTCTCACTCTCAAAAATAAACATTAAAAAAAACAACTTTAGAACAGTTTTTTTTTTTTAATAGAAGAATTGTGAGTTCAACACAAAATATGTTTTGACTATGAAGCGTATGAGAGTAAGTTATCACATGCGGTACCACCGTTCTTCAATACTGAAGAACAAAGGGCATTCCTCTGGAAACCTAAGTATGTCAATCACATAATAACATTGATATGTCATTGACATCTATTATTCAGAGCTCATTCAAGTTTTGTTACATCTGTATATGTATATCTATGTTTTATCAAATTGGTCGAATTCTGCCAAAATAATTCAGATTTTTGAGATTGCACTGATTTCATATGTCAACTTGGGGGTAATTGTCAGTTTACCATAGCTTTCCTCAGATTCACATGCCTAAGAGTTTGTCCTCCAATCCATTGATGACAATGAAGATATTATTCATTTTTTATCAAAATATCTTTGTTTTTACATTTATATGTATAATGCATCTGGTATGATGATTAAGAAATAGTAGAGTTGTCAAGTATGTGAACCAACTGGGGGGTTTTGTTGTCGTGGGTTTTTTGTTTTGTTTTGTTTTGTTTTTAGTGTAATCTTTAATCCCCATCACCTATTTTACACATTCCCCCACCCACCTCCACTCTGGTAACCATCAGTTTGTGTTCTATAGTTAAGAGTCTGTTTCTTGGTTTGTGTGTCTCTCTCTCTCTCTCTTGAATTCCACATGTGAATGACACAATATGGTATTTCTCTTTTTCTGACTGACTTATTTCACTTAGCGCTATACTTCCTAGTTCTTCATGTTGTTGCCAATGACAAGATTTCATTCTTGTTTTAGAACTAAATAATATTCTATTGTATATATGTATATATATTATATTATATATAATGTGTATATATATAATATGTAATATATAATATAATATATATATATATACCACTTCTTATTTATTCACTCATCTGTCCATCGACATTTGGGCTGGTTCCATAATTTGGCTATTGTAAATAATACTGCAATAAACATATTGAATTAGTGGGTTTTTTTTTTTGGGGGGGGGATAAATACCCAGTAGTGGGATTACTGGATCATATGATAGTTCTATTTTTAATTTTTTGAGGAACATCAATACCATTTTCTACAGTGGCTGCACCAGTTTGCCTTGCCACCAACAGTGTGAGAGGATTCTTTCTTTGCATTCTCACTGGCACCTGTGTCTTGTGATGTTCATTTTAGCCCTTCTGACAAGTGTGAAGTGATATCTCATTGAGTTTTGATTTGGATTTCCCTAATGATAAGTGATGCTGAGTACCTTTTCATGTATATGCTGGCCATTCTTATGTCTTCTTTGGAGAAATGTCTGCTTATGTCTTCTGCTCATTTTTAATTGGATTATTTGTTTTTGGGGTGTTGAGCCGTGTAAGCTATTTATATATTTTGGATACTAACCCTTTATCAGATATGTCATTTGCAAATATATTCTCCCATTCAATAGATTGCCTTTTAGTTTTGTTGATTGTTTCCTTTGCTCTATAGAAGCTTTTTTATTTTGATGTAGTCACAGTTGTTTATTATTGCTTTTATTTCCTTGCCTCAGGAGACATATCTAGAAAAATGTTGTTATGGCCAATGTCAGAGAAATTACTACCTGTGCTCTCTTCAGGATTTTTATGGTTTTAGGTCTCACATTTAGGTCTTTAATTCATTTTGAGTTTATTTTTGTGCATGGTGAAAAAGAGTGGTCCAGTTTCATTCTTTTGCATGTAGCTGTCCAGTTTTCCAAATACCATTTGTTGAAGAGACTGTCTTTCCCATTGTATATTCTTTCTTCCTTTGTAGAAAATTAATTGACCATGTAATTGTGGATTTATTTCTGAAGTGTCTATTCTGTTCCATTGCCTTCCATGTCTATTTTTATGCCAGTTACATACCATTTTAGTTACTACCACTTTGTAATATAAATTGATATTTGGCATTGTGATACCTCCAGATTTGTTTTTATTTTTCAAAATTGCCTTGTCTATTTGAGGTCTTTTGTGGTTCCATACAAATTTAAGGATTATTTGTTCTAGTTCTCTCAAAATGAAAATCCCTTGCAAGGATTTAATTGCTTTCGTTAGTAGAAACATTTTAACAATGTTTGTTCTTCCAACCTATGACCATGGAATGTCTTTCCATTTCTTTGTGTCATCTCTAGTTTCTTTCATCATTGTACTGTAGTTTCAGAGTTCAGGTCTTTCAACTCTTTGGCTAAGTTTGTTCTTAGATATTTTATCATTTTTAGTGCAATTGTAAATGAGATTATTTTCTTAATTTCACTTTTTACTCCTTCCTTATTAGTGTGTAGGAATTCAGCAGATTTCTATGCAATAGTTTTGTATGCTGTGACTTACTGAACTCATTTATCAGTTCTAGTAGATTTTTTGGTGGAGTCTTTAGGGTTTTCTATACGTAGTATAATGTCGTCTGAAATAGTGAGAGTTTTAGTTCTTCCTTACCAATTTGGATGATTTTATTTCTTTATATTGTCTAATTGCTGCATCCAGGACTTCCAGTACTATATTGAATAAAAGTGGTTAAGAGTGGACATACTTAGGGGTGCCTGGGTGACTGAGTCAGTTAAGCATCCGACTTGAGCTCAAGTCATGATCTCACAGCTGATGAGTTTGAGGCCTGAGTTGGGCTCTGTGCTGATAGTTCAGAGACTGGAGCCCGCTTAAGATTCTGTGTCTCCCTCTCTCTCTGCCCCTAGCCGCCCTCCCCATCACTCCTCCCCACCCCCGGCTCATGCTCTCTCTCTTTCTCAAAAATAAATAAACATTAAAAAAAATTGAGTGGACATACTTGTCTTGTTCCTGACCTTAAGGGAAAAGGTCTTAGTTTTTTATAGTTGAGTATGATGTTAGCTGTGCTTTTTCACATAAGACATTTATTATGTTGAGGTAAGTTCCCTCTAAGCCTACTTTTCAGAGGGTTTTTATCATGAATAGATGTTGTACTGTATCAAATGCTTTTGCTGCATCTATTGAAATGACATATAGTTTTTATCCCTTCTCTTATTGATAAGACATATCACATTGATTTATTTATAAATATTGTACTACTCTTGCATCCAGGAATAAATTCCACTTGATCATGATGTATGATTTTTTTAAAATGTTTTGCTGGATTCAGTTTTTTAGTATTTTGTTGAGGATTTGTGTAGTGATGTTCATGAGAGATAGTGGCCTGTAGTTCTCTTTTTTTGTGATGTCTTTTTTTTTTAATGTTTATTTACTTTTGAGACAGAAAGAAACAGAGCGCGAGCAAGAGAGGGGCAGAGAGAGAGGGAGACACAGAATCCAAAGCAGGCTCCAGGCTCTGAGCTGGCAGCACAGAACCCGATGCGGGGCTCGAACCCATGAACTGTGAGATCATGACCTGAGTTGAAGTCGGACACTCACCCGACTGAGCCACCCAGGCGCCCCTGTGATGTCTTTATCTGGTTTTGTTATCAAGGTGATACTGGCCTCATAGAATGAATTTTGAATTTTTCCTTCCCTTTGTACTTTTTGAAATAGTTTGAGAAGAATAGGTATTAACTCTTTAAATGTTTGCTAGAATTTTCCTGTGAAGCTCTCTGGTCCCAGACTTTTGTTTTTTTGCAGTTTTTTGATTACTGATTCAATTTCATTGCTGGTAATGCAATGTCTATTCAATTTTGTTTTATTTCTTCTTGCTTTAGTTTTGATAGGTTATATGTTTCTAGGAATTTACTCATTTTTTTCTAAATTGTCCAGTTTAATGGCTTAGTGTGGTAGAGTGCCCTCCCTAAGGAATGTGGTGAAAAACCCCAAGATAAGAGATAACAACCTGGCTATGTATGCTTAAGTGACATTCTTCACAATTCTGTAACATAAGACCACCCAATCAGACCTTATGTGTGCATGTAACCATGTATGGGAGACAAAGAAGTAGAAATTGTATAAAAGGAAAAATTTCTCTGTGCTTGGAGCTCAGTTTTTTTGAGTATGAGCCCACTGAGCCCATTCCAGCACGAATAAAGTTGCTTCCTGGAAAGAAAAGTGTTGGTGTCATGACTCTCTGGACAAACGTTGGTCCCGTTACAATAGGTTTGCATAATATAGGCATTCATAATATTACAATTGTATTTCTATGGAGTTGGTTGTTATTTCTCCTCTTTCATTAGTGATTTTGTTTATTTTAGTCCTCTCTCTTTCTCTCTTTCTCTCTTTTTTTTTTTTTTACATTTGGATGAGTCTGGGTAGAGGTTTGTGTAATTTTGATACACTACTGTTGGTATGTAATTTGGCACAACACACGTGCACAAAGTATTTGGTGGTTTCTAGCAAGGCTGAAATATCCTATTACTCAATGGTTTCACTCTTAGGTGTATATCTCCTAAAATCTGTCTATGTATTTGCTAAAAGATGTGTACAAGAATATTGGGGTGCCTGGGTGGCTCAGTCGGTTCAGCGTCCGACTTCGGCTCAGGGCATGATCTCACAGTCTGTGAGTTCAAGCCCTGCGTCGGGCTGTGTGCTGACAGCTCGAAGCCTGGAGCCTGCTTTGGATTCTGTGTCTCGCTCTCTCTCTACCCCTCCCCGGCTTGTGCTCTGTCTCTTTCTCTCAAAATGAATAAACATTAAAAAAAATTAAAAAAAAAAAGATGTGTACAAGAATATTAATAGGATCACTATTTGTAATAGCCCTAAATTGGAAGCCAACCATATAATCTTCAATGTTAGATTGGATAAATAAATTTGAGGACAATATATAGTATTGGGAATAAACAAAGTACTACTATGAGTGATAACATAAATCAATTTTATAAACTCGACATTGAGTAAAAGAATACTGAAGCAAAATTATTATAGGTTTTTAAGAAGGCATAATCTATGCTGTTAGAAGACAAGATAGTAGTGTTACCTACAAATGGCATTAATACCTACAAATGGCATAATAAATATGGGACGATTTTAGAGTTCTAGTCATTTTGAGTTTCTTGGTGTCATATTGGTTATTTAGGAACATTTATCTTATGTTTTTTATGCATCTTATGTTTTTCTTATGTATTTTATCTTCAATAAATTAAAAAAATAAAATAGAGTATAAACTAACAAATATGTGAAATAATTCTAGTTATAAAAATAAAAAAAATATATCAAAATACATTTGAAATAAAAACATAGAGAAAAATTATGATTATTTGTGGACTGGCAGAAGCAATATATAAAATAAATCCATTTTCCCTAAATTTATCTAAAGATATGTTATCTTAATAAAATTCTCAACAGACAATTTCATTTGTCTTTGATCTTTATGAAACTTGAAAATCCAAAACTATAATATACAGAATTGAAAAATGAAAGCCAAGATACTCTTTAGAAAAAAGAACAAGTCAGGAGGACTTGAACCAGCAAGTATAAGGCATGGTAAAGCTTCAGTGATTAAGCAAATGCACAATTATAGACCAGTAGACAAATATGGCATATTAAAAAAGGTCAGAAACCATCTTTCACATATAGTGTTGGAAAATAAATTTAAAACCTCAATCTCCTCCAATTCAGAAAATATCTCCAGAAGAGTAGAAAAGAAAAAAAACCAAAAAACAAAACAAAACACAGTTTTATTTTTAAATAACCATTAAACCAGAATGTGATATGCATCATAGTCAATCCGATAAGAGACTATAAAGACAGAAAAAAAAAAATCATCATTTTAATAGCCAAACAGAATGCAACCCACTTGTGATGGTTAATTAAAAAAAAAAAAAATTGTTTTCATGTTTATTTTTTAAAAAAAAATTTAATGTTTTTATTTATTTTTGAGACACAGAGAGCAGGGGAGAGGCAGAGAGAGAGGGAGACACAGAATCCAAAGTAGGCTCCAGGCTCCGAGCTGTCAGCACAGAGCCCGACGCGGGGCTTGAACTCACAGACTGTGAGATCATGCCCTGAGCCGAAGTTGGATGCTCAACCGACTGAGCCACCCAGGCGCCCCTCATGTTTATTTATTTTTGAGAGAGACAGACAGAATGCAAGTGAGGGAGGGGCAGAGAGAGGGAGACACAGAATCTGAAGCAGGCTCCAGGCTCTGAGCTGTCAGCACAGGGTGCAACACAGGGCTCAAACTCACTAACTGAGGAGATCATGACCTGAGCCGGAATCAGATGCAAAACTGACTGAGCCATCCAGGTGCCCCGTGATGGTTAATTTTATATATCGACTTGATTGGGGCACAGAGTACCCAACTATTTGGTCATATATGATTCTGGGTGTGGCTGTGAGGTTTCTAGATGAAATTTAGCATTTTAGTTGGTAGACCAAGTAAAGCAGATTGCCCTCACTAATGTGGGTAGGTCCATCTAATGGACTGAAGACCTGACTAGAATAAAATAGATCTGACCATCCTGTAAGTAAGAAGCAATTCCTCAAATGCCTTTGAGCTAGAACATGGTTTTTGGTTTTGCTTTGGTTTTGCATTTTTTCTGTCTTAGGCAGAAGGCAAAAATCAGCTCTTTCTGGGTCTTGTGTACCTAATGACCTTCAGAGTGAGACTGTATCAGCCCTCCCGGTTCTCCTTTTAGACTCTGGCTGTTACTAGACCATCAAGTCTCCATGGTCTCCAGCTTGAGGATGGCAGATCATGGGACTTGTCAGCCTCCATGATTGCATAAGCCACTTCCTTCTAATAAATCTTTTTATGTATTGGTTTTGTTTCCCTCGGGAACCCTGACTAATACATCATTACATAAATGTTCTCAAGATAAACAATAACTAGTCCTAGATTTAGAGCATTTGACAGCAACATTTGTCATATATAGATAGTTCCTTCTAAATTCACTTAGTAGCTGAGTTGACCATCTGTGTTTGTGTACTGACTTTATCCAAAGGAAAATAATCTTCTCTTATGTTTTGTGACAAGATCATAGTTTTGCAACTTGGAGGGAGAAGTCAGTCACTTAGCTGACATTGGGCTCTGACCCTCCTGCAGAAATAAAGAGATAAGGATGCTTTTTAACTTGATAATCATTTATCAAAGAGATGAATCCTAGGCTCCTGAGAGAGCCATCCCTGGGTCTCAAAGTTGGCAAGAGGCTTATTTAGCTTTTGAAATGATTTACATATATTTCACAGATACTGAGAAAGAACTTACAATTACACATTTTCTAAAATAAATACTTCAAGAAAAGGGACGGGTAGAAGTCTTTTCCCTTATTTTCAAGAAGAATTAAACCTCTTTTTTTTTATTTATATTTGCCCTTACAGTCTCCTACCTGCGTTATAAAATAGTAATATTGCAATTTTTAAATTATTTTTAAAATAATTTTTGAACAAGTTGCAGCTGTCTAAATATCTAGCAAGTTCACAATAAAATGGGAAGCAAACCAGTTCTCAGAATAATGATAGAATAACTGAATTACTGATATTGTTTCTAAAAGTCAGCATATTACTTGCCTTTGGGGAACAGCCTTTGAATATGCCATACCACTAATGAATGGTCACATCAGATTCTTGATCCAAAATATACAAAATATTTCTTGGTCATCCATTAATTCTACACATTGTTGTGATGATACTATTGCTTTCAAGTTCAAATGATTAACAATCTAACTATTATTTAGTAGTTCCTTATGAAGGCTTACCAATTTAATCTTAAGGAATAGCTTAACTCTGGAGCCTAATAATCTAAATTTGTAATCAAGGGTTTTCTTGCAAGATCCAATAAATATCTCATGAGTTTCAGTCAATCACATGCCATCATATTTATATGACCTTTGTTTTAGGCTCTTTATTATATGACTTTTATTAGTCCCTTTAGTAATTGTTCTATTTTTTCCAAATATGAAAGGCAAAGATATCTATGACTATCATCTGCTATCACTGTATTATAATGTGGTATGCATAGAAAGGTACAGATTGAACGTCCAGTGTTTATTGTATATGGCTCTAATGGTTTTAAGTCCTTATGGACTTAATTTTTTGTGTGTTGGATCTAAATCAGTAATTATACTATTATAGCAGTTAACAAAATCTCCATGAATAACAGTCATTCACCTTTGTTTATTTATTTATATTGGTACTGGAGTGAACTTGCACCCAAATTAATTGAGTGATATTAGACCTTGCTTTTGCAGACTCTATCTGTAATTGCTGGATTTCTGTTTATCTATTATTTAAATGTTTTTTTTTTTTTTTTCTGTACTATCCTTTCAGTCAAACCAATTACCAAAACAATTTTGTGTCAAGTTTAGGGCCTGAGTACCTAGATGCATCTTAATCACTTTTACTTTTGTTATTATCAACAATTGCTGATAAAACTGGTCTGACTTTGGGGTGCCTGGGTGGTTCAGTTGGTAAAGTGTAAGACACTTGATTTCAGCTCAGGTCATGATCTCACAATTCATGAGATTGAGCCCCCAATTCAGGCTCCTCACTGTCAACGTGGAGCCTGCTTAGAATCCTCTCTCTCTCTCTCTCTCTCTGCCTCTCCCCTGCTTACATGGCAACATGCACGCACGCTCTCTCTTTCTCTCTCTCCATAATAAACAAACAAACAAACAAACAAACAAACACAAAAAAAGGTGGTCTGAGTTTTACACTATCAGTAATTAGATTGTTGAACTTCTAAGTCCAGGTCCCATTTAACTGGAAGTACAATTTAGAGATAATCAGAAATAAGATTGTGGGACCATTCCTGGAAGTACAGAAAGAAAATTATAATATAACAAATGATAGGTTCATTTTCTAGTAAAATGTGGTTCTTCAATAAAGTAATTTAAATAAACCTACTGTGACTAGGACACCCAGACAGTCTATGGCATTTTGCTAGAATTCCTCTTTTTAGTTTTAGTTTATTTACTGCCAGTATTGTTACTGATCTATCCTAGCTACTAATTCAGGAAACAAAAAGGTGAGTCTGGCACAGTGCCTCAGCCAATTGTTCTGTCCCAGGGAACTCTGAAGAGGACTGGACAAATAGAAAGCATAGCTGCTGGCTGGGTTTGCCAACACTTGCTGAACAAACTCAGATAACGTCATTGCAAGAGAAGCCAGTAACTCAGATCAGTGTTTGGGGGGAAAAAAAAAGAAAAGAAGAAATTTATTTATTTATTTATTTATTTATTTATTTATTTATTTATAAGTATTTTTTTAAGTTTATTTAGTTATTTTAAGAAAGAGAATGCAAGCAGAGGAGGGGCACAGAGAGAGAGAGAGAGAGAAAGAGAATCCCAAGCAGGTGCCACGCTGTCAACGCAGAGCCCAATAAGGTGCTTGATACCAAGATCCTGGGATCATGACCTGAGCCAAAATCAAGAGTGGGATGCTCAACTGACTGAGCCACCCAGGTGCACCTAGAGTTTTATAGAGAGAAGGTCAAAAGGGTAGGTGCAAGACAGCCAGCAGACAGCTTGTGATCACGGGTGGGGGTCAGTATGTGTTCAGGGGTGACCATGGGTAAAGAATAGGGCATGTGGGGCATTGGCTTGTAGATATTCCTGTTGTCATCAGGGCTTTTTTTGTCTGGCTGTTGGAATGTTTCCATCATTGCAAAAGATATTCCACAATGCCTCAAGAAAGTATGATAAGAAATAAGAACAATGGGTTTCAGTTAGAGCAAGAGTTAAGCAGGTCTTGTCTTTTACTGGTTTTAACTGTTGGGGTCAACAGTTCAGCAAGAGAGCTCACTGAAAATGTCAGCCTAGAAATCTTAAATTCTTTGTAGGAAGCACAAACCAGTCCTTTTGAGCTGCTGGTTTCACATGGTAAGCGTGAATCCAGCTTTGATTTTATTTATTTATTTATTTATTTATTTATTTATTTATTTATTTATTATTTGTTTGTTTATTTTCCTTTGTTAGCCAGATGCATGATCAGCAGCACTTGACAGGGTTTCTAGGAATAAGAAAAGCTCTTTTAAGTATTGGACATGGTTATAAGAGGATTCAGTTGAGTCAGGTATAGGACATGGTCTCAGACCCAAATGTATAGATATGCCAAACATAAATTTAAAGGGAGAAATCCAGTGCTTACTTCCAGATGTCACCCTAACTTTTAACAAGACCAGTGGTAAAGCTCTAGGACCTCTATCACAGGAGGCTGCAGAATTTTAGCTGATATGTATTTAGAATTTGACTGATTTACTCTACTTGTCCAGGGCACTGAGGCTTCTAGGAATCTGCAAACATCTGCATAACCCTTGACAAGAGTAGAAATAAAGTGACTTCCTCAGTCCTACTCAATGTGCTGTGGTATCCCAAAAATTGGAATCATGTATTGAGAGAGACTTTACTACTGGAGGCATATTAGCTTTTAACACAGGGAAATATTTCAGACCATCAGCCATCATATACACCATATCTAAACAAAATTCTTACTTTAGTCATATACGTTTTACACTTTGTTATATGAAATCCAAATCTACCAAGTTCCTAATAACTTTGGTCAGGCAGACTTCCCGTGCTACCTTGGGAATGGCCTGGAAAGAATTCTGCTGACAAATGGCACATGTCTCTAATAAACTTTGAATGATTTCATAGTTTCCATAGGCATAGTAAGGGTCTGGTATCTTTGAAATCTCTCTTTTACATTGATTTGGTTGGTTACACAACACTAACCAAGCAAATAGGTGGTAGAGGAAATGTCTGGTTAGATATCTCCCATAGTCCAGTCAGATTCCTATTAGCCTTTGTAGAAGCCATGTGTCCATTTTGTTTTGTGAAGCATAGTTTTAAAAATGAATAAAAAAATTTTATTGCATTAAAACAGAAGCCTCTATATCTGCAGTCTGTCATGTTTTAACAGCAGCTTTTGCAGTTCTGTCAGCAAAATTATTGCCTTTAGAAACTTCATGCTTCCACCCTGTGTGAGCTCTGCAATGAATTGCTGGTAACTGAGCAGGCAGCTGCAAAGACTGACAAATCAGCTTTTGATGCTTCATGAGATATTTTTTTAGTTCTTATTGAAATAAAAATTTTCTCATTAAAAAAATACTCTAGGGGTGCCTGGGTGGCTCAGTCAGTTAAGTGTCGACTTCAGCTCAGGTCATGATCTCATTGTTCTTGAGTTTGAGCCCTGCGTCGGGCTCTGTGCTGACAGTTCAAAGCCCAGAGCCCGCTTCAACTTCTGTGTCTCCCTCTCTCTCTGCCCCTCTCCTCACTCTCTCTCTCTCTCTCTTAAAAATAAATAAACATTAAAAAAATACTGTGTTGCATGACAGATACCAATCGTAATACTTGTTGTTACTAGAGAGAGAGAAAGAAGAGGGAAAGGGAGAGAAAGAGTTCACATTTCTAAACCCTCAGAAACCAAATTATAACAGTATGCCTTGCCTATGGAAGAAAAGATATTTTCATTTATATTTTCTTCTTGATGTTTCTTTTTGACTGAGCTTAAGCAATTTTGAAATACCTTCACTCTAATCTCAATATAAATTCCATTTCTTACTAATATTTTATATTATTTTATATTTCGCTATTATAGGTAGTTGCATAATAATTTTCAGATAATACTCTGTGATTGAATTACATACTCACTAGGCCAATTCATTAGAAAATATGAAATATGTAATGTTTTATTTAAATTTGACCACTAACTGCAGGTCACCTTCATAGACAAAGGACACATGGAAAGTGAAATGATACTAAAACAAAACAAAATTAAACACTCTGGATTCTGCCATTAAATTGGTTATCATATGACTGTTTCTGCACAACTTGTGTAATCTTTTGAACTTCTTAATTCTCATGTTCAAAACAAAGAAAATTGTATCTGCTTTTTCTGAGTTGTAGTAAGACAGTAAGGAAAACAGAAGAGAAAGCCTAGAGCCTGGGAATCTGACTTGCAAAGTGCAGGTAGCTCCATGATATTAGAGTGAAGCTATAAATACAGGCCTTATCTTTATGATTAGCTTTTCTTGTAAATACGTTTTTCAAGTTTATTTTTATTTATTTTGAGAGAGAGAGAAAAAGAGAGCGAGCACAAGCAGGGAAGGGGCAGAGAAAGAGGTAGACAGAATCCCAAGCAGTCTCCACTAACAGGGGTCATTAGTGAAATCATGACCTGAGCTAAAATCAGAAATCAAACGCTTAAGTGGCTGAGCCACCCAGGCACCCCAGTGATTAGCTTTTATAACAAGTTTATGATCATAAGTGTACAAAATAGCAACAATTCTCCCAAATACTTTGATTGTTTTCTCTTTTACTTTTAACATTTTAATCAATTCTTATTAACCTCACTTTCATTTCATGCAGGAGATGACAGAAATCTCAGTAGTCTTTGAACTTTAACACTTAGAGTTTTCTAAATCTTTGGAATTTATTCTAATTAGGCCAAATATATTTATTTATTTTTTTTTGAGGAAAAAATTTATTTATTTATTTTTTAATTTTTTAATATATGAAATTTACTGTCAAATTGGTTTCCATACAACACCCAGTGCTCATCCCAAAAGGTGCCCTCCTCAATACCCATCACCCACCCTGCCCTCCCTCCCATCCCCCATCAACCCTCAGTTTGTTCTCAGTTTTTAACAGTCTCTTATGCTTTGGCTCTCTCCCACTCTAACCTCTTTTTTTTTTTTTTTTCCCTTCCCCTCCCCCATGGGTTTCTGTTACCTTTCTCAGGATCCACATAAGAGTGAAACCATACGGTATCTGTCTTTCTCTGTATGGCTTATTTCACTTAGCATCACACTCTCCAGTTCCATCCACGTTGCTACAAAAGGCCATATTTCATTTTTTCTCATTGCCACGTAGTATTCCATTGTGTATATAAACCACAATTTCTTTATCCATTCATCAGTTGATGGACATTTAGGCTCTTTCCATAATTTGGCTATTGTTGAGAGTGCTGCTATAAACATTGGGGTACAAGTGCCCCTGTGCATCAGTACTCCTGTATCCCTTGGATAAATTCCTAGCAGTGCTATTGCTGGGTCATAGGGTAGGTCTATTTTTAATTTTCTGAGGAACCTCCACACTGCTTTCCAGAGCGGCTGCACCAATTTGCATTCCCACCAACAGTGCAAGAGGGTTCCCGTCTCTCCACATCCTCTCCAGCATCTATAGTCTCCTGATTTCTTCATTTTTAGGCCAAATATATTTATTTGGGGATCTTAATTAACCCCTAATATGCAGTCAATTTTTCATTAGCAATTTTGTCGTTTTCTTTATTAATCCTTTTCAAATCACTGTGCCTTGGCATTTTCTACAAAGTGCCACCAGCAAAAACAGTAAAATAGTATTCTATACAGATTCCATTAAAATAGACCAGTATTTTTCACCTACTTAATTTTTGCCATAATTTCATACATAACCATGCACTTATTAAACAGATAATTGAAGAACATTTTTATATATGATTACATCACTCTAATAGTTTTAGTGTAGATAATTATAACTAATTTTCAAATATGTATAATTATAATACCCAGAATATAATAATTCTAATTATACAAATATATATCAAAGGCCCTATACCTTTGTATCATTAAATATTACAGTTAGGAAAGTCCATATACTGAGAGAATCCACTATTGGCTGAACCAACATATACTAGGTCTAAATGTTCTTGAACTAAGTCACAGAAATATTTTATGATTACTATCTTCTGGGTAAGATTTTCCACTATAGTAAATTAACTTCATCTATGGATAATATGAAAATCTGCCAAAAACAAAGAACTCTGTTTATTTCTACTGTTCACATGTGTATTGCATTTAAGATGTAATCAAAAGTAAAAATGAAAAAAATTACCAGACATCATGTATAAGTTTTATAATTTAAGGGATTTAAATATTAAAAGTCTAGATATTAGCATCCATCTTGAAAATGATGTTTTATAAGTGAAAACATTAAGCAAATGTGATATTATAGCAGACTTCTACAATATTGTTAACATAAAAATATTAAAGACTTCAGTAAGTCCTTTACTTATATAGCCTATTTACTTATATAGCCTATTTATGACAATTTCCTAAACAACAATAATAGATTTTGGATATGTAACTACTGACTCATTATCCTACAACACAATTTCTGACTTACTCATGTTTACTTAACAAGATGTAATAAAGTACACTTTCCAGGTATAATTACAAATATAATGTTAGTTCTACTGCTATTTTTAAAGATTATTTTTATTACAGGGAATACCATGAGGAGAAAATATAGCACCTAAAATGCATATATTTAAAAATTTTTCTTTTAGTAGTATTTGCTTATGAGGGCCTGTTAACAGTTGTAAAAAGCATTTCTGGTTTGTTCTAATTCAAATTGTATTCGATATATCATAAACTGTTTTTGATTGCAATCAGTAATGTATTCATACTGAAATTTCTGCCACATCATATAGGCAGTATTCTAAGAAATAGTTTCAAATCTACATATATGGTTATTACTAAAGTATACTTTTTCAAAAAGTAAAAGCATGACTTTTATGAAAATACAAAAAGAAGATGTATATGATTTTATTAAGTTCATAGATTAATGAGGATGCCAATAACATATTAAAACCAGCTTAGATGATAAATGGACTTAGAGAGATACATATTTTCTATAAAAAAATTTATTTACAAAGCTGTGAGCAGGGATTCTTTGCACTGCAATGGTCAGGAAATATTTGTGTACCTTTAATTTTCTATAAATTTATTTCTCCCTGAACAGAGTTGTAAAATAGCATAGTTAGTAACAAAGACAATCAATTGTGTACATATGTGCTAAATTTTATAATCGCAGATGTTCTGTAAGACATCACCCAGAAGAAATCCATTAACTGAAAGGATATCCAGTAATCTTACTTTTTTAATCCACTTCTAAACCTTGGAAAATTGTTCTGTACAGTATTTTTTTTTGTAAAGTATAGATTCACAGTTTGAATGTGTGTCCTAGAAAATTTTGTGAAGTGCGTGGAGTCATAAAACGTTATATACATACACACTAAAACTTTATATATATATATATATATGTATATATATATATATATATATATATATATACATATATATGTAACTGATATAATAAATTTTATCAGTGCTACTGAATGATGAAAAGCAATGGAACACTAAGAATAAAAGCACTTCAAACTAGTATTTTTATCCAGTGTAATTTGCAATTGTGTTTTACAACAGGGAGGTACCATTCAGACATATGAGAGCTAAGGAAATTTCTTGAGAACTCATTCAGATAAAACAAGGATTGATTAAACGAAAACGTAAATGTGTGGTTTTAGAAAAGTGGCTCCAATAAATACATTTGTAAGAATTAAATGCCAGCATTCACAGCTTGAATTAGCCATGGGTTAGCAGTGAAATTTATATCCCCATAATTATTTAAATCATTTTATGTTTTAAAAATTTAAAAAAAATCATATGAAAACTTTATGGAAGAATTGTTTGTGGTTAGAAATAAATAAATAAATGATAACTTTAGCAAGTCCAAATTGACCCTGGCTACAACTAAAATTGGAGCATAGAGAAAAGATTGAAAATATGAAGGAAAAGGTTGGAGCACTCCTAAGAGTTGAAATACTTACATTGAGAAGAGTTTAATGTAACAATGTGTTAAGTGAAAGCAGTTCTCATAAGAGAAATTCGCATTAAAATTACACTAAAATATCATTTTTCAGTTTGGCAAAATCTAATGGTTTAATGACATATTCCGTTGTGCAGCTGTGGAGAAAGAGAGAATTCAGTTATTGTTGATGGAAATGCAACTTTCATGGAATGGGGTATGGCAAAATCAATAAAATTCCACAGACATTTACCTTTTCATCTAGCAATACCAATTTTAAGGATCTATCCTAAACAGTCATTGAAAGAATGTAAAATTAACACTTACAGACTTTCATTGGAGCATTATTTGTAATAGCTAAAATAAAACATAATAAATAACTGGACACATCTGAAAAGGCCTTCAATGGGACACTCATTAAATAAGCTATGATAAACCAACAAAATGGGCAACACACAGCACTCAACAAAATGGAGAACTACATGGCTGTAAAAAGGAAAGAAAACATTTTTTATATATATTACTAACAAGTAATCTCTAGGAAATGTGCAGATTATTCCTAGTTTAACCTGAGAAAATGGCGATATAAACATACCTACTAGGCAGATACATATGTAGTTGGTTGTGTAATATGTCTGTAGTTTTTAATGGTTATCTGTGAAGGAAAGCAGAGAAAAGACATGGATACAAATTAGTCTTCTTTAAATACAATATGCTTTGCTTTGACTTAAAGAGAAATAAAGTATGCCAGTTTAAAATAAAATAAAATAAAAAATATATCCTTAAAAACTATAAGGTAAATATGGGGCGCCTGGGTGGCTCAGTTGGTTAAGCGTCTGACTTCAGCTCAGGTCACGATCTCACAGTTTGTGAGTTCAAGCTCCGCGTTGGGCTCTGTGCTGACAGCTCGGAGCCTGGAGCCTGCTTTGGATTCTGTGTCTCCCTCTCTCTCTGCCCCTCCCGCTCCCCCACTCATGCTCTGTCCCTCTCTCTCTCTCAAAAATAAATAAACATTTTAAAAAATTAAAAACAAAAACCAGAAGTAAATAATACAAATAAATTTATATTTTTACCTGTCCCAAGTGACTTTAATGCACAGTAATTGACTATCCATCTCTGAGATATAATATATAGACAAAAACATAATTATAGTCATATGCATATATGTGTATAAATTATTTAGTAACCATATTGTTAAATGGTAATTTTGGGAGTATTGATGTCGTTTTGCTTATTTTAACTATGAATGTGTGGTGGCGAAGAATACAATCATAATTCATTCAGCAATTTGATCCTCCACTTTGGTTTGTGCCAAGATGCAAAAATTTTGCTTAACATAGTTTTCACATCATTTGTGTAAATGACAACCCAAGATACAGGGCAAATAATATTCTAGTGTTTATAGATATATTTTTGACCTTGCTGTATAGAACTGTAAAAGCTATGAGATTTTATTTATACTTAAAAACTAAAACATTAGTTTGTCAAACTAAAAGCTTAAGATGTTTGCAGAGAACAAGGGAAATCTGGGTCACATAAAAAAGAGAGTTTATTCCTCATAGCAATAGCAGTAGCTGGAATACTATCATTTTAACTCTGGTTCCCTGACACCCAATCCCATAGGGTGGTGCAAAGAAGGTTAATTAAATAACCACAAATCAACAATAACTTTATTTCTTTCCCTGTAGGGTTGTAAAATAGCCTAGCCAGTAACAAGGCTGATCAACACTACTCACTTATATAAAATCAGGTCATTGCAGAGGGTCTGCTAGACAAGACCCAGCACCTCTCACACAGTAGGTCACATTAAAGGAAAAGGATGCTGAGTTCAAAAAGACAGCAACTTTCATAATGGTAAGTAAACATGTCAGAATTTTGCTCCAGAGAAAACATTATCTTTATTATACTGCAAAGTAAGCAAACCCATCTCCAACAAAGACAGGTTCTCCCACAGCAGAACCTAATTTAAAATACAAAGGAAAAGGTTGAGGTGATGTAGTCTATGGCCTCAGTGGTTTAGGATAAGCAGAATGGAGAGAAACAGAGAATAGATGGAGGTTGGTAGAGAGGAATCAGCAAATTTAAGTTTTTGGTTCATTAGTTTTCCTTTACAGTGATTGAAATTTCATGTGTTTAATTTTCTCTGTGAACTCTGGATCCCCAGGCAAAATATATCAGTGGGTGATAACCCTGACACAGGGATAATGCCAAGGCACTAAATCATGCTTCTGCAGATGTTTTTAAGGAAGTACAATGAACAGAGTTATGGAGAAGATCTGCTAGTGTTATACTCTCTTTATTTACCGTGATGATGCTCTTTTAAAGACCTGTCTCCCTGAGTTTTTATCAACTAATCCTCAGGGGATGGAACACTGAGAAGCTGTCTGTGACCATTATTAATTGTAAATTCCCTACCTACTCCCTACCAAAATTAAATTGGCTATATTGTCATGTAAACCAGTCTTCCTAAAACCGCACTGGACTTGCTGTTTTCAAGTCTAAAAGTGCAACACAGTAAGCTATTGTATAAATCACAATATTCAGTAATAGAAAGAGATGGACATAAAAATCTGTTGTACTGCCTTACTGTCCTACCTGTAGAGCTCTCTTCTACTCTTTCCCCAATAGAGTGATTTTCTGCAATCCTTTCTTGTTCCAAGAAGACATGACATATATTCTATGGTTAGATGTCGACCTTTTTTTCTTTTACAGAGCCTATGCAAAATAACAAGTTGGAAGAGAAATCACAACTAAAGTTTGGATTGTGTGCCTTCTTTCGCAGGCTTCTGCCACTGTGCTTGGGATCTAGAACTCAGAACACCTTTTGTTACATTTTTCACAAAGTTAAGTTACTGGTATCCCATCTGGCAGAGGACAAAGGGCATTCTCTGCTTTCCACAGCCCACTGGGTTTTGGCTGTTTGCATCATTTTGAGCTTAAATTCTGAGAATCTCAAGGACTATATGAAGTAATTCTTTCTCATTAATATCATGTTCCATATAAAAATGTCAACTCTCCCTCTTCAATTCCCTGTATCCACAATATATATTTTAAGCTTTCTTCTGATGATGTTTTCTCCTCATTGTCTTTTGTATTTATTTTAATTATTCCACTTTATTTCACCCAGGGTTGGGAAAGAAGAAAAGTGAACATGGACAATGCACCACGCCTAAATAGAAATATTCCCTTCCAAGCCTTAGTGCTTTGTCACCAGATTAGAAACTTTGAGATTCTAGTGCACAGCCAGTAGCAGCAATGAACCACTTTCTACAGATAAAACAATGTTTAAAGTCTTTTTCTCTTAATATAGTTATAGAGCTCGTATTTTGTGTTCTATAATATTATCCTTTTAACCTAAAAGTAATAAGACTAATTCTTCTATTCATAGCTGCAAGCATCCGTCATCTAGTCATTTAAAGAAAACTGTGGCCTAGAAAATGTCTTTATGATACACTCTTCAGAGCAAAGAAAATTAGTATAATATTTCAACTTAAAAATTTGGGGTTCTAATTATATAAGTATATTCTAATCACATTGCATGGATATATATACACATACAATAAAAGTATATACACACAAATGTAAGGAAGTTTTACTCTCCTAGCACATTGAGCAAATGTTTTATATTAGAATTTTTTCCCTATTGCTCCACTGTCATGAAACAATAGAGCAGAAAAGGCTTTTAGAAAATAAGAAAGCTCTTCAATGTCAAACCAAAGGTCAAGAGAATTTTTCATAAGAACATCAGATAAAATTTCCAAATTCTGTACTCAGTAATTTAAGAGTTTCTTTGAAAAGACTTGACTTTTGAAGTGCAGTTTTAATCATAATTTTAGAAATAAGAGTATTATGTCATAAAAGATCTTCAGTACAGATAATAGGAAGCTTTTCCTTTTCATTCTTCTTTAAAATGTCAATGTGAATTTAATATATTTTATACATTATCAGTATCAGAAAAGTATCTCAATATAACTCTCATTTCTAAGGGTTCCTTCAATAATTCTGCAGTACATTATCTCAGAAGTACCTTGTCTTCCAGAAATGTTCTTTAATTAGTTCTCTTTTCCAAAGGGTCCACCTCTAAATGATACACTGCTGACCCAAAGAATCAATATAACCTTTTATTGACCTAATTGAGAGAGTAAACTGTAATATTTGTAAGGAGTAAAATTATATAAAGTTTGGTTATCACAACATAGTTAAATGAACATATTATAAGTCTATCTAAATAGTACTTCAGCATATACTCTTGTATATCTTTCTATATATAGTGTTTGAACTTGGTATAATGTTAGGAAAGTGACAAAAGCCCTTCAAAAAATCTTGGACAAAACAATGACTTAGAAGTCTTAATAAGAAGAAGGCAGAATATTTTGCTTCTTTAAATGACAAGACCATCATAGGAATTGCTCTAATTTGTACTGTACCCATTTAATTAAGGCAACTTATTTAAATCTGTAATCCCTAAAGAACTAGGTTGCAGCTATAGACCCATTAAGGCATATGCAGGGAATAAATTAACTATAAATTAAAACTTCTCCATTTTTGGTAATGAATGCTAATAATATATTTAGATATCATTCATATGTGGAATTTAAGAAACACAACAAATGAGCAAAGGGAGAAATAAGGAGACAGAGAGAGAGAGAGCGAGAGAGAGAGAGACCAACCAAAAAGCAGACTCTTACTTATAGAGAACAAATTGATGGTTATCAGAGGTGAAGTGGTGGGGGGAATGGGCTAAATAGGTGAGGGGGATTAAGGGGAGTGCACTTGCAATGAGCACCAGTTGTTCTATGGAATTGTTGACTCACTATATGGTACAGGTGAAACTAGTAAAACACTGTAAAAAAATGAAATAAATAGATAAACTGGGTAAGTTGCTATGATGAAAACAAATCCATAGAGAAATGGTATTTCCACCTATTACCATCTCCTTAATTTAGAAATTGAAGGAAAAAGCAGAACAAAAATTAGTAAAAATACTGAAACTTTGGACATCATCATTAATGAGTATGAACTAATAGACCTATGTAGAACTCTGCTTCTTGTCCCTGAATGATATACTTTCAAGTTATGACAAAAAATATAGTTGGGTATGAATTAAATATCAACAACAAAAGGACTGAAATTGTGAAGGGGATATGCTTTGAACATAATGTAATTAAGCTAGACATTATAAACAAATAAATAAACATGTAATTCTCCTTGTGTTTGGGAAATACAAAGCATACTTTATAAAAACTATGTGAAAGAAAAAAGATAGAAGCCCCATGGATAACGAAAAGAAGGGAAAAAAAGGGCATAGTAAAATAATGAAATCAAATACAGAGAAAATAAAGAAATGAAAAGATTAAGACATAGCAGAATAGCATAAAAAAAACTGAAACAAAACTGATCTCTGGTCATTAAAAATTCTTTGTGATATTTGTGATACAGAAATAAGATCTATGAATTGAGGCTGAAAAAAATGAAAATTAATAAATTCTTACTGTAATATGAACTGTCTATGCCAAAACATTCTTAACATGAGAGAAAGAATGCCCTTTGAAACTCATTGTAGATATTGGGTGACAAATACAGAAAACAAAGTACATGTTAAGGAGGAAAGGACAATCTGAGGGCTGGAGGCAGGGATTAAAACTTTCCATAATGTTTAGCAAAGGATGAATTTGTTAAAGATTTTAGAATAAGTAAGCAGATGTTCAGAGCAGCAGAACCTGCTGGGAGTGGGGGAAAGAATCAATGGCACTTTAGTAATTAGATAAGTACTAATTATGAAGTCTAAATTTAGCAAGCAGGTGTAAGAAGATATATTTAGAATATTCATCTGTGATGGGTTGATTACTTGAGAAATCAAGCTATTTCTACAAACTCCTCCCACTGCCATCCTTTCAGACTCCCCCACCTATATGTCACATTATGGGGCTTCTGTTTTTTCTGGGGAAAATTTAGCAGGAACCCCATTTTAGGTGCTAAAGAAATTTACAATTCTCAGAGATAATGTAGCATGTTTAAACACTGGTGCAAACAGATAACAGATTTGAGATAAATTGTTACAACCAATCATCCAGTTGACCCCATCCACCCACACGTGGAAAATAAAATAGTCCTTTGAATGTAGAAATGGAATGTAAGTGAGTAGAGGAGTAGTGACAACAGTAACTCTATCTTTGGCCCTTTATTTTGTTCATGTTCCCTGGATGAACTCTCTTGGGGCTACAAGTTCCAGGCTCCCTGGAGATTAAGTAATACACACACCTTAGAAGTGCCCACCGAGGCCAGCATTGGGGGTAGGCTTGCATGGACCTCCCATGAATCTGTTAGAGATAACATAGTCTTTCCTCTTCCTGATGCACAAGTGGTGCCATAAGATCTAATAATAGGTTATCTGTCAGTTAAGTGCACGCAATCTCTTTGAGGTGCATACATACTCTTTGATCTCACTGCAAGCTTTTCTGCATGTCTCCTCACTATTTAAAACCTGTGGACTAAGGTCCAGACTTTGTGGAGAATACACAGCTGCCATGAATCATCCTCTGCCCGATCCCCTTTGTCAGTATATTACCCTGAATAAAACTGTGAAAACTGTATGGAGTCACCGGCTTCATTTTGGGGTCTCAAGGTACCTGCTCAGTTTGGGGGACACTTTATTATCTCTCCCCCAGCTCCTACCAGTGAGAAAGATTTATAAAGTGCTGAAAGTGACAAGCCATGTCAAGTGCTAGATTGCTGTTCCTGCTTCTTTTTTTTTTTTTTTTATGTTTATCTATTTATTTTGAGAGAGAGAGAGAGAGACAGCAAGCAGGGGGCAGGCAGAGATAGAGAGAGGGGGAGAGAGAGAATCCCCAGCAAGCTCCACGTAACCTGGTGGCGCTAGATCCTACAAACTGTGAGATCCTGACCTGAGCCAAAAATCAAGAGTCAGAAGCTTAACCCACTGAACCATCCAAGTCCCCATGCTGTTCCTGCTTCTTAAGCAAAGTATCAGAAGAAAAGCTGAGAAGGTACTACAGGATATCTGAGAAGGCCCTATGTGAATTTTGGAAATGTCAGTGATAGACTGCCTTACTATTTTCCAGTTGCCATTTCAGTGAAGCAATCCCCTAAATATGTCTTAGACTATCAGATTTGAGGTGTATTGATAAATTTAGTCATGAATTTCAAATTTCAGACTTCTAAATCCTAAATTATGCAAACACCAAAGAGTGACATGGAAGTACACTCATTATGGAATGATGAGTAATACATGAGCCCAATATTACATGAGCTAGAAAACAGGAATATAAAATAAGGAGATGGTAGTCAGAAATGCTGTTCTCTATAGATTTATCTGTCAAAAGTCACAGTCTAGAAAATGAAGTCTTGTGATAATCTGTCCCAGATGTCCTTGTTATGTGAATCATGGGTCCTAGAAAGCTGAAAACCTCCCCTAGCACTGAAATGGGGAGACTCTTCTCCAGCAGTCAGCAGTACTTGAAGTTTCAAAGTATTGACTCATAAGAGTAAGTAGTGAAGAAATTCAAAGAATTTTGAATCTGACTCTAACAATTTTAATAAATCTAAATCAATGAAAGCATTTATTGGAATGGGCATGGAGAAGATAAGGAGTGAATAATATTAAGTTGCCTGTACTAGATAGAGAAGGGGCTCAGAAAGTTAAATTCAGTTGTAGAATTAAAGTGTCATAGATTTTATTTATGTATGGAATTGAAGAAATAAAACAAATTAGCAAAGGGGAAAAAAAACAGATAGAGAAAGAGAGAGAGAGAAGCAAACCAAGAAATAGGCTTTTAACAATAGGCAACAAACTGATGGTTGGGGAGGGGGATGGGTTAAATAGGTGATGGGAGGGGAGATTAAGGATTGCACTTCTGACGAGCGCCAGATATTATATGGAAGTGTTGAATCACTATATTGTACACCTGAAACTAATATTACAGTGTATGTTAACTAACTGGAATTTAAATAAAAACTTTAAAAAAAGAAAAAAAATATATAGTTATAGTGTTTAATTCAAACAATGGAACCTTATACAGTATATTTCTATAATATAAATAAATGTTTTGGGGCACCTGGGTGGCTCAGTCGGTTGAGCATCCGACTTCAGCTCAGGTCTTGGTCTCACAGTCCATGAGTTCGAGTCCTGCGTCAGGCTCTGTGCTCACAGCTCAGAGCCTGGAGCCTCGTTTGGATTCTGTCTCTCCCTTTCTCTCTGACCCTCTCCTGCTCATGCTCTGCCTCTCTCTCTCTCACATAAATACACGTATAAATAAATAAATAAATAAATAAATAAATACATGTTTTAATTAGTCCTCCAAGGCAGACCTTACTTTCCAGAGATGATGGATCAGTTCCTGCATCGTAGAATCCCTTAAAATGTGTAACTAAATTATGTTTCCATATGTGTCTAATTGAGAGCTCATGGGAATGGCCATGCACAGAGTGATACAAATGGTTAATTTTCAAAGCAAGTGGAGTAGGGAGTGGAGTGGGAAGAAGAGCAAGAAGAGGAAGAAATTCTAGCTGCAAAAAAGACCAACACTCAGGTGAAAGCCAACAGGACTAGACTTCAGCAAGCGTGGGGATTTAGAGTGAGGTTGAAAGAGATGTGAGAACTTCACTAAAGAACTGACATCAGGACAGAGGTCTGGAAGTGTGAAGCAGAGATAGGGGCTCATACTAAGGAAACTGGACTATTTAATAACTGGCATACTTCTAACCTAATGTCTAGAGTATGAGAAACAGTATCTCCTCATAATACACACTAACACTTAGGATTGGACATAGAGAAATACAGGCTGTATCTTTAGTCTTTGCCCCCAAAAGGCTCTGCCTAGGAGCTACTGCCCAGTTACTGTTTCTGAATCTTAGGGGGCTTCCAAGTCAATGGCAGAAGGAAGACAATTTATTCCAAAATTCCCAGTTGTTGCTAGAAAGAAGCTTTGTGCTGTCTTGCAATTTTCTGAATGGATCCAAAATAACAGCATAATTTATAAATATTTTGAGGTCCATGTTTGAAAAGTTACAGTTATACTAACATGAGAGGGAGGCTGAATTCAAATGAAAAGTATCTCCCATCTAAATTCACAAGTATAGCAACATAATTATATATCTATTTTGTTCATTATCTCTACTTAACATGGATTTATTGTAAACAGATGGTGATTGATTAAAGTTTAATATATCATAATATTTTTAAAAATGTGTATGCTGTACAGTGAAGTACAGACCTTGTGAAATCCTTAAAATAATCACTTAAGAAATATTGTAAAGTCCCTATCATTCCCTGATACCTAGATTCCAATGAAAATGGTAGTTAGAGGTTTTGCAGTATTTAGAAAAAGAGTTGTGTCTAACATATATATTGAATCATATTACTGGATTAGCAGTCACTTTTTGGTATATCGCCTGCCCTAGGATGAAACAGGAGTATGGAGATGTGTGGAAGAAGGGGAACTTGGTAATATGCCTGGCACATCCATTCAATGGAACTTGTAGAGAGAGAAGTAGATAGTTGCTGGGCATTGTGTTAGATCCATGTCTACATCACTGGCATGTTAATTTTGCCAGTCGTAATTTACCTGAGGCTTAATTTCTTCTATAAAATATATCAGTGGTATTTGCCTTTCAGGGTGGATATAAGGATCATAAATGAGATAGGATACAAAGTGAAAAAGAATGTGTTGTTAAGTGTAATTAAATACTTTAAAAGTGATTTTTTTTCCTCATTGTTTGTTGGATTATTAGAAAATTTGTGGCTAACTAAATGGGATTTTTGGAATTCATCCAATAGTAAATTTACTTGGTAAAGTTTCATTCCATTTTTAATTTATTCCCATGTTGTCTGCTTGATTGTTTTATTTATTAATGATCATGTGGCCCATTGTGCCTGAATATGTAGAGTTAGGATTATGAAAAACCATGAAATGGGAATTTAAAATGTTCCACGTAACTAGACTATAATTTGTATCACTTTATGCCATGTATTGCCTTACTGGCCAATAAACACACAAAGTACAATATAATGACAGCATCTTTATTTAGTTAATTATTTTCAAATTATGCCAACAAAGGATTCAATGCAGAATGTATAACATTATACTTAAAAATCACTGTAACAGTAGGTACAGGTAGAAGAATGTGAAATGAAGTGTTTTTTTTTTTTCATATTCTAGCTATTTTCTGGTTTCTACATTCTACATCACTCAACTAGAACTCATTAAGCCCAATCCATAGGTTTCCATCTTTTCTCTCGAGCAGTTTTACATTACTAACAGGGGAATTTAAGGAAATCTAACTTACTGCTCTATATTAGTTACCACTCTATTACTGCTCTATGTTATCGCTCTATATTGTTATTCTGTTAATACCCTGGTTTGGATTTTGTATACCAGTTTGGATAACTGACTTTCTGCTTATCCCCATGTGGCTGAGAGTGTGTTTTGGTAATTTGCCTCTTGCATTAATATGACTAAAATAATGGCTGTGCTCGGTTATCATTAAACCCCCTTTTAGCAAATTTGTCACTTGCTTTCAACCATTAAGGTGCAAATAGCCTGAGCATGAGCATTTCCTCATCTGCTATCTCATATGAATCATCTGTTATCCTATGCAAAATATATTGCATCAATTGTTCTGTTAGATCACTATTTTCTGCAAAATGAACTTCTTGGTGGCATGTGATTCTATGTCTGTTTTGATGTACCATCATCTCAGATTCTGTAAGACACCTATACCTGACCACATACAATACTCCTCAGCTGATTTTAAAGGCTCACGACACACTAGTTCTTGGTATTTCTTCTCGTTTAATATTATGTTTCTATTTTGACACATAGCTGTTTGACTCTGAAATCCTTCTTGTATATAATTCTTTTAATTTGGTATTTTTCTGTTATCTTTTCAGAATTTGAATTTTATTCCTTCTTATTTGCCTTCTTTTTTTGGCTACCTCAAACAAGGAATCACAAATCTATTCAGGACTCTCAAAGCACAACCTTCTAAAAGTAGAGTTGACTCGCATCCTGTCCCAATCAACACTGACATCATTTATGTTTGAAGAATCAGCTAATTTACCAGAATATCATTCTGTTCATATTTATCTACCCAACTTTGCTTATAATTAGTCCACACTTGGTCTCATTGGTTCAGTTTTTCTAAGGCACCACATTTGTGGACATAGAGTTTTTTGTAGTATTCCTCTATTATCCACTTGACATCCATGAGATCATTACTAATACCCTTATCTCATTTATATTTGTAATTTGCTTCTTCCCTATTTTCTTGATTAATGTATATAGAGATGTATCAGTTTTTTTTTTTAATTTTTTTTAACGTTTATTTATTTTTGAGACAGAGAGAGACAGAGCATGAACGCGGGAGGGTCAGAGGGAGAGGGAGACACAGAATCGGAAACAGGCTCCAGGCTCTGAGCTGTCAGCACAGAGCCCGACGCGGGGCTCGAACTCACGGACCGCGAGATCATGACCTGAGCGGAAGTCGGACGCCCAACTGACTGAGCCACCCAGGCGCCCCGAGATGTATCAGTTTTATTAGTCTTCTCAAAAAATAAGCTATTGAATTCATTGATTTTCTCTATTGTTTTCTTTTCAATTTCACTGAATTTTGCTCTAATTTATTATTTCTTTCCTTATGCTTGCTTTAGATTTAAATTATTCTTTTTTCTCTGGTTTCCTAAGGCAAGAACTAACATTATTGATTTCAGAAATTTCTTTGTTCATAATATATGAACTTAATGCTATAAATTTTAATCTCAGTAGTGCTATCATAGCACCCAACAAATTTGACCAAGTTTATATTAATTTTTATTTAGTTCAAAATATTTTTATTTCTCTTGGCCTTTTTGATGACTTAAATTGGTCCTAAATAACCAATGTGTTAGTTAGAAGTTTGTCTTTTAATTTTGGGGTATTTGGAAGTTTTCTACTGTCCATCTCATTTTTATTTCTAATTTAATTCCATTGTGGTCTGAGAATATGGTATGTATAATCTGTAGTCCTTTTAAGTTAAATGGTGTTTTATATCTTAGAATATGGTTTAATTTGGTGAATGCTCTCTTTGGCCTTGAGAAGAATGTGTATTTTGCTGGTTGGTGTTGTAGTATTCCTTATATGACAGTGGATCAAGTTTATTGACAATGCTGTTCAGGCCAACTATCTTTACTGATTTTCTGCCTGTTTAATTTGTCAATTACCTGAAGAGAAACATTGAGGTCCTACCTATAATCATAGACTTTTTAATTTCTTCTAGTTTTATCAGTCTTTGACTCGAGCTTTTTAATGGTCTCTTATAAGGTGTAAACATGTTTAGGATTTTTTTTTAAGAATCAAAGATTTATATTCATGTTGTATCTCTTTTTATCCCTAATTATTTCCTTGTTCTGAAGTAGGCTTTGTGTGCAATGTAACTACTCTAGCTTTCTTTTGCTGAGTGGTTTCATGGTATATTTTTCTCTGTTCCTTTACTTTTATTTTACCCGTGTCTTTAAAGTGTTTTCTTTTGTACACCATATAGTTGGATTTTTAAAATCCTTTCTGACAACCTAGTTTTAGTTGTTTTATTTACTTATTCTCATTTAAGGATGTTATAAATGTAGTTGGATTATTATCTACCATGTTTGTAACTGTTTTGTATAGGCTTTTTTTCCCTATTTTTTTCTCCTATACCCTCCTGTTCCTGCCTTCTTTGATATTAATTGTTCATTCATTATTATTCCAGTATATCTCCTCTTTTATAATATCAATTATATTTCTCTAAAAAGATTGTTAATGGTTTTCCTAAAACTGCCAACAAATAATTTTAACTATTCTAAAACTGTCTTAAAATAACAGTATATTGTTTCCTGTGTCATGCAAGTACATTAAACTATTTGAGTTTGAATAAAGAACTCACTTGAGTTCTAAAGATACATTGTATTAAAGTTGGTAATAATTGGTCAATATCTCTTATAAAAATGTTCCTCATAGGAAATAATTATTTTAAATGCAAGATTGTTTCTATTTTTACTTAGAGTACCCATAGAGAAGCAAAATAAATAGAAAAATACAATCATATGTATGGTACATTTATTATATTAATGATGCCAGTTCTATACAAATATTGATGTAGAATCAATGCAGCTTTGTTCAACATCCCTAAATAAAATGAATGCAGGGGGAGGTGGGAGAAAATGTCTTCCTTACACATGAATGCTAATAAGAAATGTAGAAGAAATTATGGAATTATGAAATCATTACTTTGCTGCCATCAACTTTGACTTAGCAAAGAGTCATCAATAATGTTAAAAATAGTGCGTAAAAGCTATATGATGAGCAAGACGATTTTATAGTTCAAAATGTCTCCTCAAATTATTTATTATAATTATAAATTTAAAGAAGAGAAACCTGACCGACACCACATTAACTAAGGGAGCAAAGATTACATGATTAATAACACAACAAACTAAAATCATGTCTCTTCTGGTATAATGTACTAAGAATGACAGAGGATGAAAAAATGGAAACCTACTATTTGGTTATAAGGCAGAGCTTAGGAAGTATTTAATTAAAGTGTTAATGATAGAAAATAAATCAAAGAATACTCTTTGCTATGATTTATGATAACAAACAATGATGAGTGAGATTAAAGGGGAGAATAATAAATGATCTAGGCCAAGTTCAGGAGATCTCCATGAGAAATATTAGATGTCAAGAATGTTTGAGTTGGCTCACTTAAAGGAGATGGGGATTTAATGAGGCAATAGAATGTTCATTATCTGATAGAATAATTTATCCCAGATTTGTAGATCAAACAGAAATTTAATTTCATAAGAAAACTGCTAACCCAGTTGATTATTAGCAATCAATGTGTTCAGAACAAATGCTCTTCAAAAATTGTGTCAAAAGCAGAAGTTGTATTTACCAGTTTTAATTACAAAGAAGATAATAGAGACTTGTTTGGCCCTTAGAGCTTATACAAAAATATAACCATTTTATATATACATTTTATAAAATTAGATGCAGAAAGTTGAATTATATTTCTTACATGTGGCAATAGAAAAAAATCGTAGCAATGAAATTTTAAATATTACTAAACAGAAATTATTTGAACTGTATAAATTAAAGACACAATTTGTCTGTTCTATTCCTAAAGACATGAATTCTGTCATTAGCTGGTGAAATATAATGGTATCGGCCCCATCACACTCCTATTAAGAACAGTATTGCTCAAATAAACATGACCATCAGACAAATCTAGTACAAGTAGACTGCCAGCCATATTAATAGTTAGAGTGGTGTGAAAACAGTGCAGGGTATGGTCCTGGAAATTAAACTGTGAACGACATTAGAAAATACCCTCTAAAAGCAGAAAGGACAATTACTATGTTTGAAACTTTATCAAGTCTGTTGGTTGGTGGCATATACCAATTTGTGTGTGTTTCTTATGTCCTTGGCTATCTCTACTGACCATATCATGAATTTAGGTGGAAATACGGAAATGCTGAATAATCTACCTTATTATTTCTTTCTCTGAGATAGAATAAAAGCCATTTTTGCTAATGGAATATGTTAACAGTTAACTGGGATGAAGCAAGTTTCTTCAGGAATCCAGTATCCAGAGCTAAAGTGTGTACTGTCTCCTCTGTCTCTCTCTGTCTCTGTCTCTCTCTGTCTCTCTCTCTCTCTCTCACACACACACACACACACACACACACTCACACATACACACACACACACACACACATAAAATGATATTTCAAATGATACATTTGATTCATTCAGATATATTCAAAAATAATCGTTCAAATTCAGGTATTTCCTTTTGATTTGTTTATATTGGGAGTAAACATGCTGCATCGCTGACAAAGAATGAATGCAGATAATATACATGTCTATACATTATATATGACATTTCTGACAAAAAATTTACACAGACACAATCATTTGCAAATAGAAGAAGGATTCAGTGTATATCTTTCATTCTTTGGTAAAACAAAATTGTAATCCTTTCACCCATACTCATTAAAAAAAATAATGTTCCTGGCTCTTAAATCCCAAACATGGGATCATGGTCATTGATAAGATATTCTCTTCCTGAAATAAACTAAAATTTTAAAAAATAAATAAATAAACTAAAATTACTAGTTTGGTTACAACTAATGAAAATATAGAATTTAAATGTTATTGTGGTAAGTGTTATCACAATGCATTTCGAAGAAATCATTTTGGTAATATTCTTATTTCTGTTTTCATATCTAGACTAGAATCCACATATTCTATCATATTTAACACTGCGTTCCCTTGTTTGTTTGTTTTGGTTTTGGTTTTTATTTTAGAGAGAGTGCACCAGTGGGGGGAGGGGCAGAGGGAGAGAGAGAATGTTAAGCAGGCTTCACTCTGACTGTGGTCTCCAACATGGGGCTCAATCCCACACCCCTGGGATCATGTCCTGAGCTAAAATCAAGAGTCAGATGCTCAACTGACTGACTGTATTCTTACTGATGATGATGAATGAAAGGGATAAATTAAGTGCTATAGGAGTGAATCAACATACAAAATAAACCTTTCCTGAGGCACCTAGCTAGCTCAGCCAGTAAAGCATGTGACTCTTGATCTACGGTTGTGAGTTTGAGCCCCACATTGGGTATGGAGATTACTTAAAAATAAAATTAAAAGAAAAGCACAAAGAGAACCTTCCATAATATTTTGTTCAATGAAGACTACTCTAAATATTATTTTAGTGTCAATATTGGCTCAAATTCCTTATAATAATTACCTTATTTTCTCCAATATGTCAGCAAGTTAGTGTTGAGAAATAATGGCGAATGATACAGGCAAGGACTATGGTACCCATGAAGCATTAGAGTTTAAAGAAGCAGGAAGGGCTTTCAGAAATAATTAAACTATTAGATATACAGTTAAAAGCCAGAGAATGTCATTTTGTGTGAGTGGCCAGATATGAATAGTGGTTTGGGAGAGGTCCAGGAGTGCGGGAGGAGGCATAAGGAAGGAAGAAAGATGTTTGTGGCAGAAGGAAAAGTTATATAAATGCTTGAATTAGAAACTTAGTACAGTCTAGGAACAGAAAGAAGGTTCATGTTGTATGTGGAAAAGTGGGATACTAGCCGTCAAAATCGGGAATAAGCCACAAAGAGGTCATAATATCTGTTTTAGGAATAGATTCACTCAGTCACACATGCATAAATGTGAAAATATATCTATAACAAGTTACACAATGCTGTCTTAATTATGCTATCAAGCGCTAAGCTTGGAATAATTTCCATAATTTGCTGTAATTTTCACTACTGTGACAAATCAGTTTTTATGGATTTTTAAAATGCTGATGTTATTGAAGTTACCATTCAATGCAGAAACAAAAGTTGCCACTAGCTAAATGTTGTGTATTTGACTTGGGTATTTAGTTGATATGACATGTAGGTCACATATTTGCTTCTTTTTAGAAACACACATTACTGGCTGATACACATTAAATTTATTATTGCATGCTGGAGCTGTGCTGCATACAGACTTTCATTGCTGAACAAAATCTAGATCTCCATAAGTAATAAATAATAGACAACCTATCATTTATGCATTGTTATATTTTCTTTATATTAGAGTTAGGTTTTCTCTGAATATTCCATTGTGGTATTCTAATGACTTTTTGGAAAATTGAACATACTATATTCTATAATCATTTTGGTAAAATTTGAGGATTATACTACATATAAATATTAATGTTTAATTTCAAATTATAATTCACTTTTAGTATTTTTGGAGTTAGCTTATAAAAAGGCAAAGTATTTATCCCTTGCTTTAATTCTTACTTTAAAAAGGTTCCTCAAAAACTTAATAGTCATAAAGAAAAAAATCACCCTATATCAATTAAGCATATTATTTTTTATTAGAGAGAAATAAATGACACACAAAAAGCAGTATGTATTTAATGTATACAACCTAATGTGTTGGAACCGTGTGACTGTATCACCACACTCTGTGATATAATCCATCCCATTCAATAGTTTCCTTCTGCCCTGTCTCATTTATTATTATTGGAGGGGAATAAGAACATTTAACAGGAGATTTACCCCCTTAGTAAAATTTTAAGTATACAATACAGTGTTGATAACTACAGATACTATGCTATACAATATATTTCTAGGGCTTATTCATTTTGTGCAGTTGAAACTTTGCATACTTTGACTTTACTACTTCCCTATTTCACTTGCTCTCCGTCCCCAGTTTTTAACAACCACCATTCTAGTCTGTGCTTCCATAAGTTTGACTATTTTAGATTACTCATATAAATGGCATCATGTAGTATTTGTCTTGTGTGTCTGATTTATTTTACTTAACGAATGTTTTCTAGGTTCACTCATGTTCTCACAAATGGCAAGATTTACTTCTTTAAAAATTTTTTTTTTTTTTCAACGTTTTTTTATTTATTTTTGGGACAGAGACAGAGCATGAACGGGGGAGGGGCAGAGAGAGAGGGAGACACAGAATCAGAAACAGGCTCCAGGCTCCGAGCCATCAGCCCAGAGCCTGACGCGGGGCTCGAACTCACGGACCGCGAGATCGTGACCTGGCTGAAGTCGGACGCTTAACCGACTGCGCCACCCAGGCGCCCCTACTTCTTTATTAAGACTTAATGTGGGGCGCCTGGGTGGCGCAGTCGGTTAAGCATCCGACTTCAGCCAGGTCACGATCTCGCGGTCCGTGAGTTCGAGCCCCGCGTCAGGCTCTGGGCTGATGGCTCAGAGCCTGGAGCCTGTTTCCGATTCTGTGTCTCCCTCTCTCTCTCTGCCCCTCCCCTGTTCATGCTCTGTCCCTCTCTGTCCCAAAAATAAATAAAAAACATTGAAAAAAAAATTAAAAAAAAAAAAGACTTAATGATATTCCATTGTGTGCATGTACTACTTTCTTTACCTAATCATTTGTCGATGTACATTTAGGTTGCTTCCATGTCTTGACCATTGTGAATGGTACTCCTATAATCATTGGAATGCAGATATCTTTTGAAGTCCTGAATTCAATTCCTTGGGCTATATATCCAGAAGTAGGGTTTCTGGCTCATGTGGTAGTTCTAGTATTAGTTTTTTGAGGAACTTCCAATTCTTTTTTCCATAGTGGCTACACCAGTTTAAATCCCCACCAACATTATCCAATGGTCTTTGTCTACAACCTCACCAACGCGTTTTTTTAATAGCCACCTTAACAGGTGTAAGGTAATATCTCATGATGGCTTTTAATTAAATTTCCCTAATGCTTAGTAATACTGAGTATTGTTTCATATTCCTGTAGGCAGTTTGTATGTCTTCTTTGGAGGAATGTCAATTTGGTTTCTTTGCCCATTTTTAATTGGATTATTTGTTTCTGTTTTTGTTTTATGCTCTTGAGTTGTGGAATTTCTTTATATATTTTGGACATTAACCCTTTATAAGATATATGGTTTGCAAATCATCATTTCTGTGCTGTAGGTTGCCTTTTTATTTTGTCGAATGTTTTCTTTGCTGTGCAGAAGCTTTTTGGTTTGATGCAAACTTACTTGTCAGTGTGATACACTACATTACTAGAATGAAGGACAAATGTCACATGATTGTTTCAATAGATGCAGAGAATGCATTTCACAAAATCCAACACCTTTTCATGTTAAAAACTCTCAACAAATTAGATATAGAAAGAACTTACCTCAACACAGGAAATACTGTGTATAAAAAGCCCATACCTCCTAGTTCAATTGATTGGTTGTAAGGTGATTCTATTTTTAATTTTTTGAGGAACCTCTATACTGTTTTCCAGACTGTCTGTACCAGTTTACATTCCCACAAGCAGTGTAAAAATGTTCCCCTTTATCTGCATCTGTGCCAACATCTGTTGTTCTCAAGTTGTTAATTTTAGCCATTCTGACAGGTGTGAGGTGATATCTCATTGTGGTTTTGATTTGTATTTCTCTGATGATGAATGATGTTGAACATCTTTTCATTTGTCTATTTGCCATCTGGATGTCTTCTTTGTCAAAGTGTCTATTCATGTCTTCTGCCCATTTCTTCACTGGAATATTTGTTTTTTGGGGTGTTGAATTTGATAACTCTTTATAGACTTTGGATACTAACTATCTGATATGTCATTTGCCAAATACCTTCTCCCATTCTATCAGTTGCCTTTGAGGTCTTTTTATTGTTTCCTTCACTATTCAGAAGCTTTTTATCTTGACGAGGTCCCTGTAGTTCATTTTTGCTTTTATTTCTCTCACCTCCAGAGACATATGTTGTAAGAAGTAAGAAGTACGTAAGTAAGAAGTTGCTGCAACCGAGGTAAAAGATGTTGCTGCCTTTGTTCTCCTCTAGGATTTTGATGGTTTCTTACCTCACATTTCGGTCTTTCATCCACTGAATTTTTGGTTTTGTATAGTGTAAGAAGGTGGCCCAGTTTCATTGCTCTGCATGTTGCTGTCCAGTTTTCCCAGTGCCATTTGCTGAAGAGGTTGTCTTTTTCCATTGGAGATTCTTTCCTGGTTTCTCAAAGATTAGTGGGTCATATATTTGTGCGTCCATTTCTGGGTTCTCTATTCTGTTCCATTGGTCTATGTGTCTGTTTTTGTGCCATTACCATACTGTCTTGATGATTACAGTTTTGTGATACAGGTTGAAGTCCAGAATTGTAATGCCTCCAGCTTTGGTTTTCTTTTTCAATATTACTTTGTCTATTCAGGGTCTTTTCTGGTTCCCTAAACATTTTATGATTGCTTTTTCTAGCTACTATATATTTATCCAAGGGATACAAAGTACTGATTTGAAGGGGTACATGGGCCCCAATGTTTATAGCAGCATTATCAGCAATGGCCTAATTATGGAAAGAGTCTAAAAGTTCATTGACTGATGAATGGATAAAGAAGATCATATATATATATGTATATATATACATATATATATACATACATATATATGTATATATACATATATACGTATGTATACATATATACGTATATATGTATACATATATATACGTATATATGTATACATATATGTATACATATATTACATATGTATACATATATACGTATATATACATATATACATATATATGTATACATATATATATACACATATATACATATATATACACATATATATACACACATATACATATATATATGTATACATATATATATACATATATATACGTATATATATATACACACACATATACATATATATGTATACATATGTATATATACGTATATATATACGTATATATATACGTATATATATACGTATATATACGTATATATATACATATATACATATATACACACACACACAATGGAATACCACTTGGTGAACTTGGTGATCAAAAAGAATGAAATCTTGCCATTTGCAACAATGTGGATGGAATTAGAGTGTATTATGCTAAGTGAAATGAGTCAATCAGAGAAAGACAAATATCATATGATTTCACTCATGTGGAATTTAAGAAACACAACAGATGAACATAAGGGAAAGGAAGGAAAAATAAGATAAAACAGACAGGGAGGCAAACCATAAGAGACTTTTAAAGGTAGAGAACAAACTGAGGATTACTGGTGAGAAGAGTGGGGAGGAGGTGAAATAGATGATGGGCATTAAAGAGGGCACTTGTTAGGATGAGCACTGGGTGTTATATGTAAATGATGAATCACTGGATTCTACTCCTGATACTAACACTATGCCGTTTGTTAACTAAGTTGAATTTAAATAAATAATTTTTTTAAAAGCTCAGAGCTAACATCATACTTGATGGTATAAAACTGAAAATTTTTCTGTGAGTTTCAGAACAAGGCAAAGAATATTCTCACCACTTCTGTTCAAGATAGTACTGAAGTCCTAGACAAAGAAATTAGGTAAGAAAAGGAAACAAAAACATCAAAATCGGAAAGGAAGAAATGAAATTATCTTTGTTTGAAGTTGTACGTGATTGTTTATGTAGAAAATACTAAAGACTACACACACACACACACACACACACACAGAGACACACAGACTTTTAGAACTAGTCATCAAAATCAGTAAAGTTGCAGGATGCAAAATCAGCATACAATATTCAGTTGCATTTCTATACAGCAACAACAAACTTTCCAAAAAGGAAATCAAGAAAACAATCCCATTTACATTAGCTTCAAAAAGAATAAAATACTTATGAGTAGCTTAACCAAGAAATTGCAAGTTTTATACACTGAAAACTATAAATCATAGATGAAAGAAATTAAAGAAGATACACATAAATGGAAAGGCATCACATGTACATGAATTGGAAGAGTTAATATTGTTAAAATGTCCATACTACTCAAAGTGATCTACATATTCAATACAAAACCTATCTTTCAGTGTGATACAGTGAAAAGAAAAAAAAAAAACCCTTCAATATTTACATGAAACTACCAATTATACCAAATATCCAAAGCAATCCTGTGAAAGAAAAACAAATCTGGAAAATCATATTCCTTTTTCTTTCTTCCTTCCTCCCTCCCCCCTGCCCCCCTCCCACTATCTCCCTTCCTTCTTTCCTTCTTTTCTTTCTTTTGGAACAGATTACTATAATTTGAAACAAAGTTTTTTTTTCTTCAAAGATTTTATTTAAATTCAGGTTAGGTAACATATAGCATATAATGTTGTATTGGTTTTAGAATAGAATTTAGTGATTCATCACTTAAATATAATACCCAGTGTTCATCACAAAGAGTGCCTTCCTTAATGCCCATCACCCATTTAGCCCATCACCCTACTCACCTCCCCTCCAGCAACCCTCAGTTTGTTCTCTATAGGTAAGTGTCTCTTATGGCTTGCCTCCCTCTCTCTTTTTTTTTCCTTGTCCCCTATGTTCATCTATTTTGTTTCTTAAATTCCACCTATGAATGAAATCATATGATACTTGCCTTTTTCTGACTGACTTATTTCACTTAGATTTCTGATTTCAGACTGTGCTACAAAGCTATAGTAATCAAAACAAAAAGGCACTTGCATAAAAACAGAGATAATTATCAGTGAAGCAGAATGAACAATACAGAAATAAACCCACACATATATAGGTAACTAGTCTTCACCAACGGTGCCAGTAATATTTAAGGTGAAAGGATAGTGTCTTCAATAAATGGATATCTACCTGCAAAAGAATGAAAAGGGACCGAGGTGCCTGGGTGGCTCAGTTGGTTAAGCATCCAACTCTTGATTTTAGCTCAGGTCCTGATTTCACATTTCCTGAGTTCAAGCCCTGCATCCAGCTCTCAGTGCAGAGCCTACTTGGGATTTGCTCTCTTTCTCCCTCTCTCTCTGCCCATTTCCCGTTTGTGAACACACTCTCTTTCTCTCTGTCTCAAAATCAATAAACTTAAAAAAAACAATGAAATTGGACAATTATTTTAAACCATACACAAAATAAACTCAAATGGATTAAAGAGTTAAATATAAGACCTGGAAACATAAAAATCCTGGAGAAAACATTAGGGAATGCCTTTTTGATCCTTGGCAATAACTTATTGGATATGACACCGAAAAGACAGAGAACAAAAGCAAAAATAAGTATAATATTATAAAACCAAAAAAACCTAATGCTATTATATCTTAATACTGTTCTGTGAAAGGAAGTGATAGGAAAAAATATATTTCTAAGATGATATTTATATTACCTTAATTTAAAGGTATTTCATATCAGCTACTATTAATATATCTAAATGCAAAAGAACTAGAAATCTTATTCTAAATTTTTACAATATTTTATGTTAATAAATTCATAAAGAAAATGAGAATATAATAATGTCTACAATATGAAACAGTGGAAAATAGAAATAAAGGTAATGTGATACAGTGAAAAGAAAAAAAATATTGTTTGACCTGAACAAGTTGCAATCATTATTTCAAACAATACCTCCATCATTATTTCAAACAATGTTCTCCAGGGTATACCTCCAGATCTGTCTCACTTATATATCCTTAAGAAGTTTATTTCCTCATGTATATTAAGATCATTTCAATTTTTTGTAACAGCAGGCCCAATTATGCTGATTAAAGCAAAAAAAAAAAAAAAAACTAACAAAAAATGAAGAGAATTTAGTTTTCATGATTACAAAGAGTCCAGTTAGTACTCAAGGTAGGTAAGACTGTCTCCTAGCTAAAAAAATCTCACCAAGAACCTGCTTGAGAACAGTATCTCAGTTTCCCAGTTGATAAAAGAAAAGAATAACAGAACCTGCTTTTCTGCAATCATTGCGAGGTCTAAATGAGGTTTAAGTAAGTTAGGTGTTTAGGAGATTATCAGGAACATAAAAGTTTTGTGTACTTACTAATTAAGTATTGACTGCAATATGTGACTTCATACTTTTCATTTATCTGAATAAACTTGCCAACAATGTCATTTGATGTAGCATCTAAAACATGAAGTACTATAGAATAAATTTAATGAACTAGGCATCCACAGTAAAAACTGTGACACACTGCTGATTGAAATATTAAAAGACTCAATTAAATGAAAAGAGAGAGACATCATTCATATTTATGAAGTTGAAAACAAAATATTGTTTAAATGATAATGTTCCTGAAATTTATAGATTTAACTCAATCAAAAATCCATCAGACATTTGTGTAGTAATTAGTAAACTGAGATGACATTTATGACCAACAAAACATTTGCGAAGAAGAAAGCTGAAAGTTGTACACTGATTTCAAGACATATTTGAAATCTAAACCAATCAAATCAGTGTGGCAATTGCATGAAGTAGAAACATGGAACAGCAGAGAGAGTACATAATTGATGGACATACAAATGATACCTTGATTTTTGAAAAGCATCACCTGCAAATCTATGGAAGAGATTAATCTTAAGAAAAAATATATATTAAAAAAATTGTAACCTTTAGCTTATACTATATACAAAAAAGTACTTCAAAATGGATTAGAGGACTAGTATAAAAGCAGAAGCTACATACAACCTTTCTATTTATTTTATTTTTATTTTTGGGACAGAGAGAGACAGAGCATGAACGGGGGAGAGGCAGAGAGAGAGGAAGACACAGAATCGGAAACAGGCTCTGGGCTGAGCCATCAGCCCAGAGCCTGACGCGGGGCTTGAACTCACGGACCGCGAGATCGTGACCTGGCTGAAGTCGGACGCTTAACCGACTGCGCCACCCAGGCGCCCCAAGCTACAAGCTTTCTAGAAGAAAAGAGAAAATATTTGTTACCTTGGGGTGAGCTGAAGTTTCCTAGATAGGACACAAAAAAGTACCCACCAAAAAAGAAATGATATACCTGATTTAATTGACATTACAATATTCTGCTCTTCAAAGTCTTTCTTAAAAATAGAGATGAATCACAGGGTGGAAGAAAACATGTAAACTATAAATATCTCACAAACTTGTAATATCCAGACTGTATTAAGAATGTAAAACTCACATGAATAGTACACAATTAAAAGAACATGTGTATCACAAAAAGAAGGAAAACAAGGGGGCAATAAGTTTACGGAAAGATTATTAACATCATTAGTCACCAAAGACATGCAAAAGAAAATTCTAATTGTACAGTACATTACATCCACCATTTTAATGAGTGAAATTTTAAAAACTGTTAATACGAAATTGGCCAAAATTCTTGAGCAAGAGGAACTCTCCTACATTCCCTATGGATGTATAAATTCACACAACCAAATATGAAAATAGATTTCCATTTTGTCACAAAATTAAATGTACTTAATATACAACCCAGCAAATCCAGTTCTGATATTTTACCCAATACCCAAAATGTCCATAAAAAAATATATGTAAGTGTTCATAGTGGCTTTATTCATAACATCCAGAAATTGGAAACAAATAGTCAAAATACATTTAAATAAACATAACTGATATAATCATATGGTGATTTAATCTATATGAAATCTAATCATATAGATTAAATCATATATGTTATAATCATATAGTTAAATCATATAGTGAAATAGTAATTAACAATAAAATGAATGAGGTCTTTCCACTTTCCACAGCACAGATGAATATGAAAAAAATTTAGTGGAAGAAGCTTGTCAGACACGAAGGCGTATATACTGTATTATTCAATTCATGTAAATGTAAAGTTCTGCAACAGACAAACCTATTCCACAGAGATATAAATCATATTAACAGTTTCCAGGATAGTGGGGACGAGGGGATTTATAAATAAGCGAGGTCCAGGGAATTTTCTGAGATTATGAATACCCACTACATCATAAATGTAGTGTTGGTTATATATGGTATACTTTGTCAAAAATCAGTGAAATGTATTAAAAGTTTTATCACGTGAAATGTATAACTTAAAAAGATAACGAAATGTTACGGTCTAAAGAGAAAAGTCAATTGAAAGTGTCAATAATTTCATACTCATTAACCATAAAATACAACTTGAAAGAAGCTGGCTAGCATTTTTATAAAAAAGAAAAAATATTTATAAAAGAACAACTTACAAAAAATACCCTTCAGAAAAATAGCAAACCTCATTAGAACAAATATGGCTAAGAAAATGATTAATGTATGTGCAGGTGTTCTAAGAATAATTATTTTGTTTACATGTTAATATTCAGGTACTCCATATTGTTCTTAAATAATGTATATATTTTTAAAATAATTTCATTTGTGCAAAAAGGATGATACATATGTCCATCATTACAATCAAACCGTTTTAGTCTAATGTAATTTTAATTACTTTAGCAGTTTTTGTCACTCTAGAAGTTCTCAGACTTCCACAGTAAACAAAGCTATCATTCTTTTCTCTGAGTAGATAACATTCAATCATCCTCATAGTCTACACTGTCTTTCACTTTCTGAAAACCAAACCTGTCTTCACAATCCTGTTGGTGTGTATGTAACATCATAACCCTCATATTTACAGTCAGGTGCTTGAACAAACTCAAAGGCTTCTAGTTCTCTTAATATTTTGAGTCAGTACTAATCAATCTCCAAAAAGATCCATGTATTGTGTTTCTTTATATTACATATACTACTCATAGAGCAAAAATCCACATCATCTGTAATTTGGATATTTTAGAAAAGGATATATACATTTCTTAATTTGGATATTTTAAATTTGGTCTTTACAAGTCTATTTGGTCCCAGCCACACATCATCATGGTTTATAAAGGTTTATTTGTTCTTTATTACTTTAAGAATGATATCGAATCCCACTTCCATGGCATATAAAGTCTTTATTATAATTATTTAAAGGTTTGGCAATAGTGCAGACATTCTGGGACACTGAGCCTCTTAGTGGTTATGTGATTTTTGGAAAGCTTTTGAACTACTTGTTTGATTTAGGAACGTGAAAAATATTGCTAAGAATAATTTTGGTAGAATGGTTGGGATAAAAGCCATGGTGTTCTATAGATTGATTTAATATGTACATATACCTAATATCTTACACTCTGAATGCCACTGGAAATGCAACACGAATAAACTAAGGATAAAATACAAGTTGACTAAGTAGCCCATTAAAATTAAGAACAAAAAATAGTGACTTTGTTTCAGAAATGTACTAGTATTGAGGCTTTATATATAAAGATCACATGGTACCCCCAAATTTGATATATTTGTATTTGTATTAATTGTGATGGCTTCATCAATGTATAACACATTTGTTGTTGTTGTTGTGGTGGTGGTGGTGGTTTTAGTTTATTTATTTTTGAGAGAGAGACAGAAAGAGTGAGCAGGAGAGGGTCAGAGAAAGGGAGACAGAGAATCCCAAGCAAGCTCTGCACTGTCAGCACAGAGCCAGATGCAGGCCTCAAATTTACAAACCATGAGATCATGATCTGAGCCAAAACCAAGAGTTGCATGCTTAAACAACTGAGCCAACCAGGCGCCTCACATTATTTGTTCTTTATTTAAGTTTTAAGAAAAATCTCTCAAAATTCATGCCATATCTGCAAATCTCAAAAATGAATATTCTTACATTTCATGTCTCAACTGAATTACTGTTTCTATGTACATGTCTGCCATTAGGTCCACAAAAGTTTTTTTGTTTTATTTTGTTTTTTGTTTTTCTTTCCTATTATAGGAGACCTAGCATAGAAATGAAATTATCAGTCAGGCACTAAATATACAAGCTTAAGACTAGATTAACATTAAATTAATGATTGAAAGCCAATGATTTTCTTTTTATTTTATTTATTTTCCCTATTAGCAATATTTATTTTTATTCCTGGAATACGGAGTTTTTGAGAACTTAAAATATTTCTTTAAAGTGCAGCACTATAATTGTTAGCCCAAGTTGCTATTTGAGATTTTTAAATATATAATTATATTGTCAAGTTATTGTAAATAATATTTCCTATTTTGTATCCATAGTAACCCTAGAGATCTGGGAAGATCTATATTCATTTAATGGAAAACAAGCATATTGCCAGACTCTAGGAGCTATACATGTGCTATTTTAATAGGACTTTAATAGCTTATTTATCTTCTTCATGATAGGTTAAATTAAATTGATAAAGATTTGAAATCCAAAGCAAAGAGCTTTTTTTTATTATTGTTTATTTATTTTTGACAGAGAGAGACAGAGAGACAGAGACAGAGAATGAGTGGGGGAGCAGGAAAGACAGAGAAAGAGGGAGACACAGAATCTGAAGCAGGCTCCAGGCTGTGAGCTGTCAGCACAGAGCCCAACACGGGGCTTGAACCCACAGACAGTGAGATCATGACCTGAGCCGAAGTCAGATGCCCAACCAACTGAGCCACCCAGGTGCCCCTAAAGCAAAGAGCTTTAAAAGAAAGAATTTATATTCATGATAGACACAGAAAATCTTACATGCTGTTATTCCCCAACTCTTTATAATTCCAATGAAAAACTGCTGCTGAATTCAATACCTTGAAATATGAGTACTTCTAAACATATAGATGCACTAAAAACAAAGAAAACCAAACAAAAATCCAGCAATCTGACATAGAGACCATTAGATGTTATCTTCTTAAGTACAATAATATCAGAAAAATAGTTCTCAGAATGAAGTATTGCCTGATAGCAAAGATGTGATTTCGAGTAGTAAGTACACTGGAGTAAAAAACAAGACCAAAGATTTTACAGCTGTAATGATGGTTTTGCAACTTATTTTCTGTGTGAAGTTTCTTTGAGGCTTTGGTAGGACCATATCCAGTTTAATTTGGCATTCAAGTACGCCAAATTTCTTAGGTGAGATGACAGGACTTTAAACCACATAAAAATAAGACCAATTCTAATATCTGTGTATACTTTAATGAGAATAATTTTTAAGGAAAATTAGATAGAATTCTTCAGTGACTGCTCAATATAAATTCACATTTTAATCCTATTCTACCTTTCTTATCTCTTAATACATTTTCTCAATTTATTGCTAAATAAAATAGAGGTATACAAGCAGTAAAGAACTTTCTCATCATTCCTAAGGTTAATAAAATTGTATGTGGGAATGAAAACATTCAAAAAAGAACACTTAAGAAAGCAACATTGAAGCAGTAAATTAATAATCAATGCCTGTCTGATGAGAGGAGAGGTTGGCATTTATAAGAATTAAAAGGATAATAAATGAGAAATTATTGCGGATTTACTATATGATAGGCACATTCTGGCTGGGTACTTAGGCATTGCACATGTGTTACCTCGTCATTCCTTCAAATTCTATGAACCAGACACTATTTTATCCTCATTTTATGAAAACTTAGAGAACTTGTTTAAATTGTCTATTATTACCATGGCTAATACACATGGGAACTAAACTATCCAACTAGATGTACTACAACATACATGTATTAATAAGAGGGAAAATTTGCATGAATCATTACATTGATGGGGTATTTTAATTTTTTAATCCATTGGAGCTAAGAAGGTAAGAGCCCAATGAACATGTACATTTCCCTACGAATAATATGAAAATGGGATTTTTTTCGGTTTTGCTATTTGCTGAATATGAGTTATTAAAATGTAGCCTTGAAAAGTTTTCTGTACTATTATGTTGAGTACTTATAATAAATAAGGACAAAAATCTGTTTAGCACAACACTATTCCAAAACCTGTTACCAATTAAAGAAAAAAAAAAGCTATAACAGCTGCATGCTAAAACTTGTGACCCAAGGCTCCCACAGATCTAAAATGAAGATTATTAAAAGGGGCGCCTGAATGTCTCAGTCAGTTAAGTGTCAGCCTTCGGCTCAGGTCATGAGCTCATGGTTTGCAAATTCAAGCCCTGCATCAGGTTTTCTGCTGTCAGCACAGAGCCCACTTCAGATCCTCTGCCTCTTTCTCTCTCTGCCCTTCTCCCAGTTCTCTCTCTCTCTCTGTCTCTCTCTCTCCCTCTTTGTCTCTCAAAATAAATAAACGTTAAAAAAACAGTAAAATAAAATGAAGATTACTAAAAAACGAGGGTACACCTGGGTGTCTCAATTGATTAAGTGTCCTACTCTTGATTTCAGCTCAGGTCATGATCTTATGGTTCCTGAGATGAAGCCCTGCATCACTCTGCACTGACAACATGGAGCCTGCTTGGGATTCTCTATCTGCCTGTCCCCTGCTCTCTCTCTCTCTCAAAATAAGTAAACTTTAAAAATGAATGAATGAATGAATGAATGAATGAATGAATAAAACGAGGATTACTGAAAGAAGTTGATGTTTGAGTTAAATTAGGATATCATCAGTTTTCTGAATAAATATATTTTCTTTTTGTCTTCTGTCTCTCTCTCTTGCTTTCTTCCTCTCTTCCTGGAACACACACTATTAATTGATATTCTTTTACTATTTTTGTTTGTCTTTCTGCAGATTACAGCATGTGTTCCTGCTTCTCAAGATTTAATGTCACTTCATATTTTTACATGCTTCTTAAAATTTGAAAGAAATTGGAGTACATAAACTTTATTCATCCCTCCAGATTTATGTTACTTTGACCTATATTTAATCCTACTATATTTCGATTTACACAGTAATTTCCAATTAGATTTATTCTTTTCAGTGTTTTCATTCCTCTAAGCATCTCCAAGTTTTCATATTATATGACTTTAGGTCTAAAAAATCACCTCGATAGAAATCAGGCTTGTGAGACAAATCTCTTATATCCTCTCTTATATCTATTACTTATTTGACAATGTGTTTATTTTTCTCATTTTGAATATATTTACTTCCTAGAGAATGTAAAGTTGGAACTATGTTCATGTAGGATTATGAATATACTATTTTATTGATTTCTAACAACCATTGGTTTTTGAAGAACTTTGATAGTAAAGTAATTTATATTATTTCTCAGGATTCCTTAAGATTTTCCCATCTCTGCTTTCTAGCAATTTTACCATGATGTGTCTGGGTAGGTGTTTTATTTTGCATTTTGTTGCTCAGTGTTTATACAACTCTTTGAATTTGTGGATGTATGTCTTCATCAGTTCAGGGATATTATTAGCTATTATCTCTTCAGATAGGCTGCCTCATCCTCACCTCTCTTTCTGGCAATTTAATTGCTAATTTTAGTGCTGTGTGGCTCTTCAAGGAGCTTATTTTGTGAAATGCACCTTATAATTTATTTGTGCTGCCATAGGATTCTGGACAAAAGAATAATATAAAAAGGTCTTATTCATGACTTGTTTGCGTTTAAATCATTTATAAAGTTATATTTCCCATGAGTGTATTTTAGAAAGAAAAAAAAAAATACCCCAGCAGTTACTCTTCTACCAAGCTAAAGTAACAAGGAAATGAGGAAAAAAGAATGATAAAAATACAAATATGGTTATTGAAATAGTAGATATTTTATACACTGGAAATAATTCAGAAAATAAAATAGACATGTATTTTGCAGGAAAAAAAAGGTAGACTATACCTATTTCACACTAAGCCATATTTTATTTCACTTTTCATGAAACTAACAATCAGAAAACAATCAAGCATTTATTTACATTTGCCTTTTTAAAGGGGAAATATTTGCAGATTCAGTACACTTACTTAAGCACCTGTTGTGCAAAAGCACTGTGCCAGGTGTTAACCATAATTTTTATATCTTCCACATTTCATTTCAATTGTTTTCTTAAGTCTCAGGCAAATCATAGGACGGAAATTTTAAAAGGGTCCTTGTGTTCTTTTGCTACCAAAATAAATTATAATAGCAAGTGTCAAGCCAACTTCTACCCTCCTGGTAAAGAGATAATCACTCTGTTGCATATATCTGTCCTCACAACAGAGTGTCTCTCTATCTGCATAAACAAGGAGAGTTTACTTATCAGGGGTTTTTATCAAGTTTTTCTTTCAGTTATACAAGCAACAAAAACCACATCAGAGAAGGAAATAGCAGCGACTTATCTATTATCCTTCATTATGTCTCTGTAATTCTCTCCTATTGTCTCTCTAGTTGTTTAATTCAGAAACAATTTGTTATTTTTTAAGATTTTTTGTATTTGGGGAAAAATCACTGTTTGGGGAAACAGTGATTGCATTACTGCCAAATTCCTTATTTTCTGTGTTAACAAAGTACATGGGATATGCACCCATTAAATGATATCTTGAGTAGACATTTCTCCAAAGAAGACATATAACTAACTGGTAAATAGATACATGAAAAGATGTTCAACATAACTAATAATAAATAGATACATGAAAAGATGTTCAACATAACTAATAATCATTTGAAATGAAAATCAAAACCACCATGAGAGAGAGAGAGAAACAAGTGTTGGCAAGGATGTGAAGAAACTGGAACCCCCCTGCACTGCTGGTGGCAATGTAAATTGCCACATGGAAAACAGTACGAAGATTCCTCCAAAATTAATAAAAGAAATTGCCATATGATCCAATAATTCTATACCTAGGTATATATTTAAAAGAAATGAAGTAAGATTCTCGAAGAGTTATTTGCACCCCCATGTTTTTTGCAGTATTATGCACAATAGCCAAGGCATGGAAATAACCTAAGTATGCATCAACAGATGAGTGCATAAAGAAGATATGAAATATATTTTATTTCAAAAATATTATTTAGCCATAAAAAAAGAAGGAAATCCTGCCACTTGCAACAAATGGATGGACCTGGAGGGTATTATACTAAGTGAAATAAGTCAGACAGAAATAGGCAAATACTATTTAATATCATGTAGAATCAAAAAATTCCAAACTCATAGAAACAGAGAATTGGTGGTTGCCAGAGGTGGGCGGTGGGTGGGAATGGGTGAAGGTTGTCAAAAGGCACAAACTTCCAATTATAAGATTATTAAGTTTTTAGGATGTGATGTACAGCATGGTGATTATAATTAACAATACTGTATTGTGTATTTGAAAGTTGCTAAGAGAGTAAATCTTAAAAGTTCAAGTCATAAGAAAAAAATTAACTATATGAAGTGATAGATGTACACTAAACTTATTGTGGTGATTATTTTTCAATATGTACATCTATCAAATCATATGTTGTACAGCTTAAACTAACACATGTAACTAATGTTATCTGCTCATTATTTTAATCATACTGAAAAGAAAGAAAATGTGATGTGTACATGCAATGAAATATTATTTAACCTTAAAAATAAAGTTCTTGCCCTATGCAATGACATCATTAACACAGAGGACATTATACTAAGTGAAATGAGCCAGTCACAAATATCACGTGATTTTACTTTTGTAAGGTATCTAAAATAGTAAAACTCACAGAAACAGAGAGTACAATGGTGGTTAACAGGAGCCAGGGAGGCGGAAGATGGGAGTTGCCATTCAGTCTAAAGTTTGAATTATGCAAGATGAGTAAGCTCTAGAGTTCTGCTGTACAACAAGTTAACACTGTATTGTGCACTGAAAGTTTTTTTTTTTTTTAATTTTTTTTAGTGTTTACTTATTTTTGAGAAATAAGTGAGAGAGGAGAGAGCAGGAGAGGGGCAGAGAGAGAGGGAGTCAGAGGATCCATAATGGGCTCCACTCTGGTAGCAGAGAGCCCAACCCAGGCTCCAACTCATGAACCATGAAGTTATGATCTGAGCCCAAGGCTGACGCTTAATTTACTGAGCCACCCAGGTGCTCCGGACTGAAAAGATTTGATATGAAAGAGTAGATCTCACATTAAATGTTCTTGCCTCAATAAAAAAACAAAAATTATAACATTCAATAGGATATATTTTAATGATTTGTATTTTTCTGTGTTACCCTGTTGGCTAAATGTCTTATGGGCAAGATACATTACCAGATGTAAATTAAGATTTGTTTTAATTATTGGTAAAGTGCTAGCTCTTTTGGAAATAGAAAAAAGATGGGTAGATCTTTTTTTAATGAAAAGACATTTAATTATTATTTTGCTATATAACATATTAATGGATATACTTGATTGCATTTTCTCAAATGGCAAATGAGACACAAAATAACATATTTTTGATTCCTGAAAATCTCAATATCATCTGTCATTTGGAGAATCCGGGTTCCTATAATATCTACGAAACTTTCCATGAGGATACCAACAGTGCCTAGTAGTAAAGAATATTTTGCTAAGTTCTTTTGTCATGGGTCCTTGCTCATTGTGTTTATTTTATGTTTTTCTTCTAATCTGGTTTGCAACACTTGATTGTGTGTTTCTTCATTATTATGCACAGGATCTGGCAAAGGGATAGGTTTGTCTGTTTATATGGAAGGTCCACAGAAGGGTGGCAACATACTACTATTGCTAACATACTATTCTCCTACCATCAGATGTCAAAATAAGATCTGTGGGGGATGAGTTTAGGAATTCCCTGAGTTTGCACTGATGGATTAACAAGGCATAAAGAAATAGAAAGCCACAGGATGAACACACCCAAATTTGGGTAAACAAGATTAGGTAAAACAGATTAGGTAAACAGGGCAAAGACCACAGCTTCCACCTACCCCCCCCTCCCCCCCACCGCCTGCCCCAGGACAAAATATAGGAATAGGAAATCTCAGGATGAAAATACCCAAGATTAGCAAAACAAGATTAGATATTCAGGGCAGAAGCACCCCCCCCCCCCCCAATTTAGTACAATAGCAGAAAGCTGCTTTCATAGGAAAGAAGGACAAAAACAGGTAAACAGGACTTTAGACCACAGCAAGGCAAAGTTGTCCAGAGGGGAGATAATTAGCAAAAGAAAGGTGCCTTGTTGACCCTGAGGTAGCAAGTTCTGGCTTTCTTTCAGCTAGGTAAATTCAGGTAAACAGGCGGTGCCTCTGTCTGCTGTAAACAACCTTCAGCCAGGTACCAGGATTTTGTTTTGTATTGACCCAAACTCCTAGTACTGCAAGTCTTCAAAACCCCCTTTTCCTCACACCCATGAGTTAATGCTCACGGTTTCATTGTCTCTTTGTGCATGTTCATCACGCATGTGCATGCTCACCAAGCCTTCTGATCCTAATAAAAATGGATCAAGGACCCTTCCTCCGGGGCTCTTGTCTCCTCCCGGACATTAGCCTCTCTCATTTCAATCCTGAGTCTGCTCTTTTGTTGGACAAGAGAGAACTCCAGATCCAGAGTCTATGACAAAGCTCCAAATTGCAATTATAGTCATCTGGAAGAGAAGAATATGTAGATTTGTGACAAACACGATATAAAGTTCCCCTTCAAATTGGAGATAAATGTTTCCAGATAGTTCTGTTTAGTATTACCCATTTTGTTACCACTGCTAATGCCATGGTGAATCAAGATGCTTATCAGGTAGTGTGAAAGAAGATGATCTGAAGAGAAACTGCTTTTAAAATCTGCCTCTAGGCATACCTATTTTCATCCCTTGACAGCCACTCACCACAAGCCACTCACCTCAGTCAAGATGGGTAGTTCTTGATGAGTAATAATATGTTTTGGTCAACACTAAAAAGTAAAACACTTGACTTCACTAAGTCAAAGCTAAGATGAGGCACAATTTTTATCCGTTTATGGCTTAGAGTTTTGAAGAGAGAATGTAATTATTAAAAATTTATGCAAATAATTTGTATCTAGAATATTAGTGAAAATATGAAAGAAAACTTTTTGGGGACATTAAGCTAAGCATTGTCAGTAGTTATTTGTAATACCTTAAGAATAATGGGACTTATGCTAATCAAAATATTTCATCTTTAATTTTGCATATTCCATTCGGAATTCTTTTGAAAAGATCCATGGAAACATTTCTCTGACCATTTAATGTGTAATTTTTTCAAATAATTTATGAAATAAAAGAATATCCTTACATTAATATGGTAATTTGTATAGCTTTGGTAGCTGAAAAGGTAATTCGGGAAATAGAAACTGCAAAAGATAATATTGAGTCAGAGAACTGAAATAATTTTCTTTCTTATTTCTACTGTTTTTTATAATTAACATAATATTATAATACAATATAAATATTTGATCAACCTCATTTCTCTATATGCCCAAGAGTTTTCTCTATTCTAAGTAATAGTGTTGAAGCCCTATCTATAATCTCAGACTATCTCCTAGCCTCCGCCAAAGTTTCAAATATTCTCTTATTTGAGAATAAGCCCAATTAAAATCTTGACTGCAAACTCTGAGACACACTGCCAGAATTACTCAGTTAAACAGTTCCTCAATTCCTGACCTAGGAAAAACAAACAAACAGACAAATAAATGTATAAGTTTTTGTTATTTTAAATTGCTAAATTAAGAGATAATTTGTTATGCAGCAGTAGATAACTAAGATGCTCTAAGGTAGAATATGCTTTTTTGCATATTACGTTTTTTTCCAGCCACTTAGGGCTATTAAAGCTAATTCTAATATAGTATAAATCTACAATTATGTAGCACATTTAAAGCTTTGCTTTTATCCAATGTAGATTAAACTTTGGCTCAAGGAACTTGAAATTCCTCCATCTTCCATTTTCTTTTTTTTTAATTTTTTTTTTTCAACATTTTTAATTTATTTTGGGACAGAGAGAGACAGAGCATGAACGGGGGAGGGGCAGAGAGAGAGGGAGACACAGAATCGGAAACAGGCTCCAGGCTCGGAGCCATCAGCCCAGAGCCTGACGCGGGGCTCGAACTCACGGACCGTGAGATCGTGACCTGGCTGAAGTCGGACGCTTAACCGACTGCGCCACCCAGGCGCCCCGTCATCTTCCATTTTCTAACACTAGTTCTTCTGGACACACATCCTTTGGATTGTAAGGTTTGTGAGGATACAGTTTCCTTCTGATTTGTGGTTACTACTTTCCTAACTTATGTTGATTGGCTGCACATATTTTCTGAGTAATAATCATCCCAAGGACATGCATCCATGTTCTTGTCATGGATGCATATATGGGTTCATGGTGGGCACCTACAAAGATACCCAGCTGCCCAATTTGCTGATGTGGAGGACTTGGTGTTGACCCAGCCTCTTCTACCTCTAGCTTTCCAACCTCTGCTCCCACCAACAATGATCCTTATTCCTGACTTCTTTTTGCTGCAAACTCTTACCTGTTGAGAAGATTCTTTATTTTGGGTATTAGAATACTACTCAACTACATCTACTTTCCACAATGTTCATTTGATCCACAAGAAAATTATACACTTTCACTCACAATATGTGATATGACTGGGTCAACTTCTCTTTGTGATCTTCCCTTTCTGCAGTTTCATTACTTCCTTCTCTGAAATGAACAAGAGAAGCTTTAACACCTTGTAGCAATAATAATATAAAATGAGAAAAGAAATATTTGCTTATGGTTCTTATGTGCACCCTTATTTTTCCCAAATAATTTTTCTGGAAAATCCCTTCTATTTATATAGGAAGACAACAATGAAACACACTCCTTCCCGCTCTATTCGGTGAGAGAGCAACCTTTCAGAAAACATCGTACCCCTAAAATGTTGATGACAATTCCTCTTCCCTCTTACTCTTCTGAAATGGTTGGGGACTTAGTGGTTTTCTTGAGTTCTTCTGTTCTATTTTTAAAGGCCCTACCTTGGTGGATTGTTAGTAGCCACTTATGTTAAGAACATGGAAAGTTTTTGGTGCCTTTTTTTTCAATATAGTCTATAACTGCAATTTAGTTGTGCTTAACAGCAAAATACAGAGTACATTGACATTTTCTTATTTTTTCTTTGCATTTTTAATAATTGTGTGGGTTTGAGTAAGTCACTTTATGTCTCTGAAATTTAGTTTTCTCAAATGAGACACTTACGTTGGACTAAAAGATTAATAGCTCTAACATTAATAGCTCTAACCATTTATGGTATTGTCAATACCACTGTTATGACCTTAAATATAGATGTATTTCTTTGAGTATATTCCAAGAGTGGAGTCAGAGACATAGGATAATTCTGTGTATAACTTTTTGAGAAAATGCCAAAATGTTTTCCATAGTGACTGAACCATAAGACATTCCTACCAACATTATAGGAGGGTTCCAAATTCTCCATGTCCTCACCAATACTTATTATTTTCCTTAAAAAAAATTATACCATCATAGTGGGTGTGAAGTAGATCTCATTGAGGTTTTGATTTCAATTTATTTAATAACTAATATGATTGAACATCTTTCCATGTGCTTGATCGACATTTTATACCTTCTTTGGAGATGTAGGTATTCAACAACTTGGCTCATTTTTTAAAATTGGGTTGCTCAGCTTTTTTGATGTTGAGTTGTGAGAGTTTGTTTTATATTTTGGATGCTACATTCTTCTCAGACATATGATTTGTAATATTTTCTTTCATTCTATAGGTTATCATTTTACTTTCTTAGCTGATGTCATTGATGCACAAGTCTTTCATTTTGATGAATCCTACCTTTTCTATTTCTTTTTTGTTGCCTGTGTTTAGGTATCATGTGTAAAAATTCATTGCCAAATGTAAGGTCATGAAGATTTACTCCTACGTTTTCTCTAATAATTTTAGAACTTGCAGTATAATTTTGAATACCAGAGGTGAATTAGCATTCTGTCTCTTTTCTAGCCTTCATGAGAAATCTTTCAGTGTTTAGCCATTGAATATGATGTTAGCTGTGGGTTCTTCATCAAATAATGTCATCATCATTATTTTGACCGTTAACTTGCATCATCTATGGACTTAATCCATAGTTATGGTAAAGGGCAGAAGCAGGGACTAGGCTAAAGACTATGTATGCTTAGCAATGTGTTTGGTCTCAGGAACATCAATCACAATGTGTGACAAACTCATGTTCAATATGAACAACTGTAATACACTAAGGGATTCTATGTAATTATCCTGAAAATAAAGAATAAAAGAATAGATGTGTCTAAAGAGTACTGATCCCATGCATTGGGGCCATTTCCTTTGAAACATGGCTTTTTAAATTAGTGGCCATATCATAGACTTCCCAATAATTAGAGTCTATCCCCATTTTTTTGTGAATTCTATATTTGTGTATTTGCCTACTCTCTATAATATTTATTTGTAACCCCTAAATCAATAGTCATTGTGCTTTGGCAGTCATTTGCAGATATGCACAGAACATGAAAAATTTGTATCACTTGATGGAGATGTTCCCTGCTTAGGTCAAATAAGGCTAAGCTCTGCCTTCTTGTTTCAGCTCTCACAGACATGACCAAAAATGGAGTTGATACAGAGCAGTGCAGTTTGGTGCAGGAAGCTCTCTGGCTCTGGGGCCAGTTGGATGGGGTTTGAAAAACAACTCTGGTCCAGCCTGCTAGTGGGGTGGTCTCGAGCAAGTCACTTACTTCTCAACCAATTTTTCTTTCTTTCTTTTTTTTTTTTAATAAAGAAAGTAGACTCTATGAGGATGTATTGTTTTATTAAGAATTGTTTATCGTTTATATTAAGAATATAATATGTGACATATGCGTATATACCTACATGTATATATTTCCCAGAAGCAATAGTTCAATATTTGCTAATTCACTGTTCATGGTTATTTTATAGAACCATACTACCACAAAAAGCAATAATCAATTGTCTTTGTTTAATACATACTTAGTAAATGAATGGCTACTGTACATTGGATTGGTATCCCTTTCAAAAGGGTTCTGATACTCACTAAAATTTAAAGAAACATTTACTTAATGGGTTAAGATGCTATATGTAGAGTAGAAAACAAATGACATGGGAAGACAAGAAAATTAGAGAAAATCAAATATAAATCCTAGCTTTGGGGAATAATGGATATATGCGTTACTTTGATTATAGTGATAATTTTACAGTTTTATATCTATGTCAAAACATAAAATTATACATTTTAAGTGATAGTTTAATAGCACTGCTTATAAAAAGTAATCATAAGTCAAAGAGAAAAGTAGAAGAATAGGTTGCAAGATTGGGAACACATTGGAAGCAAGATGAAATTAATTTCAAATAACTAGGTGCCAATAGAATTCAAAACTAAGACTGTTTATAATAATGAATCATACTACTTTATTATCATGTTTACATAAAGACCTTCTACTTCACCTCCCAGGATGAAGCAATACCCTAATAAAATTTTTTGGCACCACTCATGAATGTGCTCACTGATGGACTCTTCACAAAAGTGAAGTGACAGATCTGATTGATACAGATGATGAGAATATGATGTCAACTTGTTCACATTTCTACAATGAGTGTGCTTTTATTTTTTTTAAGACAATAGCTACTTCTAATGCTCTGTTCTTCTTAACAACAGTAAGTTCTCTCACCTGCTTAGTCATTAATGCTACTTGTTGCTGATGATGAAAAAAAGTGGTTTTCCTATTCATTTTTGGCCATCAGGTTGTGAGGTAACTTCAAAAGGCTCTCTCCTTCCCAGAGGAGGACCCTTCCATGAATGGCTAGAAAGTCCCATGTCATTATTATTTCAGCCCTAATTTTGGTAAAAACATAGAAGGCTATACCATTTGTTTCAATTTAGAATTCAATAGGGGTAAAGATATGAACAACTGGCCAACAAATGTCACACTGAACCTCCATGAACTGTGATTGGACAATGTCTTCTGGACTATAGATTGTGAATGACAACTGGGGGTAACTGGGAAACAGAATTAAATCACTCAATCCAAAATAGTGCATATTTTGTTTTCTTTTGTTTTGAGCACAGAATGTATTTTTTTTAATGACCCAAAGTAATTTGTTATCCTATTCTATCCTTCCATTCTGTCCTTGCTGACATAGTTCCAGTTTTGTTTAAAAGTTCATCATTAATGGCCATGTGTTCAGGGAATGACACCCTCTCCAGATAAAGGATACAAAATAATTTGTTCAGGACAATAGTGATTAATTTATCCCCTTGCTATTTTGTTGTTGTTGCTCCAGCAGAAGTGGTCCAATTCTGGTTAACAAGAACTGAAAGAAAGTCTTCTGGGAAGTCACTTAGAAATTTCTTATTTCCTTGCTAATAAAAAGTATTACACACCAAAATAACTCTCTTCTCCTTTTTGGACATTCTCATATTTTCACTGTTTATGCCCAGAATAGAAAGATTCTATCTGTCTAAAGACCATCTATCAACAGCAAAATAATGAAGAAATAAGTTCCAGAGATGTTGTGTCTCTAAATTATCTCACCTTTAACTGACCCTATTTCCATACAACTTGTTATTTGAGATAATGACCATTTTGGGGGGGGATGAGCTACTTTGTAGCTGGTTCTAAACAATTTCTAATCTTTACAATGATAACTGATATAACTATGTGTGATTTAAGGAGTCTACTAATGTGATGGTGTTTAAGTATCTGCAACTGAGGGGCGCCTGGGTAGCTCAGTAGGTGAAGCCTCCAACTCTTGATTTTGGCTCAGGTCATGATCTCACGGTTCATGGGATTGCACCCCAAATTGGGCTCACACTGTTCAGCACAGAGCCTGCTTTTCTTTTCGTCTCTCACTGGCCCTCCCTCACTTGTGCTCTCTCCTCTCTCTCTCTCTGAATATAAATAAGTAAACATTAAAAAAAAAAATCTCCAGCTGAATAGTCAACATCATCATCTACCTGAAAAGCATTTGATTTGTATCCAGGCATATAAGCCTACCTAATGATGAGAATTAAAAAAAGGAAATAACTGCAAATGAGTGATGTATAACTGAATTAGCATACAAAACATGCAGACCACTATGTGAAAAGTAGAGAAATAGAACATTTACATAAATGGTTTTGAAACTTCTTCAGTGATAAATGATCTATAAGGTATCATAAGCTCTTGGATAAAAATTCATAGGCTAGTTTCTTTGAGGACTCATCCAGACTTATGAAGTAGAATATGAAAAACAATAATTTGAAAGAATTTTGGAAAGACTTTAACTTACACAATTATATGAATTATTGAAGAAAAAATAATTTGATGAAATATTATTTGATGAAATGATTATTGATGAATAATCATTGTACATATTGAGTAATCATATTTTCTAAATCAAATTCATAATGTGCTGTTTTATTTGTTCATTTAAAATATATGTGTTGATCTTCAATGTCTAATTCATCCTCTTTGCTGGGCATTAAAAAATAACACAATGAGTAAACAAATTTAATTTTACACACTTTTTATTGATATTGAGAGGGCCTGACAATTCTTATTTGTGCTGTGTTCATAGAGTAAAATCTTAAAATATAAAGATGAATATATCCAAGACCCCAATTTTATTCTAATAAGGAATATAGATGAAAGATAAGGGATAAAGACATATTTCTGCCTCAGTTAACTTAATTAATTTTCAAATTATTTTTCTCTTTATATTTGACTTAGGAACTGAGTCTATCCTTTCCTTAATATGTTCTAATTCTTGTTTTTTTTTTTTAAAGATTTCTGAATTTCTTTCAAATTGAATATTTGTTTCTGTTAAAAAGGTAAAGCACTTTTCTTCTTTTTAAATTTTGGTTATGGACATAAAATTCATAATATTTATAACTCAGATTACAAACTTCCTGTGTAGGATGATTTTGACATTAAAAGCATTTGACATATTATATAATTTATTCTTCAGTGGTATTTCTTAATTACTTAATTGGCTTGTTTGACTTCTAATCTTAATCTATATGACTTTTGAATCTGACTCATAAATATTTTATTAAATTCATTAACATTTAAGCCATTTAGCAATAACACCTCTTGATTAATTTTCCTTCTTTTCCGATAGGATTTTTTGTAATCTTTCTCATTTCAGATAAGGAAAGGGGCAAACTGCTAGTTGATATACTTTTTAAAATTTAATTTAGAAAATTAAATTTGTAGAACTTTGATCTTCAGATTTTTCTAGTTCTTTCACTTTATTTGTTAGAGTGAAGAGGTTAATAATTCATCAAACATGCAGTAAATTGTACACATTATGCATAAACAAATATACACGATGGGTATAAAGTTTCAAGTGTGCAAGATGAATAAATTCTAGAGGTTGCTGTAAAACATTGCACAATATTAAGTGCACAAGACAGTAGTGTTAACTATACTGTATTGTACATTCAAAATAAAAAGAATAAAAACCCAGCACTCATACGACCTCTATGACTAAGATTTTCATAACAGTATTACTGTGTAAATTATTTTTAATTTTTTTAATGTTTATTTATTTATTTATTTATTTATTTATTTATTTATTTGAGAGAGAGAGAGTCCAGGGGAGGGGCCAAGAGAGAGGGAGTCACAGAATCTGAAGCAGGCTCCAGGCTCTGAGCTGTCAGCACTGAGCCCGACATGGGGCTTGATCTACCAAACTGTGAAATCATGACCAGAGCCAAAGTTGGATGCTTAACAGAGTCACCCAGGGGCCCCTATTACTGTGTAATTTCTTATCCAACCAAATCCCCCCACCAGTCTGTTTCATCCTTGTATAATATCATACTTATTATCTACAGAATTCCTCATGTCTTCAAAAATTTCTTTATGATTCTTCAACTTTTGCCTTATCTTGAACTCCACTGTCCATAAAACCTTTACCATATACAGCTGTCTCAAGCAGTGAATATTTTATCTCTCTTGTTTCCCACAGCTCAGTTTTAAGAAGTGGGACCATCATGCTCTCCTCTGCTGCATCCCAAACCCTATATACATCCTTCTGGTTTGTAAGATTGGGTGCCATTGAAAGAGGATGCCTTTTGGCAATGCTATTAGCATTTCTCCCTGCTTTCAGTTACTGACTTTTCAATCATATCTCTTAGCTTATTGAAGGCCTTACTACCTGAATTAATGGCTTTTATTATGTTTTCTTGTGATGTCTTTTACCAGGATGTTTGTTATAATGATTTCATATGATCCATTAATATCGAATATTCATCAGATTATTTACCCAAATCACACACAAAAAAGATGTGTTCCTCCATTTCCCTTCCTTACACCACTTCAATTGTCATATCCTGGACAATTTGTTATTGGTTACTGGATTATATATGATTAGCTGATTTCAACCACCCCACTCTTTTTTGCCTGCCACTTCCTATCTTTTCCTGCTCATTTGCCCTAAAACATTCTTTAACCACATGGTAATGTCCAGTTCACTGATGCCACCACACTTAACATTTTTCTACTTCATAGTAAGTTTCTCTTTTCTCCAAATTAGATTACATAGTTTGGCAATAGCACTACCCTATAATCACTGTAAAATGTGCACCCCTATCTTATTTCTATCTTGAAGAAAAAAATCCCCAAGCATTATAGTTCAGATAATAAAAAAGACAATACAGACAGAACAAAACCAATTCATGTTTTCACTTAAATAGTTCAATATTGTGAATGAAAATCACCCAAGATCAGTTTACTTTACCACAAAATTGTGACCTCAAGCCTCAACAGTGCATTTAACACTTCCCAGCAGCCCCATATTACTGCCCTTGCAAATCAGGGCACTGTGCCAGATTTTACTATTCTGTAGCTCTGTGTAGATCTTAATATTTAGCCCATATGATAACACTCTTCAACTCATAAATGTTTGGGAAATATAGTAAATGCTAGAGGAAACTGCTCTTCAATTTCTAATTTCCAATTTAATCTACAATTTTTAATTAACAATTCCTGCATGTGTTCAAATTTTCTTTCAATTCTCTAAATGGATGAATAACTCATTTTGATCAAAGTACAGTCTGTTCTTTTTGTGCTCTGGGAATCAAGTCCTGTTTGACCTTCTCAAGGATTAATTCCTTTCATATCACATCGATATCCTATTTGTAACAGCTCATTCAAACTACGATCTATATCATATTCGGATATAAACCACTGTCATGTCTCATCTGTAAAAATACCCTCCACGCCCCATCACCCCACTGCAGCTACCACCTAACTTTACTGCCACCTTTCATAGAAAATTTGACTAAAAAAACTTTTCTAAAGTTTTATCTTCCCCTCTATCACCTCATGATTATCTCATCAGTCTTCTGTTATCTTCAACTAAAACAGATCTTTTCAAAATTCTCAATGAGAATTAACTTTCATAAGCTAATTAGAAGTTCCTTTCTTAGCAAACTTCTCTTTTGACTTTCCTGACACCTTACTCTCCTGGTTTAATTTATTTCTCAGTTGGCTTTTAATTTGTCCTATTTTTTGTCTCTTTTTTAATTCAAGATTCTATCATTCTGCAGTAACTCCAAGCTCTGTCTGGTCCCTGCTCTATCTATTCTTTCTCTTTGAGTGATAACAAAAGAACATGTGAACCAAGAAGTTTAACAAACATCTGGATACACACACACACACACACACACACACACACACACACACCCCATACACACACATCTTCCCTAAGATCCAAATTAACGTAATTGACTCTGTACAGGACATCTGCAGTGTTGTCCCAAGTTTTGGCCAACAAGTATTATTTTATATTATAATGTCTGATAATTCTGTTATCTGAAAACAAAGGTGATACCTCATTAAAAGTGAAGTGCTCAGAGAGCCATTCCTTCATCTGTTTTTGTCTGCTGGTAATTTTTTTTTCCTGGTAATTTCCTTTATTTTATTGTGAGTATAATCATGCTCTTCCCATTGTTCACTAAAAGAGAGCATTCTCTTCTCCAGACACACCCAGCCCTCTTTCCTATAGGCATTTGTGCCTGTTATTTGTTTTAGCCTAAAAAGCTGTTTTGCAAACACTTCTTAACCTACATATTTCAGCTGAAATATCTGCTCTAAAGAATGTGTTCCACTGATAACTCTGATTAAAGTTATTATTTCTTCAGCTTGTTTACTTCCTACATAGCATACATGACATTTATTGCTATCTTTATTTATTTATTTTAAGTGGCTTATTGCCTATTTCCATCCTTAGAACATATGTTTAGTGGGCACATTTCCTACGAGAAAGATTTATAAACTAGAAAAGAAATAATCTTCACATCATTTTCTCTATGAAACTATCATTTTTATTTTACATACTTCTTTGCCTCCTCTATCTTTTAGCTAAGTTGCCCTGCCTTCTCCCTGAGCTTTTGATAACTCTCTTCAAAAACCAAATAAAATTTCCACATGTGTTTCCACAGGCGTTCTGCAGTGAGCGTGTTCAGATCATTGCTCATTATATTACTAAAAACTTGAAATATAATTTCTTTCCATTACCCTGTCACAGAATATGAAAAGCAGAGTACCATGCACTAGTTAGGGCTCAGTGGGTTAAGTGTCTGACTCTTGATTTTGGCTCAGGTCATGACCTCACGATTTGTGGGTTAGAGCCCGACATAGGCTTTGTGATTATAGTGCAAAGTCTGCTTGGGATTCTCTCTCTCCCTGTCTCTGCCCCTCCCCTGCTCATGATCTCTCTCTCTCTCTCTCTCTCTCAAAATTAATTAAGTAATGAAATTCAAAATAAACAAACAAGCAGAACAATCCCAAGGCTGTAGAGCACTGTGCACCAGTTATCAATCCCAGGGGTGGAAACACTTCTACTCATTGCATCATGGTATCAGAGTTGCCAAAGAAAACACACCACAGTCGAGCACAGGATGGAGCAACACTTTCCTTACAAAGAGAAGAGGCATAGCAAGATCAGCTTTAGTAGTGTGTGCCAGTCCTCCATGACCAGTGGGTCTCTCCTGGCTGCTGAAGGCAAAGTAATTTGCCTAGGGCACCATCTCATGCAGTAGTGAAAGGAACCAATGGTGGTGTCGGCTAGATGTCATATGATGCACACACTTTAAGCATAAACAAAAGAACACTCATTGAGCCTGTAAAAGGGAAAGATATTCCCACAAAAGGCAATAAGCCATTTTTACATGGCCAAGTGGAGGCTGAAAGACTATGCTCATGAGACTGCCTTTCACCACAGAATGAAATTAACATTTTACCCAAAAGTCATACTTATTTTTTTTCTCTTCCTCTTGACCTAATTTGCTTATCTGGTTCCATCCACATCATTGCAGATGGCAAGATTTCATTATTTTTTTATGGATGAGTAATATCCCATTGTGTGTGTGTGTGTGTGTGTGTGTGTGTGTGTGTATATATATATATATATATATATATATATATATACACACATGTATATATGTATATATACATACATACACACACACACCACATCTTCATTAGCTATTCATCAGTTGATGGATATTTGGGCTTTTTCCATAGTTTGGCAATTGTTGATAATGATGCTATAAATACTGGGGTTAATGTACCCCTTTGAATCTATATTTTTGTGAATCTTTTGGGTAAATACCTAATAGTGCAATTGCTGGAACCTCAGGTCGTTCTATTTATAGTTTTTTGAGGAATCTCCATATTGTTCTCCAGATTGGCTGCACCAGCTTGCATTCCCACCAGCAGTGCAAGAGGGTTCCCCTTTTCCCACATCCTTGCCAACATCTGTTGTTTCTTATGTTGTTAATTTTAGCCATTCTGACAGGTATGAGGTGGTATCTCATCATGGGTTTGATTTGTATTTCCCTGATGATGAGTGATGTTGAGCATCTTTTCATGTGTCTGTTAGCCATCTGGATGTCTTCTTTGTAAAATGTATATTCATGTCTTCTGCCCATTTCTTCACTGGGTTATTTGTTTTTTGGGTGTGGAGTTTGATAAATTCTTTATAGATTTTGGATACTAACCCTTTATCATATGCATCATTTGCAAATATCTTCTCCCATTCTGTAGACTGCCTTTTAGTTTTATTGGTTGTTTCCTTTGCTGTGCAGAAGCTTTTTATCTTGGTTAAGTCCCAATAGTTCATTTTTGCTTTTGTTTCCCTTGCCTTCAGAGATGTGTTCAGTAAGAAGTTGCTCCAGCTGATGTCAGAGAGGTTGCTGCTTGTGTTCTCCTCTAAGATATTAATGGTTTCCTGTCTCACATTTAGGTCTTTCATCCATTTGAATTTATTTTTTGTGTATGGTATAAGAAAATGGTCCAGTTTCATTCTTCTGCATGTCACCATCCATTTTTCCCATCAGCAGTTTTTGAAGAGACTATCTTATTTCCATTGGATATTCTTTCCTACTTTGTTGAAGATGAGTTGACCATATAGCTGTGGGTGCATTTCTGGGTTTTCTATTCTGTTTCTTGATCCATGTGTCTGCTTTTGTGCCAGTATAATACTGTCTTGATGACTACAGCTTTGTAATATACTTGAAATCTGGAATCGTGATGTCTCCAGTTTTGTTTTGCTTTTTCAGGATTTCTTTGTCTATTCAAGGTCTTTTGTGGTTCCATACAAAGTTTAGGATTGTTTGTTCTAGCTCTGAAAAAAAAAAAAAAAAAAAAAAAAAAATATATATATATATATATATATATATATATATATATATATATATATATTTACTGGTGGTATTTTGATAAGGTTGCATTAAATGTGTAGATTGCTTTGGGTAGTATAGACATTTGAACAATTTTTTCCTTCCAATCCATGAGCATGGAATGCTTTTCCATTTCTTTGTGTCTTCTTCAATTTCTTTCATAAGTGTTCTATAATTTTCAGAGGGTAGATCTTTTACCTCTTTAGTTAGGTTTATTCCTAGGTATCTTATTGTTTTTCATGTAATTGCAAATGGGATCGATTCCTTGATTTCTTTTCCTGCTGCTTCTTTACTAGTGTATAGATATGTAACAGATTTCTGTATGTTAATTTTATATTCTGTAACTTTGCCTAATTCATATATTTAGTTCTAGCAATTTTTATTGGAGACTTTTGGGTTTTCTACAAAGAGTCATCTGCAAATAGTGAAAGTTTGACTTGTTCCTTGCCAATTTGGATGCCCTTTATTTCTTTTTGTTGTCTGATTGCTGAGGCTAAGACTTCTAGTACAATGTTAAATAGTAATGGTGAAAACGGACATCCTTGTCTTATTCCTGACTGTAGGGGAAAGGCTCGGTTTTTGCCCATTGAGGATGATAACTAGCTCTGAGTCTTTCATTTATGGCCTTTATGATGTTAAGATATCCTCCATTCTATTTGTTGAAGATTTTCATTAAGAATGGATGCTGTATTGTGTCAAATGCCTTTTCTGCATCTATTGACAGGATCATATGGTTATCCTTTCTTTTACTAATGTGGTGTATCACATTGATTGATTTGTGAATATCAAACTAGCCCTGCAGCTCAGGAATAAATCCCACTTGATCATGGTAAATAATTCTTTTGATGTACTGTTGAATTTGACTTGCAATTATTTTTTTAAAAAAATTTTTTAATGTTTATTTTTAAGAGAGAGAGACAGAACGCGAGCAGGGGAGGGGCAGAGAGAGAGGGAGACACAGAATCCAAAGCGGGCTTCAGGCTCCGAGCTGTCAGCACAGAAACTGATGCAGGGCTCAAATCCACAAGGCATGAGATCATGATCTGAGCCAAAGTCAGATGTTTAACCAACTGAGCCATCCAGGTGCCCCTGATTTGCTAGTATCTTGTTCATAATTGTTGCTTGCATTCATGTTCTTCAGGGATATTAGCCTATAATCCTTCTTTTTAGTGAAGTCTTTGTCTGATTTTGGCATCAAGGTGGTGCTGGCTTCATACAATTAGTTTGGAAGTTTTCCTTCTATTTCTATTTTTTTGGAACAGTTTGAGAGGAATAGGTATTAACTCTTGCTTTACATGTCTGGTAGAATTCCTCTGGGAAGCCGTATGGCCCAGGACTCTTGTTTGTTGGGAGATTTTTGATTACAGATTCAATTTCTTTGTTGCTTATGGGTCTTTTAAATTTTTTATTTCTTCCTGTTTCAGTTTTGGTAGTTTGTGAGCTTATAGGAATTTTTCCATTTCTTCCAGATTACCCGGTTTGTTGGCATATAATTTTTCATAGTGTTCTCTTATAATTGTTTATATTTCTGTGGTGTTGGTTATGATCTCTCCTCTTTTAATCATGATTTTATCTATTTGGGTCCTCTCTCTTTTCTTTTTGATAGGTCCAGCTAGGGGTTATCAATTTTGTTCACTCTTTCAAAGAATTAGCTCTTAGTTTTGTTGATCTCTTCTACTGGTTTTTATTTGTTTGTTTGTTTCTATATCTTTTTTTTTTTTGCTGTAATGTTTATTATTTTTCTTCTGCTGCTGCTTTTAGGCTTTATTTTCTCTTCCTTTTCTGGGTCCTTTACATTTAAGGGTAGATTGAGTATTTGGGATCTTTCTTGTTTCTTGAGATAGACCTGAATTGCTATATACTTTTCTCTTAGGACTGCCTTTGCTGAATCCCAATGGTTTGGGACTGTCATGTTTTCATTTTCATTGGCTTCCATCTATTTTTTTTTTATTTCTTATTTAATCCCCTGGTTAACCCATTTATTCTTTAGTAGGATGTTCTTTAACTTACCTGTATTTGAGGGCTTTCCAAATTTTTTCTTGTGGCTGACTTCAAGTTTCATAGTGTTGTGATCTGAAAATGTGCATGGTATGATCTTGATATTTCTGGATTTGTCAAGGGCTGATTTGTGACCTGGTATATGATCTTCTCTGGAGAATGTTTCATGTGTACTAGAGAAGAATTTGTATTCTGCTGCTTTAGGATGATATGTTCTAAATATATCTGCTAAGTACATCTGGTCCAGCGTGTCATTCAAAGCCATTGTTTCCTTCTTGTATTTTTGCTTAGATTATATGTCCATTGTTGGTAAGTGGGACATTAAAGTCCCCTACTATTATTGTATTGTTATCAATGAGTTTCTTTATGTTTGTTATTAATTGATTTATATATTTGGCCTCTCTCACGTTGGGGGCATAAATGTTTACAATAGTTAGATCTTGGTGGATAGACCCTTTAATTATGTAATACCCTTCTTCATCTCTTGTTACAGTCTTTGGTTTATTTTTTATTTATTTTTATTTTTTTAATTTATTTATTTATTTTGAAAGAGACAGAGGGAGAGTTCAAGCAGGGGAGAGGCAGGGGGGCTGGGGGGAATCCCAAGCAGGCTCTGCAGTGTCAGTGCAGGGCCTGGCATGGGACTCAAATTCATGAAACTGTAAGATCATGACCTGAGCCAAAATCAAGAGTCAGACGCTTAACTGACTGAGCCACCCTGGCATCCCTACAGTCTTTGGCTTAAAATCTAGTTTGTCTGATGTAAGTGTAGATACTCCAGCTTTCTTTCCATGTCCATTAGTATAATAGATGGTTCTTCATCCCCTCACTTTCAATCTGCTGGTATCTTTAGGTCTAAAGTGAGTCTCTTGTAGGAAGAATATAGACAGATTTTTTTTTTATCCATTCTAATTCCTTATGTCTTTTGATTGAAGTATTTAGTACATTTACATTCAGAGGGATTATTGAAGAATGTCAATTTAGTGCTATTGTGTTACCCATAGAGTTCTCATTTCTGGCAATGTTCTCTGGTCCTTTGTAGTCTTTGTTGCTTTGGTATTTTTTTTTTTTCCTTCACTCAAAGAGTCCCATTAAAATTTCTTTCAGGGCTGGTTTAGTGGCCATGAACTCCTCTAGTTCTTGTTTGTCTGGAAAACTCTCTCTCTCTTTCTATTCTGAATGGCAGTGTTGGTGGATAAATAATTCTTGGCTGCATATTTTTCCCATTCAGCCCATTGGCTATTTCCTGCCCCTCCCTTCTGGCCTGCCAAGTTGCAATGGACAGGCCTACTGCTAATTTTATGTGTCTACCCTTGTAGGTTAGTGACCTTTTGCCCCTCGCTACTTTAAGAATTCTCTCTTTATCTTTCTATTTTGTAAGTTTCACTATGCTACATCATAGTATTGATCTGTTTTTGTTGATTTTGAGGGGAGTTATCTGTGCCTCTTGGACTTGAATGCCCATTTCCTTCCCCAAATTAAGAAAGTTCTCAGCTATAATTTGTTCAAATAAGCCTTCTGTCCCTTGTTCCCACTCTCCTTCTGGGATTCCTACAAGACGGATACCATTTCACTTGATGGAATCGCTGAATTCCCTCTCTAAGTCTACCTTCCTGAACTAATAGTTTTCTTTTCCTCTTCTTTTCAGCTTCATCATTTTCCATAATTTTATTTTCTATGTCACCTATTCTCTCCTCTACTTCTTTAATCCTCGTTTTTGAATATATCCTGTCAGTTTGGCTTCTCAGGTATAAAATTTTTTATTTATTCTGACTAATTTTTCAGTCTTTGATCTCCACAATAAGGGTTTCTCTGTTTTTTTTAATGCTTTTTTTCAAGCCCAGTTAGTAGTCTTATGACTGTTGTTCTAAATTCTTGTTCAGATATATTACTTCCATCTGTTTTGACCAAGTTCCTGCCTGTGATTTCTTCTTGACCTTTTTTTTTTTAAAAATTATTTCTAATGTTTATTTTTTTTTTGAGAGAGAGTGAGACAGAGCATGAGCAGTGGAGGGTCAGAGAGAAAAAGAGACAGAGAACTGGAAGCGGGCTCCAAGCTATGGGTTGTCAGCACAGAGCACAGCACAGGTCTCAAACTCACAAACTGTGAGATCATGACCTGAGCCAAAGTCAGAGACTTAACTGACTGAGTCACCCAGACTTGCCTTCTTGACCTTTCTTTTGGTGAGAATTCCTCTGTCTTGTTATTTTGCCATAGTTTCTGTCTTTTCCAGGTTTTGAAAGCTTTTTGTGTTTACTTCACCTCAAAGTAATTCTATATTAAAAATGGGTCACACTGTCCAGGGTCTGGCACTTCAGGAAGTGTTGCTGGTGTAGGCAGTGTGCACTCTGCTGTTGTATTTTGACTGCTCTTTCCCACTGGTCAGTCCTCTACAGAGCTCCTTCTTGCTTGCTGTGGGGACTGTTTGGGCCTTTGACAAGGTGTGCTTTGATTTGTTTGTTAAAATAAGCCTCACACCTACCACAATGTCTCCCTCTAACCATGGATATCCTTTGTCAATCCTCGATCAATTTCCTGGCTGTTCCAAGTCATCTGACCTCAATACAGCTGTGTTTGAGGGTCAAGGAAAGCCCAGGGTTCTCCTACTTTTCTACCATCTTAACTCTTCCTAAATCATACCCACTTTAATCAGAATAATCTTTATAAAATAAAACTTTCATATTAAAATTTTCTTACCCAAACAGTTTGTAGTTTACTCATGAAATTTAAAACCAAACAAAATAGGTGTGTGGGTGGCTCAATTGATTGAGTGTCCAATTCATGATTTGGGCTCAGGTCATGATCCTGAGGTCATGAGAGCAAGCCCCACACAGGGTTCCACACTGAGCATGGAGCCTGCTTAAGATTTTCTCTCTCTCTCTCTCTCTCTCTCTCTCTCTCTCTCTCTCTCTCCCCCTCTCTCCCTCTGCTCCCCTCCCCCACTCATGTGCACTTTCTCTCTAAAAAACAACAAAAAAAACCAAAAACCAACACACACACACACACACACACACACACACACACACACACACAGTGTTCCCAGCCACTGTTTAAAGTCAACCAACCCATTCATCCACTTGGTCCCCTTCTGCCTAACACTGGAGATTGTTACTTAGTACATTTGGCTTAGTGTTAGGGAATCTGTAATTCTAAACATTATCCCATGTGATTTTGACAATCTCACAGTTTTGGAAACAGCTGTTCTAAACAAGATCAGTCCTCAAAATGCTTTTTGAACTCTTTCTCTTTACTCCTCCACTTACAATATGTTTTTTATGTAAATATACATTTTTTTCAAAACAGCTGAAACCTAATTTATTGAAATGCTTTTAAAATAAAACCCTCACTTAAAATCAGCCTCTAACTTTTCATTTTTTCATTATATGTTATTTATAATTATATTTTAAAGCTTATTAGTTTGTCAAATAATGAACTTATAATTTATAGATATATCATACTTCTACATAAATAATCATGTACATGGTAAGGGAATGTTTTCTCATCTTCATCAAGTAAGGCATATCTTCATTTTTTTACTTATTTTTTCATTATAACTTTTTTTGTTTTTACTCTTAATATTGGATTTAATACTCATTAACTATGTAATATGTAAAAATTTTGTTTGCCTTAATATGATTTTCTACTTTGTGCCTCATATACAATGTGCAAAAAAATATAGTAAAATACAGGAATAATAGTCAGATTTAAATTTTTGGAAATCACACTTCTTTTATTGTTTTAATCTTGCATTATGTAATTTGTCACCTGGAGTAAGTGTTATCAATTTGCATTTGAGTATTTTAGGTGGATGGTCTGGATAATTTCCTCATCTATTTCTCTAGAAGACCCAGGAATTTTATTGTTTCAAATGACAAGGAACAAAAAAGTCTAATAGCACTGTGAAATTAGTTCTCTTTTTTATGTTATATATTTTTTACAAAGTTAGAGTATTAACACTGGTGGTAGTTATGCAATTGAGAATATTAACAGAATATCTAAGAAAAAAATTCTTGCACTGACATGATAGCTTACTAATAAAAAGTAAATATTACTTTCTATATTCAACTACTGGTGGTTATTAACTGCAACCATGCTCTATTAGTAACATGAAATGATATCTTAAATACTTATATATTTATAGGCATTGAATAAAAAGTTAATTGGAGTATTACAGAAAGCAAATTCTATATACATTAAGATAGATTTGATTATCTGCAAAACCATATTTGTTTTGTAGGCCAGATAAGAGCTGAACATTTATTGCATGCTCTCCATGTGCCAGATACTAATCCACTAGAATCTTGTAACCAAAGCATCTGGTTTTGCTGGCTTATCAGATATGCTCTAGAGAAAAATTTGATTTTATTCATTTACTTAGGGACAGGTGCTATTTCACTGTTTCTTATTTAATTTTCATTTTACTACTAAGGATGGTATGCAGGAGGAGGTGAGGAGCAAATGCTATATATTATTTAATATGTATAATGTAAGTGTGTAATGAAAACTAAATCAAAATGTTAAAAATAATTAAGAATAACTATAATAGTACTGGCATCTTGAATGTATGTACTATTATACTCTTTGGCAACTAGATATTACTTTATATTACATTTATTTATAGGTATATTATAGCATATGCTGGGCACCCAGCTGCAAATAAGAGCCAAGATTTCCTAACCATAAATTCCATCACCTCATACACAGCTTTCTTCTCTATATTAGTGCCCAGGCAACCTGACTTAAAATTCAGTCATCTTTGTCCCATCTTTACATTCAAGTTCCCTTCTTTGACCTACTTGTGATAGGTGGCCAAATACTATGAATTATGCCCTCCTCTACATTTCTTACATCTGTGTCTTCATCTTCTTTTCCACTGCCTTATTTCAATTCAACCACGTCTCATGTGAACAACTCTGTGCTGTGTTCTATGCACCAGTCATGGATTCTTCAGCCGTTGCTCAAATATGTTTTCTTTACTTGAGTTCTGATCATATAAATCAGTTGTGCTGTACTGTCATTAATTCAACTCACTTGTTGAATGTGGACCAAGTGTTGGCCTTTCCTGTCTTTAAGTTCTTTTTATAGAAATATCTCTAATTCTCTGTGTTCCATTCTTATTTTTATTCACCTCGTCCTCGTTTCAAATGTTTGAAATCCTAGTCTTAACTCAAAGCTTAATACAAATGCCTTTTCATCTGATAAAATACTTCTGGTTGCCTTTCCCAGAATAGATTAACTCATAAAATATTTGTAATCCCCCAACCACTAATTAAATTTTATGCTATACTTTTTAGTTGCTTGTCTTACGTCTCCTGCATAACTGTATGGACACTGGGGGCTAATGTTGATTCTAATTAGTCTTTGTATTTATAGCAAAGGTGAGCCATAACTTGCATAAGGAAAGGCAAAAGAAAATATGGATAGTCACTGTTCTGGTACTAGTTCATAAAGCATTTTGCATCTCTAAACTCTTCTGTCTGGGCAAAGGAATTGAAATTAGAAATGTTTAATTTACTTGGTTCCAATATCTTTCTTTGCCAATGCTTACTTGTTTTTTAGAAGTTGTGACTTGAGAAGAACAAAAAAAGTATCACACACTGCAGTCCTGTCTCTTTCTCCTGTTTGTTTGCAAACAATATTTTTCCATGTAAATACACAGGCTTATCGCAAAATAAAAATAATATTTTATGTGACTAAAATGCAGTCCTGTAATTGAATCCTGTCCCCTCCTAAGATCAGTATCAGTAAGCTTTTTTATTGCCAAATCATCAAGACTTTATTATTCCTGATCCTGGATACCAATTCTTGTCTTCCATTGGTACTTTGTTTATAAGATATTTTCTGTTTTGCTGTCTGACTTTATGCTTTCTGGCTTTAGGCCAGTTTGATCCTTATTTGGAATAACAAAGTTTATATGCTGAGTGGAACAAGTTGTTGTCTTCTCTAATGGAAATATAAAATCTAATCCTTAAAGTACACAGCAAATCATCCCCAACTGCCCTAACTTAGATATTACACTTACCCTGTGATTGCTGCACATGTTTGTAACCACTATAAAAAAAATTGTGTAAAGCAGAACTTTTTAGAGTCAAGCCTCTATTGGTTTTCTCAAAAGGAGAAAAATCAAATGCCCTTGCTTATGAAGAACAAGATGTTATTTCAGTAGCTGTGGAGTAAAGTATTTCATAGGCCTCCATGGATTTAGAGGTAAAAAGAGTGTTTTCTAATCAGTTTTGCCTGGAAGACTCTGCTCTATTTCCCAAAAGCCCTACCTTGTAAAGTTGCTTTCTTTCTCTCACCTTCAAATGTCAATTCTCTGTTGTACAGGTAGAGGTAAAAAAATAAAATAAAATTACTTGCTTAAACACAGTGTTGCTTCCCTAGAGTGCATAAGTGACCCAAGCATTATTTGACTAATCATGTTAGTATCTGAATTCTACCCAAATAATATTTTCAAATCTCAGCATATCACATGAAATCAAAATATTTATTTTTACCCTTTAGTAATCTTTAGTTCCTAACCAGTTATTACAAGGCAACAGATGATGATTCAGGGCACTGACTAATGGGATTCATTCTAGTTTAGTTACTTTATTATCTAGTAATTATGTTATTAATTCTAGTCTGAAGTCTACCCGAAGTTGATCATTAAGCTTCAACCATTTAGTTTATTTAGGGTTCACAATTTAAAATAAAATTTTTGTTACTGTTTTATATCATGGCATTTTTTCCTTTGGCAATTCATATATTTGTATATAAATATTATGGATATGGCTTTTTTACAGCCTCACTCCCTTTAAATTGTGTTTAGGCCGATTTTCTTTCCTATCCTAAATAATATCAAAACACTACTAAAATTTACCCACACCTCTCAAAGCACGATGATACTCTGTTCGTTAGAATAACTGATACCCTTACATATGATCATGGTAATGATCTAGTAAATCAAAATTACTAGAAATCCTTCGTATTTTGCTAGAAATATAGGATGATATCACTTGCATGGCACCATTAAGAAAGACTGCCAGATAAATGCCTAGTAGTGCAATTGCTGGGTCGTAGGGTAGTTCTATTTTTAGTTTTTTGAGAAACCTCCATACTGTTTTCCAGAGTGGCTGCACCAGTTTGCATTCCCACCAGCAGTGCAAGAGTTCCTCTTTCTCCACATCCTCACCAACATCTGTTGGTGCTTGAGTTGTTAATGTTAGCCATTCTGACAGGTGTAAGGTGGTTGGTTTTGATTTGTATTTCCCTGATGATGAGTGAAGTTGAGCATTTTTTCATGTGTCAGTTGGCCATCTGGATGTCTTCTTTGGAGAAGTGTCTATTCATGTCTTTTGCCCATTTCTTCACTAGGTTATTTGTTTTTTGGGTGTTGAATTTGATATGTTCTTTATAGATTTTGGATACTAACCCTTTATCTGCTATGTCATTTGCAAATATCTTCTCCCATTCTGTCGGTTGACTTATAGTTTTGCTGATTGTTTCCTTTGCTGTGCAGAAGTTTTTTATTTGGATGAGGTCCCAGTAGTTCATTTTTGCTTTTGTTTCCCTTGCCTCCAGAGATGTATTGAGTAGAAAGTTGCTGCGGCCAAGATCAAAGAGGTTTTTGCCTGCTTTCAACTCGAGGATTTTTATGGCTTCCTGTCTTATATTTAGGTTTTTCATCCATTTTGAGTTTATTTTTGTGTATGGTGTAAGAAAGTGGTCCAGGTTCATTCTTCTGCATGGGATACAGATGTGCTGTTTCGAAGGGACACATGCAGTCCCATGTTATAGCAGCACTATCAACAATAGCCAAAGTATGGAAAGAGCCCAAATGTCCATCGATGGATGAATGGATAAAGAAGTGGTATAGGGGCGCCTGGGCGGCTCAGTCGGTTGAGCATCCGACTTCGGCTCAGGTCATGATCTCGCAGTCCGGGAGTTCGAGCCCCACGTCGGTCTCTGTGCTGACTGCTCAGAGCCTGGAGCCTGTTTCAGATTCTGTGTCTCCCTCTCTCTCTGACCCTCCCCCGTTCATGTTCTGTCTCTCTCTGTCTCAAAAATAAATAAAACGTTAAACAAACAAAAAAAAAATTTAAAAAGGAAAAAGAAGTGGTATATATATACAATGGAGTATTACTGGGCAATCAAAAAGAATGAAATCTTGCCATTTGCAACTACGTAGATGGAACTGGAGGGTATTATGCTCAGTGAAATTAGTCAGAGAAAGACAAAAATCATATGACTTCACTCATATGAGGACTTCAAGAGACAAAACAGATGAACATAAGGGAAGGGAAACAAAAATCATATAAAAACAGGGAGGGGGACAAAACAGAAGAGACTCATAAATATGGAGAACAAACTGAGGGTTGCTGGAGGGGTTGTGGGGGGGTGATGGGCTAAATGGGTAAGAGGCACTAAGGAATCTAGTCCTGAAATCATTGTTGCACTATATGCTAAGTAATTTGGATGTAAATTTTTAAAAAAATTAAAAAAAAAAAAAAGAAAGAAAGACTGCTGGGTAACTACTATTAAATGTCTTTACTAGTAGTTGATGAACTACTATTCTACATAGTAGAATTCTATGAATTCTACATTCATAATGAATGAATAAACTATTCATTTAAATGAATAGAAAATTAATAAATCAAACACATAGCAATTTAGTGTCTTAAGAAAAACCTTTTTTTTTTTCAGTACAAAGGGAAAAATGGATTAGCAGTCAAATTATTTGAGATGCTATTTGACTTAATTTTGAAGGCAATTCAAAAAACATCCCATGGTATCATCAAACGGGTTCTATTAAACTTCTGCATTTTTTCCTATTTTCTTTTTTTTTTTTGATGTTAATTTTTTAGAGAGAGAAAGAGACAGAGTGTAAGCAAGGGAAGGGTAGGGACAGAGGGAGACACAGGATCCAAACCAGGCTCCAGGCTTTGAGCTGTCAGCACAGAGCTCAACGAGGGGCTATAACCCACAAACCATGAGATCATGATCTGAGCCCAAGTCAGATGCTTAACCTCCTGAACCACCCAGGAGCTTCTAAACTCCTGCATTTCTTCACTCAATGTTTGGGAACTCCTTGGTAGCAATAATTACAATAAAAAAAAAGAGGCTTGTATTACACATTTATGTTTTAAAAATTACCTATTTGAGATATATTATTTTTATTTTATTTAAATAAAATGGGATATTTTCCTTGACCTAAGTCTTTAACTTTAATTTATTTAATTAGTAGTAAAGTATTCAATCTATAGTTATTAAACTCACTGTTAAAATCAGTGTTTCAAACATGACTAACAATGTTTTCTTTCAGAATGTCATAGTGTGTTGGAGTTACAATCAAATGAATAAGTATATTAGCATCTTACAAGTGACCTTATATGATTGTCCAAAGGCGCAAAAGAAATAAATTTTACCTATGAGTAATATTTAAGTAACATATCAGTCAAATTAGAGTGGAAAGAAAGGTAAAAAAAAAATCCAGGAAAACCTGTGAAAAGGAGAAGTATATACAAATTCTTAAGAGATGTTAGGGGGCTTTTGAGTTATTTACATGGCTGAAATGCAGGGATGAGATACACATGTGAATGCACATACATAAAATAGATATATGTATATATGTATGTATGTGTATGTATATGTATATGTACATATGTATATATGTATGTATGTGTATGTATATGTACATATATATATTTCTTATATTTATGTATATTTATATTTTCCAGGAGTTAAAGGGAAAAGATAAAAGATAAGTAGGTAAACTTCTGTCATTGACTTTATAGCCTGCTCAAGAAAGGGTGCATTTTACCTTGTACGTAATGGTAAACTGTTTGAGAACTTTGTTCAGGAAAGCATTTTTATTAGATGAGTATTTAAGAATGATCATTTACCACAGTGTGGAAAATGACTTAGGGAAAAATGGGCTAAGAAAAGAAAGCAGGAAGATGGATGTTCCTTTGGGAGCCTAAGTGAGAAAGGTTCAGAGGATGGTGTCCTGGCTCTTAGGAGAAGTTTTAATTTTACTGTAGACAGCATAGTAACAAAATGGCAGGTAATATTCTGATATATTAAACATATTTATCTTGTTTTGTTATTGAAAACTGACACTCAGTAGACACCGCTTACACATTGAACTAATGTTCCAGATAAACCCAATGATACTGTACTTTCCAATAAACTTTGAAGCAATAATTTTTACCATATATTAGATTCTAATAGGCAACAAATATTTATTTACTATTCTTTAAAATTGTTTTTCTAATACTTCAACTTTGATTAAAAGTATACATTTAGAGGATTTAAATTGCACATAAAACCTCTTCTCTGTTTTCTACCTTATTTTCCTCTATTCCAATCTCAAGTTCAGGGACATATATGTCAATTTCTGTCTTTGGGACATATCTTAGTGGACTTGGGCTTCTGTCACAAAATACTGAAAACTAGCTGGAAGTCAGACTACTGGCATAGTGGAGTCATGGTGGGAAAGCTTGCTTCATGGCTTATAGATAGGTACCTTCTCACTTATCCTCACCTGGCCCAGAGAGAACTCTGGTCTTTTCATCCCCTTACATGGGCACCAATTCCATTATGGGAGATCCACCCCCATACATCATCAAAACCCAATTACTTCCTAAAGGCTCCACCTCCAAACACCATTACACTGAGAATTAGGGCCTCAACAAGTGGATGTTGGGGACAAATGCACATAGCAGCATATGGAATGGTGAGTTGAAATACATGGATTTATTAAAATTATTGTTAATGTCAAATTATTATTTACTTAGCAAGGCACAAATAGGAAGACTGTATAATGGAAAATAACAATGCCTTGTTCTACTCCCCCTAATTACAGATTGCTGTTGTAACTCATCAATGTGCTGTGCATCTTTTCATATAATTCTCAGTGTTCTTACAAATAAAATCTTACATAAACTGATGATTATTTTTTATCCTCGTGCACAGTACTATGTAATGGCATATTTTAGACTGAGTTGAAAAACATGACAGTTGAGGAAATACTCAAATAGTGTTAGCTACTCATCTTTGTATTTTTTCAATACATGATCATATCTGTGCTACATTTTTTTACTCTTCTTATGATTTTTATCTGATGCTCACTTTTTCCATAGCTGCCCACTTTCCTTACTACAAAGAGGAAAGGTTGGAGAAAGTTAAACACATTTGTGCTGAAGTCACACAAATTAGTTGAAGTGTTTGTTGACAAAGGTCTGCTAGTCTCACTGACCTTCTCTCCAGGCCTCAAATATATTCAAGAGTTTTATCCTTTTTTAATGGCTTGTTACAAAATCTTTACATAAGCCTCATGAGATTCTGAAGCTCATTTTTATTTTTTTATTCTTGTAGCTCTACTGCCTACCCCACTACCTGATCATTCTAGATGTACATATTGGGTATAGATTTATTTGGATCTTTAATTCCTTGCATTTTCTAATGCTGTGCAGAATCTACTCAGGTACTCAGTTCTTAGATTTGGGGTCTTACAGAAGTTTGGATTCCTGTCTAAAGGAAAGTTAAACATTTAGAAAGGGACTATTAAATAATCAAAGCATTGCCTGTAGCTATTCTGTGTTCCTTTTTTTGTCTTTGATCTGCCCGTCATTCTGTGGAGTATATTCCTCTTCTCTTAAACTGGCCTTGGCCATCTTTTTTTCTTTTATTAAAAAATTTACCATTGATTATATCATTTTGCCATAAAGGGGTATATATGTCTTAGTAAAATCAATCAGACACCAAGTTCAACTATTTTAAGCACAGAATGGCATCAGGATGAGTCTTAGTGTAATACCTAAAGCTTGTTGAGTCTTTAAGAATGTACCTATCATTTCCTTCTCTGAAAACCTCAGAAAACTTTCCCTTGAAAAGAAGGAAATATAAAGGCAGTTAATGAATACTTACATTAAGTCCTTCCACATAAATTCCATTTATATGCACACATGGACACACAAACGTGTGTATATATATGTGTATATTTAAATAAATACATGTGTATGTGAGTGGGCATTTGTATATACACACCACAAGTATACAGTTCATGTATTCTATATCTATAGTTTCTAGGTAATAATTTATGTTACCTGGCACCTTTCAGCATGTCTAAATGTAGGCAGCTTTGGACTATTTGCTTAAAGCTATAGCGATATATTTCTAGCAAATTATTCAAATATTTTTGTTCATCCTGAAAGATGTATCTGCAGGGAAAAAACTTATCTTTTCAATTCCACACATGTTTAAGCTTCTAAACTTTGTTCTTTCCAGCAGAGATTTGCTGTCAAGAACGTAATTTGATGTTTGATCTCAACCTGTTAATGACTTACATCACACTTAAGGCACATTAGGCAAACTGAACTCAATTTATTTAAATTTGGGGACTTGTGGTGCGCCTGGGTGGCGCAGTCGGTTAAGCGTCCGACTTCAGCCAGGTCACGATCTCACGGTCCGTGAGTTCGAGCCCCGCGTCAGGCTCTGGCCTGATGGCTCGGAGCCTGGAGCCTGTTTCCGATTCTGTGTCTCCCTCTCTCTCTGCCCCTCCCCCGTTCATGCTCTTGTCTCTCTCTGTCCCAAAAATAAATAAAAAACGTTGAAAAAAAAATTTTTTTTAAATAAAATAAAATAAAATAAATTTGGGGACTTGTGCTTTGAATGTACATTAAGGGAATGATGGTTCTGATTATTTTAAGAGTTATGTTAAACTCTGTATTGGTGCAGAGTTTACTTTTAATAAACATTCATATTTACATCAATTAACATGGGAACAATTTGCCTTGTTACTATAAATTTACTGATAGACATTTTACTATAAAACAAAATTATTTCCTAAACATTAGAAGACAGTATTTCTCATAACTAGATTTATTTTCAACTATTTTAGGAAAATATAATAGAGAGAGTATATGTAGAATTTTTCAATTTTTTTCTATTAAATTTTATCTATATTTATATTTAAGCAAATAATTATTTAAAAATGTATCAACTGATAATGCAGCTCATCTGGGTGATCTTAAACAATAATGTGAAGAAGATAAACAGCACTTTTTTTGTGCTTATGATTCATTAATCTAGTATTTGGGAACTTCTTAAAGAACCTTATTAGGTTATTTATAGATTTTTAAATTTTTTTCTATTCATGAAATTATCTCCTTTGTGGATTACAAAAAGATTGCTTGTTTTTTTTGTTGTTGTTGTTTGTTTTTGTTTTAATTTTTTCAGTGTTTATTTATTTCTGAGAGACAGAGAGAGACAGAGAGTGGGGGAGAAGCAGAAAGAGGGTGACACAGAATCCGAAGCAGGCTCTAGGCTCTGAGCTCTGAGCTGTCAGCACAGAACCCGACACAGGGCTTGAACTCACAAAATGCGAGATCATGACCTGAGCTGAAGTCAGACACTTAATCAACTGAACCACCCAGGCACCCCAAGACTGCTTGTTTTCATGTCAAGTCCTCTATCTCTTTATTTGCTCAGTTAGCATGTCAGTTGAATGTTCCAAGGGAAGAATGTTAATAAAGGTCCTTGACACAATTTTAGCTTTCAATAAAGAAGCATTTGAATTTTTATCATTTCACTTTCTGTTATGTTTTCATAATCTTAATAAAGTTAATAAATTTCCTTCTCAATTTGATAAAAATAGATGTTGAATCTTGTTTAAATGCTGTCTTCAAGAGTATTCTAGAAAATGACTACTGACAAAGACTCCCTTCTTGGCCAAGTTTCAGCCAGGCTACTCTGAGCCCCTTTCTTAACTAGGCCTCTAACTTGGGCTTCACTGTCTGTCCTTGAAGAGTCCAGTTTTAGCAAGAATCCTGATAAGTCAGGGGTGCATCGGTGGCTTTGTGGGTTAAACGTCTGACTCTTGGTTTCAGCTCAGGTCATGATCTCACTGCTTTGTAGGTTTGAGCCGGCCATTGGGCTCTGCACTGGCAGTGTGAGCCTGCTTGGGATTCTCTCTCTCTCTGCCCCTCCCCCACTGGTGCTTTCTCTGTGTCTCTCAAAATAAATAAATAAACTTAAAAAAAATCTTGCTAAGTCAATTTAGAGAGAGTCCTCCTATCCTTGATAAATGATCACTTTGGATATCTAATCAAATTCCTCATCCCCCCCCCCACCCCTTGCTATTGATCACTTTGGTCTCCCCTTGGTAAGAATCCTGTTTGGTCAGTCTAGCAAGAACTCTTTCTTCCTCTGATGTCTCTATATCTCCTCTTAGTAATTTTCTGCTCACCAAACCCTGACCCCACAACTCCACTGACTTGCTTCTTGGCTATAAATCCTCACTTGTTCTTGTTGTGGTCAGAGTTGAGTCAGAGTTGAGCCCCATCTCTTTCTCCTATTATTAAAGGCTTCTCACATTCCTCAATGCTCCTGAATAAAGTCTTCCTTACCATTTTAACAAGATTCAGAATTTTTTTTCTTTAACACTGGTTTAAATTTTCTGCACTTAGGTTTTAAGTGGGAATAGCATAACCTAGATCAAATTTGCTATCAAAATTTTAAAATTTATTCCTCTCTTCTTTCCTAGAAAAATTAATATAATACAGGAATTTTCTCTTCATTCTGTTATTAAAAGAGCATAATTTCTTAGTGAGTGAGTGTATGTGTGTGTGTGTGTGTAAGTGGTTTTAATAAGTGATTATATTATTTAATGTTGTTAGGTATATTCAGTTATCTGAATTTTCCTTAAATGCCTGTCATTTATGATTTTCTAGACAATTGTCCATTTTTCTGTTTTCAAATATAAAATATAAAGATTCCTACAGTAATCTTTATTGATTTTTAAATTCTTTACACGGTGTGTGTTGTTAAGCAATTATCTCATGCCCTGTATAATTACTTATGATTTCTCTCTTTTCCCTATTAATTTTTCTAAAGATGTTTATTTTGTCTGTTCTTGTTCTTGTAGTTCTTCTCCCCTCCTTCTCCTCCTCCTCCTCTTCCTCCCGCATCTCCTCCTTCTTCCCCTCTCCTCTCTCTCTCCTTTTTCTTTAACGAATCCACTATTTCTTTGTTTCCCACAATAAAATTTCTTACTTGGTGTGTATTATTTATTACTTTTGACTTGTTTGAAGTTATTCTGAAGTTTTAGGGGTCCCTGGGTTGCTCAGTTTGTTGAGAGTCCAACTCTTAGTTTTGGCTCAGGCCATGATCTCAGGTTGTGGTACTGAGCCTTGGGTGGGGCTCTGTGCTGAGCGTGGAAACTGCTGGGGAGCCTTTCTCTTTCCCTCTGCCTTTCTACCCTGCTCATGTGTGCTTTTCTCTTTAAAATTAAAAAAAAAAATTTTTTTTAAGATATTCTGAAGTTTTATTTATTAACAGCTAGGTTGAATATCTAAGCCATAGCTTTTCTTTCTTTTTTTTTTTTACTTTTAACTTTTTTTAGTTATTTTTTTTTAATTTTTTAAATTTTTTAAATTTATTTTCAAGAGTGAGAGAGACAGAGTATGAGTGGGGGAGGGGCAGAGAGAGAAGGAGACAGAATCCACGAAGCAAGCTCCAGGCTCTGAGCTGTCAGCACAGAACTCGACTTGGGGCTCAAATCCATGAACCACGAAATCATGACCAAAGCCGAAGTCGGAGGCTTAACTGATTGAGCCACCCAGGAGCCCCTAGGCCATCACTTTTCAATCTTCCTTTGGCACATATGAATGCATTTAAAGCAAAACATTAATATTTATGTACCATTGTTTTTCCATCTGACAAGTTTTGATATTTAGTATATTTGCTGCCATAAATGTAATTTTAAGTATTTTGTAATAACCATTCTGATAACATTTTCTACTAATTAACTATTTTAATTTTTTTTTTAATTTTTAAATATTTATTTATTTTGAGAGAGAGAGAGAGAGCAGGGGAGGGGCAAAGAGACAGGGAGAGAGAATCCCAAGCAGGTTCTACACAGGCAGCACAGAGCCCAATGTAGGGCTCAAATCCATGAACTGTAAGATCATGACCTGAGCTGAAATCAAGAATCTGGACACAACCAACTGAGCCACCCAGCCACCCCTACATCATTTTTTGTTTGTTTGTTTGTTTGTTTCACATGTTGGACATTTAAAAAAATATATATGTTTATTATTTATTTTAATTATATTGTCTTGTTTTCTGTGGACAAAATATCATTTTCATCGTAATTATTTTGTGTTTGCTTAGACCTGTTTAATCATTTCATAGATAATTTTGTAAATGTTTGTGTTCGGAAGTAATGTGTACCCTACATTTATTGTATGCAGTATCCTGCATATAAAACATAGATCAAGATGGTTCATTTTGTTTTCCAATACTCTATATCCTTTTCAATTTTGGTCTCATGTAAGAATTGTTATTCCAGGTTTTAGTGATTTCTATTTGCTTTGTATATGTTCCTCAGTCTTTTTATCCATTTATTGTTGACTTACAAAGATGTCTTTGTAAGTATCTTCTACACAGCACAAAGCTTTTTTATTTTAGCCAATCTTGGAATTTCTGTCTTTTCAAGGAATATAATTAACTTTTATTACTTTAATGATACTACAACTGGATTGTCTTCCATCTTAGTTTTTGTTTTATTCTCTTTGTTTTCCTTTATTTATTCTCTTAGCTGCTTTATATTAGATTGATCACATTTTATTTACCCCTGCCCCTCTTTTGAAATCTTCTATTTAATTACTTTAATAGGTACTCTTTTCTCAGATAGTGCTTACTGTAATTCAATGTTTCCTTCTCTTGTTAAATTATTACTACTTTTATTTGAGTTGGTGATTGTGTTAGTTACTATATTCAACTTCTCTTTCACATAATGTGGTTTGTAGGTGAGTGTGTGTGTCTGTGCATGTGACTAGAAACTAAAAAATAATATGAAAATTATATGTTTTAAAACTCTTTGTGACATACTATGTAGTCATGATTTGTAAACAAGCCATTGTAACAAATACAATTGTATATATTTTTCTCTATCCATTCAGTTTGATTCTCTGTCTACTTACCTCTGCTGCCTTGTGAAATTTTAGTCAATTCTATTCTCCCTTAATGTCTGCTTGTATATTCACTGAAGAGTCAATGTCTCTTATAATACTGTTTTAGATGCTAATATTAGGATAGGAATCAATGAGGAAGAGTAATTGTAGTAATACAACAAAAACAAGGTGCACACTGCTTTACAATGTTTATTTTTAAGGATATAAAAAGTGAAATATACATTTCATTACGAATCCAACATTATAACAATGAACAACTTTCCGTTTATATTTGTTATAATAATTTGTTTAAAGATAACATTTCAGTCGTAATCATGACTGGACTTTTAAAATCACAATAATCATTCCTCCCTCTCCTAGAAAATAGTTCTACCATAAATGAATATATGTGACTGAATATATGAAATAATTCACTTGATACATTTTAGAAATAAGCAATAATAATATTTTCTTAGTTACTAAATTGGTGATTAATAAAAGAAACTATACCACCATTTGCTCAGTTAAATGGAAATCCATTCCAAATAAGAAATGTATTCATTATAAAGACTGAATGTTAGACATTGAAAAAATAATTATTTACTAAAATGTGATTAAACAATGAATTATTCAATATTTATGTTTGCATGTATAATTTATGTATTTTAAAGATTACCTGCTATTTGGAGTGATGTAAATTTGTACTTTCTTTCCTTTCTTTCCATAGCCTCAAGAGGGAATTGATGGTGGCAATTAGAATTGTAAGCAAACCTAAATGCAAAAGCATTCTGTACCTGATTGTCTTGCCAATGAGGAAAAAAATTACAGCAAGTTTTTTGGCAGAGTAATACCTAATTCATGACTAACTGATAAAATTAAATATATTAATTTCAGTTTTTAAATGCTCCTTTGCTAACATTTATGCATTCAACCAAGTTTGCTTTCTAATTACTATTCACTAGTACAGTTGAGAAATTAATTTGATCAGAGTACACATTCAAAAGGAAAAACTGATAGTTTGTAAGAAATTTTACCAGAGTTAATTCATAGAAATAAAGTGTTTGAATATAATGCTTTAGAAAAAAAAAAGTGCTGTCAAAAGAATGTATGGAAACACATACACACACACACACAAGATGCCAGCAGAAATCTGCCAAATGTTATTTTTTGTGATTAGGAAATGAAAATATAACAAAAGGCAGTCAGAATTTGCCAAATATGCAGAGGCCACCTAACGTTGAATTCATTGTTCTTACTTCCCTGAAAATCATGACTGACCTTCTCTTTATGATTATTATATATAATCAGAAAAATTACATGAACGAAGGTAAATCATAATGAAAACGAAGATCCCAACTCAATTTTGAGATAGTTCTGATAAAATGTCTTGTTCCTCGGACAAGAGATGAGGCAATACTGGAAATACTTTGAATTTATTTTAAAATCTTAAGTGAATCTATGTTTTAAAGAGATTTGGAGATAGTTCAGGGACTTTTTCCCCACTGCAGCTGGTCATGTCAGCGAAAGTAATAAGGCATGACGCGTATTGTCATGTTGCCTCACCTTCTGAGAATCGTCATCTCTCCTGGTTGTCTTTTCAAGTTGGCTTTGGTCCAGAACAATTACAACAGCCTGCTGCTTAAATTTGTTTTAAAGAATGTAAAAGTAATGTGAATATGACAGTTAACAACTTTACTGTTAACCCTAAAGCTAGAGTGTGCCCTTTTAATTTCAGTGGGTGAACAGAAACCTGTGTCCATTGCCATGACTACATAAAATCAGACGTGGTAGTCCAGCTCTTCTAGATTTGTCAAAGGTATCTCATATCCATCGTGACTATATGCTTACATTTACTTCAGAGAAATTATATTTTGCGGGGCGCCTGGGTGGCTCAGTCGGTTGAGCAAACAACTTCAGCTCAGGTCATGATCTCACACTCCGTGAGTTGGAGCCCCGCATCGGATTCTGTGCTGACAGCTCAGAGCCTGGAATCTGCTTCAGATTCTGTGTCTCCCCCTCTCTCTGCCCCTCCCCTGCTTGTGCTCTGTCTCTCTCTGTCTCAAAAATAAATAAAAACATTAAAAAAGTGTTAAAAGTAACATAGTGACATTATATATATATATATATATATATATATATATATATATATATACACACACACACATATATAACCACATTCTGTCTTCTGTTTAATTTGTTAAGCCACTAACTCTTAATGCTAAATTTTAGATTGGTCTTGACTTTGTGACTAGTGCCTACCTACTAAGTTTATGTCAAGACTCACCCTCCTAGTTTCACTGGCACATTTAATATTAAGCTTATCCCAAGGATGAACTGTATTCTGCTCTCTGCTCCATATTGATAAGAGAGATTTCTCTAGATTGCTAAAGACCAAAGTCAGATCAAAATAAATATATGAAATATGATTCTATTGTAAAATCCAAAAAAAAAAAAAACCAGTGACAAGCCTGAATTTTTTATAGCTGACCAGGAACATTGGCATATGATAACTTATTAAAAAATAAGAATACATTTAATTCGACTCCTCTTCCAAGGGAGAATATAGTCTTTACTTAATCCTTTTTCTGTAAATAAGGATAAGGCAATGTTTGGTATATTCAATTAGTTGGCTAGAATAATGAAGAACACTGGGAAAAATCTTCTTCCAACTCTAAAAAAAAAAAAAAAAAACGAGGACCAATCAATTTTAGATTTTAAAAAGCAATACTGTTTACAACTGCATAAAATGAAATGAAATGAAATAAACTGAATGCTCACCATTAAACAAATGAACAAATTATGGTATACCTATTCACTACTTAGCAATGGAAACTATTGAGGAAACTATTGCAGGTGATTGATGTGCTTGTTATACTGATTTTTGATTTTACTTTCATGGGTGTGCATATATAAAGATGCATTAAATCATATACATATGCAGTTTATTGTACAATAATTGCACCTCAATTAACTGTGTTTGAATATTATAGGCAATTTTATATACAAAAATTGCAAAAATGGGAAATATATTTTCAACTGATAATAAGGATAAAGCTCTAACTTCAATCATTTATAAAGAACTTCTAACATTCCAGAAGAAAGTGAGTCATAAAATTGAGCACATGTGGGGTGCCTAGGTGGCTCAGTCAGTTGAGCATCTGCTTTTGATTTCAGCTCAGGTCGTGATCTCATGGTTTGTGGAATCAAGCCCCTCATTGGGTTCTACACTTATAGCACAGAGCCTGCTTGGGCATCTCTCTCTCTCTCTCTCTCTCTCTCTCTCTCTGTCCCTACCCTACTCATGCTCTCTCTCAAAATAAATAAATTAACTTAAAGAAAAATTGAGCATATCTGTAGGAATGCTGACAACACTGACTCCATCTTTGGCCTTCCATCTTATTCATGACTTTGCAATGACCTGCCTCGTGGCTACATGTTCCAGGCCCCATGCAGGTTAATGTATGTCCTTAGCCAAATGTGGGAAGGGTTATTCTGATCTTCCCTAAAATGGTGCACAGAAGGCCCCACTTTAGGTAACTAGTAGATATCTTTTGGAACAAAGAGAGCACCACTTTAGATAACAACCCTGTGACCTCATCACAATGCCCCTTTATGAAAGCTGGAGGGGGCGTAGAATGGGTGGAGAATAGTTTCGGAGAATAGCTGTCTCATGCCTTGGATTGTCAATCTGTTGGTCCTTCTGTTCGTCCACCAGCCTGATGATTCCTGTCAGTAAGTTACCCTGAATAACACTCTGTAAATGGTATGGAGAGGCTTGCTTCATTTTTCAATATGAAAGTGTCTTCTCAGAGTGGAGGGCACATTAATGACCTTTCTCTATCTTCTAAAAATTTGCTACTAACATGTAAGGAAAAGACATATAATTGGCTCTAATATGTGGAAATCTATTCAATTTTAACCATAGTAAAAGAAATGAAACTTAAAAATACATTGAAATACTGTTTCACCTATTATAAAGTTTGATAATACTCTGTGTCAATTGAGGGTTGAAGAAAATGATCATTGTAGTACATTGTTCATTAAACTGTGCATTTGATGTAATGTTTAGGCAAGACAATTAGCAACATCCAAAAACATAACTTTAACTTTATAATTTCACTCCTAAGAATTTCTATATATGCAATGTACTTTTTAATTTACCACATTGTCTGTAGTAAGAAAGAATAAGTAAAAATTAATAAGGTAAAAAATAAAACTTAAAAAGCTTTATAAATAGAAAACTTGTTAAATAAATCACGGTAAATAATTGCAAAGAATAGAGGGCAACCATTAAAAATGAATTAATAAGCCTTTTTTAAGTTGACATGGTGAACTGGTATAGAACGACCCTCAATATATTATGTAGTATTGGTATTCTAAAATTTGTCTTTCCAAAAGGACATAGAAATATTTGACAACATTGTACATTCAAAAAATCTCTCTTCAGGGGCTTACACTGAAACTGATATTATTTGATTTGTTTTGAAACAAAGTTTGTGAACATCTAATGAAATTAATTTCAGATAACCCAGAAATCAGTAATAACATGTTCATAAAAAAACAGGTGCAACTTAGCCCGGCTTTTTTGTAATACCAAAAAAAAAATAGAAAACTTTACAATGTCCATCAACATTTGACTACCCTGCTGTGTCACATCTAGGTGGATGGAAAAATAGATGATAGATAATACAGTTTTCTAGACACAAAAGTAAATATGCCAAGCTTATATCAGAAATAGTAATTAGCACAAGAACAGACTCTCAGATCAATGGAACAGAATACAGGTGTGCTGTTTCGAAGGGACACATGCACCCCCATGTTTACAGCAGCACTATCAACAATAGCCAAAGTATGGAAAGATCCCAAATGTCCATCGATGGATGAATGGATAAAGAAGAAGTGGTATATATATGCAATGGAGTATTACTCGGCAATCAAAAAGAATGAAATCTTGCCATTTGCAGCTACATGGATGGAACTGGAGGGTATTATGCTAAGTGAAATTAGTCAGTCAGAGAAAGACAAAGATCATATGACTTCACTCATATGAGGAATTTAAGAGACAAACAGATGAACATAAGGGAAGGGAAACAAAAATCATAAAAACAGGGAGGGGGACAAAACAGAAGAGACTCATAAATATGGAGAACAAACTGAGGATTACTGGAGGGGTTGTGGGAGGGGGGATGGGCTAAATGAATAAGGGGCAATAAGGAATCTAGTCCTGAAATCACTGTTGCACTATATGCTAATTAATTTGGATGTAAATTTTAAAAAATAAAAAATAAAATAAAAAAATAGTATTGAATTTTATTTTTAAAAATTGTGTGTCAATTTTATAACATAATTATGCTGTAAGAATAAAAGAGGAACAAAACTTATGTGCTTATATATAAATGATTTGGAAAGCTTCTCACATTTTACAGGGGAAGAGAACAACTAAATTGGTCTGAAAATGATATTTAAAAGGCATTTAATTATTTTATTAAGGCAAAAAGGAAATGCTAAACAAACAAAAAATAGTTAATTGTGTGTATGAAGGATGTGTGTTTCATCACCCCCCTCACCCTTAATATTCCTAACAATAAAAATATAAGAAATCAAAGATGAACCAGTTAATGTAGGAAACTCACTAGTGGAATATTATTTTGGAATAAAAAACCATAGTGTATTATAATTATTTGTATACACTTCTTCCCATTTCTGTCTGTGTCTTTCTTGGTAGCATTGATGATGACCATGTACTGCCAAAGCCTGCCAATTGTCTAGCCCATGACAATGATAATAGTTAACACCAACTCTGCTTTGTAAAATGACATCTTAACTCACATATTTATATCTCACACAATTTCCCCAAATTTCTTTAAATTACCATCTTAATTTTTAGATGAGGGAATGAGGTGAAGAACGTTGTTTTAACTTGATCAAGGTCACATAACTTGCAAACCAGGTATTTGTACTTAGATATTTCTCACACCCAGACCTTTCCATCATACTGGAAAATGAATATTGGTTGTACAAATAATATGTGTCAACAATCCATCTGAAAAATAAAGTTTACTTTAAGGTCTATAGAATTGAAACAAAGAGTTACATATAGCACACGCTAGAGAATGGAGGTAGCATCATTTTCTTTTCTTTTTTTTTTTTTTAATTTTTTTTAACGTTTACTTAATTTTGAGACAGAGAGAGACAGAGCATGAATGGGGGAGGATCAGAGAGAGAGGGAGACACAGAATCCGAAACAGGCTCCAGGCTCTGAGCGGTCAGCACAGAGCCCGATGCGGGGCTCGAACTCACGGACCACGAGATCATGACCTGAGCCGAAGTCGGCCGCTTAACCGACTAAGCCACCCAGGTGCCCCTCTTTTTTTTTTTTTTTAATATGAAATTTATTGTCAAATTGGTTTCCATACAACACCCGGTGCTCCTCCCAACAGGTGCCCCCCTCAATGCTCATCACCCACCCTCCCCTCCCTCCAACTCCCAATCAACCCTCAGTTTTTAAGAGTCTCTTATGGTTTGGCTCTCTCCCTCTCTAACTTTTTCTTTTTTTTCCTTCCCCTCCCCTATGGTCTTCTGTTAAGTTTCTCAGGATCCACATAAGAGTGAAAACATATGGTATCTGTCTTTCTCTGTATGACTTATTTCACTTAGCTAACACTCTCCAGTTCCATCCCCGTTGCTACAAAAGGCCAGATCTCATTCTTTCTCATTGCCAAGTAGTATTCCATTGTGTATATAAACCACAGGTTTTTTTATCCATTCATCAGTTGATGGACATTTAGGCTCTTCCATAATTTGCCTATTGCATCATTTTCTAAGAGATTGTGTGTGTGTGTTGGGGGGATCTAGGGAACAAGATTGCTATATTGCTCTAACTGAAAGATAAATTATATGACTATATTGTATAGTAAAAGTGGCAGTTATTTATGGCATCTATCTTTATACTAAAAACTGTCTCTGGAATTATATGAAAACTCAATTAATATAATACGTCAATTTGATTTATTTGTATACATTCCCTTTGGACATGGAAGCAATGCCCAATCCTGTAATCTTTAGATTGACCTATTTCCCTTTGAAAATTAATTTAAAAAATTTTTTTAAAAAGAAAATTAATTTAAATATTTTCCATATATTTGGACAAGATGCACTGTCTGCATGTTCTTTATTTAATTAATTAATAAGTCTGAAGGAGGAGGAATGGGTATAAGGAGAAAATTTTATTCCACCAGTGTGGAATTCTTGTGTTTTTAGTGCCGTTATGGGCTCTAAGAATATCTCATATGTTATGTGATTCACTGTAATACATGCAAGTCAGTGTATATAAAAATGTTAGACAAATGAGAAAAAGTGTTATAGGTCAGATAAATTCTCTTGATATCATTGATTATTGATGGGTATCTGAAAAAATGACATGTTTATGTGATTATTACCAACTGAAACAGCCATATCTTTGGAAACTTCAGCCCAAAACTAAATAATTGGCCCATGGAAATGAGTATTGTGTAGACAGTGTTGAAGTAGCTAGCAGTATTTCTAAGTGAAATTCATTTTGTCATATAACTTTTCAGATAGGCATTATTTGTTCAGTAAGAAAAGCACTTTCATTTAAGCACGGTTTATACGTATTTTACAGGGGTGCTGTAACCTACTGTTTCCAGGATGCTGACTTTATAAACAGTTTCTATTAGAGAAGCAATTGATAGAAATACATCCATGCTTTCCCAAGCAAGTGCCTGAGGATGCAAAAGCGGGGGGTGAACATGAATAAGGGAGAGCCGACATGTGAGCTCACAAGGCGATAGAAGGAACATGACTATAAATATTTTATGTGTCAGAAACCCATCTTTTCCTTCCTCCAAAAATAAAAATGTGTTTAAACCACACTTAAAAAATGCAACCTTTATTTTCTAATATATGTAGAGAATGCCTTCATTTTTCTTTTATAGACTTTACTTTTTACAGCAGTTTTAGATTCACATCGAAATTGAGAGGTACTGAGATTATCCATATATACCCTGCCTTCACACATGAATAGCCTGTCGCATTATCAGTATCACTCACCAGATGGTACCTTTTTTTCCCCCTTTCTCAAGAATGAACCTGCTTTGATACATCATAATCACCCAAAGTCCATAGTTTACCTTAGAGCTCATTCTTGGCGTTGTACATTCTATGGGTTTGCACAAAAACACAATGGCATATACATATATTCATCATTATGATAACATGCAACATATTTATTTTCACTGCCCTAAGAATCCCCTGTGATCCACCCACACCTCTGGCAATGATATTTTATTGTCTCCATGCCTTTTTCGCATTATCATATATTTGAAACTCTAGAAGATGTAGATTTTTCAGATTGGCTTCTTTCACTTAGCAATATGAATTTAAGGTTCCTCTGTGTCTTAAGAGTTCATTTCTGTTTAGCACTGAATAATATTCCATTGCCTGGATGTACCACAGTTTGAGCCACATCTTGGTTGTTCCCAAGTTTTGGCAGTTACAAATAAGCTGCTCATGTAAACATCTGTGTGAAAGTGCATGTGTGGTCATAAGTTTTCAACTCCTTTGGGTAAATACCAGGAAGTGTAATTGCTGGATCATATGATAAAGGGTATGTTTAATTTTGTAAAAAAACAAACAAAAAACCCGCCAGACTGTTCTATAGTATTTTGTATTCCCACCAGCAATGAATGAAAATTCCTGTTGTTCCATATGTTCACCAGCATGTATGTTGTCAATATTCCAGACTTTGGCCATTCTAATGTGTGTGTTGTACCATCTTGTTTTAGGTTGCATTTATTTGATGATATATATGATATATCTTCATATGTTTATTTGCCATAGTGTATCTTCTATGACAAGGTCTTAAGGTCTTTGGCCCATTTTTTTTTTTTTAAGTTTATTTATTTATTTTGAGAGAGAAAGAGACAGTGTAAGTGGGGGAAGGACAGAGAGAGAGAGAGAGAGAGAGAGAGAGAGAGAGAATCCCACTAGGCTCTGCACTGCCAGCTGCAGAACTCGATGTGGGGCTCAATCCCATGAACTGTGAGATCATGACCTTAACCAAAACCAAGAAACCAAGAGTCAGACGCTTAACCTGAGACATCAAGGTGTCCCTGGCCCATTTTTTAATCAATTTGTTCATTTTCTTATTGTTGAGTTTTAAGAGTTCCTTGTATACTTGGGGTAACAGTCCTTTATCAGATGTGCCCTTTGGAGATATTTTCTCCCAGTCTGTAGCTTGTCTTCTCATCTCTTGCCTTTGTCTTTTACAGAAGTTTTTAATTTTAATGAAGTCCAGCTTATCAATTGTTTATTTCATGGATCTTGCCTTTGGTATTGTATCTAAAACTGCCTCACCATACCCAAGATAACTAGATTTTCTCCAATGTTATCTTCTGAGAGTTCTGTAGTTTTTTGTTTTACATTTAGGTCTGTAATCCCTTTTGAGTTAATTTTTGTGAAGGATGGAAGTTCTATGCTTAGAAACATTTTTTGCATGTGTATGTCCAGCTGTTCCAGCACCGTTTCTTGAAGAGACTTCCTTTGTTCAGTTGTATTACTTTTGCTTCTCTGCCAAAGATCAATTGACTGTATCATTCAATTTCTGGGCACTCTATTCTACTTATTGATCTGTTCTTTTGCCAATACCACACTGTATTGATTACTGTAGCTCTATAGTAAGTTGTGAAATCAAGTAGTTTATCCTTCAACTTTGTTCTACTTCAGAATTTTATTGACTATTCTAGTTTTTTGGCCTTTCCATATTAACTTTAGAATGAATTTGTCAATATTCACAAAATAACTTGCTAGGGTTTTGGTTGATATTGCATTGAATCTATATACCATATTGGGAAGAACTGACATTTTGAAAATATTGAGTTTTCCTATCCATGGACATGTGTATCTCTCTGTTTGTTTTCTCCTTGATCTCTATTTTAACAGCCACTCTTGGTAGTGATCTGGTGACCAATGTCTATTCCTTGTATTATATGATTTGCCCCATAAAGAGAATGTTTGAAAGTGTCATTTCCAGTTGCATGAATGATGGTACTTTTCTCAATTAAACATAAATAAGGATTATTTAGACAGGATTATTTAGATAGTCTAGAAGTGAAATTAAAGATGGCTTGTCCAGTTCACTGCAATGTAACATTTATTCTCCTCAACCCTGAAATGTTTAAAACTTGATTCTCTAACTATGTTTATGCCTCTTCAAATCTCATCAGTGTCATCAATTAAATTATTCAAGGTTTCAAGTTGTCTAAATTGGTATTCATTACAAAATAGGTGGCTTTTGTTGGGCTCTGTTTTGACACCTCAGAGCCTGATTCAGATTCTGTGTCTCCCTCTCTCTCTGCCCCTCTCCTGCTCCTGATATGTGTGTATCTTTCTCTCAAAAATAAACATTAAAAAAATTTTAAAAAAATAAATATTAAAATATATATGTGTGTGTACATATATGTATATGTATATGTATATGTATATATATGTATATACATATACATATATATATATATATGTATATGTATATATCTTTTACCTGATATTTCAGTGGATCTATTTTGCATTATTAACTGGTTGTATTTATATAATTTGTGTGCTGGTAGTTTGTTCACTTTTTTCCTAGGTAAGGTATGTTTACTGCTGAAGAATAAACATAGGATAAGGTTACTATTCATTCCTTTATCTATGGGCATTTGGTTGTTTCCAGTTTCTTCTTATGAATAAAAACGATATCAATATTTTTGTACTTGACTTTTGTGTGGCTATCTGTCTTCAAACTTAGCTGCTTGGCAAAACAGCAAAGAATTAAATTATTGAGCTATTTGGTGAGTGTAGAATATACAGGAAAGGTATACAAGAAACTGCAAACCTGTTTTGCAAAGTTTTACTGTCTTATATACTTACAGACATAACTGAGAATAGAATCATAGTGCTTCCTTCTGGCCAACTTGTGGTATTTTTCACACTTTTAATTTTAACTACTGTACTGGGATTTAAGTGGTATAATATTTTGGTTTTATTTTGTTTCTTGATGACTAATGACAGTGAGCTCCTTTTCTGGCGATTACTGGACATTCATATATCTTCTTAGCTGATGTATCAATTCAAGAGTTTTGCTCAGTTTTATTGTGTTGTCTGCCTTTTTATCACTGATTTGTAGGACTTTTTAAGGTGTTGCTTACAACTCTTTTGTTGAATACATGGTATTAATATTTTCTTCCAGTCTGTTTATATTAAATGCATATTACAACAACACAAGATATTTATTGTGAACAATCAAGTTTCTATATTTCTTCTAGTATTAATGATTTCTGGTTTCTATTACTTTATATGTAACTACCAATTTCTATATGTAAAAGACAGTAAATATAGTATCCTTTGTTTTCTTCTAGAATTTTTACATTTAGTCAAAATTTGGTTAGAATTTAGGTCTGTGATCAATGTCAAATTAATGTTTTCCAATGTTGTGAGAAATGGATAAAAAAAAATTTTTTTTTCTTACAGATACCCAGCTTTTCTACCACCATTTTTTTTAACTATGCTTCCTGCATTATTTTACGTTGATACCTTTGTTTAAAATCAATTAACTACATATCTGAAGGTCTATTTCTAAATTCTTTGTTCTATTCCATTAATCATTATGTCTGTCCTTACACAAATGCTATACTGTTTTAACTATTATAAATTCATATAAATTCCTGAGATCAGGTCATAAAAATCCTCCAACTTTTTTAAGGGGCATTTTGGCTGTTTTGTGACTTCTTTGTTTCCATATAATAAATATAGTCATCAATTTCTACACAGATTTCTAGAATTTTGATAATGGTATTCAATACATAGGTCAATTTAAGGAAAATTGACGTCTCAAGAGTTTGCACATTTACATAGGCTTTCTCTAATGTTCCCTGCAACAGTTTCTACTTGTGCTAACATTTAAAAATATTTTGCTAATATTTCTTTGTAAGCACCATATGTTTGAAATATATAATTGGTATAATAAATAAAAATTTCCAATTCAGTTTTAGTATACAGAAATGCAATGGAATTTTCTATATTGACCTTTTATTTCCCTTCCTTATTGCATTCACTTAATTAGATCTTGTTTTTTTGGTAGATTTCTTCAGATTTTTAACATAAAGATGATGTCTTTGAAAATATTTTTACATTATGTTCTATTTGTTCTTTCTTTTTCTTTTTGTTGCACCTAGATTTCAATTGCAACATTAAAAACAATAAAGCACAGTAGAAATTCTAAACTTGTTCTTGCTTTTAAATAATGTATTCAAATTTTAATAGATACAGGGCTTTTCAACTGTTCTATTTCTCCTGTCTTCGTCTTTGTAAGTAGTGCCTTTCAATGGATTTTGCTATCTCAACTAACTTGTTAGAATGTACTAGTAGTACTACATTGTTTATAATAGGATTTTAATATAATTTTAATGACATTTAGACATGTGTTTCATTTCATTTTTCCCTAAGTGTAAATGAATGTTTCCTAACTTTGTTATTATTTTTGAGAACAACACACATTGGTTTTGTTAATATTCTCTTTTTCTTTCCTTTGATTTTAATTTTATTTCACTTTTATTATTTTCATTTTTCTCTTATTTTGATTTAAATTTGCTTTTATTTTGAATTGTTTAAAATGAAAGCCTAGATCATTTATTTTAAACCTTTCTTATTTTTTACTATAAACTAATAAAGCTATAAATTTTTCTCTAACAATTTTTAGTAATATTATATATATTATGTTTAATATTATTATATTTGGTATATTTTCTAATTTTTTAAAAATAATTTTTGTTTAATTGCATGATTTACTTAAAGTAATATTGCATAACTTTTCATTATTTATGACTATTTCTGGGTAAATTTGATTTGTTTTCCAATTTAATTAACTTTTTTCCAAGGAACATAGCACAATTCCAATTTTATTTTTATTTTTAAGATTTAGTTTATGGTCTGGCATATTATCTATTTTCATCAGTATTTTATGTGTCCTTAAAAATTATATGTATTCTACAAATATTTGATAGTGTTCTAGAAATATCATTGAGATAGGTTGGATTATAGAATACGTCAAGTCTTCTATATCTTTAAAAAAGTTTTTTTTTTTTTTTAAGTTTATTTTGGGAAAGAGACAATGCAAGTAGGATAGGGGCAGAGAGAGAGGGAAGAGAGACAATCCCAAGCAAGCTCCACACCGTCAGTGCAGAGCCAATGTGGGGCTCAAACTCACGAACATGAAATCATGACCTGAGCCAAAACTAAGAGTCAGACACTTAACTGACTGACCACTCAGGTGCCCCTAAGTCTTCTATATCTTTACTGATTTTTTTGTGGTTTTGTTTTGTTTAATTACGGTTATGGATTGTTCACTAAAAGAATATTCTTTTCCCCAACTTGACTGTGGATTTTTTATCACTTTACTTCAGCCAGTTTTTATTTTGTATGTTTCAAAGCTGTTATTTTGTGCATAAAGTTGGTGTTTATTATTCTCTCTTGATGAAATTTCTCTTTTATTGTAAACAATTTCTCTTTTTCTATGTTAAATCTCTACGTGCTGTGATCTGCATTGTCTATTTTGGTATTGCCACATCAGTATTTTTTGTGTTTAGAGTTAGCATGTTATGTCACTTTCTATTCTTTAACTTTCAAACTGTCTTTATATTTATAGTGCCTCTTTTATATAAAGAATACAGCTGCTCCCCCTGAAAGTAGAGTGGAGAGTGCCCTCATGGAAACATAGGTCTTATTCAGTGCTTCTTTAGAGTGTTATACCTTCTGTAGTTGGTGAATGTTTTCAGTTGCTCTCCAATGTCTTCTAACAAGATTCCCCATAGCAGAGTTTATAATTTTTATATGTAAGGTATTAAGTCTAATACAAGTTACTTTGCCATTAGAAGCTCAAAAACGGGGGCGCCTAGGTGGCTCAGGCGGTTAAGCATGTGACTTCAGCTCAGGTCACGATCTCCTGGTTTGTAGGGATCAAGCCCCGTGTGGGGCTCTGTGCTGACAGCTCAGAGCCTGGAGCCTGCTTCTGATTCTGTGTCTCCCTCTCTCTCTGACCCTCCCTGGTTCATGCTCTGTCTCTCTCTGTCTCTCAAAAATAAATAAACGTTGGAACAAAATTTAAAAAAAGAAGTTCAAAAATGTTTTAGATTTTTGTTTTTGATTATTTATATACTCCATTTGGAATATTACTTATTAGTAGGCATATATATAGAATACAGAGAATCGTTTAAAGATATTTCAGGTACATGTTGATTACATACATATGTAAACTTTCTACTTTTAGTTTTATATTCCTTACAAGCAGATTTAATTATTAAAGTTTTATTAAGTGGTATGACATTCTCAGAAAAAGTTCTTTCTATATACAAAACATAATATTTATAAAATGCATTTCTGGGTTCTACAAATTTAGATTTGAAATTTTCTGAAATAATTAGCAATATATTTAATTTTCTCAGAAACCATTGAAAATAATTGTACATAAAGATATAAACATTATTGTTTTAATTCAAGCAGATAAATATATTAGTTTACATGTAAATGTAAATTACAGACCAGTTTAGAAAACCATTTAGTAGTTTGTCAAAAAAATAAAACTTAAAAAAAAAGGGGGGGGGGCAGGTGCCTGGGTGGCTTCGTTGGTCAAGAGTCAGACTTCAGCTCAGATCATGATCTCACTATTTGTGGGTTTGACCCTGTATCAGGCTCCATGCTGACATTGTAGAGCCTGCTTGGAATTCTCTCTCATTCCCTCTCTGTGTGCCCCTCCCCCACTTGTACTTTCTCTCTCTCTTTCTCTCTCAAAAAAAAAAAAAAAAAACCTTAAAAAAAATATAAAACTACCATATGACCCATCAATTCCACTTGTTGGCATGTAACTAAGAGCAATGAAAATATACATCACAAAGAAATGTGTGTGCATGTTCACAGCAGCATTATTCATAATAGCCAGAAATTAGGAACTGTACAAATATTCATAATCTAATGAGCAGATGTACACAATGTGGTATATTAATAAAATAGCATATTATTTATCATTGAAAAATAACAAACTACTGATACATACTACATCCTAGATGAATGTCAACTTTATGTTAAATCAAAGAATCCAGATGTAAGGGACAGTGCATTGCATGATTCCATTTATATCATATAACCAAGAAAATTTATAGAGGCAGCACATAAGTGGGTACCTAGGGCACAGAATAGAGATTTACAGTAAATGGGCTTATGGAATATGATTGTTTTAGAATTGATTTATATAAATGGTTACACCACTCAGGATAGTTACTGTAAGTCACCTGAAATGAGTCAATGGAAATAGGTGAACTTTATGATACATAAAATACTTTTAGTTAAGCTGTTTAATAAGAAACAAGTGAAATAGGGGCGCCTGGGTGGCGCAGTCGGTTAAGCGTCCGACTTCAGCCAGGTCACGATCTCGCGGTCCGTGAGTTCGAGCCCCGCGTCAGGCTCTGGGCTGATGGCTCAGAGCCTGGAGCCTGTTTCCGCTTCTGTGCCTCCCTCTCTCTCTGCCCCTCCCCCGTTCATGCTCTGTCTCTCTCTGTCCCAAAAATAAATAAAAAACGTTGAAAAAAAAAAATTTAAAAAAAAAAAAAAAAAAAAAAAGAAACAAGTGAAATAGAAACATAATGAAATAAAATACACTAATCAATATTGATTTGGTGATAATAATCAAGTGTATTATTGAAACTTGAAAACATTGTGAAAAGGCAGATTTTGTATTTTCAAATAAGTTCAAATACATTTTCTGATGAGCAAAAAGGATAATGCTAAATATAACGTATGACCTTCTGGATAAATAGGTGCGATAACCCAAACTATACCTTCCTCCCCTGAAGGAAAATTTAAAAGTTGCTAAGCCTACTGGGAAATTAAATAGCCTCATTTAGTTTTCATCTTTTTTCTCTTTTCATGCCAAATCTCTAATGAAAGTGCTAAAGAGCAATGAAATGGCCAAAGGCAGGAAGCCAGAGAGAAAGAGAGGGGATAAAGAGCCAAATAGGCAACCTTTAAATAACTAAGTTGATTGATTGATCAACCCATTTAGACAATTATCTTAATAGCTCTGTTTGTTAAAAATTTTCTGGTGGGCTTGCCAGAGACTCCAAAATAGCTGTGATTCAGAAACAGTATGAGTAGTGTTTAAGTGCAGAAGATGGGGAGTCAGACAATTTTGATTTAAATAGAGTCTCCATAAATTCTGATCTGTGCAACCTGTCCCAGGTACAGGTCCAATTCATATTGATGTATGGATTTAATGAGGTCATACATGTAAAAGACTTACCACATAACCCTGTGCATTGTATTTGCTCAATATACAATCATGGAGTTAATTAATATGGCATATTTTAGGGTATCATTCAAGAAGAAAGCAGAGTAGACCACATATATGGAATGTCAGTATAGTGACAGAAAGGCTGTTATTCAAAATAGTGTTCAGTTTGGAGGGGAAAAGTCTTATTGATTGACTACTTGGTCCATATAACTGACCAATATAGCCCAAGTAATTGAATACATTTTCCTGTAAACCCAGGCTTTTCATTTGTTATGCTTAAAATAGTAACACATTACATAATATAGAATTACAGGATTAATGAACTAGTAATTGGGCAATAAACTCTTTCAAAAAGGAAAAGAATATGTACATATACACTTCTGTCATGTTTCTCCTTATCTTATAGGTCAAAATTATTCATTAAGTAACTGTTTATCTTCCAAATAGGTTAATGCTAGGGTCAGGTTTTGTGCTAAGGTACACAAATGAATACATTAGATAATCTGAAGACTATATGATGCCTTCTTTGCTAAATAAATGTATAGATAGAAATGGCAGGAATAAAGGAGGAATAAGAAGTGGAAACTTAGGTGGACAAGAAAAAGCTCCCTTTGGAATAGAGATCTTTAAGCTTTTTCTGATAATGGTCAGATAGGAAATATTTCAGGCTTTACACACCACAGAGTGTCTGTCAGAACTATTCAATTCTGCTGTTGTATCATGAAAGCAGCTACAGACAGGATATTTTTTTTAAAGAAAAAATGGATGTGGCAGTGTTCTAATAAATCATTATTAACAAAAATAGGCCTGATTTGGCCTAAGTGCCATCACTTGGTCACCTGTCTAGGGGAAGCTACTTGAATCCCTTGATTAAGGGATGTGAGAGACAATTAAGGTTGGAAAAATGATATGCGGTAGTCTCCCTCTATCCACAGGGGATACATTCCAACCCCCCTCCCCATGGGTGCTTGAAAGAACAGAGCACCGCACCCTGTATAGATTATGTTTTTTCCTATACATACATACATACCTATAATAATGTTTAATTTATAAATTTGTCACAATAAGAGATTAAGAATAATAATAAATAAAATAATTATAACAATATCCTGCAGTAGAAGCTATGTGAATGTGGTCTCTCAAAATATCTTATTGGGCTGTACTTATCCTTTTTGTGATGATGGGAGATGATAAAATGCGTACATGATGAGATAAAGTGAGGTGAAGGGCATAGGTATTGTGATGTAACATTAGGCTACTTCTGACCTTGACAAAATGTCAAAAGGGGGATCATCTGCGGCTGGACCTGGGTTTACCACAGGTAACTAAAATTGAAGATAAGGAGGGACTAGTGTAACTAAATAGCTTGAAATTTGAAAGTGTTCAAAGTTAATGAAAACGTTAAATACATTTAAGTACAGAAAAAAAATAATTGGATTGTATTTCAGAAAGACGACTGTTAGGGCACCTAGGTGGCTCAGTCAGTTGAGCATCTAACTTCCGCTCAGGCCATTATCTCACAGTCCTGAGTTCCAGCCCTATGTCAGGCTCTGTACTGACAGCTCAGAGCCTGGAGCCTGCTTCAGATTCTTTGTCTATCTCTCTCCCTGCCCCTCCCCAGCTCACGCTGTCTCTCTCTCTCTGTCTCTCTTAAAAATAAATAAATAAATAAACCTAAAAAAAAAAGAGAGAGAGAGAAAGAGAGAGAGAATGGGGCACCTGGGTGGCTTATTCAGTTAAGCCTCTGACTTCGGCTCAGGTCATGATCTCACAGTTTGTGAGTTCAAGCCCCGCTTCCGGCTCTGTGCTGACAGCTCAGAGCCTGGAGCCTCTTCAGATTCTGTGTCTCCCTCTCTCTCTGCCCCTCCCCTGCTCATGGTCTGTATCTCTGTCTCAAAAAATAAGTAAAAAGATTAACAAAAAAAGAAGAAGACAACCAGAGGAAAGGAGCAAGCACAAAGCAGTTTCTTAAAGTGAAAGTACACTCTCCAAGATGGAAGAACAGGCTGGTTCTGCTGGGTGGAACCAGCTGCTAGGTTGTTTTGGAACTGGATGTTATTGGGTCTCTGTGGGCTGGGAGGAGCTGTGATGTACAGCAGGGTAGTCTCTAATGGAGGCTGTTTCCAATCAGTTGGGAGACTCCTCCCACATGTTGGGAGGGGGAGTTGTTGACCCTACCAGGGAACCTTCATGGGAGGCTTTTTCTTTTTTTTTTCTTTTTTTTTTTTTAATTTTTTTTTCAACGTTTTTTATTTATTTTTTGGGACAGAGAGAGACAGAGCATGAACGGGGGAGGGGCAGAGAGAGAGGGAGACACAGAATCGGAAACAGGCTCCAGGCTCCGAGCCATCAGCCCAGAGCCTGACGCGGGGCTCAAACTCACGGACCGCGAGATCGTGACCTGGCTGAAGTCGGACGCTTAACCGACTGCGCCACCCAGGCGCCCCGATGGGAGGCTTTTTCCATAGGGCAGGGCTGTACCCACAATGAAAATGTATTACAGTGAGTCTAGGCATTACCCTGGGCAGAGATGGAAGAGGAGAGTGCATGTTCCATATCTGTGGCCCTTTAGTCTGTCAGTCCCAAGGTCTTGGAAGCCACTAGTTCAGGATGTTGTGCTCCAGGGCTTTTAATGTGTAGCTGATTTATTAGTGCTCTTGTCTCCAGCTCGTGTCTCTGTCATTCCCCTCTGTCAAGGACTTGGGACTCTACCTCAGAGTGATCCTCAGAGTCTCATGTCTAGCCCCTACCTAACATATATATTATAAACTATATATATTATTTACATATATAGTTAACCAACTCTTAAAACCTATGATTTAGTATATAGAAACCCATAACTTTCCTATTTAGTTCTTCTAATAGTGTCTGTTGCTTTAATCAGGTACAAGAATAATTTGTAGTTTTACCTAGTAAAATCTTGTAACTTTTTTCCTGTTGTTATTATTGGTTTGTTTTTAAGCTTAGTAAGCTGCAAAATAACCCTTATCAAATAGGTGTTATCAAAAATGTAATATGAAATTAATCATTCTGAATCAGAATTTTATGAGCTGAATTGAACAGGTTAAATATTTCATTAATCTCTGGTGTTAATATTTCTCCCAGAAATTCATAATTCAAAATACCCAATATTCAGCTTGCCTTATGCTCCCTCATCAGTTAGGGATCATCTAATAATAATTTTAGCAATACATCTCAATTTATAAACATATAAAGGATGAAAAATCAAACAAAATTAGTTACCCTAATGATGAGGTTTTGGGGTGTTGGCAGGGGTTCAGAGATAACAGACAAGAAAGAATTATTGAAGACATCTTTGGTGCAAAAAGGTGATTTTATTAAAGCACAGGGATAGGACCTGTGGGCAGAAAGAGCTGCAGTGGGATTGTGCAGAGTGACTGCTTATATACTGTGGAGTTGGGGGCTGTAAAATCAAGAGAGAGTTTCTTAAAGGGATTTCCGTATGCTAAAGAGGATTTACAGATTACTGGATGCCTAGCTATTGTCAAGCTAGGTTGTTTTTCCCTCTAGCAAACCATTACCATTAAGATAGTAGGGAGTGCTTGAGATTAGGCTATTGATGGGATATTTGTTAACTGATGGAGACTCTTACCCATTTAAGCATTTTGTTTTATGTCCCTTCCTTTGTTCTTGGGCAGCCAGGAATGCCTGAGGAGTATCACATATCCCACCTGGGGATAGGGAGGTTGTGGGGTGTCAGCTTGCCTTATGCTCCCTCATCAGGAATGCTGGATGACATGTCACAGTGAATCAGGTGAAGGCTTTGTACCAGGTATTAGCTTTAATGAGAAAACCAAAGCAAATATATGTCTCTATTTTTTTTTTATTTTTAATAATATCGAGACCAGAGTGAAGAACACCTTTATTCTTTTCTGTGGTACAAAGACAATATCTTGGCCTACATTAGGTGCTAATAAGCTAATTAAGTATTATGTACCAGTTGTATTGAAATGATAATGAACCACACCTTACAAATAAGAAGACATCATATAGGAAGGAAATTCCCTTTAGGAAGGTTAAAGGCTCACATTAGCAGTGTCCAAAGAAATATAATCAAAACCATATCAGTGATTTTTAATTTTCTAGTAACCACAATAAAAAAAACATTAAAATGAAACAGTATAATTAATACAAAATGATTAATGAGATATATTTTTTTAATGCTGCATCTTCAAACTCCAGGGTAGACTTAGCATGGGAAACAGAAAAATATTTCATTAATCATTTTATATTGATTATATACTGAAATCAGTTTGGATGTGTTAGGGTAAATAGAATACATTATTATTAAAAATTACATTCTGTGTTTCTTTGGCTTCTGTTTGTTTTCTTTTTACTGTTTGCTTAGCTCCATTTCTTGTGCTCAACATCTGTGTGGCTAGTGATTAATGCATTGAATAGTCCATGCTTAAAGTCCAGCTCCCCAGCTTACTAGGTAAGTTAACTTGAGCAAATTTCATAAACTTTCAGTGAAATCTCTTTTCTTGAGACTGAACATAAATATGGTAACTTTGTCATTGAATGTACATGAACACAAAATATACTGTATATGACATGCTTATACTCAAAGGTGTCATCTAGTTTTCTAATTATTAGTGATACTGTCAGATTTATATACTATGATTCATACATGGAGAAATACAACTTCTGAAACATTCCATCTCTGATGTTTACTTGATGTGATGGTTAGTTCTGTATGTCATCTTAGCTAGGCTATGATGCCCAGTTTCTTGGTGAAATACCAGTCTAGTGTTGCTGTGAAGGTGATACTATTAACATTTAAATAAGTAGACTTTGAGGAAAGCAGATTACCACCCATAGAGTAGGGGGTGCCTCCTCGACCAGTTAGAAGGCTTAATAAAAGACTGAAAGTCTTAGAAGTAACTCTGCCCCCGTATTGCCTTAGGGCTGCACTGCAGTACCAAATCTCACTGGATTTTCCAGTCAGCTGACTACCAGCCGGTCTGCCCTGCAGGTTTCACACTTGCCAGTTGACTTTCATATCAGACATTAACAGAAACTGTCCTAGGAAATCTGAGATTGTTACCTTACCTTTAATGTTTTGGTAAATACTCAGTCTTCAACATTTCTTTCCAGTTTAAATTTCTTCCATTCTTTAATCCTTCGTTAGATTGCAATGAATGTTACCATCCTACGGTACTGAAGTAGGTTTCTGCTAAAAGGACTATCCTCACAATACAGTGTTTCATTTACCCAACTCAGAATATCAACTTCCTTAATTATTCCAGTGCTTCAGTACCTACAGGTGGTAAAATTCATAGCCCCTGCTCATAGCATGAACAAAGCATGACTAACATTCCTGAGTCATATGTGTCCATCTCCTCATCATAATTGGCTTCAATACCTCAGCTCTGTTTGTAGTACCAGAGGAAAGATTGCACTGCCAAATTTAAATGAGGAAGACTTGTTCAAGACTATTGTCCCCAGGGAAGAGAAAACAAAACTCAGTCTGAACTCAGTCCATTGAAACCAAGGGCAGGAGAGTTTTTTAGTTCTGGGATGAGCTACTGGAAAAGTACTGGAAGATGTTAGGGGACAGGTTGATCAACAGGATGTAGCAAGCACAATAAGCTGTTCCTGAGTTTGCAAATATTTTTGTCTGTGGTTATGCCCTCTGTGTTTGGTAATTGGTGCTGCTCAGGGAAGTTAAACTCCTAAGATCTCACAAAGACTGCAAGAGAGGGGCACTATCTTCCTTGATGTTTACATTTCAAAGGATCGCCCCCAGGTCCTTTAGAAAGACAACCTGGTTTATAAAACTAGCAAGAGATCTTTATTTATTTTTAAAATTTTTATTTAAATTCTAGTTGGTCAACACAGTGCAATATTTGTTTCAGGTGTACAATTTAGTGATTCAACACTTCCATATATCACCCTGTGCTCATCACAAGTGCCCTCCTTCACCCCCAGAAACTGTTTAACCCATCCTCCCTCTTACTTCCACCTGGTAAACATCAGTTTGTTCTCTATGGAGTTTTTAAAAGATTGATTTCTCAAAGATTCAGAGAAAGAATTTATAATTGGACATATTCTACATAAATACTCTTAAAAAAAAAAAAAAGGAAGTCAGGGGATTAGAGACTGGCTGATACCCATCTGAAGTGTAATCCTGCAAGGAAATCAGGATTCCAAACACATTCAGATGCCACAGTGGGATTGTGAAAGGGGGATGGGTGGAGAGAGCTATGGGGAATTGTGACTTCTGTGTGATCAGACCACCCCTCTTTGGATATACAGCCAACTGTGGTGGTTCTGGGCCAGAGATGCTATTTATCTTCATTAAAAGACAGAAGCAGGGTGAAGCATGGAGAAGAGCAAACCAAGGGTGAAACCACTGATCAATGTGGCAGTTTGCCTTTGACTGTATTTATCAGTGATGACCTTCCAAGAGTAATGGCTGCTGCTTCACTGCTTTCCAGATGTTTTGGACTCTTTGGGATGATGCTAATGTGGACCATTCTACTGGCTTCTTTGAAAGGTAGTCTTTAGTTCAGCAAGGTTCTAATAACACAATCTAGCACAATCCAAATATTGTCATTTGGCATCCGCACACACAAATTTAGACATTTTCACTTGGACAAAAAGGTGATGACAAAATCATTCTTGTACTTTAAATGATGCAACAATCCCTCATATAACCAAAACCACACTACTGCTCTTCCTAAAACTCAATATACAGTCACACTTGATGTTTATTATTGGGTGATGACTATTGGTTTTGTACCTTAGTCACACTTACCCTTTGGTTTATATAACTTACAGACTGAGATATGTATCTAGCCACTATTAATATGTCTTATGATAAGGTAAAAAAAATGTAAGGTGAAAATAGAGGAGGAACTTTCATACAAACAAATATATAAAAGCATACAGACAGGGGCGCCTGGGTGGCTCAGTTGGTTAAGCCTCTGACTTTGGCTCAGGTCATGATCTCACGGTCTGTGAGTTCGAGCCCCGCGTCGGGCTCTGTGCTGACAGCTCAGAGCCTGGAGCCTGCTTCGGATTCTGTGTCTCGCTCTCTCTCTGCCCCTCCCCTGCTCACGCTCTGTCTCTCTCTGTCTCAAAAATAAAACACTAAAAAAAAAATTTAAAAAAAAAGCATACAGACATACAAACACACATATTTATGTCAAAGCAAAGATGAAATAATGATAAATACTATTTCTACAACTGCTCACATGGTCACAGAGGGTATGCAAAATTTCCTTCTTCCACTTCCATATTTATTTTGCTTTCAACTAGCATCTCAATTAGTTGTGGTTCTTCCCTAATGAGTGATACTAAATTTTATTCCTGAAGAATCTGTGTTATTAGGAGCTGTGCCTGTTTCGGGGTTTTGTAATGTTTCCTTAAGTTTTAACAAAGTATATGAGAGTATTGAGCACCACCTGAAATCTCAAACATATGCCTCCTTGTCCCAATTTTGTAGTAGCAACCAAATTTTCCCTTGATAATTGGCATCAGTCACTCCCACCAGTACAGCAAAGCTGTTCTTTTTTTAGCTATTTGGTTTTTAAAAAATTTTTTTTAATGTTTATTTATTTTTGAGAGAGAAACAGAGCACAAGTGGGGGAGGGACAGAGAGAGATGGAGACACAGAATCCAAAGCAGGCTCCAGGCTCTGAGCTGTCAGCCTAGAGCCTGACATGGGGCTGAAAACCATGAACCATGAGATCATGACCTGAACCAAAGTCGGATGCTTAACCAACTGAGCTACCCAGGCACCCCACCCCTTTTTTTAAGCTATTTGTTGAATGGCATAAATTAAAGTAGCCAAGTGACCACCTCATCTTTGACTTGGGTCCATTGTTGTGGCCCCTGATGACAGACAGTATTCCTCACTTTGACGTGAGGTTCTCTAGAATAGCAAAACCTAACATCAATGGGAGGAGAAGGAAATTTTTGTTAGTGGATCATTAGAGACAATAATGATAAGAAAAACTCCCTTTTCCACCTCTTGATTTCTAGATGCATAAAATCTAGCACTGGAAGAAACAGCATGTTATACCAGTCACTAATTCAGAGTATACAGTGCTTCCTGGAGATCAATATACCAACATTGCAGTGTGCCACATAGTTTATAATGTAATTTACTATTAAAAGGACATTCTAACATTCTCTCAGGCTAGCTACTTCAGAATGACAGTGTGCAAGGGTCAACCGTAAAATCCATGAGAATGAGCCAAATGCCATACTTCATTGCTTTAAAATTATTTCCCTTAATAGAAGTGTTTTGTGAAATACTGTGATAGTGAACAAGTACTTAATGTCTTCTCATGGTGATAGGGAAGGGAGTATTGCAGGCAGGAAATGAAATAGGTAAGCAGATCAAGTATCCATTCTAGAGAGAAAAAAAACATTGTTTCTTTCTTTAGGAAGTTTACAGATATACCCACTCTGTCTCTGGAGAGTGATCTGGTTATTGAGGTATGGTGCTCTATCAAGGTCCCATTGTTTGTCTCTGTTATTGGTAGGCTGGGGAAAATAGTAATTAGTATAAGCAGATCAGCCTGAATGTTTCAAGGTCCATCTTCCTGACATAATGCATAATAAGTTTCAAAGCCACATCTCTGCTTCCACAGACACATTGTTACTGTGTTATTTGAGAAAGAACAGGGGTGACTGGCTAGGGAGGGAGACTGGCTTATCTCCACAGAATGGGTCATCTTGTCTAGCTAATTACTAAAATTTTTCTCTTCTGTTTCCTATTAAGCTTTTACAGTACAAAGACCTAAATTATTTAACAAATAAATACCTAAGAAAATACCTAAATTACTTAACTAGATGAAGTGATTCTCTGAGGCCATTCAGAGATGTCAGTTCACATACCACCTCCTAGTCCTTCTTGTTACCACGTTTCTTTTTAAATTATTCTTTGTTTTTCTCTAAATTATTCTAAGGTGCTGCCCATATAGCCAAACCATTAGACATCGTCTATCAGTAGTATGAATGCATATCTCAGTCTTCCCAGCTTCCAGGAGAAATGAACAGCCAGATATTCAGCCCTCTGAGAGGATTCCTCCTCCTATTTTTAGGGCTACCCCAGAGTGAGGATGTAATCCTAGAGCTATTTGTTTTTTGTTGTCAGTAAAATATGCAGAACTATATATTTAAAACAACCCTAAACAATCCTATGGTCATAATAATCTCAGGAGGGTACTGGCATGGAATGAGAGATGGGAATTAATGGACAAGAAGAAAGAAGTGTATATTGTTAACTACTTGTTCCTTCAAGAAATGCCTAAGCCTTATGTACCAATTCTGTTTGATGATAGAATACTAATGCCAACCTTATGACTTTAGAGGCTAAGAGAAGGTCCAGTTCATGATATGGCCCAAAGTCACACATTATATTTGTATTATGTATGGCTCAGTAGCAAGTGTGATGTTGTGTCTCAGAAAGCTACTCTTTATTTGCTAAGTATGTTGTATATTTTCTCCACAACCCTAAAGGTCTATGCTGGATTCACTCACAGTGATCTACTAAATGCTCCATACATAAACTTACCTGACTCATACATTTCAGGAACCATTGTGTCTTCTTAGTCATATGGTCCAAGTGGCAGAGTAGCTTGCATGATATCACCGACCGGATGCAGATTTTTTTTTTTTTTTTTTTTGCTCTGCACTCCACCAAAAACTGGCAGCCTTTCAATACAGTAGATGTAAACTCCAAAAACAAACAAACAAACAAACCCAAAAAAACAACAAAAAATTAAAAAGCCCCCTAGGAGACTTGCCTCTTTTTCAGTGGTGATGGGTACCAGAGGCAACAATGTGTCTCCCTTTAACATAGTGTCTTAACATGCCACAGACTACTGCATACACAGAAATTTTATAGAGGAGGGGGCTCCTGAATTTTTATGAGATTTATTTTCTATTTTATAGCACTTAGGAGTTTTATCAGTAAGAAGAATAGTTTTGAATTCTAGATTACCAGCTCTAATTAATGTAATAGTATTGATTAATGGAATAAATTAATGTAATTAATGAAACTAATACAATGATTTCATGGACTAGCCTCATATCCTCTGTGACTGAGAGGCCATTGAGTTCCTACCAAATATACTATGAATGAAGACCAGAGAGTATATATAAATCCGAGGTAAGACAGTGAGGTTTATAGTTGGCCCTGCCACTTAATAAACTTCCTTTGGTAATCTTTGCTAGCAAGTTTAGATCACTAACTACACATCAGATATCTCCCCCCGCCCCCACCACCCAGTAAATGCAGAACCAAAGACTTGGTGTCCCTACTTTCTTAAATATATGAAAATACATTGCGATCATACACTTGCCATCTGTTTTTGATTTTCACTGAAAGCATGGGAACAGGGAAAGGTTTGTAAGAATAGGGTATAATTAGTTTATACTCTAATTCCTCATTATGTTGGCTGAGTGCAGACAAGAAGGAGGGTCAAAGGGACCAACAACGGACTTCTTAATCATAGAGGGATTGTAGACAAGCTACAAAGAGACCTTTTTATACTTTTGGTCTATATTTTGCATAAGACTAATACACTTAGCGATAATCCTCTTGCTCATCATCATCATCACATGGCATCCGATTATGCAAATCAAGGAAACATTACTGAAATAAAATGACATGATTGATGCAGGTTTCCTTAGCTTCTTCTACAACAGCTAAATTTAAATTATTGCCACATTCATTGAGGTATAGGACATAGTCAAGTAAATTTTAAAAGAAAAAGAAAAGAAAACATGCTCCTTTGGAAATTTTAAATAATATACATTTAACGTGGATGCTGCATCTTTATTTAATCATTTCTTTCTTTTGTAAAATAGTTTATTTAATTTTTTTAATATTTATTTTGTTTTTGAGAGAGAGAGACAGAATGTCAATGGGGTAGGGGCAGAGAGAGAGGGAGACACATAATCCAAAGCAGGCTCCAGGATCTGAGCTTTCAGCACAGAGCCCAACGCGGGACTCAAACTCATAAACCGCGAGATCATGACCTGAGCTGAAGTCCGACGCTTAACCAACTGAGCCACCCAGACACCTCTTAATCATTTATTTCTTCATGAAATCAGTATCAGTGAGTGAATAGGAGGTTATCAGACCATATCGCAAGATGTGAAAATATAGTTGTATGTGTTCTATACAGTACTCTACCATTGGTGCTATAGCAGTGAACAAAATAGCTTACTTATTTTTATAGAGTCTAAAAGACTCTTTTATTTCATTCTTAGAGATGGGCCTTGCAAGATGAAATAATTTTTTTTCTTACGTTGAAGGGAATGTTTCAACGCTCCCTAATTGATGCCTGTAAAATTTTATCAATGGGGTGTGAGGATCCTGCAGAGAAGGAATTTACTTCCACCCCAAATTAGGTTCAGATGTCTGAAATACACAGATGCTTCCACACATGCACGCATACCAAGGGGTCATGAAAAGCTTAATTTGTCATCAATATTTACATAATGAGGCTTTCTGAGGAAAGCAAGGTGCCTCCACAGCAAGTCTGAAAATGGTTCAAGATGAGAGGAGACTTGCTTATGGAGCTTATGGTGGGTTAGGGATGAGTCTCTGGTGAGATCTGTATGTGGCACCAAAGGAGGGAGAATCTGGGCTTTCATAGCAGCTTGTTCATCTGTGCAACAGAAAGAGAATAGAAAGGATGAGACTTAATAGCTATCAGCAATCAAGCACCAAAAATTGGAGACAAACTCTTTATCACATGTGGTGAGCCACTGAATCATTATAGATTTGTCTTTATCTCCCATTTCCTGAAGCACATCACGTATGTCTTAAACTTTCCAATGTATTTGCCACTTGTTGCTCATACACTGGAGTTAACAATATATCATCCAGACCAAGATAATGCTTATAAAATGTTCATATGATCTCTCTATGTCCCTTTCAACTCTATGACAGAGGGTAGGAGATTTAACACAGCCCTGAGGCAGGCCTAGATATGTAGAGTGTTCTCTATCTCACTTAAAATTTTAGTTCTCTGGTCCTCACTCATTAGAAAGCTAGAAAATAAGGCATTTGACTGATCAAAGACTGCATATATTTTACCAGAGGCCCTATTAGTCTGCTTTATCAAATACACCCAGATGTACAACATTTGAACTTGAGGTGTCTACTTGGTTGAGTTTGTGGCAGTCTACTATCAACTTTTAGTATATGTCTAGATTTTTAGGGCTAGAGTGATAAATTACATAGAGAACTGAGGGGACCACTAACTCAATATCTTAGGCTATGAAGATTGGTACAACTCTCTACCAGATCTCCAGGATGTGATCTTTTTATTTTATATATATATATATATATATATATATAGATAGATAGATAGATAGTTTTTTTCCTTTAATGGTTATGAAAGGAATCAGTTCAGATTCTTCCACTTGGCTGGTCCTACAATCATAGTCCTCAAACCATTGCTTCTGGAAACAGTGTGTGTTGCACTGGTTGGGGGAGGGGGAGAAGGATGGAGGTAGAGAATTGTATCACCTGTTAAGAATATTCATTCTAATAATATATTCAGGAGTTTGTAAGTGAAACGACTTGATCTAGGAATTTATTACATGATCACATTATATTCCTATTTCTATAGTGGTCATGACCATATTTTGAGTTGAATCACTCTGGAAATGTCTGGATATTCACCCTTGCCAAGTATATTGTTTACCCAAGTAAATGACTCTAGATGTTTTTGTGATTAATGTGTTATTTCAGGTTGTTCCTTCTGAAGTCTTGATTTTTCCTTTAGTCAGTAGGTTCCAGTCTGAATATGAACTAAAGTCCAGAGATAGATAAAGGACTATTATATTCTCCTTTGATTGCTTTTGATTCTATTTCCATAACTCTCTGAAGTTCAAGTCAACTTGGCTGCCACTCTAACTTTTGCCATGTGTTTTGTAATCGTATCTGCCTTATTTCTGATGGGTAAGCACTACTTTTTATGTTCATTTCAAAATCCTATTATCCACTTTGATATAAAGGGTATTGTATTTATACAACATCTCCTACCACCAGCCCTAGTCTGGCAGAGAAAAGTCACCAAGTGATGGTCTCAGTGATAACTATGTCAGCCACATCATATTTAATTTTTTTTTTATTGATAAGCAGTGGTTTCAAGCTATTCCACAGAACACAATGTAAGATACTATGTCCTACTTTTAGATATTTTTTCTTTTTCCACCATCTACCATGGTCATTCTGAAATTTCTATTCTACTTCTCTACAGTAGCCCATTACATCATTCAAGGTTCCAAGAGACATCCTGGTGGCAATTAATACCATCTCCTTGGTTTCTTGCCAGCATGTTGAATTATGTGTCCTAGAAATATGTTTACATATGAATAACATCTTTGTTATCCAAATTTATGCCTTACTTGATCCAGTGATTTGATCTAGTAATTTGGTCCCATAATTCTCTCCTAGCACACTCTAGGTATAATTTCCTTCTTCTTTCAGGAGGCATACCATTTTTGCTGGTAGGACATTGTGTAACTAATCTATTTATGGGTCTAGAGAGAAGAAAAGAAGGTGAATGTCAATACTGAGTGGAGTCAGTGTCATCTGGAGAGATCTTTGAATAATTTTGAATAAAGAGAACACTAAACTTTAGAAGGAAAGCATGAAACACTTCTGAGGGCCCAATAGATTCAGGGAAACCTGGAAGTTCAGTATTTTTGTGTATGACTCAAGAGTGCCTGCTTGCTAAGTCTCTGTCTTACTGTTTCGAAATCACGGCTGTGATCTTGGAGTAGCAGCATTGTAAGGTTTGAAAATTTGACATTATAAGTAGTTCTATTACCCTTATAATTAAACCCTGATACTAATCCTTATCTTTTACTATTCTTCAGTAACATGGAATTAGAAGCTTTTTACATGCTCCCAAGAGACTATCTGGCGTTCATATTTAGTCTTAAATTTCAGATGATGTCTCTGCAGAATCTTAAGGGGAAAAAAAGGCAGACATAGCATTAGCTAGAATAAGTAAAAGTGGAGGTACTTAGGACAACAGTAATATAATTTCACTCTCAGCAGTAATAAAAATGTGCAAACATAAGAAGTAGATGACTTACATTATAGATATGTACACACGTATGTATATGTGTATGTATAAGTGTGTGTGTGTGCATACACACACACATATATAATATACATTCACATATACTGAATCATGCTTTTCAATCAGAGGTTGCATGTGAAAAGAAAATCTAATCTTTTAAAGTAGCACAGGGATCAAGTCACATCGATCCATGGAAAAAATATGTAATCCTAGTGTATTGTGAGACTTTACAGTGAAAATGTACACAAATATTTCAATAAATATTTGGTAATTATTTCTCAATGATTGGAATAAACTAAAAAGCTTGATGATAATTGATGTTGTAATTAAGTTTTCTAAGCTAACGTTAAGATCTTGTCAGTTTCATAATATAAAATTACAGTTAAGTTCAATTTGACCAAATTTAAGAGAGGGAACAATGAAAGAAAACAATGGATAGAGGGATATGTAGTTCATACATTTATTCTATGTAGTGGGAGTCCATGAAGCATCATTTAAAGTAGATGAAGTAAGAAATCTATATTTAATTACTTAAAGCTGAACAAAAGTAAATGAATGACTTAATATTGGAAGTATAGGTGAGGATTGTATCAATAAAAAAATCCTCTTTTTGCTAGCAGGCAATTCATTTATTTTATAAAATAGTAAATAGCAAATTAAAAATGAGCACTACAAATATGGTAGTTTCCTCTATTTATATATCTTGAAGCATGATGTTTAAAAATTATTCTTTTTGAAGTTTACTTACTTTGAGAGAGAGAGAGAAGGGAGAGAGTGAGTGGGGAGGGGCAGAGAGAGAAAAAGAGAGAGAGAATACCAAGCAGGCTCTGCACTCACAGTGTAGAGCCCCACATGGGACTTGATCTCACGAACCATGAGATCATGCCTGAGCCAACGTCAAGAGTCAGACACTTAATCGACTGAGCCACCCAGGTGCCCCAATGTTTAGAAATTATTGCTTCTAGAAATGAGACTAGAGTTGGCAATGCTATTTTTTTTGGTAAGAAACTCACTATACTACATGATTATTTACAATGTTTCTAGAATATTTATATACAAGGGAAAGGATTGTAATACCTATCAAAAATTATAAAAATTGCCACAAACTTTGATACACAATTGAGAATTTGTCATAAGAAAATCATTCAGCCTAATAAAAAAGCCATATATATATGTGTATATATATATATATATATATATATATATATATATATATACATACAATTTTTGATTGCTGAGTATATATAGTATTAAAGGGAGGAAACAACCAATAATGAAGGGATAATATGTGTAAATATTAAAATAAACTATTAAAAAGACTGAAGGAATCTATGGTTATATAGCGTATTGAAGGAATACATAAATGTATATACTCCATTGTATTTATACATTTAGAAATAATAAAAAACAAACGCAGCTATTTAAGATAAGATGGTGGTTAATGGTGTTCTTATATTGTTATGTTTTATATACTTTTTTGGCTTTCTTAAACTTGTAAGGAAGAAAGACCCTAAAGGGAAGAGACTATAATGACAGATTCAGGTTGGGAAATATAATAAGGATGACAATCTAAAGGTCAAGTTGGGGAACCTGCTTAGAGCAAAGAATCAGAATTACTTAGAGGGAAAAGGTAGAAAGACATGGCCCAAATATTGCAAGATTTGGTCATAATGAGGGATAATCAAGCCATTATATATCCTCAAGTTTATGTCAATTACCAGGTAGAGAAGGTAAAGAAGCAGAGTAACACCCTCAGAGACAAGAAACGGCTCTCTGTAAAAGCAGTGGCCCCACTAATACGGGATCCATTTTAGGTAGGACCACAGATTCCTGAGAGTAACAGTAACTTTCACTCCACCAGAAAAACCAGGTGCCCTGGTGGCTGGGGGAGCGAGGGGAGCATCTCTGGGGGCTAGGTGAAGTGCATGTTGACCTAACCTGCATCAATAGCTAAGGAAGCTCATGAATGAATTGTGATCCTGTAGTAATGTACTTGCTGATATGCTGATATAGCTATGGCTTGTGCTATACCCATTATTTTGTTACTTTTGCACTGGATATATAGGCAAATAGTTTTAAAAAGTAAAAGAAAAATAATAAAAACAAAACCCATAGTTGCATACACACATCCAGCAGGGATAAGAAATTTCAGATCATTATAGAAGAGGGACATAGTAGTGGTAGAATATAGTAAACCAAATTACCCACTTCCCTCCTCTAAATCTGAAATAAAGGGAAGAATTTGATCTTTCTCACACAGAAAGCAGAATAGGACAGTTATTTGCATATTCCCTGGTGAAATCAGCCTTTTTCTCCACCAATTCCCTGTTGCAGAAAGACCCCTTTTCCCCACACACATAGCACTTAAACATTTTTCTTTTCCTGTCATTTTGTGTAATTGTGGATGTCTATAATGAGGTAAGGACTGACCCAGCGTGCTTGGTATTAGAACTATTTCTGAAATTTACTTTTATTTTGTTAAACTTAGCTCTTTTTAACACCCAGGGACCTGATCAAACTGAAACAATTTGCCTTATTTTGAAGAAAGGGAGAAAAATGATCAGAATTAGCTGAAAATAAGGTTGTGTTTTTATTAAGCCGAAAGGTGATAATTAGAACATCAGTAGACAACACATTAACACAGAAATACAAATAACCTTGAGTATGAGTATAAAAGCATAATATTTCCATCTCTAGTAATGTCTGCGTTTCAGAGATAGCAATAGTCAGGCTTTAAAATTCTCAAACGCTTCACTCCACCTCTGGGGACTGTCAACTGGTTGGTGATAAACGTGGCTTGATTCAAGCAGGGTTGTGGTACTATTTTTGTAAAATGAATTAACTCTTTATACTCAAAACATACAAGACTTATTTTATTTACTCTTTATAAGAAACTAAAATTCATAATCGATAGTGCACATTTTCAAGGAAAGAAAATTTTATGGTTCGTAATGAATATTGCTATCAATTTAAAGCCTTGACATCTCTTTCTCTAAATATTACCTTTATTAAGTTTCAGCTACACACTACTCCAGGCATTTTCACAGATCCTGGCTGTCTATCTGTTTTGGCTTATCTTCTATCTGCTGCATAGATGATAGATCTGCTGGACATATGATAGATGCAAAACACCCAACCATCGCACTTCTGCCAATTAGCAACTTATTAACATTTTCAGTTGTCTCCAACAATGAGGAGCCTCTCCCTAAATAAGTCTGTTATCATACCATTCTCTTTCAGATACAAGTTCTGCTTTTCCTTCCACTTTCTCATGCCAAAGCGTAATTTAAAAGAGAGAGCTCTCATAATTCTGTCTTTACAATGCTTGCTAAGTCAACTCTTAAACAAACTAAAACCAGACAGAATTTTAAAAACCATTTTATCCTGTACAATATGAACAAAGTGAAATATGGACTTCAAGAATTAAACAAGGGTGCCTGGGTGGCTCAGTCGGTTAAGCGTCTGACTTGGGCTCAGGTCATAATCTCACAGCTCTTGAGTTCCAGGAGCCTGCTTCAAATTCTGTGTCTCCCTCTCTCTCTGCCCCTCCCCTGCTCATGCTCTCTCTCTCTCAAAAATAAATAAACAATAAAACATATTTTTAAAAATGAGCTAAATTTATTTTAAAAAAACCCCAAGAATCCTGAAAATGATTATTTCAAGGCACTTGAGATAGGGACTCGTGATTACCATTTATAAGGTCAAGAAGTAAAAACACAGCATGACAAGAGACCACCTGCAGAGCAGGAATCTTTAAGTTGTGATCAACCATCTTTTATTTAGAAATATACAGTAAGTCCTTTACCACAAATTGCCTAAAACAGGTTACTGGGCCACATGCAGCCAGAATTTAAAAGAAGAAATCCTGTCAAAATAATCACTTTTCCTTAAGACACAGTGACAGATTTAAATGATCAAAGAAATCGCAGGACACATAATCTATCTTAAGTTTAGAAAGGCTCCTGATTCTGCCCTGCAAACCATAACATTAAGCACCGTGGAAATATATGACCTTGACTACAGAATTATTGAGGGGCTGAACAACTAGTTCTTCGTTTTTAGTGGATTATGTCAACTGAGTAAGGGGAATAAAAGATGCCTTTAGTGATTGCTTCTTGACTCAGTGGTATTTATTACTGCCATCCATCACCTAGATTGATACTTTCTTTCAGAAAAAAATGTCCTTATTGCTTGCTTGGGACCCTGGGGACAGGCAATTGCCCAATCTGCCATTTACCATTTCATCTTTGTCCCCCATATCTCATTCGAACCACATACATATAATTCTCTTTCCTTTGATGACTACTCTCATTTCCATTATTTACCCTCTTTTAAATTGTAAGTAAAGAACATAAGGAAATGTTATTCACTAACTTCTTTGATGTGCTACAATGTCACATTGTACAGTTTGCAAATGATGAATGAGATAATGCAATTGATTTTCAAATATCTCTGTTCTTAAGACATATATAAATTATATTTATAATTCTGCTTTGGAAGACTCCTCCTCAGGAGTTACTGATTCATTGAGTGTGAGTTGGATCCTGGGATTTCATATTTCCTACTAGTGCCCTACAACTGGGTATGTTTAGTTAACACCAAGTTAAATAATACAGTATAACATAACATGCCCTTCAGATTTTCAAATCAGAATGCAAAGATAGGATACAAGATTAGCAGTTAATGCTTTACTGATTGCTTTCACTGAAGTAGTTGAAATTCTTTTTATAATTGATTTATACTCTGCATTCGGGGTGTTATTAGTAAGGCAGAACTTTAAGGAATGTTTACAAATGAGCACTATATCATCAAAAGTTACATATTTTTTAAAATCTTTTTTTATGATTGATGGATTCTTTTTTTATTTTATTTTAAAGTTTATTCTTAGGGGCACCTGGGTGGCTCATTTGGTTAAGCGTTCCAAGTCTTGATTTCAGCTTAAGACATGATCCCACGGTTGGTGGGATCAAGCCCCGCTTTGGCTCCGCAGTGAGTGTGGAACCTGCTTGGGATTCTCTCTACCTGTCTCTCTCTCTCTGCCCCTCCCCCTGCTAGTGCTCTCCTGCTTGTGTGCACTTGCTCTCTCTTCCAAAATCAATAAACCTAATAAAAAAGTTTATTCTTAAGTGTACAACAGGCTCTAAGACACTTCATTCTAGCTTTAGGGGGCAACAGATGCTGTGACGGAATCCAGATGTTTACGCAGGAATGGACTTAAGGATCACCATTGCCTCAGGCACAAGGAACAGCTTACTTTTTGCCAAATATCTTAAATCCACCTGTAGCCAGGGGGCCCTTCTCCTGGCCTTTGCTTTTAGCTCCTCGAGTTTCTTCTGCTCCTCTTTCTGTTTCTGTTTGAATGCCTCCCTCTTGGGCTGCGTCAGGGGCTTCTTCTTGCCACCTCTTGGCCAGACATAGCACCTGCCACCCCTTCTCCATACCCAGCTACTGGAAGTAGAGCCATTAAAAAAACCTTAATATAGCATTTAAAGGGCTGGTATTAGTTACATTCTGATATAAAATGAGAGCTCCAGTCTTAGATTTATCTATTACAGAGTTCTTTAATAAATGACTTAAAGGCTATTTCAAGGTTACCAATAAGGTATACACAGAGAAAGACTCAGTTCTGGGTAAAATATTGCTGCTTAGTATTTTTGTCTTTAGGGAGTTCTCAAAAACATGTTAAACAATCCATTTATGTAAGCTCTTAATAGTTCTTACCGAGTTTCAGAAATAGAGGAGAAATAGATAATAGATTGTCTATATATACTAGATATGGAAAGTTAGTGGAAAACAAAACCTTGGATTGACCTCACGCTGGGAGATTTTGTCCAAGTTCCCCCTATAGCAAGAGTGCAAGAGACTAATTAGTGGGGAAGATTATAATCTGTGCTCATCTTAAAGTTACACAAAACTGGAATCATTCTGTATCTTAGAGGACTGTTCCTCCTTCATACTGTCTTCCTTCCTTTACTTCCTATACTACCTTTTTCTGGCAAGGATTGAAAGTGAGAACTATGTCTCTAACCTCCTCAGAATCTCCAATGGCTACATGCTGCTGACACAATAAAATTTAAACTATTTTTCATTGAATGATCATGGCATGGCCTCTGCCTATATGTGAAAGCTTCTCAGCTCTTTCCTAACTCAAATGTTATGTTTCAGTAATACTAAACTACTTATAATTCCCAGACATGCCAGAGTTTCATAAACTTATGCCTATATAAATACTGTCTAGGATCCTTTTTCAGTATTTGTCCTCAGGCATATATTTAGTCATCATTAAAGTGTCATGTCTATTTTAATTTCTAAATCTTCTATCATGCACATCTCATACATACATATTACCAACTATATTAAATTTAACTTTACATATAATATTATCAACATTTACTTGTATTCATTCTTAGATAATCTATGAATGCATCATGATTCTTCATTAAAAACAATGGTATAATTGGTAATTAAGGTATTGGATTCATCTTAGAATGCTACAGCTGAACATGATCTTAGATTCATTTTAACATAGTTTCTTTCCATTACACACAGGGAGTATAAATACATTGCCTCCGGTCACTTTGGGAATAAACCTCAGAGCTAAACTCTTTGAGGAGTTCGCGTGTCTTGAGTTAGTTTTCCTCTAAGATCTTTACAGGTCCTAAAATGTTAGGAAAACAGAATGATTAAATCTTAATGCAAAATCATCTATGAGAAAACTCAGCTTAAACTTCTGACCAAAAACAGGCAAAAGTTGAAACATTCTGCTCTCATTCATGTTTTATCTGATTTTAATGAAAAGCTATTAAATGTTTTAGAAAACTGTTCTAATGTAAGGGTTGTTTGTATCTTTAAAAAAAAAAAAAATCCATGGTTGTCCCAGTTGTCAAAAAATCCCAAACAAACAAACAAACAAACAAATTAAAAAAACCTCAAATTCAATGGAGAATATAAGTCAGTGAAAAATGGAGCTAGAATCTAATGTCACAATTGTATGCATTGTATAATTACCAGCTTGGGCAACATACTTGTAAAAAAATTGTACAAAAAGCAAAGTCTAAGTTCATGTGACTCAGGGTCTATTGATTATTTCATATCCTGCAGGAATGAGAATAACAAGTCTCTAGAGTTCAAGATGTCAAACAAGAAACTTTTACTCCAAGCTGAGTATTTCTGCATATACAATATGAACATATTTGAAATCCCTTTAAACATAATTTGTTAATAAAATCTGTGATGGATTTCATCCTTGTTAGATCTCATTAAACAACAGAATCTGAAGATACTATGTTCATTCTATGTTAACTTTTATTAAATCTGTTTCTGTGGATGTGATACTGGCATAACCTCTGAGATCTCTGTTACCCTCATCTTTGGTAGATAATATACATTTATACTTCTGGAGTTATTTCTTGTAAAGAGCTGTGAAAGATCTAATATTTTACCTTATTTCATTATTTAGTTACCTCATGATCTAAAACGCTTCTTTCTTTTAATTTTTAAAAATATGTTTATTATTTATCTGAAAGACAGACACAGAGAGAGAGAGAGAAAAAGAGAGAGAGAGAAGCAGGGGAGGGGCAGAGACAGAGGGAGACATGGAATCGGAAGCAGGCTCCAGGCTATGAGCTGTTTGCATAGAACCTAACGTGGGGCTCAAACCCATAAACTGTGAGATCATGACCTGAGCCAAAGTCAGATACTCAATCAACTGAGTCACTCCGGCACCCCTAAGGAGATTCTGAAGACCCTTAATATTAATAATATTAATATTATTATCCAAAACATGGGAGAAATTCCCTACAAGTATCTTATTTTATAGGTGCTAGGGGAATACAAGAGATTCCCTGGTCAGAGGTAGGATGTTCGTACTTACAGCACAGCTGCCCCAGGGCTATGTTGGTTTTCCTGCCCCCACCCCCAAGTTCCATGGAATAATACAAAGCGGCACTAATGGATGCTGCCCATGCAGAGAGTTTGCATCACAGGTAAGGAAACCCTAGATGTAGGGAACCTAAATGAGCTTTATTCCAGATGGAGATGCTATATTCATTAGACTGGACAGTAAAGAAATCAGTACTCTACCCCGGAGGGAGTCAACAACACTACTTTTTGAAGTTGTTTACTATACAGAACTCCTGGAAAAGACAGTCCAGAGCTAATAACCTTCCAAAACAGAAAGTGCTAGGCCCAGATGGCTTCACTGGAAATTATGTCACTTAAGGAAAGTGTTATAACAATTCTCTACAACCTCATCCAGAGGATGGAAGCAGAGAGAATAGTTTCTAACACAACCTACAAGACCAGAATTGCCCTAATATCATAATTACCCTAATTACAAGAGCAGAAAACTACACACTAGTATCTCTCATGAAAATAGAAGCAAAAATCCTCGACAAAATATTAGCAAATAGAATCCAGCAATGTGTAAAAAGAATTATATACCACAACCAGTGGAATTTATCTTAGGTATGAATGGCTGGTTCAACATTTGAAAATCAATTAAGATACTCCATCACCTAAACAGCCTAAAAAAATAAAGATCCACATAATTATATCAGTAGATGCAGAAAAAGCATTAGACAATATGCAACACCCATTTATGATAAAAACTCTCAGTAAACTAGGGTTAAAGGGGAACTTCCTCAGCTTGACAGTGAATATCATCAAAAAGCCTACAGCTAACATCATACTTTGAATTTATATGTTGATAAATTCAAAACCTTTCCACCAATATCAGGTATAAAACAAAAAAAGTCCCCTCTCATCATTCCTTTTCTATTTTTTTTAAATATTTTATTTTATTTTTGAGAGAAAGAAAGAGACAGAGCATGAGTGGGGGAGAGGCAGAGAGAGGGAGACACAGAATGTGAAGCAGGTCCAGATTGTGAGTTGTCAGCGCAGAGTCTGACATGGGGCTTGAACCCACAAGCTGTGAGATCATTACCTGAGCTGAAGTTGAACGCTTAACCGACCGAACCACACAGGCACCCCTCATCATTCTTTTTCAACAGTGTAGTAGAGGTTTTAGTTACTGGAACAAGACAAGAAAATGAAGTACAAGGCATACATATATGGGAGGAACGCATAGAACTGTCTTTGATCACACGTAACATGATTATGCAGAAAACCCAAAAGTCCTGGAACTAACAAACAATTATAACAAAGTTAAAGGATACAAGATTAATACATATAAGCCAACCACTTTTCTATATACCAGTAATTAACAAGTAGAATTTGAAATTAAAAGAACAATTCCATTATATTAGCATCACAAAATTATATACTAAGGTATAAATCTAACAAAGTATGTACAAGATCTATTATTAACAGAACCACAAAATTCTAATGAATAAAATAAAAATGTTAAATAAGTAGAGAGATATGCCATGTCATGGATAGGAACACTCAACATTGTCAAGGTGGCAGGTCTCCCCAACTTGTTCTATACATTCAGTGCAACCCTAATCAAATCCCAGCAAGGTATTTTGGGATAGCAGCAAAATGTAAACTTTAAATGAAGAGGGGAAGATCCAAAATAAGCATCACAATACTGAAGGAGAAGAGCAAAATTGGAAGACTGATGCCACCCAACTTGATAACTTACCATAGACTATAGTAATCAAGAAGGTGTGGTATTAGCAAAAGAACAGATTAATAACAGATCAATGAAACACAATGGAGAACCCAGAAATAGACTCACTAAATACAATCAACTGATCTTTGACAAAGGAACAAAGGCAATATAAATATAGTCTCTTCAAGAATGGTGCTGGAACAACTACATACAAAAACATATAGAGATATATCTAGGTACAAAACTTATACCCATCACAAAAATTATCAAAGTGAACTACAGACCTAAATGTAAAATGCAAATCTATAAAAGTCCTAAAAGATAACACAGGTGAAAACCTGGATGACCTTGGGTATGGTGCTTACATTTTTTACACATCAAAAGCATGATTCACGAAAGAAATCATTGATAAGGTAGACTCCATTAAAATTTAAAAATTCTGTAAAAGATGATACCAAGAGAATGAGAAGACAAGCCACAGACTGGGAAAACGCATATTTTTAAATCTCAGTGGGGTTTTGTATGTGTGTGTGTGTGTTTTATGTTTATTTTATTTTGAGACAGGGAGAGAGCAAGTGGAGGGGGCACAGAGAGAGGAGGAGAGGGAGAGAGAATGTGAGGCTCAATCTGATGGACCATGAGATCATGACCTGAGCTGAAATCAAGAGTCCAATGATTAACCAACTGAGCCTCCTAGGAGCCCCTGGGAAAAGATGTTTTAAAGGACCCATTGGATTGGCCGTTACCCAAAACACTAACAAAAGAAAACTTCACAATAAGAAAAACACAAACAAACAAATCCAGTTAATAGGACAAGGACCTTCACAGGCAGCTCATGAAAGAATATATGCAGATGGCAAGTAAGCATATGAAAAGATACTCAGCATGATAGTGTCATCAAAGAAATGCAAATGCTATCACTGATGAAATACCATGTACATACTGAAATGGACAAAATCCAGAACACTGACCACAGTAAATGTTGACAAGGATGTGGAATAGCAGGAACTTTCATTCATTCCTGTTGTGAAAACAACATGGTACAGCCACTCTGGAAGATAGTTTGTCAATTTCTTACAAAACCAAACATGCTCTTACTATAGGATCCAGTGGTCCAGCAATGATGCTCCTTGTTACATCCCAAAGGACTTGAAAATGTATATCCAACAAACCCCGTGCATGGATATATATGTAGCAGCTGTATTCATAATTGCCAAAATGAAAAAGCAACCATGGTGTCCTTTTGTAGGCAAATGGGTAAATATACTGTGGTACATCCAGACAATGGGACGTTAATCAGTACTAAAATGAAATTAGCTCTCAAGCCATGAAAAGACATGGAGAAATCTTAAATGTACATTAGTAAGTGAAAGAGGCCAATCTGAAAAGGCTCCATATTGTATGATTCCAGTGAAGGGTGTTGATGTTGGGAGAGGCTGTGCATATGTGGGGGGTAGGGAGTATGTGGGAAATCTCTGTATCTTCTTCTCAATTCAGTTGTGAACCTAAAACTATTCTTAAAAATATAGTATTAATGATAATAAAAGATAATTCTGAAGAAAAGTGGATTCAAGATGTGCAGAAACATAAGAGACCTATGGAGAATGTTCTCAGGAGCTTTCTATAATCATAAGCTTCTTTAGGGCCTCTTTAGACCATAAAGTAATAACTAAACAAAACCTTGCAAACACTGACTTCTCATAACATCTGATTTGGCTGTAATCACACTGTATACAGTGGTAGCTGAATTGTTACAGGTTCAGTTTCCCTAGAAGCAGAGACTAAAAGGATTATTAAGAAAATGATAAAGCAATGGAAGTGTGTCAGTAAAACAGACAGGGTGCGAGGGATGCAGTATTAAGTAGGAAAAAAACCTAGATAAAGATTTGATTTCCGCTGATCACTAGCTTCAGTCTGTCTCAACAGAGAACATGAATGGCAACCTGAAGTTGTCAGCCCTTGAGGGAAGGTGGCTAGCTTTCTGTACTCACATATCTGCCAGTCTTTGGCTCTATGCATGCTCAGGGGGGAGCAAAAAACAGAGATATTTCTGCTTGGTTTAGGTGACTCAATGTAGCCAAAACCATTTATCGGGATAAGAGTACAGTGTTAAGCTACTGTCTGTCAGTCAACTCTCACAACTGCTGAGAGATGGGCAATGCAGCCTAGTAAAAAAGATATGGGCAGAACACCAGCCCTGTTTACTACAAATAATGTAATGGCTTTAAGTAACAAAACTAGGCTCCAAAGAGTATAATCATAAATTGCCTTAGAAATTTATTGCATAAGAAGTCTTAGCAAAGATAGCACGTGCCCAATTCACCCATAAACACACACATGTACACCTGTGTACACAGATACACAAACATGCATATAGAGTTCTATAACAGATACAGAATGTGAAACAAACGTATATATTTAATTGATATACATTTGCTTTTATATTTTATAATTGGTGAAGCATTTGAAATTAGCAGGGTGATTGATTTACCTTCGTAATTTGCCTAGGGATTCTAGAGCTAATGCCTGTTTGGTTTCCTGCCCCCCTGGGAATTTCTGGCAATGAAAACAATTTTAGATACATTAGCACTGCACTCAAGGTTGTGATAATTATTATTCAAAACAATCTTGTAACATATAAATATTTAAATTTCACACTAAGTATTTTAGCTTTGTGGCTTTTAGCAGTCTCCTTAAATTGGTGCTCATACATTCTTCTTTGGTTTTTCTTCAATATCAGAAACAAAACAGCTAATAATAGTAATCATAAAAGAACCCTGTTTTTTGAGCTTTCTTTAGGAGTCCGGCATCCTCGCAGGTGTTGGTGAGTCCTCAGAAAGGAAATAGAAATAGGAATTAAGGAATAGTAACTGATTCCCTATGTAAAATAAAACAATGTTGTTTCAGTAAAAGGTATTTCCCTTTTTAAAAACTTAGCAATGCTTGATCAAAATTATAGTACTCTTTTATATTTTCTTATACTGGGAAACCTATTGATACATAAATTTAAAACCTCAGTACACATCTGCTTTCATTATGTTGGTCATGGGGCATTCCTTTGGTGATGTGCAGGATGCTGAAGATCACAAGATACAAAGCATCCCATGGTCAAAAATTTAATGGTTTCCCAGCAGACAAATTCGTTAGACAGTGGTAAAGGTCATTGGAAATGCTCTTCACTTTTGCTGAAGTTGTCAGACTTCCTTTTCACCAAATGATAACTATATTTCATTGTGTGGAGGATTTTAATTTGGGATGCAAATTTGAATTACTAAATGAGAAAACTTTAAGTGTTGTGACCTAAATGAGATATGTTTGAGGATTTCATCACTGACCACTCTTTGGGCCACCAGATTCTTACATATTTCCCCATGCTGCTCTGGCGTGTCTTCATTAGGTCCAGTGACAGACATTGAATGTTGTTATCTTCTTGGAACAAATAATACTTTACTCTTTACAACTATGATTTCATGTGATCTTCATAAAAATCCCTTGAGAAGGTTCTCTTCACCATGCAAAACAAAGACATTCTGAACATTCTATTCTAGATAGAAGAACTGCTATTGTAATCCTATGGTTTATAGAAGAGGAGGGGACAATGGGCTATATGTAGATGTACCTTTCAAGCTAGGGAAGTAAGAGTAAGTCACCACTTTGAAAGCAACTGTATAATATTACTACAGAAATCTAAAAACAATTCAAAAGTAAGCTAAAGATATAAGAATATACATAGGTTCTCTTCTAAGTATTACAAACTATAACACATGGTAAACTATAAAACAAGAGGGATAATCTTGAAGTAAACCATTGCTCTACTGGCATTCCAAAGTTCATTGCCAAACAGCAATTTATCTATAGAATTACACACACACGCACGCGCACACACACACACACACACATTAATATTTATAGTAATGACCTAGAGATACTGAAAAATGTTCACGTGCCACCTAAACCATCAATCAAATATAATAGAATGGTTAAGTATTTTTAGTATTGGGCCTTTATGGCATTTTATTTTGATGAAAACTGGTGATTCGTGAAGCTGCAATATGTATAACAGAAGATATATTTGACGGGAAGTCAAAACATCTGGCTTCTATCTGTAAATTTCTCATGACCTTTCTGGATATCATGTTTTTCATCTGTTAGGTGAAGAGGTTGGATCGCATTATCTGTAAGTTCTGTTTTGGATGAACATATTATGGGTCCGTGTGTGATAACACTCTGTTAACAAAAGGATTTATTTAAACATATATATCAAAATAGTTTATAAGGATAAAGTCAGTATATTTAATTGTAGGTTTTAATTATTATTTCAAAACATTTTATATTTAGAAAATCTAATTTTATCTCATTAAAATATGTATAGAGGCAATATGATTTTCTTGTGAAAGAGAGCAATTCTGTGATATATAATTAAATATTAATCCCCGAATATATTTAATTTAAACAACCGTTTTATATCTAAAGGACTGTTGAGATTTTACACATACCAAATAAGAATAATTACTAAGTAATTAAGTTTGATTCTTTTAGAATTTAGCCAAAGCTTATTTTAAAAATCTAGGAGTTACTTGAAAAATAAAAGATTTTTAGTGGGAGCGGAAAATTGAGACCACATTATTTTTAATTATATTTACTGAGAAAGTTAATGGCTTTTTAAAGTGATGTATGGATATTTAGGTAAATAGTAAAAGTTTTGTTCACTATTTTAGGTTATTTTACCTCTAATTCACAGAAGTGAATTATCAATTATCAATTCTTCTTCTTAACAATTGTATGAAACATGGTAAATTTTATTAGTTGTAAGTTTTTTGAGGGAAAATATTTTTCCTGTCTTAGTTGCCAATCTATGCTTGCATCTAGTAAATTTCCCAAAGAAACAGTGGATGCTCAGAAATCTTTGCTGAATAAATAACTGAATGAATTATTACTATCTTCATGATATAAAAGAGATCACTATGCCCTTTGTAAACTACCAGAAATCTCATAATTATATATTCATTTATCTATCCTGTGCCTTTAAGTTTCAAAATGAAAGACAGTATCTGTTACTCATTTCTGCATCTTGATTCCCAAGCTTGACTCTTGGTAAATAGCTTTCTGGTGCTAGGGGAAAAAAACATATGTTAAAACAACCAAGTCATTAGCTATTTATACATCTTTATTTATCACTATTTTCAAATAATTTGTTATTCCTAAAGAGAGTTTCTAAAATAAAACTTGACAAGAAAACCTGACTTTCACTTACTGAATTGTGACCTAAAGGACCATTATTTCTGTTTTCCCTTTTGGGATAATATATCTAAATTTTCACTCAAAGAAAGTAAAATTAAAAAAAGAAAACCTAAGCTACAAGACTCTCTCTATATATATACATATATATATATGTATATATATACACACACGTGTATATATATACAATGAATTATTATTATGAAAGAAAAACTAAGCTACAAGACCATATATATATATATATATATACACACACACGTATGTATATATACAATGAATTATTATTATGAAATTATTTTTAAATTGTCAGAGAACTTGATGAATAAAAACATTCAAATCATTAAAAAAGAATAATTGTAGTAAATTACATGTCCTTGTTTTGTACTTTCTTGATTAATTGGATATATATAAATTGAAGACATGCCTGGAAGGTAAGAGAGTAACTGAAATTTCCTCATCTTCCAGGGCTGAATACCTTATTTGAATGTATATGTAACAGGGCATTATTTTATTATTTTATTTTTTTTAATGTTTATTTATTTGAGAGAGAGAGCAAGAGAGCAAGAGACAGACTGTGAGCAGGGACAGGCAGAGAGGGAGACACAGAATCTGAAACAGGCTCCAGGCTCCAAGCTGTCAGCACAGAGCCTGATGCAGGGCTCAAACCCATGAACCGTGAGATCACAACCTAAGCAGAAGTTGGATGTTCAACTAACTGAGCCACTCAGGTGCCCCTGTAACAGGGCATTATTAAAAAGTTATTTTCACTCAAAAGGTCAGCCATTATGAATATGAGCAACAAATTTACTCTTCTTGGAATCAACCTGATTGGATGAGTACACAGAAAATAATTGACCACTTCTGTTTTTCCTTGGAACCACCAACCTCCTTGTCTGTGAACTCAGGTACTACTTTCTAACATGAATTACTGCTGGCAATCATCAACACAATCAGTGCTCATTTCTCAACAGTCCTTTCAAATTTTATACTGTGTAATCTTTTATCACAAAACACCCTTACATTTATCAATCAAATACATTCCAATGTGCCACCAAAGAAAATAACATATACTATTGTTCTTTAATGAAAAGTACATACTCTTTTTCATTAGATATTCTTGACTTTTGGGATGGTTGCCAATGTCCCTCTTTACTGTGAAAAATGCTGCCATCCACAGACACTTATACCAATTGTGATTATATTACCTGTCCCTGGTTCCCACAAATACAGTGAATCAGAATGGAATTGATGTATGCCCACTGCTGAAGCCATGAGATTCTCTAGAACTTGGAGTGGGACTTAGAGCAAGCAAACACTATCTCTGCTGGTATCTTGCATGGTAAAGACAAAAACCTCAAAGTTACATAGAGATCCATTAAGCTGCCAAATGCAATAAAAAGCATATACGATGGGATATATGATAGATACTGTGTTTTTACATTTTGTAGAGTAAAATCTATGTTGAGTGTTTCATATAATTTCTTTGTTATAGAATAGTGCGTGGAATTAAGAAAATTATTGGCTTTTTTGTTGGACGAGTATATAGTGGGACAGTGATCTTCAAAAGTCCAATCATTTGAGTAACTTAGGAAAGTGATTGGAATTGAAAATGTACACTTTAAGGGCACCTGGGTGCCTCAGTCGGTTGAGCATCCAACTTCATCTCAGGTCATGATCTCCCAGTTCGTGAGTTTGAGCCCTGCATCAGGCTCTGTGCTGACAGCTCTGAGCCTGGAGCCTGCTTCAGATTCTGTGACTCCCTCTCTCTCTGCCCCTCCCCCACTCATGCTCTATTTCTCTCAAAAATAAATAAACGTTAAAAAAAATTTAAAAAGGAAATGTACACTTTATGTTACCTATCATATTTCAAATTAAAAGCTAGCTCTTATGCAGCAGAGAACAAAGATTATTTGTGAAACCATGACTATTCCCAAGACTTCCTTCTCTGTACCCACTACCAACACACTCACCTTCACTTCATATGGAATCTCAGCAAGAAGGGAAGGGCTACCTGGATATAATTAATTATAGATATCTTACTGTATTATTGGAGTTACTCTAAAAATCCAAGGGCACAATGTGACTTTAGGTCTAAGTGTTTTGCACCAGAGACGAGAAATAATTAGTTAATTCTTGTAAACTGAAAAATTCTAGCAACAGGAATCAAATAGCAATACACAGGCTTTTTGTTTTTTGTTTTTGTTTTTGTTTTTTTTTTTGGAATATGCCTGTAACAGGTAATTATCAAAGGAAACAAGAATTTAACAGTATATAAGGATATGGAGGAAAGCACAAGTGTGAAGACTTAAACTATCCTTAGAGGTAAACTTAAGCCCTTTTCTGGCCAGTGGCCAGGGGGTACAAGAAGGCAGAATGTGTTGTCAAATCCCTGGGGCAGCTGTGGGTGAGGAATATCACCTGAGCACTCTAGATGCCTCTCTAGAGCATGAGCCCAGGCAAGGGCACCCGCTGCAACTGCTTCTCTGAGGGACTTGCTAACCTTTCCACCCCAGACATTGCCACCAGGACCAGAACGGAAATAACTTTCAAGCTGCCGTTTTGGTTGTCAGCACCATCAGGAAAGCTGATGGGACCCATGTGTGCAAAAGCATGCTTGCCTATTCTCCATGGATGAGGAGGACATCATGCCCCCCATCAGTACCTCTGCCACTCGGACACTGCCGTTTGGTCACCTCCCTGCACTGTGAGTCCGGCATGACCCCACTCTCCACTTTCTCACTGTCTGAGGCAAAGGATGTGCAGGGGCCACTGCTGTTTGCAGAGCAGCCCCCAAAGAAGCCCTGCACCAGCTGTACTGCAATGTGTTCTAGGACCCTGTGACATCACATGTGGGCACATGTTCTGTCAAAGGTGAGCCATGCAGTTGTTTAAACCTAAGATGAATTAGAAGTTAATACTTACAGTTTTAAGGAATTATAAAAATAAAACAAAATTACAAAAAAAAAAAAAAAAAGAAAGAAAAGATGAGCCATGCAGGCACAGAAGTGTCCCCTGATCAATACCAAGCTGGTGGTGGTGGTGAACATTGTTATGGCAGAGCAGATCAAGGAGCTCTTCATCCATTAAGCTCAGTGCCTGGAAAGACCATAAGGGCAACTTTGCCTACAGACCTGTGCAGTGCCTCAAAAACCCCAGCTGCCTGCCTTTCCTTAAGATGAACCTGGAGGCCCACCTCAAGGTGTGTGAGCCTAAGTGCCCCACCCCAAGAACAGGTACATGGTTCACCAAGGCCCAGGACACATATGGTATATACCTGGAAACTTGCTGCTTCCAGGGCTTGAAAGAATTCTTGCAGCTGACAAAATACCACTTCCAGAAATGCACATGGTACTAGTGTAGAAGATCCAGGAGATGCTTTCCTGTGCTCTGTGCTTGGCAAGCTGCAGGAGAAGCTGGTGAAGAGCATCAAGATCAAGTGTGATGTCCTAAATGAAATCCAGAGCAAGTTCAGCAAGGGTGTCATGGAGTTTCATAGGGGTGTGACCACGTTGAATGACCAGCTGTCTTGCATCAGTGCACGCCTGAACATGGGAATCCTAAGGATCCCATGATCTTCAGCAGATCTTCCATTCAAAGGACTCTTCCTGGGCCCTGTCTGGTGTCTTTGCTTCCATTCCACAAGTTACCTGCTCTTCAGTGCCTTCTCCAACAGGAACATCAATGTGTGGGACACATGTATCACCTATAAGTGCCAGAAGACACTGGAGGACCGTAATGGCATTGTGCTGGCATTCCACATCCTGGGGTGCAAGCTCTATAGCAACACAGAAGACTGTGCCACAATCTTGTGAAACATCTTGTAGAAGATGGCATGACAGCAGTGTGAATGCTGGTTTTCTTAACATGGCATGCTCTTCAGAGGCTCCCTGAAGGCCATCAAGGTCTGCAACATCTTGGGCACCCAGCTGAAGTTGAAGAAGCTCATGGCCCTCAGCCATTGGGTGTGGGCCCTGATAGTCACCCAGAGGCACCTGTATAGTGGCTCCTACCAATGAAAATCTGGAACATCTAGACCCTCAACTGTATCCATATCCTACAGACATTTGGCAACAACATCTATACATGTGATAAAACACTACATTGTCCATGGCACATAGAACTCATTCATGTGGGGAGGGGGCATGGACCTAAGGAGCAGGTGTGGACCCTGACAGTCCACAGGCACTGTGTACGCCCTTGAAGCCCTACCAGACCCAAGTCTTAAGCCCCTGCTATAACCAGTCCCTCAGGGTCTGAAGTAAAAGCAACATGATCTGTACATAATTCCTGCTGTGTCTCCAGGGGGCAACATGACTGTGATGGTTGTGTCCTAGGGCTGACTCTTCTCAGGGACTGTGGGCTGCACTGTGAAGATTTGGCTTGCTTGCTGACAGGAAATCCAGACTGAGTGTTGGCTTCTTCTGAGGCAGGCTGGCCACATGGGTAGTCTCAGCATCTCTGCCGGCTTTGTGGGGATAGGTGGACAGGCTCAGCCTGCCCAGTAGTGCCCTCCCTGCTCTACACTCAGCAAGCTTCCTTCTGCTTGGTCCTGCCCTCAATGCTGACAAAACAATGCCCAATCCCTCTCTCCAGGTGCCAAGTTGGATGCTCTCCTTGCCCAACCTCTGTCCCTACCTCAGATGGACTGAGGGTTCTTTTACTGTTTTTAGACTGTATATAGATTTGATTACTTCCTGATTGAAATAAAAACCTCACAGAATATGAAAAAAAGATGTACTAAATTTAATCTGAACAAAATATTTAGAATTGGATTTAGTTAGACAAAGTGTTCATCAAGGTTGATCAAACCACAAGTTAATGTTTATAGTATTCTTTTGAGGTGTTTGCCTGGGCATGGAAAAAAAAATAAAGTGAAATAGATGAGTTGCTGATTTGTGTGAGACATGATTTTAGTGTGGAAATTTAAAGTAATTTTTTAGTCTTTAATATAACAAAGATGATACGTGTCTACAAATATGAGAGTAACAAATATACCATGGTCATTTTTACAGCCTTTGGTCTTAAAATATGTTATGTATGTGGTGCATTCATATGCTTTTCAATCATATCGTCTCCCTAATATTGTGCAGTAGAAGCATGTTGCAAATCTAAAGTATAGTGGAAAATATGTATTTGATATTAGAGATTGATCTAATATTCGTACAAAGACTGCATTTAAAATATACACTTATCGCAAAGGTGGCATTTTACCAATTTATGAGTTTCCAGTTGTAGTTGGCAAAGCTCACAGCCTGACTTAATCAGCACTTTAAAGTTGTATCCAATGAAATCCAACATAGGCATCTGTGATAGCTTAAGCAGTATGTGTGGAATTATTTCTGGGTTATGTTTTCTTCTGCATGGCTTAAATCTAAGAGCTATTACACAAGAATTCAGTACCAAAAAAAAAAAAAAAAAAGTGATTCTGATCAACTCTCTGCTCTTATAAATCCCACACAGTTGGGAGAGAAATGGATGTTGTACAAAAGATTCAAATGACAACAGCTGCAGACAAGCTGTGCATCTGGCACATTCTGACTCTTGTTATAAGCACATAGTACAAGTGACAATTGCTTTCCCTTAATCCTGTGATTGTGGTCTGTACAATTTGAATCATCTTTCCATAACTTTTGGACCTCCTACAGACATCTATGTCCCAAATTTCATCTTTTCATTGCATTACATCATGGTATTGTAGCAGTGTGCCATGACCCTATAAATTGATATTTTATATGCTGCCTCTGTATGCACTTAATACTGATAAAAAGAAAATTACTCATAACAGTAATAAGGTGAGACAGACAAATAAGACTTATTTAGAGGTATAACAGCCACACTCAATTTTATAAATGTTGATATTTTTTTTCTTGTTTCAATTCACCAAATATTTATTATAGCCTACACTATGGGAGATAGCAAAAAATGTAATCCCTGTATTCAAGGGGACAAAGCTTGCACATGAAACATTTAAATGTAATCCAGCACAGTACTTCTGTGCTAAGATATTTGGTGCAAATTTTACGTTTTATAGATATTCTGAAACGATGCAACTAAGGGTATTTTTCAGGTAAATACACCTGCCTTTATGGTGGCATTCTCTTAGCCAGTCACGGTAGCTGCATGTACTGAGCACATACCATTTACCAGACACTACATATTCACTCATTTAATTATCCCAACTACTGTGGTGGTTATTCAGTACTCTTAGACCATTAGGTCACAGATGAAAACAGAGTTTGAGGAAATTAAATATGTCTCATTGTTCCTTGCACTAAATTCAGAGAGGATTCAAGACCAGGATTCTATGATTCCAGAATTCATTTTCTTAAGCCTTCACTATCTTGGCTAATCAGGTGCTATTATGCACAATATGTGTTTTTTTTTTTTTTTTCTTCACCACCTTTACTGAGATATAATTGACATATGGCATTGTGTAACTTTAAGGTGTACAACATGCTGGATACACTTATATATTAAAATATGATTACTACCATAGTGTGAGTTAACACCTCCATCACTTCACATAATTTCCATTTCTTTTCTTGTCTGAAAGCATTTAAGATCTACTCTCTTAGCAACTTTCAAGTATATCATATGGTATTGTTATCTACATCACAATGCTGTATATTAGATCCCCAGAACTTAACAACTGGAAATTTATATCCTTCTACCAATATCTCGCTCATCACCTCCCCACATACACACCCACCCACACCCAAACCGCCCATCCCTCATCCCTTCCAGGCCCTGATAATCACCATTCTAATCTCTGTTTCCACAAGTTTGGTTTTTTTTCGTATATTTTTAAAAAAATTCTCAATATCCATAGAGAAATTTTGCAACATGGGACATTTTCAATGTCTGGAGAAGGTTTTGTTTTCATGACTGGAGGAGGAGCTGTTCCTGCATCAGGTGAATAGAAGCCAGAGATCCTGCTAATCCTCCTGCACTGTACAGGACAGCTGACTCCCTTCAACAAAGATTTATTCTGCCGAAAGTGTCAAACAGTGCCAAGGAGACCTTAGGTAGGTCACTCTTTGTTGCAGAAGGGTATCTTGTGCACAATTGCTTGGTTAGCCTCTGACCCCTACACATTACATTGCATTAGCATTCCCTCCTCCAGTTATGCCAACCAAAAATATCTGCACATATTAACAAATATCCCCTTATGGTGGGGTGGATAACATCTTTGTTTGACAGCTACTGCCTTGGAGTAATTAGCTCATAGAAAAGTGAGGAAGACAGAGAACTAGGCTTGCCCAAATAGCCATATTTCATGTAGCTAAAAGAGGAGCAAACAAGGTTCTTTCCTGAAACAGAGCATCAGGAAATTAATTTTGCCTAGGTTGGTTCATGGAGTCTTCACTATAATCTGGCTGTAAAATAGATTTTAAGGACACATAGGGTAATACCAGTCATGTAGGAAAAGGAAAGTCATTTGATTAAAAGGGAGAAACTTGTGCAAAGTCCTAGCAATGAAAAATGTGACAAATGCAGGAAGTGAGAGCATGTTCATGCACTCATCAATAGAGCGAGAGCAGGTGTGATGGTTAACTTTGTGTGAGGGTGTTTCTGGTTAACATTTGAATCAGTAGATCCAGTAAAGTCAATTGTCCTCCCTGATGTGAGTGAGCCTCATACAATCAATTGATGACCTGAATAGAACAAAAAGGCTAAGTAAGGGGAAATTTCTGCCTTATTGCTTAGGCTGGGACATTGCACCAGCTTTCAAACTTCTACTTAAACACTCCTTTTCCTTGTGTCTTGAGCCTGCTAGCTTTCGGACTGGAACTTATATCATCAACTCTATTCTTCTCACACATTCAGATTCAGACTAGTGTTACACATCTATTATCCTGGGGTTCCCAGTCATAATCACATAATCATGTGAGCCAGTCCCTTATAATAAATCTCTTTAAATCTCTCTCTTTTTCTTTCTCTTTCACTATGTATATATTATATGTATACATATATACACACATATATATATATGTGTGTATACACATATACATATAATATGTATATAATATATATGTAATAACTACAAGTAAGGTGAACAAACACACTTCCTATTGAAGTATACACATCCTATTCATTATATTTCTGTGGAGAACTATGGCAATAAAGGAAGTGTGAGGTCATGTAGCAGAGAGACCAGGTTGGAGAATGAGGCTGGAGTCAGACTCCTCAGGACTCATGTAATAAGCTGAGACATTTTAACTTAATTGTTTAGTCTCTCTTTGTTTTTAAGTTTATTTATTTATTTTGAGAGATACACAGTGCATGCATAAGCTGTGGAGGGGCAGAGAGAAGGAGAGACAGAATACCAAGAAGACTCCGTACCACGCAGCTAGATATGGGGCTCAAACTCACTAACTTTGAGATTATGACCTCAGCTGACATCAAGAGTCGGATGCTTAACTGACTCAGCCACCCAGGCACCCTATCTTAATTTTTGAATGATATTCTAATATATCCTAAAGGAAACATGAGCTACTTTAAAATTTTGATATGTTTGTTATTTTCCATGTGCTACCTGCCAAAATGACGAATCCCAATATTGGGTTAGATATGCTTGTTCATGAATTTATTGGTTTGAGGAAAAGGGTTTTGTTAACAGTGTAGAGTAGAGCCAGGTTGGGATAAGCTGGGGGCTGAATGAAAAGTCCTTTTGCTGGAAATGAGCCGAGAAATGATAAGGATAGGCACGGGTTTCTAATCATAGAATTAAGGAAGGACAGTTTAGGCAGCATGAACAACACATAGGGGATATAATAAAGAGCAATATTGGGGTAACAGTAACTCTTCCCCATTCAACAATGTGTCATACAATCTACTCTTTGTATCCCAACATGGCTTCAAAGAGGTCATATTTATGTTTCATTTTCCCAAGAGCAAAGATTGCTTGAGAACGTTAACAATATGTCTGTTTTCTTCACTTAAATATTTTCAGTTTCTAAACCACTTAAGTCACATATAATTTAAACACATAAAACATCTATCCCCTTCTACTTTGTTCTTGGTACCAAATATGAGTTTAAAAGAGCTCCCCTACCCCCAAATGAATACACAGGTTACTTGTTTCTTACATACAACAACCAGCTACAGTTAAGTATTTAAAAGAACACTTATTTGGAGGGCCAGATTTATTCGCCCCTGGAAAAAAATTATGAAACTTTGATAACTAGACAAATTATTATCTGATATTATCCATATTTCTCTCCATGAGCTATATAACACATGTCTAGTAAGAAAACAAACACAAGAGCTAAGAGTTAGCAAGCAAGAAGGTTTTCTTTTTCTCTGTATTTTATCTAAGTTAACTGAGTGAGTCCAATAAAACCTTCGAGGCAATCATTCCTGAATTATTATATGCTCCCCACTACACCCTGGAGACACATACACTGACAGAAATACAGGTGGCTGTGGAGCACTTCACTTAATTGGACCAATGTTATGAGCTAACATTAAGCTCTAGTATGACAGAGATTGTTTTGGCAATTCAGAAAATCTAGGATTTTTACTGACGAGTAAGTAAATAACTGTCTGAATCACGTTCTTCATGATCTTTAGAATGGCTCCAGGCAAAAATGGGAATTAAGAGTCTGTCTTAGCAGTTCTCACCTCACCACCTATCAAACTCCTCTTGGTGGAAAAGACTTAAACTGATCTGTTTACAAATGTGCACGATTGAAAATCAGTGTGTTGCTTCTCTTAAGTATAATGTTTTTTAACCTTATTTGTAGTTATAAGTAAAATGTTCTGTTCAGTTTAAAAGACTCATGGTTTCGGGGCGCCTGGGTGGCGCAGTCGGTTAAGCGTCCGACTTCAGCCAGGTCACGATCTCACGGTCCGTGAGTTCGAGCCCCGCGTCAGGCTCTGGGCTGATGGCTCCGAGCCTGGAGCCTGTTTCCGATTCTGTGTCTCCCTCTCTCTCTGCCCCTCCCCCGTTCATGCTCTGTCTCTCTCTGTCCCAAAAAAAAAAAAAAAAAAAAAAAAGACTCATGGTTTCGAAGCAGGTAGGTTAAACATTGAGCTGGCATAGATACCTTTCAGCCTCCCCTATCACTCTAGCTTCTGTCCCTGCCTTCAGGCCAACCACAGAACAGTGGCTTACCACTTAAGACACAGGTGAACCATGATAGAATGTTACAGAGATATTATAGAAAAGAGGGAAGAAAGAAAAGAGGGTAATTAGACTTTGAAGAGCGGTTAGTGCTCCTGGGAAGTTAGGTAGAAACCATAGTTATGCCCTCCTGCATTCATCTTTTATTTTGGGAATGTCACTGATGGCTGAGATTTGTGCTATGTTCGTGGATTGATGGATTGACCCTACTTGATTTCAGAGCAGGTATGGTATGTTGCTGAAATATGTATTTTTCATTTTATACTTTCTTCTGAATTATGATTCTCATAAATCACATTTCAAAAGGCACGTTGTTTATGAAAAAACTATATATAGATATAAACTATAGTTATATATATATACAATAATATATATATATATGTATTACTGAAATCGTGTGGGAATATAAAAGTTTAATAAGTTTAGTCACAACATTAGTAATTCATTCTCATATACAACAGAACCTGAAAGAATGTCATTTCAGGCTAAATTTGAGAACCAAATAACAATGCATTTAATGCTGATCCATGGTCTATCTCTGACCAAAGAGGAGAAAATATCCTCTTACAGTGCACCAAAGTTTTGTATTTTTCCATTCTTTATAAAAGCTGACATACCAAATAAAGTTCAATCAGGAAATGCAAAAGAAATCAATCAATTTTACTTTTACAGGGACTATGAGATAATGTCAACACTTCCTCATTCCCCCTGGCTAAACTGTTTTAAATGTTTAGCTAATTTAAATGTTAATGCTGTTGTCCAATAGAAAGAACCAAGGCTCCATTGAGAAAGATCTGAATCTAGGACTGGGGCAGGAAATGTAAAAGATGAACCATGAACATTTTCTTGTGCTACGAGTGAAGAAGTGCTTAAGACCAAACAAACAAACAAACACCACAACAGATGGGACTATGTCAAAGAGACACAGAAGTTAAGTGAAAAAGTTTCCAATGTCCAAAGTCAGAAAGAAATTAGCAACAAAGTAAATAAAGTATTATCAAATTATAACCTATAGGATAAATGAATGTCTATAGATCCATACTGATATAAATAAATAATTGAATAAATGAATGAGGAGTAATAGACAGATCTACTATGAAGAAAAATTCCAAATAATTTGGATAGATACTTCCCTATCAAAGAGATGGAGTGCAAATTCTTACACCTTGAGTGAAGACCACATGTAGTGACATCCTTCCAAAAACATGGTATGCACACAGGGGGAAACGGGCAACTGCACAGTGGAGAAATTTGACAAATGTCAGCCAGATGGTCAAGTTTAATATGAACAGTGATAAATTATGCTGATGTACGTACCCTTGATATGATGTGATGAGAATGTTACCATGCTGCAATGGTCCTTCATCGCAAAATCATAGCCCCAGTTAAATCATGAGTGAAACATCAGACAAATCCTAATTGAAGCCCATTCTTCAAAATACCTGACAAGTACTCTGCAAACTCAAAAACAAGAGAAGACTGAAAAGTTGCCCACAGCCAAACTGAAATAGAAGGGGACATAATGATACATCGTGGGACCTTGTATAGAATCTTGTACCTGGAAGAGGACATTAGGTAAACACTATGGAAATGTGGTCATATTGTTGACTTAATGCATTGACATTAGTTCATTAACTATAACATATCTTACTAAGGAAAACTAAGCGTGAGGTATATGGAAACTCTGGACTTTATTTTCACTTTTTTTCCGGAAAAAACTAAAATATTCTGAAATAAAAAAAGTTTATTAAAAATTAAAATGTAATTACATTTTAGTTCCTCAATCATAATAACCACAATTGAAATGCTCAAAATCCACAGGTAGCTGTGACTATTGGATGGCACAGATATAGAACATGGCCTTAACTGCACAATTATACCTTGTGCAGTATACCTTGTGCAATTATACCTTGTGCAGTATACCTAAGACCGGGCAGTCTTATTCTAGACTTATTTTTCAGTTTATTTCGTCGCTCTTTTCACTAACCCAGCCTCCATAATGAAGTTTAAAGTTCTAGATCTAGGGATGAAAATACTAGAAGATAGATGCCTGATCGTCCTTTGCTGTTTCCACATTTCAGATATTTACATTTAGTACTCTTACAAATTCGAAACTTTTGGTCTTAAGTAATTATTGTCCCCCAAATTTTTAAAAGTGTATTTGGTGTCCAAAAAATATTATGAAGGGAGGATAAGATTCCAAAAGTACATTTAAATACCTTTCCATTGGTTTCTTGGGAATTTGAGAAATACTGTGGCTTTCCAGATCATGAAGCCTCTGAGAATTTTGCTTATGGCACAGAACTGCAAATCTTTATCTGGAAGATTTTGTTGGAAAAAAATCTGACTGCAATAGTGTCCATCATGTTTATTACAGATAAAAGATTTCCTGTATCATCCTGAAATAAAATCTGGTACCATATATGATATTAACACATATGGCCACAAGCATTTTTAATGCATGCAATCTGGATGTAGCATTCCTAGTGTAACTGAAACCCAGAGCTCCCATCATTTCTGAATATGTTTCTTCAGGGGATTTAGAGGAATTTCTTTAGAAGAAATTTCTTTAAGGGAAAATTTGTTTTCATCCCTACAGCAGGAATAAAAACAAAGAAATGAAAAAAAGGGGAACCTGGGTGGCTCAGTTGGTTGGGTATCAGACTTTGGCTCAGGTCATGATCTTATAGTCCTGAGTTTGAGCCCCATGTCAGGCTCTGTGCTGACAATGTAAAAGATGAACCATGAGCTTTTACAAGCTCAGAGCCTGGATCCTCCTTCTGATTCTGTGTCTCCCTCTCTCTCTGCCCCTCTCCAGCTTGTGCTCTCTGCCTCTCTCTCTGTAAAAAAAAAGGAAAACACTGTAGAAATGTATAGATTTATTTACTCTATTTCTAAATCAATATAAGTCAGAACAATCTTTTAATTTATACTGAAAACAATAAGTTCCCTACTCTACATAAAAGCAGTATTTTCCATTAAAGTATTACTTTTATCAGGAATAATCTGTCTCTTTAGACTATGGATTATTTTCAATGTAAAATTTTCTTTAAGAATCATTCTTAAAATTGCTTATTTTCTTTCACAGAGGTTCACACTGTCACATGACAGCTTTCTTATAATTCCAGAAATGGTGTGGTTGTTTCCATTAAATTAGAGTAATTTGCTATAAATTAAATAAGAATTATTTTCATATATTTAAATAAACTTCTGACTAAAATATTACAATTCAATACTCTGTAAAATTTATTATATCACCACAATTCCACTTATAGCTATCTTGTATTGGTTTTGAGCCTTCTATTTGCTGAAGGGTATAGGACATTTATGTATCTTGGTAATTAATGATTAAGCTTAATTGGGTCATTACTGTGGCACATTCCAGTTTGTACCTGTCTGGTGAATTGCAGGACTTGCTTCTTAACACGTGTCTGGGATTTCCTGAAAAGTTCCTGGAAGAGAATTTATGCTAAAAGAAAACTTGAGCATGTATAATTTGATCCAGTAAAAAGGTCTCACACCTTACAAAAGGCACAGGAGTCATCACATACAGTCTTATCTGCCCCTCAGAAATATGCCTAGCCTAGCTCCATAAACAAGTTAATAGATCCTAGAGAAAGGACCATTAATTAAATTGGGAACAGCTTGGGGCACCTGGGTGGCTTAGTCGGTTAAGTGTCCAACTTCAGCTCAGGTCATGATCTCACAGCTTATGAGTTTGAGGCCCATGTCAGGCTGTGTGCTGACAGCTGTGTGTCTCCCTCTCTTTCTGCCCCCCCCCCAGAAATAAATAATAAAACATTATTATTTTTTTTTAATAAATTAGGAACACCTTCCCCCCCCAGCCAAATTCTCGAAGACACTTGGTAAGGTAAGGACTTGTTTCTGTATTCTTTAAAAGTCATCCAAAAGTCATTGTTTGTGGACAAGATTCCAGTTCATTCACTGATGGTGGTAGTGGGGTGATGATGGAAAGCAGTGACTTTAACGTCTGTGACAGTGAAGGACTTGGAGAGACAGGGAGGACACAGCAGTGATAGCTAGTAGACAAGCTACAGGAGCTAGTAAATGAAGTTTGGGATTATAAAACACACCCTGGGACATCTTAGAATACTCGGAACGAACTTTGAAATGAAAGGAAGTCCCTGTTTCAAGTGAATATCAGTCACTGTTCATGTATTATGTTGTACACCCTCTAGTTGGTGAAGAAAACAAAACTGATGTATAGAGGTAGGGTGATATAGGATGGTTGTGTTTTGAACCAGAACATACTGAACACATCTGATACCTTATGGTGTAGGAAAGCTGATTTTATAGACCTTTTTTTTAAAGTGTATTTATTCATTTTGAGAGAGAGCGTAAAAGGGAGGAGCAGAGAGAGAGGGAAAGAGAGAAAATTCCAAGCAGGGTCTGTGCTGTCAACACACAGCCCAACGTGGGGTTCAATCCTACAAACCACACGATAGTGACCAGAGCCTAAATCAAGAGTTGGATGCTCAACCAACTGAACCACCCAGGCACCCCTGATTTTTTAGGCTTTCTTAACATAAAAGAGTTAATTCATGATTCCAGTGCACCTTTATTTTCACCACTTATAGTTTCTTAAATGAGAAAAGAATACAGAGTTTCAACACACTAAATTTCCATACTAAGATTGTTCTGCTTCTCTTTTCATACATAATGATCTAAAGATCAGTTACTTTTGGAATTCAAGGAAATAAAGGTGAAATCAGAAACAGGGCCCAATATCATAAATTGCCCCATCGTACCTTTACTTCAAAATGGTTCCATAGGATAGAATATATTCCATCTTTTCCTTCTTACTTAGTAAAGGTATATGACTTTCCTGTCAGAACCTTACAAAGGAAATGAAATTGTTGATATAACCTAGTATGCCCCAACTGGATATAATAGTGCTTTAACTTGTTTGGTCTTTTCTCTTATTTTGTATGACTTGAAAATTTTCATTCTCAATTTGTCACCCACATGGGAGAGAGGAAAACTAAAGAGTGCTGAAACACTGGGCTTATTTTCATTATCACAACAGACATTCAGTGGGATTTCCGTGACTCTTCTTCCTTTATATCCTTTAGTATCAGGGATCGTTATCAAGCCCAGGTTAACTTTTTCAGGGAAGATAAGGAACAAGTGGCTGTTTTCTATCCATGGAAAGTTGAACATACAATCAGTGATTCAACAATAGAATGATACAGGCCCATTTTAGCAGATGATTTATACACAACTGAAGTGGGGGTGGGTGGGTGGTGATGTCTGTAAGAAATAGATGCCCAACTGGTTGTGATTTCAGTCACTGTTCTATCAACCCATGATTTTAAAGGTCAAGTAGGGAGTCATATTGTTTTTCAATATATTTTCATGTTTGAATTACCTGCTAGAATGTGCAAAGAAACTGTTACCTAAAGTTTACTTTTTTCTTTTTTCTTTTTTTTTTCTTCTTTTTTTTTGAGGTTAAAAGGATACACACAAACCTCCAAATGTTTTGTTGGTGGTGGTGGTGGTGGTAGTTTGCATCTTGTGTTTTTTAAGGAGGTAGTGAGTGTTGTTCTCTCACGTTCATAATATGAAGAATAACATTTTATAATGAAACAAGAAACTTAGTGGTTCAATTTCCCTTTACTTTTATATTATTTTTTTCTCCTACCTACGACTTCTTAAAGGGGGAAATAACATATATACTAAGGACAAAATAAATCCATTTAATTTTTATGTGAAGAGTTAAGGACTACTGTCATTCACAAGCCTTATGGTCATGAAAAAAGTCATTTTATCTGTGGGCACTTACTTTATTTTCATCTAGTGAAAATTAGTGCACGTATCAGTTTTCATCAGTTGAGTACCAAGTTAACTTTGTAAACAACGGTGCTTGTAGTATATAAAGATTAATACCACAACTGACACACTGGCTCCAAAGAGAAGACTTTCAAATACATTTTCTTTCGCTCTCTTTCAAGGTTATAAAAATTACCTAATTACTTCCATTTTCGGTTCCCATACATAAAGGGTTTGGACATGTCATTACTCCTACCTTGGGCACAAGGCAAACTACCACCCTGAGAGTTGGAGACAGGTGGATATAGAAAGTCATGGCTGGGATCTGCTTATCTAGAGCAGAAGCTGCTGGAGCCATAAACTGGTAGAGACACTTAAATGGTAATGTTGAAGAATAACAGAGGCTGAGTGTGCTCTACTATGAACAGGAGAACCAAATGAGAACCACAGCATTGGTGTGGGGAGAAGCTCTCAGTTTCTTGGGTTTTGCCTCTTGCAACTCATGGTGAAGAAACTGAGAACCATGTACTCATGACTCTTCAGGGGAGTAAAAGAATAATCCTTGTGATACATGTGCAGGTTCTTCTCCATAGTAAAAGGCTACTCTTCATGAGGGAGAAATTTTTCCAGAGACTTTCCCCACAGATGTAGAAGTGTACTTCTCCCACTCCAACCCCATTTATCCTTCATATGTCACCAAGAGGGAGAAAGACAGAAAGCCGTGCAATAAGAAAAATGTGTGAAGCCCAGAGACTATGACCACTAAAGTCTGTGGTTTAATTGGAAGATAATAGGATAATCTTCTTCTCCCAAACATTTGCCAGTACACCGACAGGACTCCAGTATAATCATAGTGGATTACAGCTGAAAGAGTTGCAAGAGGCAGACTTAACGTGAGAAGCAATTCTTAGCAAAGGCCGAAGTCAAGAGGAGACAAAAACGAGGATGCTGGAGAAACTTGAAGTCTCTGATACTGTAACTACAACAACATGAACAAGAACAACACTCAACTTTTAGCAAGATTAACATAAATCCCCACACTGGCATTCTCTATTTACCAGTTCCTATACCAGATACATGTCCAGGTTTCAAGGAAAAGTTATGATGCACACTAAAAGACCACACAACACACACACACACACACACACACACACACACACACACACTGTCTGAAAGTGCAAAGCCAGCACCAGGACCAGCCTCAGATACGAAATAAATGCTCAAAGAGGGAATTTAAAATAATTAAAATGATTATGCTTAAGGTTTATAGTAGATCATGTAGATAGCATACAAAAATAAATGGGTACTGGGGCACCCGGGTGTCTCAGTCAGTTAAGCATCTGACGTCAGCTCAGATCATGATCTCACGGTTCATGAGTTTGAGCCCTATGTCGGGCTGTCTGCTGTCAGTGCAGAGCCTGCTTCAGATCCTCTGTCTCCCTCTTTCTCTGCCCCTCCCCCACTCGTATGTATGGGCTCTCTTCCTCTCTCTCTCAAAAATAAATGAACATTAGAAAATACTTTTTAAAAAAGAATAAATGGGTACTACATGTAAAGAAATTAAAATTCCATGAGAGTCAATAGGATATATTAGAATTCAAAAAAACACTGTAACAAATGAACTGTGTCTCTTACGGGCTTATCAATTGCTGGATCATATGATAAGAATATCTTCAGTTTCATTAGAAACCTCCAAGCTGTCTTCCAAAGTGGCTGTACTGTTTTGCATTTCTACCCAGCAGTGAATGAGAGTTCCTGTTGCTCCACATTCTCACTTGCTTTGGCTGTTGTCAGTGTTCCTGAATTTGGCCATTCTAATATTTTTGCACTAGTGCCTCATTGTTCTTACTGGCATTTCCCTAGTGAAATATGATGTGGAGCATCTTTTCTTCTTAATTTGCCATCTAAGTGTCTTTGGTAAGAGGTCTGCAAAAGTCCTTAGATTTATTTTTTTATTTTTTAAATTTATTTTTTACTCTTTTTTAATGTTTTTATTTTATTTTTGAGAGAGACAAAGCACAAGTGGGGGAAGGGCAGAGAGAGAGGGAAACACAGAATCTGAAGCAGGCTCCAGGCTCTGAGCTGTCAGCACAAAGCCCGATGCAGGACTTAAACTCACAAACTGTGAGATCATGACCTGAACCGAAGTCGGACACTTACCGACTGAGCCACCCAGGCACTTCTCTAGTCCCTGGACCTTTTTTAAATCAAGTTTTTTGCTTTCTTATTGTTGAATATTAAGAGTTCTTTGTATACTTTGGGTAACAATCCTTTATCAGATTTGTCTTTTACAAATATTTTCTCCCAGCTTGTCTTCTAATTCTGTTGACATTGTTTTCCACAAAGCATAAGTCCTTCATTTAATGAAGTCCATCTTATCAATTATTTCTTTTATTGGTCATGACTTTGATGTTGTATCTAAAAAGTCATCACCATACCCAAATCAAATCTGGAGATTTCTAATGTTATTTTTTAGGAATTTTATAGCTTTACATTTTACATGTAGGTGTGTTATCTATTTAGAGTTAATTCTTGTGAACAGTGTAAGGTTTGTGCCCAGATACACTTTTCTGTCATGTGGATGTTCAGATGTTCCAGGACCATTCGTTAAAAAGACTGTCTCTGGTCCATTCTATTGCCTTGCTACTTTGTCAAATATCAGTTGACTACCTTTATGTGGATTGATTTCTGGGCTCTTTGTTCTGTTTCACTGATCTATTTATCTATTCCATTGCCAATACCACACTGTCTTTATATATGACAAATCTTTGCACTATAAGAATTAACCTATTAAAATTTGAAGTTGATTATCTTTTGGCTTAGATTAATTTATTCTTCTTAATCGTTAATTTACTGACTTCCAAAGCTACATATTTAGGATTTTCTTTCTGTCAATAAAAATATACTATGCAGAATTTTGTTGAAAATAAGAAAAAATAAGAAAAAAAACATTATTTTGTTAGGAGGGAGAGAAACTTGTTTTATTCCCTGAAGTAGTATAACATTGTATTTTCAATAAATATGATACAGCTTTTAAAAGCTTTGGGAAACCCTGAAGTATTCTTTAATTGTTTCATTTGTTTCATATTGCATATTTTAATGGTACCTAAAACAATGATTTGTTGTGACTGTTGGGAAATGCATATGTATTTTCACAAACTATTTCAAATACACACCCTTATATATAAGTACTGCACTCTGTTTTTTCAAGAATGATTGGGTTTGACTATGTTTGAAATTGTTTGATAATTCAGAATTCTATCTATTACATTTGATATCTTTTGTTTTTATTTGGGCCCATACTGATTTGCCTCTCTTCAATATCTCTCTGAAGGGGCTCAGAACAGCCCCCAGAATGTGCCACTTTGGCATGTGGATTATTTTGAGCTGAAGGCACTTGAGATCCTGAAGATTCAAGAGAAACTTTTGTCCCTTCCTTAACCACAGAGAAGAATCTAAATTGGGGGCCTTTCCCAGAATAAGGATTATTAACAGATGAATTTTTATCTGAGTGACCCATCTGTATGATAAGGCAAACATCTAATTACCAAATACCTGCTCTTCTTACCACCCTGTGTCATGCATTCCTTCCTTCTGAAGTCCCAGAATCCGGCCCCTTCTTCTTAGTCCAGAATGATATATAAACCTCATTTTTCCTGACTGTCTTTGGAATTTCCATGTCCGTGTGGATTTCCCCCATGTATGCTCTTCAGTGTGATTTTCTCTTGTTAATCTTTCTCATGTCAATCTGCTTCTTAGTCCAGCTAGAAGCATCTTTGAAGGGATAGGAATCCTTGCTCCCCAACATCTTATCATTTCCATCCATAAAGGAATTTTACTGCTGTATCTTATATTTCCTCAACTGTTATCTACCTCCAAACTACTAATTTAGAGCTTTCTAGTCAGTATTCTTCTGCATTAAATCCCCAAATACAAACACTCTTTCCTATTTTTAAATTTTGAGGTTCTAGTTTCAAGCAGGAGAATACTCCATTGACTTACAGTCTACAAATTTAAAAGTAGAACAATTTCGGGAATTCCTTGGGCCTTCTGGTCTTAACAACAACAAAATACTTGGAAAGGGATAATAACAGCAGACAGAGATGGCTGAGCAAATTCTAGCTGGCAGCTCAGTGCTAGGAGCCAGTCAGTCTCCATTGATTTTTAGTGTGTATGCTCCTTGCTTACTCTAAAGCTGATTAAAAGAAGGCAGTGTCCTTTTTACTTTTTGTGTTGGGACACCAGAATTTGATTCATTTCAGATATATCCCATGATATATTTAATATTTTGTAATCCATGAAACAAGGGGGGAAAATCCAGACATAAAAATATTTGATATTTCTGGGCATTCAGACCCAACTATTACATAAAAGTAAAATATTGCTATATATAAAGAATAGTCGGAGTTTGTGAAACATGAAAATGTGAGACTTACAGAGAGCCTTTACAAATTAGACATTAATTTAATTTTGAAAACTATATAACTCAAGATAGACTCTGCTATTTGCCCAAATATTTCATGGGAAAAGGTATTTTTAAATGATTTATTTTGTAGCTTCTTATATGTTTATATTTAAAATATTTTAACATTATCATAAAATATCTTAAATAACAAATATATAATATGCAAGCTTCTTCAAAAAATAATAAAGTGCATTGCAATATAAACAGAATTTATCATGATGATGTATGTGGAAGTAAAAGGCATAAACTATTAAACTTATTTTAAATCCAATGCTTGACTTTCCTCAGGTATTAGATATTTCAATTTTTAGGTTTTAAAAGTGATTACTCATTGATTTGTGTATGCAAAACACTCTACCTACAAAACAACAACAAAAAAAAACACCTTGAAATGTAGGTAATAGTTGAGAAGAAGAGACTCATAATAAGGAGTAAAGGCTTTATATTTTTTGACTAAAATCAGATAAATTAAGTTATAATTAGGATGTGAAGATAATAAAGGCTAGATTAGTTTATTCACAATTAGAAAGTAGCAACTGACACCAAGTCAGGGCAACACATACCTCATTGACAAATTTTACTTAAGCTCATTTATGGTTTTACTTGTACATCAGCCCACTATTAAGAGGTCCTTATAACAACAGGCTCCAGAATCTGGCCCAATTGGAATACAAAGGCACTCCCATTTGCCCCACACCTTCCTCGCCTTCTCTACCCCAAATCTCCTTCACTGTTGTCACAGTAGAGGCTTTAGCAATCTCCTCTCATGTCTCCTGGCATCTTTGGTAACATCTGATGGTCATAAAATGTCCATGAACTTGCAAGAAACTATGTTACTTGGTTTTATACCATGTGCCATTTAGAGTGGTAATTATTGTTGTAGAATTAGCTCTCTGTTCTTGTGGCCTGCCTTTCCTCCAGTACAGAACATCTGAGCCACTAACTTGGAGGTGTGAGTGGAGACAGAGGTCTACTTTTGGAGTGACACTTCTTAGACAAAAGTAAGACCCTGGAAAAGGGTGGTGGGCTCCTGTCTTGTTGGCTTGTTTTTCCTGGGGCAGAATATTTGCCCTATGAACAAGTTTAGGTATGATGGCAACCAGGTCCCCACTATTCTTAGTCTGTCAAAGCTGTGGTAGAGCCTTAGCTCTACAAGTGAAGACTGGGTCGAAGAAGAAATCCTACAAGGACTTGGCTGCACTCACCTATAATTTATCCTTTGTAACATAGCTGAGTGGAATGAGAAATGCTAGTAGCCTGCCTATCTCATGGAGATGCCATAGCCTTCAACTTTAAGTTGGGTGAAGGAAGGAGTTCTGTGTTCTTGGATACACCCATCCAGAGTACACTTTCTATTATGCTGAGCTAGAGAAGGAAGATAAGGAGCATGCTGTGGTATAAATGCCATCCTACTTACTGAGGTTTAGCAGGCATTTTTAAAATAAAGCCTTCTTTATTTTCTGTATGCTCTTAGGTCAATTTTCAGAGATGTTCTATGGTTACATTTTTTAAAAAGAATTTTCACCAATTGTGCCTGTTTCATTGGGGAGCAAGTCCCTGTAGCACTTCACAAAACTATTTTGAAAGTAGAACTCTCTCATGAAAACCTTTCATGGTGATAAAGTTAAAATAAATGCATGCAAACCATATTATACTTCTCTGATTTAAAAATACACAGACAGCATAATGTATACCTTTTAAAAGAGTTTGTACCTATTGTTTTATATAAAAATTATTCTTTTATTTGGGATTTAAAATATTTATTTAATAGTCCATTTTAATCCTCATTGTTTTTCTCCTTAATATATATATAATATATTATATATATACTATTATATATATTATATATATATATATATATATATAATAGTATATATATATTATATATAATATATATTATATATATACATTAAATACATTAAATACATTAAATACATTAAAATACATATATATATATATGTATTTTTTTCTTCATAAATGATTTAAACTAAGGAGAATTAGGAAGCATTCCTAAGTTCATAAAGTGGTAAAGCCAGAATTCAATTTCCATGGTATCAAATTTGAAATTGATTGCTCATTGTTGCTATGTTCTAATAAATTTACTGATCAAGTTAATGTGATTAATAAGAAGTAACCAAACACATTCAAATGTGTTTTTGACAGTATCCAGTATAGATTATCTTAGGTTCTCATGCAGTTTGAGACTAGGTCACCTGTAATAGGACCAATTTGAATTCACTGATGTGGTATGAAGATTATATTAAGTTGAAAAACATCAGAACAAACAGAAGCTACAAAAAGTAAAAACACATATACAGAAAAAAAAAACAACAACCCTCACCTAAACTTTTTTTGCTGACTTAAGCAAAGATCCTTCCCCCATAAAAAAAAAAAAAAAATGCATCATAATTCTCCTTTTCTGGAAATTTACAGCCAGAAAGGAGAGGCACCACTCATGCCAGAAGAGAATTTACATAAACACAACCTTATCAAAACTTTCCTTGTCATCTACTTGTTTCTCCTCTTGTTTCTCATTGGTTTCTCATCATTTGCTTTCTCTTGAGGTTCTAACTCCCTTTCTTCTTATGATGATATATAAGCCTTTAATTCTAGCTGTTCAGGGAGTCACCTCTTTATGTGCTCCCATGTAGGAGAATACATTTTGCTTTCTTTACTGTTAATCCGCCTTTTGTCAGTTTACTCACAGACTCCCAACCACTAAACCACTAAACCTTAGATGGTAGGTGGAAAGGTTGTTTCCTTCCGACTCCTGTTTTGGAAACTGTATTGCTACACCATGGGTATCAGATCAACTGGACAGCAATAGTTCCAACTAGAGAACTATGAGGAAAGTAATTTGACTTCAAATTGAAAATTAGTCACTGGTAGAATAAGATCCTGAATACAGAGCAGCCAAATGCACATAAAGATGTCTTGGGATGTGCTAAAAAGAAGAAACAAGAAAGAGTATGTAGTAAATCCAACTGTTAGGGCTAAAGGATAGACTAAGGATTCTAAGGCAAGCAAAACACTGAAAATAATAGAAAGATTTGTTTGTGCATTAAGTCAAAGCCAAATTAATTAAACGATGTAAAAAAATACCTCACTGAAATTTTGTCACTCTAAATATGATGCATTTTTTTAAACATGGTAAAAGTATATTAAAAACCCTATTGGAAAATTTGGGGATTATCAATGTCCTCCCTAGATTTCTGTGAATTTCTAGGATCTGGTTACCAGCTTATGTTTTCATGGTAAATACATGGTGCAAAATCTTTCTTCTCTTGATTTAGTTTAGATTACTAATTATCATGCAACTCCTTATATGCTGCCTCTATACTGTAACATAGTCTGACAAGGTACTGGATCCCTTTGTCTAATTTTTAAAACAACCATAAAACAGCATCATGAGAGGAGCCAGGGATGTGGCATAAGTAAAGCTTTGGAGCGATAGAATTTTATAGCATAACATTTTAAATAACTTTAAAATATGTTTATCTAAAGTTCTGATTGGCTTACAGGTACCTATAAATCTTATATAGTTTAATATGTTTTGTCCATTTTTTTCCGGAGTAATAAATGAAATAATATTTTCACAAGAATGATTTATTCATTTACATTTAACCTCAAATTTGAAGGGAATAATTAACTTCGAAATCATTTTATTCTACCCTGTGAACCATGCAACATTTATGAAAACTAAAAATTATCTGCCGTTATATCACCATGACATAAATGAGTAAATTTTGTAGCTCAAACCTTCTTGGTAATCCCTTAAGCATAAATGGAGATATCCAATATTCTAAGGAAGATTCTGTAAGATTTTATACCAAAGGGGTTATGGTAACAGATCCACAGTTTGTATGAGATAAAATAAATAGTATTTTCTTACGATCGTAATGTGATAGCACATTATTTTCTCAGTAGATGCATATACATGTATGTATAGTTTGCCATGTATATCATTAACCTCTTTACATCTCATATTTTGTATACTTATTAATTTATACTTCAGTCTTATTTTGAAGGTCCACTGTAACCCTCACTTTAATATAAATTGATTCCCCATTACAATCTCACATTCAATTCTTTATTTTCTTTTATATATCATAATAATTTGAATTGCCCTCATATTTAAATAATATTTAGCATGTTTTCCCATCAGTATAGTTTAAGTTTCATAAAATGCAGACTATGTATATTGTATCACCATGTTATAGAATCTCAAAGTTATTTATAACACGAATGAGTATCTAAATAACTCTTTCTCAATTGTTTGCTTTCATTTTTTTAATATAGTATTTACGCATTTAGGATTTTCAGGGTTTATTTTTTTTTTCTCTCAGTATGATTAATGATGTTATGAGACAAATGAATTTTTAAATTTTCATATTTGTTTTGTTTTACTTGTTTTCTCATTTGTTAAGTGTTGCAGATGTGTTTTTGTGTGGCACAAATTAATTTGCATAAAGTAGCTATTTTAAATCATATCCATATGCTACATTAAAAAATTGCAGTTAATTTATCCTTTGTTGATAAATTAAAAAAAAAGCATTAGTTATAAACAAGGAAAATTTGCATTTACCTCGTTAGTGCACAAGGAAAAAAATGTTTCGACCATTTGAGGTTATTTTGTAATTGTAAAAATTTACTTAATGAAGACATATCCTTTTCTTGTATCTTTTTCTTTTCTGTGCCTGGTTTTCTCAAAACTGCTCCATTTAAGATTTATGTTGGCCCTATCCTAAAAATATAAAATCCAGATACCATTGTGGCCAATTGAATATAATTTCCACAGGAATAATGGGAGAACCTGAACATCTGTATAAATTTGTATAAACCAAAGTTGACACAAACTCTAACTTACATAGCACTTTAAGTGCCCCTACCACACACACTCACATGGAAACACATATATGACAAATGAAAGTAAAATCTGAAGGAAAAATTAACTGCACAGCAACAACAAAATCAGGACTATTAGCCTTTATCACTGTATCTGAAAATATTTATTTAATACTCTTTTAAGCTTTTCTAAGTTTATTATAACCAATTACAGAAAGAAGGGAGGAAGGAATAGAGAGGAGTAAGAAAGACAAAAGAGACAGAGAGACAGAGAGACAGAGAGAGGAGACGTAGACATTCTTGAGCCAGTATTGAGACATTCCTTATGGGTGACACAGGTTTCTGGAAATTTTGCAGAGACATTGTCTACCTGTGTCCTAGAATATTTTCAAAGATATTTGTTTAACAATCAGCCTAAGAAAATAGAAACTGTCTCCCTTTGGAGCTGGCATGCTCACTGCCTTTTATAAAAGGTTTGAGTTTCCTAAACTAAGGATGCTTTTCATATAATGCAAACTATTACATTTGCCTGCATCCATTTGGACCCATCTGATTGCCATGTGGCATAGGGGGCTGAGGAAAAACCCTGATGCTCATGCTGCTTTCATTGCCATTAGCAATAAAATTCTTTGTCTCTGACCCATGTCTCATGTTTTGCCCACATCTGTAAAACTGTAGAAAACTACTTTGTGAGCTTGCAAGTAGAGCAAAATTACACATCTTTCATGGTTGTTGACAGTTTTAGCAATGATGATGGAATGCTGATATATAGTATTTGTGGAAAAAAAGAATGTAGGCTTTTTATAGGTTGATTAATGGAATTTGAAGTAATTTCATCAAAACTGATAGTGAACATATTGTCCAAAGTGTTATGGTCTAGTGGGTAATAAGTAGTCTTCTGTTTATTTCTTATAAATGTAGACAAATTTGGGATGAGATGGGACTCTGTACTAAACAATAAGTTCAAAGACAAGTGACCAAGTGGTGTCCTAATTGTTGGTAACAGTTCTCTGAGAGTAGTTCTTACCAATCAGTTAGTCTCAGCTCTACCCCATTGTAACAGCCAGCATTAATTTCCGTTCTGAGTAGACCAAAAGTTCCAACCCATTTCAGACAGCAACTATAGGTTCATCCTCAGCATAGAATCATGGGATAACCATGGGGGTGGGGGATCTGGAAGCATTTACAGGTGGTTTCCATGAGAGATACAGGACTTAGGGTCACCTCTTATTGTTTTTATTAGAATTGACATTAAGGTTATGGAAAATGGCTGTCAAATCATGATCTAAACTGACTGGTGAATGATATACCCAGCATTTAAATTTAAGGCTCTTGCAAAACTTATGGAGAGCTGTGACATAGAATTTTGTATGAGGGGCACCTGAGTGGCTCAGTTGGGTTAAGCATCCGACTTCGTCTCAGGTCATGATCTCACAGTTCGTGAGTTTGAGCCCTGCGTGGAGCTCTGTGCTGATAGTTCAGAGCCTGGAGCCTGCTTCGGATTCTGTGCCTCCCTCTCTCTCTTTGTCCCCCCTACCCCTGCTCGCTCTTGCTCTCTCTCTCTCTCTCTCTCAAAAATAAAACATTAAAGAAAAAACAATTTTAAAAAAAGAATTTTGTTTGAGAGGAAAAATATAAGAATGGCTGTATAAGACAAAGTATCATCATCAATGGCTTCCGTCTCCAGTACCTATTGGGGTCTACAGTATATCTTCATCAGATGCCAGTGTTGCTATCCCTCCACTGCCACAAAATTGGCAATTTGTTTTAAAAAACAACAACTGTAAATACATATTGGTTTTTTTTTGTTTTTTTTTTTTTAAACGTTTTTTTATTTATTTTTGGGACAGAGAGAGACAGAGCATGAACGGGGGAGGGGCAGAGACAGAGGGAGACACAGAAGCGGAAACAGGCTCCAGGCTCTGAGCCATCAGCCCAGAGCCTGACGCGGGGCTCGAACTCACGGACCGCGAGATCGTGACCTGGCTGAAGTCGGACGCTTAACCGACTGCGCCACCCAGGCGCCCCTAAATACATATTGTTTTAAAGCCGATAGATGATGCTTACACCACAAGTTTAAGTGGGGAAAAGTGACACATAACCATTTATAGAGAACATGTACTGCCTGAGCTCAATTGCATTTAAATGCATGTGACTCAAAAAATGGGAGAAAAGATATTTTTAATTTTTTTGTTTATGTCTGAGCTGTGGCATTATATGTGACTCAGATTTTGTTCATGAACCTTTTAAAATTGTTCTTTAGTGTTTATTTTTGAGAGAGAGAGTGCAAGCAGGGAGGGTCAGAGAGAGAAGAAGACACAGAATCCAGATGCAGGCTCCAGGCTCTGAGCTGTCAGCACAGAGTCCCACATGGGGCTTGAACTCACAAGCCATGAGATCATGACCTGAGCCAAAGTCAGACGCTTAACCGACTGAGCCACCCAGGTGCCCCTCATATTTTGTTCATTGAAAACTGTATTTTTATTTATTTAATTTTTCACTTTCTTAATTTAAATTTTTAAAATTTTATGAGTTTATCATTCAGGTATATTAAAGCTCCTTTAATCTGTTTTCTGCATTCAGGTAAAATGTTATGTCTTAATATATCAGAGGTTAGCTATTAAAATCTAATTGTTTATTAGCAGACAATTTCAATTCATTCAAGTATACCTTATATAATATGATTTTCAGACCTATTATCTCCCTTTTGTCATTCCTGATATAAAAATATTCCATAGCTTATCTGAATCTCAGAACCCTGTTTTGCCTTTATATTTTTCATGTTCTCAGAAATCAAAATGAAGTTGGATGGTTCAAAATACTTCCATTTAAATATATACAAAATTATCAGCACAATTTGTAACCTCATTAAGAGGACACAAAATGGAACAATGGAAGAACCAAATTGTGTACTTGAATGTGCCAGACCTGTAATTAAATTTCATTTTGATGTGATGTATTAATCAGTGTTTGAAAATCATGTATCCATTTATACATTATAAATAAAAATTATGAAATGATATATATTTATATTGTATATTACATTTTCATTAGCCATATCACTTCTTTATGGCCCCAATATGACTTCATTTTAGAATATTTGGTAGCAGCAATTAGACTATCATCAATACTTAAGTTTTTTTGTTTTGTATTTAAAAATTTTTTTTTAATGTTTATTTATTTTTGAGAGTGAGAGACAGAGCATGAGCAGGGGAGGGGCTGAGAGCAAGGGAAACATAGAATCTGAAGCAGGCTCCAGGCTCTGAGCTGTCAGCACAGAGCCCGACGCAGGGCTCAGACTCACAGACCGTGAGATCATGACCTGAGCCAAAGTCGGAAGCTCAACTGACTGAGCCACCCAAGTGCCCCTAGGGAGGGAGAATCTTAAGCAGGCTTCACACCCAGCGTGGAGTGGGAGGTGGGGCTCAATCTCAGGATCATGACCTGAGCTGAAATTGGAAGTCAAATGCTTAACCGACCGAGGCATGCAGACACACCAATAGTTAAGTTTCATTATTTTTTTTTTGATTCTGAAGATTACATATACATATATGATTCGATTTTATACAGTATAATTTAATTTGTCCATATTTTGCAAGTGTATTGTCAGTTTAATGGTAACATATACTGTATATTTAAAAGATTGTTCAAATTGATACTTCCTTCACTCCCCTTTACTTTCCCTTTCAAAGGTCTAAGAGAAAAGAAAATTTCTTCTTTCCTTTTCCCCTTTTATTCTATATAGGATTCCAATTAGAATTGTATTTTTTATGAATAGGTGATTTTTCAGTCTTACGAGATTCTATTAGTAGCTTTCTGTCAACAAAGCATGCTTATCTAGGGGCGCCTGGGTGGCTCAGTCGGTTAAACGCCCGACTTCAGTTTAGGTCATGATCTCATAGTCTGTGAGTTCGAGCCCCATGTCAGGTTCTGTGCTGACAGCTCAGAGCCTGGAGCCTGCTTCAGATTCTGTGTCTCCCTCTCTCTCTGCCCCTCCCCTGCTCATGCTCTGTCTCTGTCTCAGAAATAAATAAAAACATTAAAAAAATTAAATAAAAAAAAACAAAGCATGCTTATCTAAGCCTGGGGAAGGTGTGCTGTTCAATGAGAAAAAGAGGAGCATGTTTAAGGTGTGTTTCCATATAGAGCTATTTCTTATACTTCAGTTGTAACAGCAGCTCAGATGTCACAGAGCTCACTAGTCCATTGTGATCATAAAACAAAAGCCTTTTTTTATGTCTTTATTGGGATATAATTGATATACAAAAATTGAAAGTATTTGGGGCACCCTGGTGACTCAGTCAGTTGAGCATCCTACTCTTGATCTAGGCTCAGGTCATGATCTTGTGTTTCGTGGGTTTGAGCCCCACATCAGGCTCCACGCTGACAGTGTGGAGCCTGCTTGGGATTCTCTCTCTCCCTCTCTCTCTGCCCCTCTTTGGCTCATGTGCTCTGTCTCTCTATATATATAAAAATAAATAAATAAATTTTATTAAAAATTTAAAGTATTTAATATATATAATTTGATGGGTTTAGACATAAGCATATAGCCATGATACCATCATCATAATCAATATAATAATTATATCCATCATTTCCAAAACTTTACTTGTCCCTTTGTCGCCGTCACCTCTGCTACTGCTTCTTCTTCTTCTTCTTCTTCTTCTTCTTCTTCTTCTTCTTCATCTTCTTCTTCTGGTGGTAAAAATATTTATCATGAGATCTACCTTCTTAACAAAATTTTAAGTGCACAAAACCATATTTTTTTTACTATAGACACTATGTTGTATAGCAGATCTCTAGAACGTATACATCCTATATAATTGTAACTTTATACCAACTGAAAAAGCATCCTGTGGAATGGGAGCCAATTTGACTTTAATGTATAAAGACATATACTTAGAATATAGTCCATAATGACAAATTAATGACTTCATATGGTGATCAGTCCCCCAAATGTGTCTATTTCAACAATTAATTAAAAACTGGCTGTTTTAAAATAGTTTATACGTGTTTTGAATGCAGTGTGTGCATGTGTGTGTGTGTGTGCGTGCGTGTGTGTGTTTTTGGGTATGTGTTCTCCTTGTAGGTGCCCAAGGAAGATATAAAGAATAAATGATTTTCCTTGCTACTGCTGACTTTGCATTTTATCAAATAGCAGGCAACTCAAATGTATAAAAAACAGATGATGCATAAATTTAACTAAGAAGTCAAAAGATTAGTATACTGCAAAATATAAAATATTGATAAGAGCTTAAACAAGACACACACAAAAAAAATGAAAGATACACATATTCATGTACTGGTGGACTTAATATTGTTAAAATGTCCTTTGCCCAAATTAATCTAAAGATTCAGTGCTGGTGGCTCCAGACTCCTAATTTCAAAATATATTCCAAAGCTACAGTAATCAAAATAGCATAGTTCTGGCATAAGAACAGACATATAAAACAATAGAACAGAATAGAAAGCCCCAAAATAAATCCATGTGTGTACAGTCATCTGAATTTCAACAAGGTTGCCAAGAATATAATGATGAAAGAATAGTCTCTTTGACAAATGATGTTTTTTTAAAAAACCCTGAATATTAATATACAGAAGAATGAAACTGGACCCTTATCTTACAGCACACACAAAAAAATCAATTCAAATGGATTAAAGACTTAAAATATAGACCTAGAATTTTAAAACTAGCAGAAGAAAATGGAAAAGGTCATGACATTGGTATTGGCAACAATTTCATAGAAATGATACCAATGCATAAACAACAAAAAGAAAAATAAACAAGTGGGACTACATCAAATTAAAAAGTTTTTGCACAGGGGCACCTGGGTGGCTCAGTTGTTGAGTGTCTGACTGTGATTTAAGCTCAGGCCATGATCCCAGGGTCTTGGGATCAAGCCCCATGTCAGATCCCACACTCAGCTTGGAACCTGCTTAAGATTCTCTCTCTCCCTCCATCTGCCCCTCTCCCCTGCTCACATGCTCTCTATCCCTCTAAAATAGAAATGAATTAATAAACAAACAAATAAATACAGTTTTGCATAGCAAAGGAAACAATGAGCAGAATGAAAAGGCAACATGTCTGATGAGAGAAAATGTTTGCAAACCATATATCAGATAAGTAATCTCAAAAATAGTTAAGGAACACCAGTAATTCGATACCAACAATAATTTAAAAAACTAGTAAATTGATTTTTAAAATAGATTAAGGAATTCAATAGACATTTCTTTAGAGAAGACATACAAATGGCCAATAGTATATAAAAAGGTGCTCAATATCACTGATCATCAGGAAAATGCAAATAAAAGCCACAGTGATTCTGAATAACACACTGGTCAAAGAGAAATGTCAAGAGAATTTTATTAAATTGAACTAAATGAAAATAAAACACAATTTATCCTAATTTGGAAAAGCAGTTAAAGCAATACTGGGAGGCAATTTTGTAATGCTAAATGACATACATTGCCAAAAAGGAAAGATTTAAGATGAATAATGTACACCCCCACTGAAAAAACTACAAAAAGAAAAGCAAATTATACTGAAAGAAAGAAAGAAGAAACAAGGAGGAGAAGGAGGAACAGGAGGAAGAAGGAGTGGAAGAGAAGGAGGAGGAGAAGAGCAGAGGATAAGGAGAAGTAGAGCAAAAATTTTAAAAATTGAAAACAGGAAATTAATTGAGAAGATCAATCAAACCAAAAGTTACTTCTTTGAAAAGAAGCTTCTAGTTAGTCTATCTAAGATATAAAGAGAAAGTATACAAATTGCTAATACCAGACAGGAAAGAGGGGATATCACTACAGATCCTATAAACATTAATGATAATAATAATAATAATAATAATAATAATAATAAATACTATGAGCAATTATATGCCCATGGACCAATTTCTTCACAATTTTCCAAAACTCACATGCACACACAATATATACAATCTGAGTTCATGGACAACGGAGTCCATGTCAATATATCAAGATGTTAGTTCTTCCCAACTTGCTTTACAGATTCAATACAATTCAAATTAAAATCCCAGCAAGTTATCTGCAGATAGAAGCAAATTGTTTCTACAGTTTAAAGGTGGGGGTGGGGGTGGGGAAACAGAGTAGCTAGCACAACATTAAAGGAGAATAACAAAGTTGGGAGACTGACACTACTTAACTTCATGACTTACTATAAAGCTGCAATAAACAGGATGGTGTGGTATTAACCAAACCAAAGCAAAACAAAACAAAACAAAACAAAACAAAACAAAAACAAAAACAAAACAAAACAAAACAAAACAAAATCAATGGAACAGAATAGAAAGCTCAGAAATAAACCTACATAAACATGGTCAAGTGATCTTCAACAGAAGGTCAATGGCAATTCAATGGAGCAAAGTTACTGTTTTCAACAAGTAGTGCAGAAACAACTAGACATCCACAAGCACTGTTGGTAGCGATGAAAATGGTACAAACCTTGTTAGAAACATTAAAATGACTTCTCAGTATATAGAAAATAGAACTACTATGTGATCTAGCAATCCCACTCATGCGTATTTATCCAAGATAATTTAAACCGTATTCTCAAGGTGATATTGCTGCTTTCATGTTCATTGCTGCACTATTCACAGTAGCCAAAGTACAAAAGCAAACTAAATGTCCATCAAACAACGAATGGACAAAAAAAATATGATATATACTTTCAAGGGAGTATTCTTCAGCCTTAAAAAAAGAGGAAATTCTTTAATATGCAACAAAATGGATGATCCTTGAGGACACTATGCTAAGTGAAATAAACCAGACACAGAAAGACAAATGTTGCATTATTCCACAGATGAGAGGTATCTCAAATAGTCAAATTCATAGAACAGAAGAGTTTTATAGTGGTTCTAGAGGCTGGACAGAGGGGGAAATTAGAAATTACTAATCAATATGTATTAAGTTTCAGTTAAGTAAGATGAATAAAGATATGCTGTACAATATTATATCTGGTGTCAACAACACTGCATTGTACACTCAAACATTTGTGAAGATGATAGATCTCATGTTAATTGTTGTTGCTGTAATTAGAAAAAAAAAGATGAGAGTAGAATTTTCTGACTCTAGGACACACTTCTTTCTTTCATGTTAGCCATGGAAACGCTACTTCAAACATACAGGGTTTGGTGAAACACAGATTAGAAAACACCATTCTAAGACCATTTGTGATTATTAATGCTCATTTTTGAAATCATTAGTCCAGATGAATACTTCTTACCACTTAATGTGCGTACAAATCACTTGGGGATCCTGGTAAATGTATATTTAGATTAAATCTGGATAGGTACAGTTACTCTGCATTTATAATTAGCTTCCAGGGGATTAATGTGGACTCTTCTCACTGTGAGAGCCAAAAGGGGATATATTATTTAAATCAAATTATTTTATTTTATCTAAAATTATAATATATATTTTGGGTCAACTCTGATATATATCACTAAATTACAATTGATTATATTTTTATTTAAGTTAATTTTATGACAGCCAAATCATTTATTCTTTATTTCTTTTTCTTTTTTAAAATTTTAATTAATTAATTAATTAATTATTTTTTTACTTTTATTTATTTTTTTTAGAGGTAGAGAGAAGAGAGCACATGGGAGCGGGAGAGAAGGGCAAGGGAGAGAGAGAGAGAGAGAGGGAGAGAGAGAGAATCTTAAGCAGGCTCCACGCTCAGCATGGAGCCTGACATGGGACTCAATCCCATGACTCTGGGATCATGACCTGAGCTGAAACCAAGAGTCTGATGCTCAACTGACTTGAGCCTCCCAGATGTCCCAATTGCAATCATTTCTTAAGTACATGAATAACTGAGTATTAGGGTGAGGCAGCTTGATATGTATGGGCTGGCAGTCATTAGAGAACACTGTGAATAATAAAAAAATGCCCTAGGTTTTTCTATAAAGAAGATAAGTAATGGCTGATAAATAATATACTCTAATTATCACACATTAATTAATTCTTATGAGAATACACAAAGCACTGACTTGTATTCCTAATTTTCAAGAGAGGAATAATACATTAAATCAATATTAAATATTTCCCAACAATTTACGAATGTTGAAAATATGGTACTGCCACCTCTTGGTTAGAGGTATAGTAGCAAGATGAGTGCTGTTTAAGAGATATATATTTTTTCATTGTTTTATATACTAATATATTTAGTAATAATAGTAATATGTTTCCATCACTTTATTTACTAATAGTTGATGACATCAGATTTCAGTCATTTAGGTAGAAAGACATCAAGTATTTGGACTCACTTGTGAATACCTTACCTTGTGTTGATATATTATGCTAAAGAGTTTCTTAGTGCAAAATAGCTAGCCTTTCCCCTTTATTCTGGTGTCACTAGCAAAAAACATAATGGGAAATTATTTATTTGGTAGAAAGTCATATATGTCAGTGCTGATTTTCATTATGAGTAAATTGAGGCTATTTTTTCCTCTTCCTTTCATGTAAAATTGAGCCATTTGGAACAATCTGCCTAGCTATGGAAAGAAGAAACAAGTAATACCCACATTATTTTACAAAGAGGATGAGATTTTACTACTTGGTAACATCCTGGGACTTAATACATCATTTAATGTCATATTCATATGATTTCATGGATCAATTTTGTTAGACAAAACAAAGAAAAATCAAATATATACATGTATATATAGTTCTTTTAGAACATCAGCTGCAATTTCAGTTGCCTACTGAAGGTAGAAAGGGAGAAAAACCAAATCACTGAACAATATTGGAAGATTGAGTGTCTGATATTTGATACGTATTTCTTTAAACAGTAAATGACAACCAAAAAGGAAAGATTATACATACCATTGGTATAAACTGAAATGTGCAAGTTTAGGAGGGAGTTTCCAAATCTTATTTTTTAAAGAAATATAGCCATTTAATTTTTTCTGTAAAACATTATGTTTTATAAATGATGAGTTCCTTTTATTCTTCTTTTTAAAACTGTAGGCCACTGGTTTGCTACCTATCTTATAGTATATAGAATCTTAAAATAGGATGTTTTGTTAGAGATCATGTCTTCCTTTTTATTTATTTTATTTTCTTTAACGTGTATTTATTTTTAAGAGAGACAGAGTGCAGGCAGGGGAGGGGCAGAGAGAGAGGAGACACAGAATCTGAAGCAGGCTCCAGGTTCCGAGCTGTCAACACAGAGCCCAATGCAGGGCTCGAACTCACGAACCACGAGATCATGCTCTGAGCCAAAGTTGGATGCTTAACCGACTGAGCCACCCAGGCATCCCAGAGAGCATGTCTTTCTTAACAGTTTTACAAATGAATATCCTAAGATCAAATTGATTTGACCATGATGTGGTCAAATGTGCCTGGATTAGAAGTCAGATCTAATGATATTTAGTCTGATGTTCATTGGTAAAGTATACTGAAAAACATTTTAAGACGACGCTTACTGTAGAAACATTAATGTAAAATTTAAGTAGATTATATCTGTTTTCCCCTCTGGTGTATGCTATAGGACACAGGGTACGCATGCATCTAATCATGATTCTTCAAAGGTACTATAGATTGTTTTTCCTCTTTTCCTTAGGTGTTTTTCATTATTCATGCCATATAATGAATGACAGAGTCTCTGTTGAATATATTAAAATCTATAATATATTGATGGTGTTAAAATGTCAATTCTTTGTTTATTTCTTGCAAGGAACTCAATGTGTATTATGAAACTAACACATTAATCTTGCATTATCACTTTGAGATAGTGGAAAACAAGTATTATTTGACATATGACTTGACTTATGAATACAGAAGAGAATCTGAAATATATTTTTCAAATAAATAGGAAGATAGTGATAAAAAGGTGATTACACTTGATGATAGTTAATTTACTGCATCAACTTGACTCGCCACAGGGACTCCAGATACTTGGTTAAACATTATTCTGAATATTTCTGTGATGGTGTTTTTGCATGTGATTAACACAAATAGGTAGGCTGAGTAAAGCAGATTGTTCTCCCTAATGTAGATGGGCCTTATCCAATCAGCCGAAGGTCTGAATAGAACAGTGGGCTGGCCTTCCTCCCAGTAAGAGAGAATTCCCCTGCTCAATGGCCTTATACTATTGGTTCTATTTTTCTAGAAAATCCTAATACATACTGCTTACACACTGTGACTTCTAGCTGAATGAGTGATAGCTCAATTAATTTTAGTTTTTTTCCCCCATAGATGATAATACCACCCTGACCACTTATTTTTTCAATAAAAATACGCTAAGTGGTTATGAGGCTCAGAAAGAAACGGTTACCTGATTAGCTCCTTTAACTTCCCTATGAAATATTAATGAATACTCAAAAGGGATATAAAATGCAAATCATTGTAAGGAATTTGTTATATGACCAGAAACACCGAGCAATTTCTACCTTGCTTAGATCACAAGTCATCTGGTAAAAGATTGGAACAACAATAGGAAAGACAGTTGATTACCATCTATGAACTCCTTTGAGTTTCCCTATATTTCAAGTATCCTCTAAACCTCTTAGATGAACTTAAACAATTGTTTCTTCATATATTCCCTGGACTCTCTATCCTAACCTATTGATCTTATTAAATTGAACACTCAACCAGGTGCTTTAAAAAGAAAGCCTTTTCTTTAAAATGAGACCAATTCATCAGATGTCATGGACTTAGAAGGCAAAAGAGGAAGTGCTTTAATCATCAGCTGGCCACCTATCCTGTACCACAATATATTTACAATCTGAGATTTTCCCTCTTGTTACTTAGTCTCTGTAATTCAATTGTTTCTCTTAGGTGAGAAATTATTGTAATTGAATTGGGCCACAAAAGACCATACAAGCAGCAAGTGTGCATTTTTCCCAAAATTTTAATCTCTTTGGCAGAGCTCAGTCATTTTCATATTGATTGATAACAAAATACATTATTGAATAATTTATTTTGTGTGTTGAACCAAAACGTACTTAATATCTTTACTATAGATCAGATTATTTTCTGAGAAATATTAATTATAATTATATTAATTGTATTCTCTAGGAAATTTTATTTGTCTTTCTTAGTGTATTTATTTTAAGAGAGACAGAGACAGCACAAGTGGGGAATGGGCAGAGAGAGAGAATCCCAAGCGGTCTCCATGCTGCCTGTGCAGAGCCCGATGTGGGGCTCGAACCCATGAAGCCATGAGATCATGACCTAAGCCAAAACCAAGAGTCAGACTTTTAACAAACTGAGCCACCAAGGCACGCCAGAAATTTTCCAAATATATGTAATTTCTATTTTCCATTATCTCTAAGGAGAGGGAGATTACAATCAGAAGTCCCACGTAATAGACCATATCTATAAACTGTGTATCCTCTGAGAAGGGTGGGGGGGCTTTACCTCACTCCCACTCAACCTCCATGATTTTAGTCTTGAGTTTCTTTCTACAGTAGCCAGTATAATTTTACCCCCATCTTAACTCTATAGCTATTTTCTACTGTATGCTCATTACAGACTATTCCTGTCTATGACATGATATGGTAGGAGATATAAATAAAAATCAGTTGTTCCTCATAACTAAGTATGCACATATATTACAATAAAGTTACTAAACTGAGTATACTCTGAAGGTTATAACATTTTGATCATTCTCAGGAAAGACAAAACTATGAAGACCATTGGAAGATTTAAAATAAACTGCATGTTCCCATGTAAGAAGGCCAAGCACTGGGATCAAAGATCCCTACACAGACCTGTGCAGCTACAGATGTGTATTAGTAAATATTCAGATTTATTATAAAGTTTATGTATATCAATCTGTCCTACAACTTAGGGTTTTAAAAGAGGAATTAATATTAAAGAGTTAGAAAATATGATGAAACAACAATAATCTGTAGATGTTCAAAAGATAGAACACGTCTATAATTCAAAAATAGATCAACAGATAATCACAAACAACAGTCTGTAACAGTGTATTCAACTTCAGAGCATGACAATGGAATATGTAAGACACAGAAGACAAACATTCTTCAAAAATCAACACTACAGACTATGATTCAAAAAACAAACTGAGCTCACGACGACAATTGCCCTATTTCAAAAGAGAATTTTAAATATTCAACGTGATAAGAAATAGCAAAAAAAAGCTAACAGTATTCACATTGCAGAGGCATTTTCCACTCACATGCCCAGTAATTTGAAGGAAAATCATCAGATAAAAGCCAGACAAGAGAAAACAGGAATAAAACAAACCAATAAAGCAGAGGAAGAGAAGCCTACATAGAAGAAAAATACTGAAAGGGTAATACATGAGAAGTATTAGCATAGCATCTCCCATCCCTGAAAATAACAGGGGATAGAAGAAAAGATGGGTTGTTTGGCAGTTGATAACATATCTCAATCCAACTGTTAGTACAATAGGATTAATAAAATGAGTTATTGGCCATTGTATGTCTTGTGGTATGCTATAGTAACAATCTCAAATCTAATGGCTTAGCATTACAAAAGTTTATTTCTCACTCACACTGAGTCTATCATGTTGGCAGTATGTTTAGCTCATTATAGTTATTCTGGGATCCCAGCTGATAGTAGCTTCATCTTAACATTTGCTTCCAAGATCACCTTGGCAGGAGAAAGAAAATGTGATGTTATTTTCTCAGGCTTTGAAAAAACCCAGTGGAAATGATACATGCCACTTCTGCTCACATTTCATTGAACAAAGTAAGTCAGACTACTGTGCTCAATTTAATACCCTATGTGATTTCATTTTTCTGTATTCTACCTTAATTTGGAATCATGTTTACAAATAAGCTTGTAGAACAGACACTATAGCTCATCATAGTGTTTGTCCTGCATGAAAATTGTCTCAGACTATTTTAAGGCATATTTTAGTCTATTTTAATATGTTTGAGTATTGCCTGAAAACAGCATTCCTAAAAAGCATGGCAGGTGGTGTTAATGCAGGTGGTCTGGGCATCAAACTTTGAGTGAACAAAAAAAAAAAAAGCATCTAACCTTTAATGATGAATCCCATGCTTCTTCTCTCTCGCCACTTGCTTCATTGTCAGGGAGAACACCAGCTATGAATCAAGTCAGAAAATTTTGACATGATGATTGTAATTGAAACTTTTGGAGGAAGGGGCTAATGGGTAAAACCTTTTTCTCACTGGAACTAACTCCTAAAACCACTGTGTGTATTGCTGTATGACTTTTTCTCTTTACAAAATTCTTCTCTCTCCTTGCTCTGAAATACTTTCAAGAAAATGGAATCTTATGCATCAAAAGTAGCTTCCTCCTCCACTTGTGAAGGCAAATGTTACCAGAATGGGACATAGGAAAAAGTAGCTCTAGGAAGGTCTGTTAGCATGATTCTAGGATAGGCAAGAGATGTTGTTAAAACTGCTCGATTACTTCATCTCAATAAAATAGGACATCATTAAGGGTTAGAATCAGATTGCAAGCTCAGCAAGTGTCCGTTCACTGATTTTCCCCCCTCAGAACAAATAGTCCAAATAACCTCACTAGCCTAAACCGTTGTGTTAGGTCTTTCATGCTGCTATAAAAAAAAAAAAAAAAAAAATCCATGGGCTGGGTGGCTTATAAATAACAGAAATTGATTTCTCACAGTTATTTTTAATTTTTTAAAAACTTTTATTTTAGAGAGGGAGAGAAAGTAGGAGGGGAGACGGGCAGAGGGAGAGAGAGAAAAAATAATAAGCAGGCTCCAAGCTCAGCACAGAGCCCTACACAGGCCTCAAACCCACAACCCTGGGATCACAACCTGAACCAAAATCAAGAGTCACTCACTCAACTGACTAAGCCACCCAGATGTCCCTATTTCTTGCCGTTCTTAAGGCCAGAAATCTGAGATCAAGGCCATGGCCGACTTTTTGTCTGGTGAAAGCCTGCTTCCTGATTCATATACAGTTGTCGTTTTGCTATATTTTCACATTGGGGAAGGGGCAAAGACTCTATGAGGTCTTCTTTATAGGAGTGTTAATCCCATTATTAGTGGCTTCACCCACATGACCTATCAGATCCCAAAGATCCCACCTCCTGGTACCATCACATTGGGTTTAGAAATCAACATTATGGATTTTGTGGGGACAGAAACAATCTCTCTATAACAACTGGTAAAACTGTGATCATGCCAGATTCATGAATGAGAATTTGAGGCTTTGATATTCTAGTCATACTCATATTGACTAGAATACCCTTTTATCTTTAATGGCTGCCATTATACTTATTCTACTTATGTATTTTCTCTTAAAAAAAACACCTATTTTAATTTCTCTGTGGGAGAGTGTCTTTCTGTCCATTTCTCAGCTAGTTATCTAGCTTTCTACCAGATTAAATTAATTGTCTCTACAGATTTTCTTTCCATTTCTTCCTACAGCAACTTGTAATTCTGTTTCTCAGACTTTTGTCAAGCTCTTGGTTCTTAGCTGGTCATTTGTTTTCCCAAAGAATTGTTTACTTTCACCTTTTTTAAGGAATTTAGAACATTCTGACTGTACTAATTTTATTTTAATGGATGCTTTTGAATTTTTGCATACGCATATTTCACACTAAATTTACATGAGATTATATTTACATGAATGTCACATCTATATCACATAAATCCAGGATATATATTTTACTATGCAATACTACAAGAAATTAGTCATCTCCAAATGTCAACAATGACCTTTTTTCATACAATTAAATAATAAAAAAAAACACTGTTGGTCTATTTGCTCATTCATCCATTCTTCTCTAACCCATTTTGTTATTCCCATATTTTCTTATTTGTCTAACCATAATTCATTGACCACTCACACTTCTGGGTGATGAGTAGATAGAATAAAATGATATGAGTTATGCAAATGGTTCAGAATTACTGAAGTTTAACTTTAGGCAGCAGAAAATCGTATAGTGTAAGTATGAATAAAGTTCAGGAGATAAAATGATAAGTGATTGGAAAGTAGTTGCAGTCTAGAATAGAAATGTTCTCAGTTTCTCAGTAATAAGCTTGACTATTATCCCCCAAAGTATTTTGATATTGAACTATTTCGGACAAAGTGACATTATGATCATATCTGAATTTTAATACAAATCACGCTGGTAGCTCTATGAAAAATGGGTTCAAGAGGATTAAATCAGAAATAGGGAATAACTTGGAAAAAATTTAATTAGCTGTGATAGAAATTATGAGCTCATGAACAAAGGAGACATAGAAATAATTCAAATAAATTGATAGATATCATGGGAGAAGAAATGACCAGGATTGGTAACAAATCATATGAGGGATTAAGACAAAATAAAGAGTCTCAGTGGCCTGCCTCCCAATTCTCTAGTTCTTCAGACTTCATAACTTGTTAGGTCATTATTGTGAAAAAGAGAGAGAGAGAGAGGGAACTGAATACACACACTTGAGTGTGTATGAGATGATATATCACCTCTGTGTGCATGTGTATGCAGGTGTGTGTATGTTGTCATATGTACTCCCCCTATAGCTGCATTAGCTACCTAAAGAGCACATCCTCTTCCCTGGCCAAAAGCTGGAGTCAGGGACACATTTGTGGCTCATTGTATGGTGAAAAATGTTTCTGAGGTACTTCTGAAAATGTACTTTCTGTGGTATTGGAAGAAGCCACATACAAGGAGGGTTGTCACTTTAGTGAAAACCAGGAGGAGCCATTAAAGGGAGGGGTCCCACTTGTGGCATTCTACTGTGAAGACATCGGAGAGGGTCTTGGGAGCACTTCAGAAAACCAAGTGCTTCTGGAACCAGGAGCTGGAAAATCTACCTTCTGTAGGAGTTGGGACTGGAGGAAGTCACACCCAACAATAGCCTAACACTGATGAAATATCACACAGTGGGAACCCAGAATAGGATTAACTATACCATAGAGGATTCTAGCATGGGAGACAGCTTTGCCTTGAAGGAGACTGGAGACAGGAGCTGGACTCAGAATGGAGAGAAGAAAAGAAAAATTCCTTCTCCCCCTGTGTCCTTGCACCACCCTCTATTGATAAGTTTAACATAGTGAGTGCCAGCTGTCATATGAAAATATTGGCAAAGCATGTCTACATTATCACAGAGCAGGCAAAGGGTATATTTAGATATTAGGGATAATAAATCAATAGCTGGAGAGTCCACACCTTTATATTTTTACTTAAAAAGATATAGCTAACCTTCTTACAAGTGAAGAAGTTCTCACCTCTCAAAATGAGAAGATATATAGTTCCAACAGTCATTTTAGGAGAGAGAAAGAGACTGATATATATATTCTATTTCCTTCCTTCCTTCTTTCCTTCTTCCTCTTTCTTTCCCTCTTATTTTCTTCTTTTCTTTTTTTCTCTCTCTCTCTTTCTCTCTCCATGTTTCATTCCTTCTTTCTCTCCCTTTTCTCTTTTTCCTCTGTGTGTGTTTATATGTATATTTATGTGTGTGTGCTTTATACATATATATACACATACATATATGTGCGTGTATTTATATATATGTCATGTTTGTTTGTTTATTTATTTATTTATTTATTTATATCATATATAAGACAGAAAAGAAAATATTAGAAATACTTTGTAAGATTAGTATGCTTACAATCTAAAATTGGTCACAATGCATTAGTTGATACCTGTGATTTCCTATTTCTACTATTCATTCTATATTTTTCTGTACTCAGAACATCAGTTGATAAGAGTTTTTATCTGGTAAAATTGGTGATGCAAAGTTTGAAGGACTGAGTCTCTCTGTCTCTCTCTTTTGCTAAGGTTCTCCATCAATCTGTACTACTGAGTGTGGAAGTACTAAAAGGCACCACAGAACATCCCCTAGATTTCAGACATAGTCATCTTTCATCTAATATGTAGCAGCAACACAATATCTCCATGGTAATTGACATCAATCACTTCAGCAAAGACAGGAGGCTTTTTTCCTGCCTATTGATTCAGTAGTAAAAGAAGCCCAAATAGCCTGTAGCAGTCTCATCTTTGAATTGGAATTGTATCGTGACCCCTTGACATGTCTTGAGTATTTGTCACATCTTAGGGACTAAGACTTTCAAAATAGCAGAGGTTATCGTTTCCCAGATGGGAAACAAAAATTAGATAGAATGAATATTTAGAAATAAGAGTGAGATGGGTCACCTCCACTTCTGCTGCTTGTCTTCTGGGCTGATGTATTGTTACTTTGGGGAAGAAAGCAGATGTAATATTCTCTGATTGTACAAATTACATACTGCATCCCTTTAGGATATTGTCTCTCAATTGATGCCATTACTGAATCTTTGACAAACCATACCATTTTTAAATTAATTAAATCATTTCTTGGGTGTAGGAGTATGTATCAAAACAAGTTAATTCCATGAACATGAGCCCATTGCTACTCTTTCTTTGCTAAGAAATTGCTTTCTTTACCAGAATTGTTGTTATGAATATGGGTAAGCCATTCAGGCAGTCTATGAATAGTGATGTTGGCAGAATTATTACATGAAGAGAAGACACGTTCATATACAGAATATGTATATTCCAGTGAGAATAAATCTCTGCCCTTCCATGATAGAAGAAGTCTAATTTTCTCAACAGCCACCAGGCTGTCTTGCCTTCCTTCACAATGGTGCCATATCTTACAATGGTCCTCAGTGTTGGCTTCCATATTAATGAATTAGACACTCAGCAGTATTTTGAGTCAAGTCAGCCTTGGTGAGGGAAATTCCATGTTGTTGAGGTCATGCATAGCCTCCATTTCTACCACCAGTATCATTTTCATCATAGGCCTTCTGAGCCAGTACTGGATGGGTTGGGGAAAGATGTTGCCTGATACCCATAAAGCATATTAGTTTATCCTCTGATTAATTAAATTCATCTCTCATTGTGGACACTTTTTGGTAGACATTCACATTTGCACAAATATATTCACAATATATGTCAAATCTGAAAAGTCTATTCACATACTTCTTACCCAGATTTCCTTGTTACCAATCTTCCAATCCTTCTTCTTTCAAGGTCTGTCCAGTTAAACCATTAGCATCTTCTCTTAAATAATCTCAATATGTGCTTATGGCCATCTATAATCAGATATATTAGACAACTAAGTATACTACTTCAAGTTCTGCCCACTGGAAGAACTTCTTTCTATTATTCTTTAGGGGTGACCCTAAGTGAGGCTGCAGTACTGGAGATGTCCACTTTTGGGTGGTACCAGCATATTATGCAAACACATAGGTAAATTAGACTTGACAGTTTTGTTTTGTTTTGTTTTGTTTTAATCTTAAGCCAACTAATTATAAGAAATTGCCCAGGAAACCACAGACATGGATTGTGGCAGAGGAGACTACAATAGCAATCAATGTTGAAAGTGTCTGAGTTACCTTCTCAGGCAACTTACTGCTTACTTTTGGTCCTGCTCAACCTTGATTATAATTTCTTGGTTACAATTTGCTTATTTTATGTATTTGTTTATTATATATTCTAACCAAGTTTTATCAGCTGTCCCATGGAAAGCTTCCAAGTGGGTTGTGCAGGTGCTCCTGAAGGAGGCTTTCCAGCAAGTTTCCATAACACCCACATAGGTACTTACACAGTGAATTCTATCTCTCACCTCAGGCAGCTCCTCAGCAAGTGTTTTGATATCGTGTGCATTTTTACTGCTTGCCAGTCTTGGCCTACAGCATTATGGATAACTTTTCTGTCATACATTAATGGAAGGGGCTAAGTGCTGGGAAGAGTTATCTGAGGTTCTCCTGTTTTCTTAAGAGATCTAAATTTCTGACTAGAAGGTCAGAATTTGTGCCTTCATTTGTACTTTCTCTCAGCCGTACAGATAGTGCTTTTATCTCAATGTCTACTACTTTTGTATATTTAGGGTTTCTTTATTTATTAATATTTAATATGCTGTTAACTAGCTAATGAATCTGTAAGTTAAACTTCAGTGTTCAAATTATTATGTGGTTTATCTCGTGATTGAATCCTAAATGATACATCATCTTCTCCCTTGAGGTTCTTTCCCCTCTCTAGTAATTCTGGGGACACACCATTTTGACATTCAAAACCAACATGTAACAAGAACTACAACGAGTGTTGTTGGGAAATTGATAATAAAATAATGTAGTTAACCTCCCCATTTGCTTGAAGTATAGTTGTGGTGGTGGTGGTGAAGCAGGAGGGGGAGGAGGGGGAGGAAAAGGAGGGGAAGAAAGAGGAGGAAGAAGGAGAGAAAAGAGCATTATGTAACAAGAGGAACTACTATGGACAGATGGTAAGGAGACAATTTCCTAAGGTGCAAACATTAACCAGACATGGAGTCTAGAAGAAAAACTCTGATAAGTCATTCTTTAGCATCCCTCTCCCCACAAAAAAACCAAAAAACTTCTTAGAATACTGCTTTCCTAAATCTGAATTTAGAAGACATCTGCCTAAATGAATGAGCCATATACAATTCAAGGGTATTGTTTAATTTTATTCTTAGAATTTTGTCCTAGTAGCTGCATATCCAGCTGTAGACCATTCTTAACCAACAGAACATTGCTGTTGATTTGCCATAATTTGGAGAAATTATGATCCCTCTGTGCTCCCTATAGATAGTATGTATTTTACCTCCAAAACTTTCCCAGATTTCAGAGTACACTATCATCTCAGTGACTTATTATTATCTGGAGAAGTTCAATAAGAACTAGAAAACATTCTCTTCTTTCATATGATAGAATAAAATAAAGAATGTACCAACTGGGGCTAAGTGCTGGAAAGAGGTATCTGAGGGAACATCATTATTTTATTCTTCTTCTAATGCATGTTCTTCAATAAATTCAGAAAATAATCCTTCATGTCTTTGCATAGAAACTAGTAGTACAATTTTGATAGTTCTCAGTCCCCTATACATGTGTAACTTTCTATACAATCTAGATATAGAGTTCATAATTCAAAATATCCAACTACAACACATTAGTGAATAATGGATCTGATTGCAGTATTATGAGTAATCTACTACCAGGGTACAGGATCATATTCAAACTACCCAGAAGCAATGGAGTTCATCCAATTTATATTTTGCAGAATATTTTTCTATGCATTCTTCTAATACACTGTTTCAGATTTCTGGTTATCCAATACATGGCTCCATACATTCAGCTTTGCATACTATTTTATTTATTGATTCATGTAGTAATTATTTCATGTGGAAGACCCTATGAGTCTTATTTTTTATTATTTATTAGAGAATAACAATTGATACCAACACAAAGCTCAACTATCTGGTGGCAAGAAGCACAATGATTACTTATAGATAAATTAATTTTAAACAAATAAGAAGGAATAAAAGAGAATAACAAAGTGGGCCTTGCTTTACATAAAGTAGGAGAAGTCATCAGCCAAGTAAGAAGAGAACATTGCATGCAGAGAAATATACAAGCAAATATGCCAGTTTGGAAAGCACTGGGTTTGTGGTCATTGAACTTAATACATCAATGTGTTCAAATGGTGGTAGGTAAAGAGTAGATGGCCATATAATGGAGTAGCTGAGCTGGTCAGGAGCAAAGGACAGCAACTAAAGACATTCAGTGGAGGCTTCTGTCTGATAACTTTGTTCTGGGCCATATTCATTCACATAATCTTTTTAAACTAGATTACCCACCATAAATCTGCTTAATGAAAGATTCTATGAGTTCCATTGGTTTAGGCAAATTCTAATGTATGTATGTAGTTACATTAATTCAGCTGAACTGTAATCCTAGAGAATTTGAGGTACCTAATTTAACACACAGAAAAGTTATACAGTAGCAATCATTTAGAATTTGTGTTGCACCTCAGATTTCTTTGAGTCCAACATCTATGCTCTTTTCACTCTATTTAATTTATGAAAGTAAAATCAAGTAAAGTGGTGTGGATGGAATAAAAAATGCATGGTTATCCCTAAGAAGGGACACAAAAGGGGAAGGAGAGAATACACATAAACTTGGAAGTAGAAAGGTATGTTTGGAGAAGTTAAATAGAGCATAGTAAGTGCTTGAAAGCTCAAGATTAAGTCAGACAGATTCAGAATGAACAAGATTCTCTAGTTGTGTGATCTAGAGAAAGTTGCTTAACTTCTTTAAACAGGATTATTAACTTCTTTCAGCCCATATTTATTTAAAGTGAGGATAATAGTAACTACTTAATAGGATCATTGCAAGAACTTTATCATCACTTACTAACTTTCACATTGCTGTACACAGAGAACCCTACTCTGGTTTCCACAGGTTCCTACCAGTCACTTCTAAGACTGAAAATAACAGTAACACAGAATTCCTAGAATTTTTGTGGCATCTTAATTGGGAAGGCATTCTGTAGGTACAGAATGCATAAGGCACATTGTTTTATCACAGTTGGTTATCAGTAAATACTAGTTATTGTTACAGAAGATTTTTCTCTATGATTAAATGAGTCAAATTTTTGGATTCTTTTAATTTTTTAAATGTTTTATTTATTTTTGAGAGAGAGAGGCAGAGAGACAGAAAGAGACAGAGACAAAGTATGAGTGGGGGAGGGACAGAGAGAGAGAGGGAGACGGAATCTGAAGCAGGCTCCAGCCTCTGATCTGTCAGCACAGAGTGCAATGCGGGGCTCAAACTCATGAACTCTGAGATCATGACCTGAGCCAAAGTCAGATGCTTAAATGACTGAGCCACTCAGGCGCCCCAAAATTTTCTATTTCATGTTCATGTTTGGGACGCCATAAAATATGTACAGTAAAATGAAGAATTCTTCTCTCTAGAAGATCACATCAACTCCATATTTACTGAGTTTAAGTTAGGACACACATGTTCTTCAAGTACATTCGATTTTCATTTACAGTCTAAGATCCAATAATTCAGGCATTGGCATGATACCTGGATTCATCTTTGGGATATGTGATCCTAAAACAAAATATTATTTTCTATAAAAATTTTCTTATTTGCTCATTTTGCATCCTGTAATGATTTTTGATGATGAAACAAAAAGAGTGGTGATATGTTTTTTCTTTTTTCCTCAACATCTTCAATATTTTTTTCTTTATGTTCTTTTTTTTTTTTTGCACGATTTCAGGATTTCTTCCTATTTTTAAGGTTCCCATTTGCAGTAGAATTCTGACACTCCCCATGCATCTGACTGAAGCTGTGTGTGTGTGTGTGTGTGTGTGTGTGTGTGTATGTATTCTCTTCAGTTTCCTTTTTCTTTATAAAATGCTGAGTGTATTAAGCCAACACCATAGCAACACAGTTGAAACTTCTTGTTCTGCCAATTTAAGGAATTATAATATTTCTCTTAATAAATCCTATCATCTTTTCTATGTTCGCCATTTATTCTACAATAATGTTAAATATGATTGTGTGATTCTCACATATTCTACATGAGATACTTATGGTAGATAAAATTGACATAGCAGATAAGGGTACTGAAGGTTATGTAAGTAACATGCTTTTCCTTAGATCACTAAGTGTTGATTAATACATATAGGATTAATCCTTGGATTAATTAGCTCTGAATTTACACACACTACCCCAAATTGAATGTTCTTCCTAAATCAAATTTGTCTTGATGTCATATTGAGATGAATACAATTATTCTCATGTAGATTGCATAACTACTTTATATGGTTTGGATTTATCTCAAATGTTACTTATCTATGTATCTGGCAACATGAATTTAATATTCTCTTTCCTCCAAAAAAAGACACTTACATAATGCCAGTCTAAAATAGCATCACTCAATTTATTTTACCCCTTATAAGAAGTCACATATATTTTATCTTTGACTACAATGACAAATGAATTCATGAATCTTTTCTTTCCTCAATAAGAAATTCTTAATTTCTGAGATCACTATTTCTTCCTTTTCCCAATTTCCCAAGTGGCAGGCTACCTCTTGAGCATTTGAATAAAATGGTTTCATAACATTCAAAAACCTTCATGTCATAAAAAGAATGTATAGATACTTTATATAATCAGGATTTTAAAAGCACATCTACAATAACCAGGAGCTACTTCTTTAAAAGAAAGTAAATGGAATTGAAATACAGTAAATTAAAATATTGATTGCAAGGTAAATTCCCATTTTGGAGTAAATAGTAGAACTGATACTTATATTATTTGCTTTAAAAAGGAAAGAAAAGGAAGATAAGGAAATTAAATGTTAGCATGTGAGTATAGACTTTTTCAAGGAGAAATATCATTTTTTTCTTATATAATTTGTGTATCTTGACAACATCAGAAAACAGAAAACTCTACAGGTTTGAGTTACTGATTAAATAACCCTTATATCTCTCTTTCCTTGAAAATACTAAAGACAGACATGTTTTACTCTGAGAAGTGCTGTGATATGTGAATAATTTCTATAAGGAAATCTCTCTACAAAATGATTGTCTGAGTTCTTAAAATTTTCTTTCTTAACTAGAATGTTTACATATTTTATTCACAAAAGTATACTTGCCTTAGTAAAATCAACCAATTTGAAGCTTGTAAAAATCTTAAAGCACTGAATTTCTCCTCATGACTGCAATTCAGTCCTAAATAAAAATATCAAATCCTTTTCATTAATCAGGCTTTGTAGACTTTGGCTGTTGAGAAGGCTGGGGAGAATGGGCCTTATCCAGGGAATATCTGAGAAAAGCTCTCTTTGCAGTTGATGTGCACATTTGGTTTAGCAGATGTTCTTTGTTGATTGAGCCACGAGTGACTATATCCTAGAACTGTCTAACCTCTTTCTTTCCTTCAGTCAATCTTTTCACAGCCTGGGTTAATCTACTAACAGATGCTTCAGAAGAAGTCAATAAATGGAGGAAAACTGATTAATGTTTAAACACAGGAATGCTTAGTAACCTTATTATTTATGTATAAACTAAAAATATTAGCAAATTGTTTAAAATAAAGTATACACCAAACCAGTTTAAGATTAAAAATTCACAGTAAATTAATTCAAATCATTTTTTGCCATTTAGACCTAAGGAACTTTAGTTTTATATATTTTTTTATGACATGAACTCATAAGATGGTGTTAATCCATCTCTAAGGGACACCGTTACAAATATTTTAAATTTTCAAAATAAAGAATGTAAAAAATAGTAACAATAAATGTAAACTATATATAGAATGAAAATTTTCAGTAAGGGTCAGTACATTGCTATTTCAGTAGTTAACTACTCGATAATGACTACTATGCACTGAATTTTGTCCTCTGAAATTTGTATATTAAAGACCTAACCCCCAATGTAACTGTTTCTGGAGATAGGGTATTTTAGAAGGTAATTAAAGTTAAAAGAGGTCTTAAGGATGGAGCCTAACCTGATAAGATTGTGACCTTATAAAAAGAGAATGTGAGAGATCTCTCTCTCCTTGTCTCTGCCGTGGGAGACATAGTGACAAGTTAGCCATTTGCAAACTGGTTGCTAATTAAAATATCAATTATTTTGTCATGAAATGTGGGAAAGGAGGAAAGGAAGTTGAATTACTCTACATACTGAGAGGAGAAAATTTGAACCCCATGGAAGGAAATTAAATAAGGATTCGCTATGGAACTAACTTGTGAAGCCAAGAGAGACCAATGTATTATTAATAAGATGGATGGTAGGAGCTCCTGGGTGGCTCAGTCAGTTAAGCATCTGACTTCAGCTTAGGTCATGATCTTGTGGTTCATGGGTTTGAGCTTTGTGTCAGGCTCTGTGCTGACAGCTCGGAACCTGGAGCCTGCTTCAGATTCTGTGACTCCTCTCTCTGCCCCTCCCCCACTCATGCTGTGTCTCTCTCCCTCTCTCAAAAATGAATAAAGGTTAAAAAATTAAAAAAAAAGATGAATGGTAGATGTCTGTGTGCTCTATACCATGGTCAAATTAGTAACTAAACTTTTTGTTGGATTTTAAAGAGAGGATGGTAATGGTAGGTAAAGAAGAAATATCATATAACTCATCAGTAAAAGGTGCACTGGGAAACAGGAGAAATGGAGTTCCTGGGAATAGTGTTTTAAATGTTAGACATTCTTCACTTCCATAATCCTTGGGATTTGGGGTTTGAAACAAAATTATATTTGTCTCCAAAAGTAAGAAAGACCAAATTCGTCTAGGGTACATGTAGGTTGTCCATTAAATATTCAAAATATATTTAGTTTTTGCAGCCCATAGAAAATTCTGTCTTTGTTACTGAGTATATAAAGCATGTGTACAGACATATGTGAATAGAATCCTAAGGTTTTGACTATCAACAGAGCCTACACTGTCTCAACAGTGTGTCTTGAATAATTGACACAACCTAAGAAGATTAGAAAAATCACCTAGATAAGTAAATGATATTGTTCTTTTCTATTTTGGTGAAATGATTGGAACAAGATTAATGCAGTGGCTGTGGTAGCTCATGCCTGTCAGTAAGCAGAAAATTCTCATTTTAATACCACCTCAATTACCTCTCAATTACTAAAGATCCAGAAACAAACACTAGAAAAAAAAATCACAGGAATATGCACTGGGAGCTTAGGAGTCTATTGAAAAGTATTAAATACAACAACTAAATCATGAACATGTTTGTTAAGTCCTACATTAATCAGTCAAACTGATAATCGTAGTGCTTTAAGCCTAACATAATGAATTAACAAAAAGCTTACCCAGGTACTCATTTCAAAATATAATCAATACTAAAAATATAGACTTAGAAATATATATAAGGAGAATCCCATTTTAAAATTCATTGAGGCGGCGTAGGAGGACGCTGGGCTCACCGCGCGTCCTGCTGATCACTTAGATTCCACCTACACCTGCCTAAAGAACCCAGAAAACCGCCAGAGGATTAGCAGAACGGAGTCTCCAGAGCCAAGCACAGACGAGAGGCCCACGGAAGAGGGTAGGAAGGGCGGTGAGGCGGTGCGCGCTCCACGGACTGGCGGGAGGGAGCCGGGGTGGAGGGGCGGCTCGCCGGCCAAGCAGAGCCCCCGAGTCTGGCTGCCAAAAGCGGAGGTGCCAGACGGACTGTGTTCCGACAGCAAGCGCGACTTAGCGTCTGGGAGGTCATAAGTTAACAGCTCTGCTCAGAAAGCGGGAAGGCTGGAGGACAAAGGGAGGGAGAGCTGCTGAGCCCCCGGACGGCAGAGCTCAGCTTGGCTGGGAACAAAGGCGCTCGCCAGCGCCATCTCCCTCGCCCATCCCCCAGCCAAAATCCCAAAGAGAACCAGTTCCTGCCAGGGAACTTGCTCGCTCCGCGCAAACACCCAACTCTGTGCTTCTGTGGAGCCAAACCTCTGGCAGCGGATCTGACTCCCTCCCACTGCCACGGGGCCCCTCCTGAAGTGGATCACCTAAGGAGAAGCGAGCTAAGCCTGCCCCTCCTGCCCCCGTGCACCTTGCCTACCCACCCCAGCTAATACGCCAGATCCCCAGCACCACAAGCCTGGCAGTGTGCAAGTAGACCAGACGGGCCACGCCACCCCACAGTGAATCCCGCCCCTAGGAGAGGGGAAGACAAGGCACACACCAGTCTGACTGTGGCCCCAGCGGTGGGCTGGGGGCAGACATCAGGTCGGACAGTGGCCCCGCCCACCAACTCCAGTTATACACCACAGCACAGGGGAAGTGCCCTGCAGGTCCTCACCACTCCAGGGACTATCCAAAATGACCAAACGGAAGAATTCCCCTCAGAAGAATCTCCAGGAAATAACAACAGCTAATGAACTGATCAAAAAGGATTTAAATAATATAACAGAAAGTGAATTTAGAATAATAGTCATAAAATTAATCGCTGGGCTTGAAAACAGTATACGGGACAGCAGAGAATCTCTTGCCACAGAGATCAAGGGACTCAGGAACAGTCAGGAGGAGCTGAAAAGCGCTTTAAACGAAATGCAAAACAAAATGGAAACGACGACGGCTCGGATTGAAGAGGCAGAGGAGAGAATAGGTGAACTAGAAGATAAAGTTATGGAAAAAGAGGAAGCTGAGAGAAAGAGAGATAAAAAAATCCAGGAGTATGAGGGAAAAATTAGAGAACTAAGTGATACACTAAAAAGAAATAATATACGCATAATTGGTATCCCAGAGGAGGAAGAGAGAGGGAAAGGTGCTGAAGGGGTACTTGAAGAAATTATAGCTGAGAACTTCCCTGAACTGGGGAAGGAAAAAGGCATTGAAATCCAAGAGGCACAGAGAACTCCCTTCAGACGTAACTTGAATCGATCTTCTGCACGACATATCATAGTGAAACTGGCAAAATACAAGGATAAAGAGAAAATTCTGAAAGCAGCAAGGGATAAACGTGCCCTCACATATAAAGGGAGACCTATAAGACTCGTGACTGATCTCTCCTTTGAAACTTGGCAGGCCAGAAAGGCTTGGCACGATATCTTCAGTGTGCTAAACAGAAAAAATATGCAGCTGAGAATCCTTTATCCAGCAAGTCTGTAATTTAGAATAGAAGGAGAGATAAAGGTCTTCCCAAACAAACAAAAACGGAAGGAATTTGTCACCACGAAACCAGCCCTACAAGGGATCCTAAGGGGGATCCTGTGAGACAAAGTACCAGAGACATCACTACAAGCATAAAACATACAGACATCACAATGACTCTAAACCCGTATCTTTCTATAATAACACTGAATGTAAATGGATTAAATGCGCCAACCAAAAGACATAGGGTATCAGAATGGATAAAAAAACAAGACCCATCTGTTTGCTGTCTACAAGAGACTCATTTTAGATCTGAGGACACCTTTAGATTGAGAGTGAGGGGATGGAGAACTGTTTATCATGCTACTGGAAGCCAAAAGAAAGCTGGAGTAGCCATACTTATATCAGACAAACTAGAATTTCAATTAAAGGCTGTAACAAGAGATGAAGAAGGGCATTATATAATAATTACAGGGTCTATCCATCAAGAAGAACTAACAATTATAAATGTCTATGCGCCAAATACCGGAGCCCCCAGATATATAAAACAATTACTCATAAACATAAGCAACCTTATTGATAAGAATGTGGTCATTGCAGGGGACTATAACACCCCACTTACAGAAATGGATAGATCATCTAGACACACAGTCAATAAAGAAACAAGGGCCCTGAATGATACATTGAATCAGATGGACTTGACAGATATATTTAGAACTCTGCATCCCAAAACAACAGAATATACTTTCTTCTCGAGTGCACATGGAACATTCTCCAAGATAGATCATATACTGGGTCACAAAACAGCCCTTCATAAGTTTACAAGAATTGAAATTATACCATGCATACTTTCAGACCACAATGCTATGAAGCTTGAAATCAACCACAGGAAAAAGTCTGGAAAACCTCCAAAAGCGTGGAGGTTAAAGAACACCCTACTAACGAATGAGTGGGTCAACCAGGCAATTCGAGAAGAAATTAAAAAATATATGGAAACAAACGACAATGAAAATACAACAATCCAAACGCTTTGGGACGCAGCGAAGGCAGTCGTGAGAGGAAAATACATTGCAATCCAGGCCTATCTCAAGAAACAAGAAAAATCCCAAATACAAAATCTAACAGCACACCTAAAGGAAATAGAAGCAGAACAGCAAAGGCAGCCTAAACCCAGCAGAAGAAGAGAAATCATAAAGATCAGAGCAGAAATAAACAATATAGAATCTAAAAAAACTGTAGAGCAGATCAATGAAACCAAGAGTTGGTTTTTTGAAAAAATAAACAAAATTGACAAACCTCTAGCCAGGCTTCTCAAAAAGAAAACGGAGATGACCCAAATAGATAAAATCATGAATGAAAATGGAATTATTACAACCAATCCCTCAGAGATACAAACAATTATCAGGGAATACTATGAAAAATTATATGCCAACAAATTGGACAACCTGGAAGACATGGACAAATTCCTAAACACCCACACTCTTCCAAAACTCAATCAGGAGGAAATAGAAAGCTTGAACAGACCCATAACCAGTGAAGAAATTGAATCGGTTATCAAAAATCTCCCAACAAATAAGAGTCCAGGACCAGATGGCTTCCAAGGGGAGTTCTACCAGACGTTTAAAGCAGAGATAATCCCTAACCTTCTCAAGCTATTCCAAGAAATAGAAAGGGAAGGAAAACTTCCAGACTCATTCTATGAAGCCAGTATTACTTTGATTCATAAACCAGACAGAGACTCAGTAAAAAAAGAGAACTACAGGCCAATATCTCTGATGAATGTGGATGCAAAAATCCTCAATAAGATACTAGCAAATGGAATTCAACAGCATATATAAAGAATTATTCACCATGATCAAGTGGGATTCATTCCTGGGATGCAGAGCTGGTTCAACATTCACAAATCAATCAACATGATAGATCACATTAACAAAAAAAAAAGAGAAGAACCATATGATCCTGTCAATCGATGCAGAAAAGACCTTTGACTAAATCCAGCACCTTTTCTTTTTTTTTTTTTTTTAATTTTTTTTCAACGTTTTTTATTTATTTTTGGGACAGAGAGAGACAGAGCATGAATGGGGGAGGGGCAGAGAGAGAGGGAGACACAGAATCGGAAACAGGCTCCAGGCTCCGAGCCATCAGCCCAGAGCCTGACGCGGGGCTCGAACTCACGGACCGCGAGATCGTGACCTGGCTGAAGTCGGACGCTTAACCAACTGCGCCACTCAGGCGCCCCAGCACCCTTTCTTAATAAAAACCCTTGAGAAAGTCGGGATAGAAGGAACATACTTAAAGATCATAAAAGCCATTTATGAAAAGCCCACAGCTAACATCATCCTCAACGGGGAAAAACTGAGAGCTTTTTCCCTGAGATCAGGAACACGACAGGGATGCCCACTCTCACCCCTGTTGTTTAACATAGTGCTGGAAGTTCTAGCATCAGCAATCAGACAACAAAAGGAAATCAAAGGCATCCAAATTGGCAAAGATGAAGTCAAGCTTTCGCTTTTTGCAGCTGACATGATATTATACATGGAAAATCCGATAGACTCCACCAAAAGTCTGCTAGAACTGATACATGAATTCAGCAAAGTTGCAGGATACAGAATCAATGTACAGAAATCAGTTGCATTCTTATACACTAACAATGAAACAACAGAAAGACAAATAAAGAAACTGATCCCGTTCACAATTGCACGAAGAAGCATAAAATACCTAGGAATAAATCTAACCAAAGATGTAAAAGATCTGTATGCTGAAAACTATAGAAAGCTTATGCAGGTAATTGAAGAAGATATAAAAAAATGGAAAGACATTCCCTGCTCATGGATTGGAAGAATAAATATTGTCAAAATGTCAATACTACCCAAAGCTATCTACACATTCAATGCAATCCCAATCAAAATTGCACCAGCATTCTTCTCGAAACTAGAACAAGCAATCCTAAAGTTCATATGGAACCACAAAAGGCCCCGAATAGCCAAAGTAATTTTGAAGAAGAAGACCAAAGCAGGAGGCATCACAATCCCGGACTTTAGCCTCTACTACAAAGCTGTCATCATCAAGACAGCATGGTATTGGCACAAAAACAGACACATAGACCAATGGAATAGAATAGAAACCCCAGAACTAGACCCACAAACATATGGCCAACTAATCTTTGACAAAGCAGGAAAGAACATCCAATGGTAAAAAGACAGTCTCTTTAACAAATGGTGCTGGGAGAACTGGACAGCAACATGCAGAAGGTTGAAACTAGACCACTTTCTCACACCATTCACAAAAATAAACTCAAAATGGATAAAGGACCTGAATGTGAGACAGGAAACCATCAAAACCTTAGAGGAGAAAGCAGGAAAAGACCTCTCTGACCTCAGCTGTAGCAATCTCTTACTCGGCACATTCCCAAAGGCAAGGGAATTAAAAGCAAAAGTGAATTGCTGGGACCTTATGAAGATAAAAAGCTTCTGCACAGCAAAGGAAACAACCAACAGAACTAAAAGGCAACCAACGGAATGGGAAAAGATATTTGCAAATGACATATCGGACAAAGGGCTAGTATCCAAAATTTATAAAGAGCTGATCAAACTCCACACCCGAAAAACAAATAACCCAGTGAAGAAATGGGCAGAAAACATGAATAGATACTTCTCTAAAGAAGACATCCGGATGGCCAACAGGCACATGAAAAGATGTTCAACGTCGCTCCTTATCAGGGAAATACAAATCAAAACCACACTGAGATATCACCTCACGCCAGTCAGAGTGGCCAAAATGAAGAAATCAGGAGACTATAGATGCTGGTGAGGATGTGGAGAAACGGGAACCCTCTTGCACTGTTGGTGGGAATGCAAACTGGTGCAGCCACTCTGGAAAGCAGTGTAGAGGTTCCTCAGAAAATTAAAAATATACCTACCCTATGACCCAGCAATAGCACTGCTAGGAATTTATCCAAGGGATACAGGAGTGCTGATGCATAGGGGCACTTGTACCCCAATGTTTATAGCAGCACTCTCAGCAATAGCCAAATTATGGAAAGAGCCTAAATGTCCATCAACTGATGAATGGATAAAGAAATTGTGGTTTATATACACAATGGAATACTACGTGGCAATGAGAAAGAATGAAATATGGCCTTTTGTAGCAACATGGATGGAACTGGAGAGTGTGATGCTAAGTGAAATAAGCCATACAGAGAAAGACAGATACCATATGGTTTCACTCTTATGTGGATCCTGAGAAACTTAACAGAAACCCATGGGGGAGGGGAAGAAAAAAAAAAGAGGTTAGAGTGGGAGAGAACCAAAGCAGAGGAGACTGTTAAAAACTGAGAACAAACTGAGGGTTGATGGGGGGTGGGAGGGAGGGTAGGGTGGGTGATGGGTATTGAGGAGGGCACCTTTTGGGATGAGCACTGGGTGTTGTATGGAAACCAATTTGACAGTAAATTTCATATATTAAAAAATAAAAAATAAAAAATAAAAATTAAAAAAAAAATCAAAAAATAAATAAATAAATAAAATAAAATGCATTGAATTAGGGGAGCCTGGGTGGCTCAGTCGGTTAAGCATCTGACTTCGTCTGAGGTCTGATCTTGTGGTTCGTGGGCTCAAGCCCTGCATCACACTCTGTGCTGACAGCTTGGAGCAAGGAGTCTGCTTTGGATTATGTGTCTTCCTGTCTCTCTCTGCCCCTCCCTTGCTCTCAGTCTGTCTCTCTCTAAAATAAATAAACATTAAAAAATATTTTTAAATGCACTGAATTGAGGAAACATCTATCAAGAACTAACAACAATTGCCTTTGATCTAAAAACTTAACACTTATTAAAACAATATACATCATACCCGTAATGTCCAAAAAAGCAATGAGGTTGAATAAACCTTCCCTTATTACAAATAGCAATTATAAAAACTAATACAATATCAACAAATTATCTAAATATACTAGCATCTAAATAAGACAGAGAACTCTGGTAAAAATATCCACAAAATTATGCTGACAAAAATTCTAAATAGATTTTAACAGTTATCACATCCCTCATATTAATTTATAGTCATTAGATGACAAAAAAGAAAGATATAAAAAATATAAATGAACGTGTCAGCCATCAAATCAAATTGATATTTGTAGAACACTATACTTAACACCTGCTGGATAAACATTATTTCAAACACATATGGAGTGTTCACAAAGATAGACCACTTATTGATCTGTAAAATAAATCTCAATAAAGGTCACAAATGGATCTTTTTCAAGCTATGTTCCTTGATCATAACATAATTAAACTACAAATAAAGAAATTAACACATATAGAAGGCCCCAGATATATAGATATTAACTCATTTCTAAACAGCACATATGTCACTGTATAAAAATAGAAGGGAACTATATAATATTTTGAGTCAAATTATAATTTAAAACTAGCATATCAAAATTTATGTGAAGCCGCTAAAGAAATATTTAAGGGAAGTTTTTAATGTTAATTGCAAATATTAAAAAAGAAATGTCTGAAATCAATGCTGTAAACCTACAACCACAGGAAAGTAGTACAAGAACAGCAAGGAAAAAATATGGTAAGCAGAAGGAAAGACATAACAAAGATTAAGAGAAGAAATCAACAAAATAGAAAACATCCAAAAATGGAGAACATAGAGCTGCCTCATATAATTCAGAACAATCAGTTAAATTCATATTTCAGATAAAGTACATTTTTAGTATGCCACGTATATTATATGGAACATGATTATGCATGCAAAAATATCTATTGTCAATCTGAATTCAAATTTAATTGGGTTCTTGTATTTTTTTATTAAAACTGACAACTCTAAGATAAAAATCAATAGCATCAAAAGTTTGTTCTTTGAAAAGACAAATAAAATTGTAAATCTCACACTCTATTGATGAAGAAAGAAAGGAGACATGTGACAAATTATCATTATTTCCAGGGATACCACTCAAGATCATTCAGATTCTAAAATAATACAAAGGGGACATTATAAATGACTTAATGCCAGTTCTGTGAAATGAAGAAATTATTTGGAAGTCACAAATTACGAAAACTGACAAAAGAAAATAATCTTATAAGAGGCTAGAGAACCTCCTAACTCCTTCTACCATGTGAGGACACGGCAAGAAGATGGCCATCTATAAACCAAGAAGAGGACCCTCCCCGCAAGCCTGACCTGTCTGGCACCTGGAGCTTGGGCTTTACAAATATTTCTTGTTTAAGATACCCAGTCTGTGGCAGTTTGTTAGCAGCCTGAGCCGAATAAAATACTTTTTCCTTTACCATCATGATTGTCTAAACTTGTGGCTTCAGGGACTTGGGAATGTGGAGAGTAAGATACTCCATTCCTTTATGCCCCGTCCTTCCCTTCTGCCTAAAACTAAATCTGACTTATGGGGGTGTAGGAATGAGTCCTTCAGAGTCTCTTCTGAGGCTCTTCTGCTGCCAGGATCTAGGAAGTGAGAATTCACATCTGGCTCAAATGTTTCCATAGCTGCTAAGCTTCCCTTCAAATGTAGAAGGTAGGGTAACTCCCAAATGTTAGGTCTTGCTAGCATGTTCTTCTTGACCCCAAATAAACTCATAGAAAATCTGACACAGGCCTGAAAATAGAAGTATAGGCTGCACTATTTGTATCTCTCAAATCTTCTTTTTTTCTCCATATATATCTGTTCATTCATTCATTCATCCATTCATTCATTCATTCATTTGCTGTTGACGTGGCCAGAGGATAAACCTAGATACTCACTTATCCCATCATCCTGCTATTAGAGCCCGGACTGGTCTTTTCCCGTATTGCACACACTTTCAAGCTCGCTGAGATTTCTGTGGACCATTTCCATTTACTTGGCTATGAGACAGGGGTTGGGGACACAATTTTGGATATACCATCCCCTTCTCTATGGCAGAGGGAGGAAATGGCTTCATGCCTTGGCTGCTGAACTTCCACCAGGTAGACAATTCTGATATTTCTGTGTCCTGCTTCCTGGGTTATAAGTAGGCTCAATGTGTATCAATTCATCCTGTTATACCAATTCAGTGTTATCCTCAAATTTATACATATACGGACATACTTGTGCCTTTTTATCTGATTATGGTTAACAAAATATGTATCAAGTCGTGGATTCTTAAGTATTTGAACACATGAATGGTGCATTATGGTGTTTTTTTTTTTTTTTGCATTTTATTTTCATTTTCTGAATTTTATAAATTATCTGTAATTATGTTTAAAATCAGAATAGCAATAGGGAAAATTAAGCACAATTTATCCATTGTTAAATAAATACATTCTTTTTAAAAAAAATGTTTATTTATTTTGAAAGAGACAGAGAGTGTGAGCAGCGGAGGGGCATAAAGAGAGGGAAAGAGAGAATCCCAAGCAGGCCCCACACTGTCAGTGGAGAGCCCTACACCAGCTCCATCTCACAACTGTGAATTATGACCTGAACAAAATCAAGAGACACTTAATGGACTGATCCACCCAGGTGCCCCAAATAAATAAGTTCTTAATATATTGCTTCCTAATTATAATTATAAAATTATATAGTAAAATTATGTAATTATATATAATTAATTCTAATAATATTTTATTTATTTTTATACTCCAATAGGATGCAAATAACATACGGTACTTTCAAATCTAACACTAGTTTTACCGGAAAAAGTTTCATACTCTGAGTGGCTTAATACTTAAGGTACAATTTACTATATAGATGAAAATTTTATTTTTTATTTTTATTTTTTAAGTTTATTTCTTTATTTTGAGAGAGAGAGAGAGAGAGAGACCATGAGTGGGGCAGAGGCAGAGAGAGAGGGAGAGAGAGAGAGAATCCCAAGCAGGCTGAGTACTGTCAGCACTGAGCCTAATGTGGGGCTCCAACTCACGAAACATGAGGTCATGACCTGAGCCCAAACCAAGAGTGTGATGCTAAGTGACTGAGCCACCCAGCACCTCTGAAAGTTTTAGTTTTAAAAACTAAAGTTCACAATTAAATGATAGATTAAAACTTGGCAAAATATCTTGTATCCATGTCACGTTAAACTATTTTCTACTCCATGACTAAAAAGTAGAAGTGTGTTTGTTAATAAACAGTAATAATGAGTAATGCTAGTTGTTCAAGGGTTAAAAGTTTTCCAGAAAATTTATAATCAGTTTTAATTCAAATGAAAGAGTAATAAAATGATGGAAATTTTAGTCTCAGTGACATGATAAAGTAATATTCTCTTGGCCTAATTTCAGAATATGTGTCAAAATTATATATAACTTTATATAATTATAACTTTACTATTTGTAAAATTTCATCTACAATTAAAATTACCAAAAAGTAGAATCTAGGCAATAAAGCAATTGAATGCCCAAGAACACTGAAAAGAGAGAAAAATCTAAAAATCTGGTAGAATATATCCTGTTTAGTTTATGGTCATTAGTTTTCCTTTAGTTTCCTTAATAATACAGACCTATGTGGAACTAACACATATTGTTGGCTTTTTGAAAATAATTTCAACTTTGTCTTACTGGTAACATCAATATCAATAAATGCTTTAAATAAAATAGTAAATTATTTACATGTACAAAGTTTCCATTTATCTATAATTGTGATTGTGTTTTCTTCTGGACAATATAATGTCCATAAAAATCTTCAAGAAAATTAATAATGGATGTTAACAAATTATAAAATATATGGGTAGGTATTGATAAGAAAATATTAAGGAAAATAGTAACATAAAATATGAAAAGTGGTGCCAAGATGTTCTTTAATACAAAAATCTAAATGATTTCTCAATTTTCCAAAGTTGTATGATTGTATCCAAGCATATAATTTGATTATTTAGGGAAGTATATTTTGATACCTCTTTTTGATAAAGCCAAGAGAATGCTTGATAAGCCAGAGTGCCATGAGTAACTAAATAGAGGTGAATTTCTCTACATATCAATATCATGTATTAAATGAAATGTGACTCACTGGGGCATCTGTGAATTCAGAAAGAAAATGATGTACCTTCAAATATATGTAAGGAAAGAAAATTCAGTGGTAATCTGAGACCAAAGAGGTATGGCCACAAACAAATTCTTACCTTTTTTTTTTTTTTTTTTCTGTGAGTCTTGTATCCTATCTCTCTTCTCCCTACTCAAAAGCTTTAAACACATATAATATATATGATTTCTGTTGATGGCTATTTAAGCAAACAGGGAAATTGAAGAACTTCATGGTTCTGGAAGATGAAAGCAGTTATAAAAGACTTCAAGTTTAGATAAGTAATTTAACAAAAAGAGAAAATTAGAGCTAGAGGTGACAAATCAAATGTAAACCTTCTCAAAAATTTTCTTTTCAGGACATATATATTTCCCAACAAAAGTGAGATTTAGGATGAAGTCAAGACACTAAAATATAAAAAGAAATGCTGAGATTATCTGTGTTGCAGACTCAAATATTCAAAGGACATGAGATTAGTAAGATATCATAGAGGCAGTACAATGAAATAATAATGATACTAGAATTTAAATGCACACATTTAGAGTGAACAATTTCAGGACGTGCAAAAAGAAAACAAACAATACACACACACACACACACACACACACACACACATGCCTTTTTCATTCTCTTAGTACAATACAGTATGACAAAAATATTAGCTTGATAATGGTCTGTTTCTTCTATGAAATTTAACTTGGCCATTATCCAGATTGCTCTTCTCAAGGACAACTGGTCTAGGTACCTTTAATTTGAAAGAGCACCATTTAGATTCATGACCAAAACTGTTCTTTCTGAAAGACCATTAAGTGTATTTTCAATATTTCTAATCAACATTAGCCAAGAGAGATCTGGACACTATTCATCACTTAGCAAATCAAACAGAACAGTTTGGATTGTCCTTTAAAAATTTGTTGTCCAGGTTATACAGCCAACAATATTACTAAACTGAGAAATAATGCTTTTATTTGGTTCAGAATTGGTTGTATTTCAAATTTGCTTAAGTATCAAACTGAAGGGAGTTACATTAAAATAGTGTCCTATTTGGGATGATTTGTTGCTTTTTCATTTTCCAGAAGTGCAAAAGTTAATGTCATATTGAGCTTACCTAGTATCTAAGAAGGTTCTCTTCTAGAGACATCCTTCAACAATTTCTCTGCTTATAGTTTGAATACTTAGTATTACTTACTAGGTTTTAGAAAACTTTTCCCACTTACAAATATCCTGTGCTTTCTTTTGTGGGTAATACTTTAAATGCTTTTCCCTCACCTCAATCAGATAAATGTGAAACCAAAAAAAAAAAAAACTGAATGATTAATTTCATAAGAAATTAAAGTAAGCTTCAACATTAAGTTGCACATATAAACTGAAAAATATCTCCAGTGAGTTCTAACAATAATCAAGTCCTGTACCCACAACCTGCCTTAGATGATTTGTTTTCCGAAGTAGCTCTGGAAATTTTATTTGTGTGTCTAAGCTTTTCTGGTTCTATTGTAAATTGTCTTTTCTCTTTTATTATTTATGTTGGAAATACTTTTGATTTAGTTCATAATCTTCCTGCAAAAGATACATTGTACATTTGTGCTTCTTCATACATTATACATAACAATAAGCAAAATTTACAGCAGTGTAAGCAAAAGAATAGTTAGCTTTACTGCAATATACAAAATTCAGCCAATTCAGCAAAAGCCTTGAAACTCTAGAAGAAACATTTTCACAAGCTGCATATGTGTTATAATAAGCCCTTCAAATATGTGCGCATACACATTTTTTTTTTTACTTCAGAGAAAATTGAATGGTTTAGTAAATTGAAAGTGGCAAGTGGAAACACAGCGCTCTCCATTTTGCAGCAACGGTGTTTAGTGTGGCAGCTCCCAGTCTAAGATCTTCCACAGAATCTGTGAAAGGAAAATACTACTAATTTCAAATCTCCATGTAAGTACTGAAGCTATTTTGGTGGAGAGTATAGCTGTCATACAAAGAAAATATTGAACAACAGAAGAGTCTGACGGGGAGACCCTTACATTCCCCTCAGCTTGAGTAAACTTTAGATAGGTTTCTTCCTGACTACAGGCCTCTGACCTTCCTTTCCTTCTTTTTACTTTAGAAACTACAATTGTGAATTCTTTTTCTACTTTTTTGAGATGTAAATCTTCTTCCAGCGTCTTTCCAATTTTACAAACCCAGGAATATTTTTCACAAGGATCTGGAAGCCATCCCTTTGAAATGTAATCCCCAGGAAAGACAGAGTTTCTATGTCTCAGTCTCTGAGAGTGGGTAGGAGCCAAATTTAGATTAGTACCAGTTAGCGAACAGAGATGGCCTAAGCATTTTGATCAACCTCCCTCTCCCCTAACATCCTCCAGAGTTTTTCTAGTGGCTCATCCAACATTTAAAAACCCTCCTGTCTTTTGCATCAGTGGAGTTGAGTTCAATCTCTCTGTCTCATGGCAATACTCTTGACCTCTACTGTGATATTCTTGAACAAAGTCCTCATTGCCAGTTTAATTCCATCCAATGAATTTTTTAACAAGTCTTTGTCTAAAATCACTATGTGCAGTAATCTCTGGGGAATCCATTCCTATAAAGCTTCAGGAATGGTCTAGTCAGACTATATTTGAGTGTGAGAATTTGGTGCTTTCCTAATTGCCTACACAATCACTAATGATTAGAAAAAGGCTTACTTTTTCCTCATTTAAATATTTTATTTTCAATAGCTATAGGCAGTCATTCCTTGGTTTTTATTTTCTGACCTTTACCTACAACAAAAAAAGGTATCTCCAGAAGAAACTCAGATCTTGTATTCTGAAACATCATCCCATGTGTTAACAGTTTTCCTGGGCTTATTCTTCAGCAAATGTACAACAAGGGCTAGACTTTTGTCAGTCCTCAGCACATAAGCTTCATTCAGATATTATGGGTCCTCTTTGCTCTTAAAGGTATAAGGATTCTTTTAAAAATATGTAATTTAGTTGAACAGAGTTTTAGATTTTACAATTTTGGCGGTTCATATATCCCAATGAGAATTCTATATAAGGTATAAAAAATTATTCTCTGCAAACTGCATCTTTACATAGGCAATTGAAATTCTGTTTACATTTCAAAGTGCTGAAGGAACTCTTCACCTGGGAGATATGTATTACCTAACCAATTCTGCTTCCAGCCACAAGTCCTCTCCAACCTGAATTAATGGAGTAGTATAGCTGTTCTCTGCCTCAACGTTGGCTCTGTTCCCTCTGTTGTTACTGCTTCATATTCCCCAACTCCTTAAGTAACTGAAGATATTTTCATGTTAATCTAGTTCTACTACTTAAAAATCCTCCCATAAATTCAGAGATACTTTACCTACAATATTATATTTCCTAAGTCAATGTGATTTTCAACTAAAAGTGAGTTAAATTACACTTGAAATTTAACTTGCTCACTATTGTTGGTCATTTCTATTAGATTTCTTGTTGTAACTATTGCTCTAGAAAATCTTTAGCAGATTTTTATCTGTGCTTTAGCTGAGTTCTTTTTTAAATGGTTTATAAATATTTTCTAGTATCTTTTCTATGATTAATTTCCCTTGTATCATTTTTGTTCATACTCACTATTACAGAATCTGCCTAGAGTTGCTTTATTCATACATCTAGAATACTATTATTCCATCAATAATTGCTAGTTTGTCCTTGCCTTCTGTTTTTGGTAAATTACTATTGATATTCCCAAAGGTCCCCACCAAAGTTCCACAAATTGAATGACCCATGACAAAGTTTATTTTCCCTTATCATTAAATCTGCTAGGGAGTTTGCTAGGTTCTTGCCTACCTGTTAGATTTCAGCCTGGTTAATCTTGGGCCAAGTGATCACCTTTTAACTATGTTCCTTTTTTTATGAATTTGAGACAGATTGCTAGAGAATTGACTGACAGAACTGATTATCAACATTGTGACAATGATTTATCTTATCCTTGGATTTGGGAAGAGAACATATGGTCAGTGACTCCATTGGTTGCAGAAATGACATTCATCCTAGCTTCCTTGCTCTTGTTTTATGCTAATGCATAGCTTTGCAGTTTAAAAATATCTCTCATCATGTTTCCTGAGGATTATTTTTTAAACTTCATAGTCCAATTGATCTAAATGGGCAAATATATTCCTCTCCTTGCCTGGATCATACTAAAAAAAAAATCAACTTAGGTTATTCCAAAATAGAGAAATTGTCATTAAGCCATTTTCTTTTATATCCCAGAAACTCAATAAAAACTCTGAACAGTTATCAACATGCTATTTAAATATAATGTAGGGGCGCCTGGGTGGCGCAGTCGGTTAAGCGTCCGACTTCAGCCAGGTCACGATCTCGGGGTCCGTGAGTTCGAGCCCCGCGTCGGGCTCTGGGCTGATGGCTCAGAGCCTGGAGCCTGTTTCCGATTCTGTGTCTCCCTCTCTCTCTGCCCCTCCCCCGTTCATGCTCTGTCTCTCTCTGTCCCAAAAATAAATAAATAAAAAACATTAAAAAAAAATATTAAAAAAAATAAATAAATAAATATAATGTAATATTTGTAGTCTTAAATAACCACAAATCATAATACATTTTCTACTACCTTATTTTTTTTTTTCAACGTTTGTTTTTTTTTTTTTTTTATTTATTTTTGGGACAGAGAGAGACAGAGCATGAACGGGGGAGGGGCAGAGAGAGAGGGAGACACAGAATCAGAAACAGGCTCCAGGCTCCGAGCCATCAGCCCAGAGCCTGACGCGGGGCTCGAACTCACGGACCGTGAGATCGTGACCTGGCTGAAGTCGGACGCTTAACCGACTGCGCCACCCAGGCGCCCTACTACCTTATTTTTTTTAATGAAACACGGCCAATTTTATTCAAATTTCCCCAAATTTATGCTCAATATGTTGTTTCCACAATGTTTGCCACCATTTATATAATGGTTTTATTATTTTGTCTTTATTTTATAGTTTTTTTTTCATCTTATCTTTATACAGTTCTTCAGTAGAAGCCAGAGTCCTCAGTTGCCCAGTTAGAAGCCTCTGACCTACTTTTCTGATGAAGTTTCTTCTCATAGCCAAAATCTCTGGCTTTTAAATGAAAGGTTTTTGGTCTTTTTAATCACTTGCTGATAGCGTGAAGCTGCATTCTTACCTATAACCACATGACCTAATTTAGAACCAGTCTTGGCAGCCAGTCCTGCATTTCTCATCACATTGACAATCCACCTTTCATGTTCAGTTTGTCTGCCAACATGTGAGTGCAGATACACAGGTGAATGCAACAAAAAGTCTCAAATATGAAGAGTCAATGATTTTCAGCGAAATCCTTAAGCTACCTAGAAGTCATTCACAAGTACTGATTCACATTCCCTCAGTATGTGGAATTTTCTGAGCTCCATCAAAGTCAAAGTTAACATAAAAGCATTCAAGAAATTCTGTAACTGGGTCTTTATATGTGTAAGACTGTGTTCAATAACTTTAACCAGATCTTTTAGCAGCTGCTGGCATTTTTGAGCATCTTTGTTCGTTATGATGGCTGTAGCCTAATAGGGAGGAATATGTGGGCATATCATCTAAATTGCATTAAGATATGATGGCTGGCAAAAGAAGAGATCAATAATGTTATCATGCCCCTTGATTAGTTGAAGAAAACAGAGGACAGTGGATGAACCTTGTTTGCTGCTGAAGATAACGAAGTGGAAAACTCAGAATTATTACCTATGGTCTCTTTTAACCATGGAAGGTCTTCCATAGCTGCATCCCTACTCTGAATTAAGATTTCAGAGGCCAGTTTTCCCCTGAGTGAACTCAAAACATTTCTGGCTGTTGCTGGAACCAACATTCTAAAGAAGTAAAGATATTCTGGTGCTCCAGAGTAATTCCCATATTCATATTGGATTTTACATAACTCTAGAGTATATCTAAATTTTCCTACCTAAAACCATGCCTGCCCACCAGGTACTTAAACAGCATCTGCCCATCTCTGGTTGACTGCATCTGCCTTGTAGTTTCTGGATCTTCAAATGTCTTCACAATTGGTTCCATTTCTGCCTGAAGCTATTTCAGTCATGCAACAACTGTGGCTCTTTTTTCTCTCAAAGTATGCAGAATATCATCAGAATAAAGGTTTTTGTACATATTGATAGCAAAGTGTATCATGTTGATATCACTAAAAAGATACAAATTCCCTTGTAATATTTTTTTTTCATTATACATCTCTTATGGAGAGAAACTCAACAGAAAGATTAGATGTCAATCCAAAAATGTGTGTGATGTGAATAGTCAAGATGTACTCCACCATCTTGCCAAGGAAAACTGTTTCAACTATGTTATTGACGTAGACACAGGAAAGAATCACAAATTCAACAAATGTAAAATAACTTTTATTTACTTTACAGTGGAGGAGAGACTTTAAGGTGACCTCCATGATTTTTGTATCCTGGTATTCACCCTCCTGTATAATCCTTCCCCTTCAGAGTAGGAAGACATGTGACTTGCTCTAAACAATGAAATATTGCAAAGGTGGTAAGATGCTTATGATTATATTTACATGATTTCAAAATATTGCTGTGATTGTGGTACTCATCCGACTAGCATCTCTCTGTCCGGCTCTTGCTCTCTCACTTGCTTCCCATCTCCTTCTCCCTGTCTCTCCCCATTACTTGTCTTGCAGTAGCAAGCTGCTATATGTCTTATAGCAATGAGAAAATAAATTCTTCAAACAACCTGAGAAAGCTTAGAGGGGGATTTTCCATCAGTGAAGCCTCTAAATAAGAAGGCAGTCTGTCTGATGCCTCGATGGCAGCCTTGTGAGCCCTGAAGGAGACAACCAGTGGTCTTGCCTGGACTCCTGAATTACAGAAACTGTGAAATAATAAATGTGTATTTTAAACTACTACAATTATGGTAATTTATTACACAACCATAGAAAATTAATATACCTATAAATGCTACTTTTCTATTGTTGTTTTTCTATTTCACTTACTACCATCATCATACATTCATTTATCTAGGCTTAAAATATGTCACCATATTTTTTTTTTCTTTTCCACCATTACCAACAATACCCAGTCATTCAATAAACCCTGTCTGTTGCATCTTAGTTAGATTACTTCTGTGACCATCTAATCAACTAATGGAATATTTCCATTACCCAGAAAATTTCCTTATGCATATTTCTATTCACTTATTCTTACCCCAGATTCTGGAAAAACAACGATATGGTTTCAACCATCATAGATCAGCTTTATTGCTAGAAGCGAAAAAAAAAAAAAAAGGAATTCTCTATTAAGTACTCTTTTGCATTTGCCTTTTTTCACTCAGTATGTTTTTGAGATTCACCCATATTTGTATATGCAGGTCATTTTCTTTACTCATTCACTCATTGAAAGATTTTGTGTCATTTTAGATTAGTCATTTAGACTAATGTAATTCAATCTTCCTTGAACATTAATGTATTTGTCTTTTTGTCAGCATATATTTTCATTACTCTTGGCACTATATCTAGGAGTAAAATGGATGAATCATAGTCTGAGTGTATGGTTAATATTATAAAAAATGGTAAAGCATTTTCCAAAAATAATGTAATATTTTATACAACAGAAATAAAAGTTTTGGTTACAACCAATAATCATCATAAGTTGATATTATTTAATTTTAGCTATTCTGGTTGTGTAGCCTGTTTTATTACACACAGATTTTATTTATCTAGTCATATATAAATGTTCAGTAAATCTATGTTGCATATCTCTCCTTACTAGTAGTCAACTACATCTGTTCATAGTCTAACCACTCGTCTACACATAATCCAATATTCTATCTTATTTATGGCTTTAATTTATTTCCGTTCCATATAATTATTTACGTTTTCATCGTCCTATCAAATTTAAATGAATTATCAAACAGCAAGTTCATGTCTCCTGAGAATTCTTCCTTTGTTGAACAACTAAAAGTAAAAATAAATATTTCGGTCTGTCGTAGTCTTAAAGCAGTGATTTTAGAAGTATCATTCCAAGATCAGCAACGTAAGTATAATTTGGGACAATGTTAGAAATTGAAATTATCCAGGCCTTATACTACACCTACTAAATCAGAATTTCTGAGAGCGAGACCAATCAGTCTATGTTTTGACAATACCTCCAGATAACTCTGACGCCTGCTAAAGTTTGAGAGCCTTATTCCATTTTTATAAAATTACTACTGATATTTTGTATGGCAGTTTATGAATCTGTTTTATTCAATAGACTATGAGCTCATTGAAGCTAGGGACTACATGTTATTCATTTTTGTACCTCTGGTAACACCAAGGATCCAGATTTGTACAGCATAGAAAAATCAATGCTTGCTGAATTAAATAATATTGAAAGGTGAAACAAGTTAATTTTTTCTTTATCAATTGAGTACTGAATAATGATGTTTATTTTAAAATACATGCCCTTTGCTTCAATTTTACTTTTAGTACCTCAAAATAGACAAAATCAAAAATATCAAAGACATGTGTTGACTTGCAGTATTTAACTGAGCCGTTTTATTTCATTTTATTTTTAACTGAGCCATTTTAAATACAGAGAAACTAGAAATATTCTTTCTCTCCTTCACTTATTAAGTCTGACTCTCCTGAAAGGGGAAACATCTCTAGATGTTATTAAGAAATAATTTCCTTTCTTTCTGAAAAAGAATTTTATATGCTTTTCTTTTGGAGGCAATAGTTATTGCTTTCCTCCTTGGAATTAATTCTTATGGTTAATGAGTGTTTTGCAGTAGTTACAGTCATCCTCTCCATTGTTGTTGATTAGTTGGTTTGTTTGCATAAGGAATCTTAACTGATTATTTTACATAGGAGGAATTATTGTTATACCTGAACTGAACTGAATGCTCAGGTGTACACTCTTTAATAATTCTCCTTTTTCCATTGCTGTTTGAAGACCCTCTTTAAAGGAACATGATCTTACCAGAGTTCTAAATTATTATAGTCATAATTCTATTGACACCTTCCACTACCGGAAAATGTCATGCATAGAATAACTGAAAGGTCTTCTTTTTCAAGTTTATCTGTAGACAAGTAGTAGTCAAAACAGCTTTTAAATTAATTGTGTTTTTTGTTCATCAACCCTATTTTAGTTCAGATCTTCTAGCGCAACATTAGTAAGCATGCAGTTCTTTTTGGATTTAAGTTTGTATTCAAACTCATATAATGTAAATTTATTGACTCTATGGATTCTTCCAGATAAGGATTTTTTTTTTCCTAAACAAAAATTAGATGAGTGTTTAGTAACAAACCATTTCTGAGTACTGGTGTCATGTGAAAATCTAACTTACTCCTTTAAAAAAATTTTTTTTAATGTCTATTCATTTTTGAGAGACAGAGAGAGACAATGCAAGCAGGGAAGGGGAAGAAAGAGAGAGGGAGACTGAGAATTTGAAGCAGGCTCCAGGCTCTGATCTGTCAGCATAGAGCCCTACATGAGGCTTGAACCCACGAACCATGAGATCCTGACCTGAGCAGAAGTTGGACGCTTAACTTGAGCCACCCAGGCGCCCCATAATCTAACTTACTCCTAAGGAATTGTTTCTCTTCAGTGATATCATATGTGACTCATTTTTTTCAAGTTCTTACTTTGGGCAGAGAAAAAGGAGAAATCTGAGTCTAAATGTATCTCACTGGAGGTTGAAATAAACCATGCATAGGTAATGACGTTATAATTGAGTGGCACTAAAATTTGACGTGCATCAGAGGCACAGGTCTACAGATCATCAGAGACTCACTGACTTGATACCTACCCAGATAATTCTGCTACAAAAAAAATTTTATTTATTTATTTTTATTTTTTTAAGTTTATTTATTCTGAGAGAGACAGAGAGAGCATGATTGGGGAGAGCGAGAAGGGAGAGAAAGAGAGAGAGAGAGAGAAAGAGAGAGAGAGAGAGAGAGAGAGAGAGAATCCCAGTCAGGCTCTGTGCAGAGTCCAAAGCAGGGCTTGAACTCATGAAACCGTGATATCATGACCTGAGCTGAAATCAAGAATTTAACGCTTAACTGGCTGAACAACCCGGGGGCCTCCAAACCAAATTTTAATAATGAAATCAATATGTTCTTTATTTAACAAAAAATACTTCGACCCACTTCAGTCAATCAATCAGCAAAGTGTTTGCATTGCACTTGGCACTGTTGCAATCACAGTATTTATAATATACCAGTACTACTCCATAAAGTACTACTCCATAACCACCTGTTATGGGTGCTCTGGGTGGTTCTAGGGAAACATTATTTGTTGTCCTAGACTTCAAGTCAATACCTAGTTGGAGGTCCCAACTAACAGAAACTAAGTGACAAAAGTGAATTATTTTCAATTGCTAAACAATTGAGTCAGAACTGAACATGTTATGAGAATAGATATGTTAGATTTAGTTTCTGGTCCTCAATAAAACTTTAAATATTTTAAATATTTTAATAAAATATGCATCTTATTTTGGAAAATTTTCTCTATAATAAATTTAATGTTAAACATGCAAGCTTCTGTGTTTTATTTTTTTTTTAATTTTTTTTATTTGACGTTTATTTATTTTTGAGACATAGAGAGACAGAGCATGAACGGGGGAGGGTCAGAGAGAGAGGGAGACACAGAATCTGAAACAGGCTCCAGGCTCCGAGCTGTCAGCACAGAGCCCGATGCGGGGACTGTGAGATCATGACCCGAGCCGAAGTCGGTCGCCCAACCGGCTGAGCCACCCAGGCGCCCCAAGCTTCTGTGTTTTAGAAAGAACTTGGAAGTTCTGATTTTTTAAGAAGACTACTTTTTAAGTTTCTATTTGTTTCAAGCCACCTCTTTGGCAATAAAGCATGTAATGAGGTGGGTGGGCTTTTTGAATGCCCCCAGTTAATACTGTTTAGTGTTGTGTTTAGAATACACACACACACACACACACACACACACACACATATATATATATGGCAATAATTATAGACACTTACATAGTTTCCTATTTATATTGACTTGATCAAAGCTAGTAAGAGTGGCAATAGCTCTAAACTTGTGAGCTTCTCATAATTTAGTTATCAAGTAAGTAAATTCATACAGACATAAATAAAAAAATTACTTTCATTCATTTACACCCTTGGCTTTACCCAGGTTAATATGCAATGGTCCCTCAAGCCTTGTGCTTTGGACATCTCCAATATCAGACCATTCAAATGTGGTGACCCATGATCTTTTTTATTGTATTTTAGTGAAAAAAGGTGCTGTTTAGCATTGCTTCCTCTTTTTACTATCCACAAAACCTTGGTTGGTTCGATTGTTTTTATTTTTTGTTGTTGAAGTTTATTTTTAACAGGGCCTCCTAAAAAACGTAATTATTTCAAAAAAAACTATCTAGTCCAGTTTTTATATTATGCTTTTTTTCTGTCTAATATGCAATTATCAAAGATTCAAGGAGGTGTCAGTATCCTAGGAAAGATAGATGTCTGAATCTATGCTACAAAGTCATTAAAATTAAAAAAAGGGACTACTTAAATCTAGCTAAAAACCTAGAGAAATCAATATTTTCTACTAAAGAAAGTATTTTTAAGTAACTGAATTGTGCAAGTTTGTGTGTATGTCAATATGTGTTAAGGTGGCCAATGTTGGGCTTGTTAAACAGTTACTGATGTTGTGATTTGAAGAAATCATTTTAATCCCATTCTAAAATATATTATCCTCTGCATCTAAAAGAATTTGCCTGTATTGTTTACATAATGTAGGTATGTTATTTGTGAATGTGAATATTTTTATAATATTTTGTTCAGTATATTATAAATATCCAGAGTTTTGAAACATATAAAATGTATAACATTTTAAGAAACTATTATGAAATATTTTGGAGTTTTCATGTTATTCTTCCATGTATAAGTTGTGCTCATTTTTAAACCCATATTTTTTGAGCAGCAAATTTGTGTCAAGCACTATGCTACTTGTCTCGTGGACTTTAAATTTGGGTACTGGGGTTTTCTAAAAGAGATGCAGATAGTGTCTTTATGAATGTACTTTCATTTATGATAATCATAACTATTTAAAAGAAAATAAAACTGTAGGGAGTGATAACAGTGGATGGAATGTGTGTTTATTCTAACTTTGATGCTGAGACATTGACAACAGGAAGTAGTTGAGGAGAGAATTTGGGATTATGCAAATTTAGTCAGGGGGCAGCTTGCTGTGTTCAAGAAATTGAATATGGACCATATTAGTAAGGAATACAGAGATAGGTAGTGGTACAAAATGAGGCTTAACAGAGCCGTTTTAAGCAATGGAAAACTAATTTTTTAGATTTTCTTCTAAGTGCAGTGAAACAACTTTGAGGGCTCAAGGAATGGGATTATTTTATTTGTATTTTAAAATAACTTGTGGGTCCATATTAATAAATTCAGCCTGATCAAACTTTATGTTCCTCCTGCCATTATCTCATTCTTAATGTCCATTCTTATATATGTTCCACAGCTACATGTTATTATAATTTAGAAAAGCCATGCAGTTATTTTGAATTATGTGCACCTCTTCAAAATTCAATCTTTGTAGTTTACATTCTAGGACCTTCCTAGACTTGAGTCTATTAATATTTAGGTCTAGAAGCAAAGAAGAGTGGTGAGGGTAGGTCCTGAAGGAAATCTGCATGTCTTGCTAGGCACCTACCTTAGGGGAGGCCATTACAAGTTCTTCAGGTAGAAGAGGGTTAACGGATTCATACTGGGCTGGAGGAGCAGCTTCTACCAGCAAAGGAGACTCAGCAGTATTTAGAAGTTCAGTGTCCCCAGGTTCATCAGGATCTGCCAATGTCCTTATTCCAGCTTTCAGAATCTCATTCTTTCCTAATCAATGCCCTTGATCTAACAGATGATAACCTGCATGGTTGGGGTTTCAAATTAGGTTGTAATTCAGTCACTTGTATGATGAGACATTGGATCTGGTTTTCAGAAACCTCAGCTCTGGGGCTCCAGGGGATAAAGGCTTCCTTCAGATATGAAAATTTTTAGGTCATATTTGCTGAGCTTGAACTGAGAATTTAAAACCCTGAGTTCATTTTTTTCTTTTCCAATGTATTCCAGCCCAATTATCAGCCAACCTCATTATACTGGTTAGTTTGATAAAATTGTTGTAAAGTATCAAATACATGGTCAACCAGAACCTTACTTTTGTAAGCATTCACTTAAGACTATTCAATTATGACACAAAAGAAAACACACACACACACACACACACACACACACACACACACACACACAAGTTCACACACCCTCTTTTAAATGCATGGTGCTGAGTCAATTGAATATCAATATTGGGAACAAAAAAGAAAAGAAAGAAGAAAAATTGAAATGGAAGGTTGATCACTACCGTAAATCATATGCATAGTAACACTATCAACCTGGATGTGAAAGCAAAAACAATAAAGCTACTAGATGATAGCATAGCTGAATATCTCTGTGACTTTGAGGGATGTAAAGATTTCTTAAATATGACACAAAAGTTGCTACCCATAAGAGGAAAGATCGTTAAATCAGATTATAATAAATTTAAGAATTTCTGTTCATTTAAAGATGTTAAAATAGGGGCGCCTGGGTGGCTCAGTCGGTTGAGCGTCCGACTTCGGTTCCGGTCATGATCTCGCGGTCCGTGAGTTCGAGCCCCGCGTTGGGCTCTGTGTTCACAGCTCAGAGCCTGGAGCCTGTTTCCGATTCTGTGTCTCCCTCTCTCTCTGACCCTCCCCCGTTCATGCTCTGTCTCCCCCTCTGTCTCAAAAATAAATAAATGTTAAAAAAAATTAAAAAAAAGTTAAAGATGTTAAAATAGTGGAAAGAGGAACCACAGAATGGGAGAATCTATTTTTTAATAAACTAGAATCCAGGATATATGGAGGAGTATAAAACAATAAGAAAAGAGGGACAAAATAAATATCTAAATGACTAACAAATCTGTGAAATGGTTTCTAACCTCATTAGTCACAGGGGCATTGCAAATTAAAACCACAATGTGAGAGTTCTACACACTAACCAGAATGGCTAAAATTGAGGGAAACATTTAAAAGCTAAAACAAAAGAAAACTGACAGTACCAAGTGTTGTCAAGAATGTGAAGCAAATGGAATTTTCATATACTTCTCCCAAGAATGTAACTAATATAATCTTCATAGTCTTTCACGTATTATACTAAACATATATGTACTTATTTTATGAGTGAGCAATTTCACTCTGATAATACATCTGACAAAAAAATCAATCACTGTGTTCTAAAAGACATGCACAAGAATGTTCTTGAGCTATCTTTCAGAATACTCCCCCCCCCCCAAATAACTCACATGTCCATTTGTAGAATGCATAAATAAATTGGGATATATTTGTGTAAAGAAATTTTGGAATGAAATGAAAGTCTGTTGTATCTATGCATAACAACATGGATATGCCCTACAATCATATCATTAACCCAAGAAGCCCCTTGTAAAAAAAGAATAATTGTATAATTCCTTTTGTATATGATTCAAACAGGCATTAGAAGTCATGATAGTGATTACTTTGGGAGAAGAGGGAGATAGTAGTAATCAGGAACGTCATGAAAGGAGGTGTTTGAGATACTGTCATAGTCTTAGCCTAGGTAATATTTACATAGGTGGGTCTATTTTTTTCATTAAAAAAATATATATATATATATACACTTCTCATTTTTTTCTGAATGTATGTTGTACTTCAATATAAAAAATTAAATGAAAATACTCATGTTAACTATGGAAAAGAAATAGGTCTTTAACCTTTTATTTTTTTATTTGTTTTAAATGTTTTTAATGTTTATTTAATTTTGAGAGAGAGAGCGAGGCAGACGCAGAATCTAAAGCAGCTGCAGGCTCTGAGCTGTCTGCACAGGGCCTGACTGGGCTCAAACCCATTAACCGTGAGATCATTACCTGAGCCGAAGTCATGACCTGAGACCTGAGCCCTGAGCCGAAGCCGGTCCCTTAACCGACTGAGCCACCCATGTGCCCCAACCTTTAACACTTTAAAAGATAATGCAATGAAGACAGTCAAGATTTATTTTATTTATTTTATTTTATTTTATTTTATTTTATTTTATTTTTATTTTTTTATTTTTTAATATATGAAATTTACTGTCAAATTGGTTTCCATACAACACCCAGTGCTCATCCCAAAAGGTGCCCTCCTCAATACCCATCACCCACCCTGCCCTCCCTCCCACCCCCATCAACCCTCAGTTTGTTCTCAGTTTTTAACAGTCTCTTATGCTTTGGCTCTCTTCCACTCTAACCTCTTTTTTTTTTTTTTTTTTTTTCCCCCCTTCCCCTCCCCCATGGGTTTCTGTTACATTTCTCAGGATCCACATAAGAGTGAAACCATATGGTATCTGTCTTTCTCTGTATGGCTTATTTCACTTAGCATCACACTCTCCAGTTCCATCCACGTTGCTACAAAAGGCCATATTTCATTCTTTCTCATTGCCACGTAGTATTCCATTGTGTATATAAACCACAATTTCTTTATCCATTCATCAGTTGACATTCATCAGTTGATGGACATTTAGGCTCTTTCCATAATTTGGCTATTGTTGAGAGTGCTGCTATAAACATTGGGGTACAAGTGCCCCTATGCCTCAGTACTCCTGTATCCCTTTGATAAATTCCTAGCAGTGCTATTGCTGGGTCATAGGGTAGGTCTATTTTTTTTTTTTTTCAACTTTTTTTTTTTTTTTTTTTTTGGGACAGAGAGAGACAGAACATGAACGGGGAAGGGGCAGAGAGAGAGGGAGACACAGAATCGGAAACAGGCTCCAGGCTCCGAGCCATCAGCCCAGAGCCTGACGCGGGGCTCGAACTCACGGACCGCGAGATCGTGACCTGGCTGAAGTCCGACGCTTAACCGACTGCGCCACCCAGGCGCCCCAGAGTAGGTCTATTTTTAATTTTCTGAGGAACCTCCACACTGCTTTCCAGAGTGGCTGCACCAATTTGCATTCCCACCAACAGTGCAAGAGGGTTCCCGTTTCTCCACATCCTCTCCAGCATCTATAGTCTCCTGATTTCTTCATTTTGGCCACTCTGACAAGACAGTCAAGATTTAAATGTGCATGTATTTATCCAAAAGCAAAAAAAAAAAAAAAAAAAAAAATCTTGAAAATGCTTCATTAAAATGGTATTTTAAAAAAAGAATATGCAGTGATGATATTTTGCCTATCTCTACTGCTACATCACACCATGGACTTTCAGTGCCTTCTTTACCACTGAAACTCAGGTGATAAACATCTTTAAATCTAATCAGAGTTGAGAACCAATTCCAAAAACCTTGGACTCAATTCAGAAAACTCATCCTTAAGACTGTGTTCTCCAGAACTACCTTCAGTTTCAAAATATGTGTCATGCAGTGTTCTCCAAGGAGAGAATCAGAACTGGTAGGATGTGTGTCCATACATCTAATATAGATGGACTTAATTATATATATCTTTCATGTTGTATGCATTTAATGTATATTTTAATATATATTATGTATATTTTAAAGAAATATCTTAACGGATGACCCGCACAAGCGGGTGGACAAGCCAGAAGGTAGGGACCGCGCAGCTGAAACTGCGCTCAGTCAGCTGGAGCCACCACGAAACCTACGCAAACCACGCAAGCTACGCCACCTATGGAGGTCGTTGGTAGGTGGGCGCTGCGCCGGCGCATGTGCGTCGTGAACAGCCTGAACCACGCCTGCAGCCGCAGTGGGGATGTCAAGGACGCCTGGCCTGCTAGTCACCATGGTCGTTCCCCGAGCCACTCTGGACCCGCTCGCCTGTGCCTGTGCCAGATTCTGAGAGTGAGAAGAGCCAGGAGCCCAGGTGGGTTGACCTGACCCAGGCGGCAGGCTGGACGGGTGTAACATTCAGAAGGGGAGGGTGGGAAGTGACCCAGCCTTGGGAGTCACCGTGCTTTGTGGCCAGTTCACCCCGTTCTGTAACCGCTTTCTAAGCATTTTTTTTTAAATTCATAATTGGAAACACAAATGTAAACAAGAATAAAAAATATTTGGGGGGGAGGAAAGAATATATATATATATACATACAGACACAAATATATGTGTTTGTATGTTTATATATGAATGCCTGCTTATAATTTCCTTTTTGATAAAATATATAATATTGAGCCTTTTTGTTATAGACAGTGTGCACCAGGCACAGAGAAAAAGGCAAGGACTCTGTGGTTTAAATGTCTGTTTAAGAGTTGAAAAAAAAAAACATTAATATTACACTGTATGTTAACTAGCTGGAATTTAAATAAAAACTTTAAAACAAACAAAAAAAATGAGTTGAAAAACAGTCACCAAGCAGATGATTACATAAAATGTATCAGTTTATGTGATAGAGGGACAGTGTGCTGTAAAAGCTCAGAGGAGAGTCGTATAAATCAGACCAAAAATGTCAGGATAGTGAGACATAATAAACTGATCTCTGCTTTTCCTAGACTACTACAACCTACTTTTACCTGAGGGCATCCTTACTCTGGCTGTTCTATCATCTTGGAAACTGCTCCCCCTAAATAATTGTATAGTTCACTCCCTTAGTTCAAGCAGGTTTCTGCTTGGATATATATCTCATCAGAGTGGTTTCCCTGGCCACTCTATCTCCCCGTGATGTTTTATTCACCTTACCCTAATTTATTTTCCTCCATAACACCTGATGTCACTTACTTCTTCCTAAGCTTTTGTTTGAGAACCAGTAGAGCATAAATTCCATCTTTATTATTCAGTGATGTATTTATTCTTAGTATCTGCAATAAATCTTGACACCGAGTTGACACTTGAAACAGTTTTGTTGAAGATGAATATATATAATGAATATATATAAATAATAAATATATATATATAATAAATATATGTAATTTAGAATTTGAAATATGAAAATAAATTAGCCTGAGATGGAGAAATGGAGAAGTGTGGAGAAATGAATTTTAGGCAGCCAAAAATCTTGAGACAAAAATCCAGACTGGCAATGATAGCTTAAACTCAGCGAGATGTGGTAGGGTGGGAATTATGCATGGAGCAGTGTTTAGAAAATAGAATTACATAACTTTATTATTTTTTTAGTGTTTATTTTTGAGAGAGAGAGAGAGAGAGAGAGAATGAGTGGGGGGAGGGGCAGAGAGATAGAGGGTGACACAGAATCTGAAGCAGGTTCCACGCTCTGCACTGTCAGCACAGAGCCCCACGTGGGGCTCAAACCCATGAGTGTGAGATCATGACCTAAGCCAAAGTCAGACGCTTAAATAACTGAGCCACCCAGACACCCCTAGAATTACATAGCTTTAAATTAGTTGGAGACGGAGGTAAAGAAGAGAATCATACCAATAATACAATTTAAGTTTCTTGCTTGGAAAACTTGATGTTATGCACAGGAGAAGAAATAGGGCCCATGGTGTGAATTGTAATGATTGGAGTATTGGACATTTTGAATTTGAGGTGCTTATGGAATATCTAATTGCACACGTCTGGTTTTTAGGAATTTACTATATGGATCTGAATATTGAGCAAGATCTAGGGACTGGAGATAGACATCTGAAAGCCTGTAAGTGATAACTGATGGCATAGAAATAAATCAGAGAGAATGTGTAGAGTAAAGTGGACCTGGAGGCTCTAGAGATGAGAACAGAAAATAGGCTCTGTAGCATGAGTGAAGATTGAATTTACACAGAGTGAGGAATGCCACCTTGTTCATAGGAATGGAAGATATTTTTTTTTTTCAACGTTTTTTTTAATTTATTTTTGGGACAGAGAGAGACAGAGCATGAACGGGGGAGGGGCAGAGAGAGAGGGAGACACAGAATCGGAAACAGGCTCCAGGCTCCGAGCCATCAGCCCAGAGCCTGATGCGGGGCTCGAACTCACGGACCGCGAGATCGTGACCTGGCTGAAGTCGGACGCTTAACCGACTACGCCACCCAGGCGCCCCAGGAATGGAAGATATTTTTATCTGATGGCTTCTGCTGTTTATATCAGTGTTATTCTATATAGTTATGACGTGCACTAGTCCCACTCATCAAACTTTGCCTTTTGTCAAAATATATTCATATACAACCCAGAGCTGCTTAATATAGATTCTTTATTATTGAAAGTTGTATGATTGAGTACAATCATACTTACGTTATTTGTATGTAGATGTGGCTTCTCCCAGAATCAGGTCCAGAGCAAAGAAACTGAGTGGAAGTAGTTATTTGGGAGGTGCAGGGAACATCAGTGTGGGAGTGGAGAACTTAATAAGGAGAGGATATACTCTCCATCTTGTTACTAGCTTTAGTGTCTGGAACTTCATTTCGAGAGAGAAATTCTGGAAAATGATGTAAAAACACGTGCCTCAAAATTTTCTTAAGGGAGCTGGTGTATGTACATAAAAACTCCTATCAGACATAAATTGAGAGATGCTCTTGAAGGTGTGATTTTTTTCAACACTACTACCTATGTGCAGTGCATGTGGGCAGAGGACTTAAGGCTTTGGAGAATGCTTCTAGGAAAAGAGCTGTTGATGTTGCCAAGCACAACTGAGGCACAGGACTTGAGGTATCTGGGTGGGTCACTGAAGGGTTTCAAACTGTTCTAGTATTTTTTTTTTTTATTCATAGGTAAAACCATTCTATTAATATTTTTGCATATATTTTTATATATTTTTGCATATATTTGCAAATATTTTTGCATATAATTGACTCCATTCTTTTAAAATTTGATTTTATCCACTCTAAATAAAATCAAATTTTAAAAGAATTAGAGTGGGAGAGAGCCAAAGCATAAGAGACTTAAAAACTGAGAACAAACTGAGGGTTGATGGGGGGTGGGAGGGAGGGGAGGGTGGGTGATGGGTATTGAGGAGGGCACCTTTTGGGATGAGCACTGGGTGTTGTATGGAAACCAATTTGACAATAAACTTCATATATTGAAAAAAATAAAATAAAATTTGATTTTAGATCCAGTGTTTATTAAGGGCTTATTTAATGTTTTCTTAATGTTTTCAAGCATCCAAGAGTGACTACATATTACATAACCAAAATGATCTTCATAATGTATATTGCCCTTAAAATATAGTTCAAATCGGGGCGCCTGGGTGGCGCAGTCGGTTGAGCGTCCGACTTCAGCCAGGTCACGATCTCGCGGTCCGTGAGTTCGAGCCCCGCGTCGGGCTCTGGACTGATGGCTCGGAGCCTGGAGCCTGTTTCTGATTCTGTGTCTCCCTCTCTCTCTGCCCCTCCCCCGTTCATGCTCTGTCTCTCTCTGTCCCAAAAATAAATTAAAAACGTTGAAAAAAAAATTAAAAAAAAATATAGTTCAAATAACAGTAAAATAATTTGAATACCAAATCTGAGATGGATTATTCTATAGAATAATCATTTTATAGCAGCAACTATACTGAATGACTTTTGAGTTATTTCATATATGACTTCCTTTATACTTGAAATTGTTTTGATTATTTTAAAATAACTAAAATGAGGGGTGCCTGGGTGGCTCAGTTGGTTAAGTGTCTGACTTCAGTTCAGGTCACGATCTCACAGTTTGTGAGTTTGAGCCCCATGCTGGGCTCTGTGCTGACAGCTCAGAGCCTGGAACCTGCTTCAGATTCTGTGCCCATCCCCCTCCGGCCCACCCCTGCTTGTGCTCTGTCTCTCTCTGTGTTTCAAAAATGAATAAACATTAAAAAAAATTTTTAAGTAACCAAAATGAAATAGAACATAGTATAAATTTACTGTCTCCCAAGAGCTGCTTTATTGAGAGTGTGCTCCATTAGCCTATTTTTCTGTCCTTTTCATATTTTCTATGAATTTGACTAATCACCAGTATAGTTATTGAATACATTTTTAATGGATTACATAAAAGAGATTTCATATAGTGTCTTTATATTTTTAAAGTTTGAACTATGCTACTGAATTATTGGTTTCTTTTTTAGCATAAATTTTTATTATTTTTCATCATATTTAGTTTGTATTTCTCATGAAAGCCCTCTTGCCACATGGTATTTATTTATTATATCTTATTTGATAAGAGAGAGAGGGAGAGACACAGAATCTGAAGCAGACTCCAGACAGGCTCTGAGCTGTCAGCACAGAGCTCAGTATGGGGTTCGAACTCACAAATCATGAGGTCATGACCTGAGCCGAAGTTGGACACTTAACTGACTGAGCCACACAGGCGCCCTGCATATAAGATTTTTTAAAAATGCTTATTTACTTGACAGGAATTTTAAACTCATTTAGGTACCAAATATGTAATGATAATCTTTCAATTGTTCTTGAAATCTTTACAGCTACATGACTTTAAAATAATATTTTAATTGATAAATTTTTCTGTATACTGTCAAAAATTTGCTAAGATATCATTACTTAAAAAAAGTTCTGTTGTGGTATAGTTGATATACCAAAAACTATACATATTTAATGTGTCTAGCTTAATGAGCTTGTTACATGCATACATCCTTGAGACAATCGTTATAATAAAGGTAATAAATATATCCATTGCCTCTCAATGTTTTCTTATGCCCTTTGTGTATGTGTGTGTACTACAAACACTGTGAGATCTATCCTCTTAACAGAATTTTTCAGTGCACGATGCAATATTGTTAGCTATATATAGGCACTGAGTTTTACATAGATTTTTCAGAACTTATCCATTTGTATAACTAAAACTTTATATCCATTGAGCAGCAACTCCATTTCCCTCTGCCCCCACCCCCTGGAAGCCACTATTCTACTCTCTATGAGTTTGACTACTTTAGATAACTCATTTAAGTGGAATTATGTAGCATTTTCTCCTCTTTTTGTGACTAGCTTACTTCACTTAGCATAATATCCTCTAGATTCATCTATGTTGCCAAAAATGGCAGGATTTCCTTCTTTTTTCAAGGCTGAATACTATTCCATTGTTTATACCACATTTTCTTTATCCATGCATTTATCAGTGGATGCTAAAATTGTTTCCTAATTTTGATATTGTGAATAATACTGCAGTTAACATGACAGTGCAGATATCTCTTCAAAATCCTGATTTTATTTCATTTAGATACGTACTCAGAAGTGGGAGTGCTGGATCATTTGGTAGTTCTATTTTTAATTTTTGGAGGAACCCCCATACTGTTTTTCATAGCAGCTGCACCAATTTACATTCCTGACAACAGTGAATAAGAGTTCCAGTTTCTCCACATCCTAGTCAACATTGTTTATCTTTTGTCTTTTGGATAATAGCACGACTGACAGTTGTGAGGTGATATCTCATTGTGGTTCTGATTTACATTTCCCTGATGACTGATGCTGAGCATCTTTTCGTACTCCTGTCAGCTGTTTGGCCACTTGTTTGCCTTTGGTGAAATATCTGTTCAGGTCTTTGTCCATTTTTCTATTTTGTTATTTTGTTATTTATTTTCTTATTTGTTTTTGATATCGAGTTGTCTAAGTTGCTTATATATTTTAGATATTAATACCCTGTCAGATGTATGGTTTGCAGATCCTGTCTTCCATTCCATAGGATGCCTTTTTATTTTGTTGTCTCCTTTGTGGTACAGAGCTTTTTATTTTGCTGTAGTTTTACTTGTCTGTTTTTGCTTTCATTGCCTATGCTTTTTTCAGGAACTGGGGAGTGTCTGTGTTGTGAATGGAGGTCTTGGTCTTTGGATTCCCCACGAGAAGATTCAGGTGGGGTATCCGTGCTCAGAATAAAGACAGCCAGAAGGAAAGTAGTAAGCACGAAACACTTTATTAAAGCAAAAGTACAATCTCAAGGTGGGAGAGCAGGCAGGTTCCCCACGGTGGAAGCAGACCCAAGGTTGTTTTGGGATTGGATATTATTGGTTCTCTCTGGGCTGGTAGGAGCTATGCTGGGCTTCTAGTGTGTAGCTTTTTTTTTTTTTTTTTTCTTCCATCACTGTCCTTGCCTCTACCTTCTGTCTCATTCCCATTCAAGGACTTGAGACTCTGCCTGGGGTGTTCCTTCCACTGTTCACATCCAGCTTCTACCTAACACTTTGGTGTCAGATCTAAGAAATGATTGCCAAGACTAATGTCAAGATTTTCTCTTGTTTCCTTTTAAGAGTTTTATAGTTTCAGATCTTACATGGTAGTCTTTATATTGATTGATTTCTGTTTATGGTGTAAATAAGGGTCTGATTTCATTTTTGTGTGTGTGAATGTCCAGTTTTCCCAAGAATATTGGTTGAAGAAACTGTGTTTTTAACCACTGTGTATTTTTGGCAGCCTTGTCAAAGATCAGGTGACTGCATATGTATTGGTTATTGCTGGACTCTCTATTCTGTTCCATTGATGTACATATTTATCTATGCCAGTACCACACTTTTTAAAATTACTGTAGTTTTGTAATATATTTTGAAATCAGGGAATATGATGCCTCCAGCTTTGTTTTTGTCAAGATTTCATTGGCTACTTGGGGTCTTTTGTGATTCCATATCAATTTTAGGACTATCTCTGAAAAATGCCATTGAGATTTTGAATAGGCATTTGATAGCATTGACTCTATAGATTGCCTTGGGTAATATGGACATTATAATAATATTAAATCTGCCAATCCATAAATACAGAATGTCTTTCCATTTATTATGTCTCTTTAAGTTTTTTGTTTGCTTGTTTGTTTATTGGTGCTTTGTACTTCCAAGTTTAGAGGTTTTTTCAACTCCTTGGTTACTCCTTGGTTAAGGTTACCCAAGTATCTTATTCTTTTTTATTTTTCCTGACAACCAGTGCTTTATTAGTGAGGAGCCTTGGTTTGAGGAGTGGGGAGTTAGGATGGACAAGAAGCGCCCATCTTAAGGAATTTTCCTGGACATCAGGCATTCCTCCATGCATATTTCAAGTAAACACATTCATGGATGAAATCCTCAGAGGGGAGAGCGCTGTGACTGAAAGCAGCAGGGATGGGGGGGGCTCCCTAGGCACAGCTGAGTCTGTGGGACAGCAGAACTTCTCCAAGTTCCAGGTGACATCATTACATCACACTGGAAACCAGGTGATGAACTTGGGGCTGGTCATGAGCAGTGGCATCATTACTGGGGGCCGGAAGAGCCTCTTGCAGGAAGTTGAAGAGGGGGTGCCCTTGTGCACCACTCTCCTCGCACTTCTCAGAAAGCATGAATTTGGGCTCGAACCTGTTCTGAGGTCTGAGGAACTTGAAGGAATTCAGGATCTCTTCCTTCCTGGCATTTCCTGATGCCAGCACCGCTTGCATGGGAAGCAAATATTGACCAGGCCCCTGGCAGAGGTGCTGCTGATGCTTGTTCTGGGCATAGTCCTGGATAGTTGTACCTCGGAGCGACACCGCATTTTTGGTCAGCAGCATGTTGGCCCCCAGGAACCCAGGCTCACAGGCTCGTCCCTGGCCAGCAGGCCCTTGGGAAAGGCATTCCTGGAGCGCTGGGGGCTGCAACTGCCGGCTGGTGGCAGGGAGTGCAGCTGCGCACATGGCCCGGCTGTGGGACCAGAGTGCACAGCTCTTTTGGTGCTCTTTTAAACGGGATCCTGAACAGACCAATAGTGAGTAAGGAGATTGGATTTGTAATTAAATACTTGCAACAAAGGAAATCCCAACACCAAAAAGCTTCACTGGTGATTTCTACCAATCTTTAAAGAAATAATAACAATACTGGTCAAACTATTCCAAAAATCTGAAGAGGAAGGGCTACTCTCAAACTGATTTTATGATGCCAGCATTACCTTGAAACCAAAGCTTGAAAAAGACACTACAAGAAAAGAAAACTATAGGCCAGTGCCCAAAATGAACAGACATGTAAAAATCCTTAATAAAATATTGACAAACCATATTCAGCAGTACATTAGAAAGATCATATACCATGACCAAGTGGATTTATTCCTGGGAGGCAGGGATGGTTCAATATGTGCAAATAAATTAATATGATACACCACATTAACAGAAATAATAAAATCATATGATCATTTCAGTAGATGCTGAAAAACACATTTGAGAAAATTCAGCATCCTTTCATGATAAAAAAAAACTGTTAACAAATTACGTGAAGGAATTTACCTCCACATATGACAATCTCCTAGCTAACAGCATATTCAGCCGTGAAAAACTGAAATCTTTTCCTTTGAGATCCAGAGTTACATGGATGCGCACTTTTACCACTTCTATTCAACATAATAATGGAGGCACTAGCTAGAACAGTAAGCAAGAAAAAGAAATAAATGCACCGAAATTGGAAAGGGAGAAATAAATTTATCTCTGCTTGCATAGGGCATGATTTTATACGTAGAAAACCCAAAAGACTCTACAGGACAGCTGTTAGTACTAATAACTGAATCCACTAAAGTTGCAGGATACTAAAACCAACATGCCAAAATCTATTGTGTTTCCATAACAATAGAGTAACTGAAAAGGAAATTAAGAGATCATTTCAAAATATCACATTAATACTGAGAAATCAATTGCCCATTAAACTGAATTGTTATAAATGTACTTAAGAATACATTGTTAATATTTGCTAATCAGTGTTGTGCTAGGCAATTTTTGCTATGATTGCCTGATACTGTAGCAGAACAGTACTGCTTTCAGGCCACAAAATCATGAACAAGAAATAAATCGTACAACTGAGTGAATCACATTAATCATTGTATATAATTAGACATACTTCTTATAGTTAAGTGTTATTTTTTCCAGTTCAATCTGTGTCCTTAGCCTGTGGTTCCCTGGTAGGTTTCTTATACATGGTGTCAGTCATCCGGCAGTGCTTTGTGATTTATATGTCATTGGATTTAATTCATCAATATTAGCTATATAAGTTTGAAATAAAACTGTAATAGAATAAAGAAATAAAAGTGTAAATAATGTTGAAATAAAACTATAATAGACTAAGGAAAGAGCCTTTAGAAACTTATATTTACAACTCTGTATTCTAATAAGTCAAAAAATTTAAATATCAAATTATATTCAAAATATTCAACTGGAGAAGAGATAAGAAACGAGTGGTTTAATAGTCACCAGAAATATAACTTTTTGTTATTAATTGTAGAGTGGTATTTCCTATTCTGGATATAAATTGAATCAATATAAATTGTAGCATTTTTCATAAATATGTTAATAAACATATTTGCTGAACATGAATCAGTAAAATGAGGTCTGAGTAAAGGATATGAAATTTCCATATATTTGGGATAAATTAAGAAATATGAAGTTAAATAAATAAAAGTTAAAGTTAAATATTGCTGAGATATCCTTCAGATGTTACTTTAGCTTTGTACCAGTTAATTTTAAAATTGTAACATTAAATATGTTTCTCAAGTCTGCTATGAGTCTCCTACTCTTTCTCCTTCCCACTCCTTGGGGCTGTGGCAGACAGTGTGGGACATCACTCCCAATGATAATTCCTCTTAGTATTCATGCCATTGCATAAGCTCCTCCTATTATATGTAAGCTGGGCCTAGTGACTTGGTTCTAATGAATAGAATATAGAAATTAATGGGTTATCTCTTCTAGTAGGAATTTAGAAGTAACAGTGACTCCTATCTTGTTTGCACACTTTCTTTCTCTCTTGCTGGTATTCTCTCTTGCCATCTCATTTGACCACTCTGATGAAGCAAACTGCCATGTTGTGATATATGGCATATAGAGGAAAATGTGTCAGGAAACTGAGAGACACTTACAGTCAACATCTCATGAAGAACTGAGGATTTGGTTCAACAGCGTATGAGTAGCTGGATCCTGCCAACACCCACGTGAATGAGTTAGGAAGTCAATCCTTCCCAGTGGAGACTTGAGAAAAATGTATGCTTGTGAGACATCCAGAACCATATGCATCAGCTAAGCCATTTCACATTCCTAATCCACAAAAATTGTGAAATAATAAATGTTTTAAGCCACTAAACCTTGAGGTAATTTGTTATACAGTAATCAATACCTCATATACACGTTGTGGGCTAACTTATTCATCCCCGTGGATTCATTTCTCATCAATTTACTGATAAACTAAAATTCAAATTACACACCTATGATGCCTACTGAAATTTATATCCATATTTCAAAATTCTCATTTTATATCCACATATGACACTTCTTAGGAACTATAATAACCAATATAAAAAATAAACTCATTATCTCCCCCACCCCTGCAAATTCATTCTGTCTCTTAAACCTTAATTCATGAGATGACACTTTTTCAAACCAGTTTCCCATGATACTGTTTCAGATTAAGTCATTCTTAGCATCTCCCACTCTCGTGAATCTACCATCTGATTTTTAAAAGTTAAATTTATTTTATTCTACTTTTAAACATGTCTGGAATCTGTTTTATAACTAGTGTTTATACCTCAGTTTAAAATGCTGTCAATTTTCAAATAAATTGCTATACCAGCTACATGAAGAATATCCATTTTTGACATAGCAGTGGAAGTGTTTTAAAAATAAACATCTGCTTACATTTTTTTTTTTTTTTTTTTTACTCTCTACTTGCTCTCAGGTGAAAGTCAGATTTTTAACATGGATTTAAAGGATTTGATAGAAATGCCTTGTTTAACTCTCACATATCACATATTTATTTGTCTTAGACTTAAGATCATGAAAGCAGTCACATTTTTCTGTATTATGTATTTCTTCATCCTCAGGCCCAGTTCAGTTTCTTTTCAATTAAATTTATGATAGAATGAGCAAGTGAATGATTGACCATAGTCTTTCAGATTTCAAATTATTGTCTTTTTAATATTAGGATTATGTTAACAGACTCTAATCTGTTAAACATATGGATTTGTAAAGACAGAAATGTGTGGATTTTAGGCCCAACTTTGCATTAATTTCTTGTCTTTGACTTTTAGCAAGATATTCCACAGAAAATTACACTAGTTCACTAAAATTATAGTATAATTGAACCTGACGAGCAAGAAGAGTCAGCATTCAGAGCATTAGTAAAACACAGGAATGCAAGAGGGTAGAAAGCACATAAATGAAAATAACAAAAGGAAGTCAGAAACATAGTTTAACATATGTTCACATTGAGGCTGTAGCAGTATCTGACCATCTGTTTCAGGCTACTGGCCACAGAGTCAGGCTGGATTTTCTAATAGGTAACAGTCTCTCCAAGTAACTGTTGTATCAGAGATGAACATTTGTTTTTACCAGTTGAATGCCATGTGTCCACCACTGATAAGAGTAGATCCTGTGGCACCAATATTCATTAGTGATTGCAAATGCTTTGCCTTGATAGAAGAAAAAAGAAATCAGCAACTCATTCACTGGATTAGCTTTCTTCTACTTTTATGCCAAATTCAGGAGTGGAATGGAGTTTTGTCACAGTCTCCTGTTACTTTTATGACACATTGCACAAAGAGTGCCATGGAGATGGGTCTTTAGGTTTTGCTTCAGTATTTTCCTGTATGAATCCAACTGGAAGAAACTTTGAAGGCTTTTGTAATTTAAATAGGAGCAAATTATTTCTACCCCCAGTGTATCTTCCATTTTAGTGGAAATAATGGTAAATGGTATATAAGTGGAGAATAACTTGTTCCCTGTAGTCTGCTTAGATTTTCACTTTGAAAACTTGCACCTGTAAGTATTATAACTATACTGTAATGTATACTTGTAATACTATACCTGTAAGAATTACCAAGGTACTTTGGCAAATATAGAAGATAATTTGAAAGTCATTACTATAGATTAAGATAATTTATTTGAAAAAGTCTTACATTCAAAATATAAAAAGGAATGCATCAATTGTGTAATATCAACTTCTCAGTTTAAATTTGGCAAGGTTTTCAATTGTATGAGTTAATTTCATTAATCTTCCACCATTGCTAATTAAATTTCTTTATAATGTAACAGTCATAAGAAATAGCTAACTTTTCATTCTAATTGGAGTGTTACTTATACAGAAAACTGAAGTAAAGGAAACACACAGATGGAAGCTGCAGGTGTAGCCATCCTCTAGGCTTTGTCATAATCATGGGATTGATTACTAAACAGAATGATGTCAAGAATGATGAAGGATCTGAGATTAACCTAATTGCAGACTTGCAAGTTAGCCTACCACAGTTTTATGTCTGCTGACAGAAAACATGAGACATCTGTATCAGAGAGAATAGACTTTGTTATTCAGATATAGCAAGAATAATAATAATCATATCAGTTCCTTTCCATATCTCCCAATCTACCTTCCCAGCTCATGATGCAGTACACACATAGCAGGTTTGTGCCCCAGATGGGAAAGTTCAAGATTATGAAACTTTAATCTTTCATAATGAACTGCAAGCAAACTGTCCAATATATTCCATAAATGGAGACCTTATCTTTATTAAACTCAGGAGCAGACAATTCTGCCTTCTGCTCTGGAAGGAGACACTTCCAGGGCTATTCACTATTCCACACCCTTGAAAAGTAATCCAGGAAAAAAGAAATTTAAAAGTTGTCACTGTTTCTACCTGTCATTGTCTCTACTTGCAGGTGTTCCTGAAATGTGAGAGACATCATGAACAGGAACAACAAAAAGGCAGTTGATTGTATTCTATGAATTAATAGAGATGGCAGTGGAGGTAGGGCTTGGTCAAAAATCCATCTGGGGTTGCCAGTGCCAGTCCTTGGAATTCTCTCATAAATGAATCAATTATTAAAAATATATTGACTACACCCTTAAAATTGCTTTAAATTATTAATCCTTTAAAGATGGAATATTTTGTTAAAAATTAATATAATTCAGCAAACTCGTGCCTAATATTAGCATACTAATGTTCATTAGTATCATTTTATCTTTTATGTGGTTCTGAACTGAGAACACGTTTTAAAGATGGGAGTAGTGAAAACAGTTTAGTAGAGGAGATTTTTCATGGAGTCCAGTTATGTACAGAGAGTGGTAAATAGTGAGGAAAAAAGTAACCAATTATGACACTTGGGAGATTGTGTTTTATGAAGTCAGGGTTACAGCACTGGGATGAAGGTAGGAAAATGTTCCAGTCAAGGCTTCTTCATTTGTAATTGCCCTTTGATCTGCTCTCATCACTTAAGATGGTTGCTTTCTTAAGAAAGTCACTTCCCTAAGGCTAATAAGTCACTTTAATTGTAGTTTTGTTATACACACATTACTAAAACTTCATAAATGTAATTGGCTACATGATCTAAGAGTATTCTCACTATAAAAATTATAAGAACAATTTCTCTAAGTAGCAGTGATAATGTACTCATGTCATCATAATTAATATCCCAATCACTGAAATTATATTCCATTGGATTTAATCCACTACTCTTTACTAGCTCTGTATTCTTAGGCAATTTTCCTAATTTTTCTGAGTGTCATGTTGTCCCTTTGTAAAACAGGGTTTGCACTTAATAAAGACTTTCTTGTGATATTCGAGTTTATGTATAGTAAAAACATAGAGTTATTCTGGAGAGATTCTACCCACTTCTTAAATAGGAGGTACTACCATAATTAGCATTGTTATTATTTTAAAGAACAAAGGAATAACCTTGGGTAAACAACTCTGAGAAAAAATAAAACAAACGAATATCATAAAATGTAAATAATACTTACAGAAGCTAGAGAAAAACTTGTAAGGATGAGAAATATACTGTACTGATATTTCTATATATTTGAAGAAGAGAGTAAAATTTCTGAGAATAGAAAAGAACACATCTTGTTTCAACTGCCTAATCAAAATTAGTTTCATCAAAAATCACCCATGAAAGAGTATAACAGGGAACTGGAAATGAATTATTCAGGGCAAGAAAACTTCTGGAACATGTGTCTTGCTTAGAATTCAGAAGAAGTGAAATATAAAATATAAAAGAATGGAGTTGTGTCTCCCAAAATAAATAAAAATGTAGTTTCCCTTACTGTTTGATCTTCACACAGTTCCAGTGTCTACAGTGTTTCAGGACTAATGAAAATCCATGGGATTTGGGGTAGAAGAGGACAGTACATAATGCTCTATTCTCCTTCTGTCAGCTTAGGCACAATATTAGGGACAAGGTAGTTAGGATTGAATAGCCAGAGATTCTTACATGGATTAAATGTAACAACAACATGAAAAAAACTTTGGATTATGTTGCTAAGTGTGACCTTAAAGATAAGTAGTAGTCTTCATTGTGTACATTAAGAAAATTCAATTCAGGGGGGCGTCTGGGTGGCTAAGTCAGTTGAGCCTCCAGCTCTTGATTTTGGCTCAGATAATGATCTCACAGTCATGGGATCGAGCCCCACATTGGGTTCCATGCTGGGTGTGGAGCCTGCTTATTATTCCCTCTCTCCCTCACCCTCTCCCTCTACCCCTGCCCCGCTCGCATGTATGCTTTTGCTCTCTCAAAAATAAATAAAAATTTAAAAATTCAATTTAGAAATCATAAGCCTTGCGTGTAAGAGCCCTAGGACTAAATGGACTCTGCTATACTGTAGTCCCTCCATCACTCCGTAGTGACTTCTCATAGGGATATTTAAAATGATATAGTCAAGTATACCAATGATGGAGGAAGTTCTAAGAGAATCAACATATAGCAAAAAAGAGCCACAATGAGAAGCACTGTTGATTGAATCAGAGAACCCCATTATAGCTGCCTTGACAATCAGCCATAGGCGTGCTTGATTCACCTTTCTGCCTTCACACATACGATCACAGGACTTTGCTTATCCAGGTGTTCAATAAAATGCTCCCTGAATTGATTTGCTGTGTTTGAAATTCCAATTAAGTTGTCAACACTGCTTATACTTCTTTATCCCAGAACCTCTAGAGGTTCTTCAGAATGAAATATCAATGAGGTTGATAGTGGTGGGATGGAGGTTATTTACCTCGCTTTAAGTTGTTTGTCCTAATATCGGTTCATCTGTTTCTCATGAAATCTAACAAAAGAGCTTTGTATTCCCTGTTACTTGTATTCAACATTAGTGCTCTCAGCAAAGTAGATTAATGAAAACAATTTTTAAATAATAGTAATTTTGATGGATGGGCATTGGAAGAACTCTATATATCCATTCTGTAAAATTTTTATTTCATTTCTAATACCACTTGTATCCCCCACTAATCTGCTATTAATTGATTGATTGACTTATTTATTCTAGAAACTATTGAATTTTATTCATTGTCAGGTAGTTAGCTAGGTTGCTGGGGATTAAATGATTAACAGGAGAGACTTAATCCTGGCTTTAAGAAGTTGGGAGTCTTTTAGAACAGCAAACAAGGATTTATTTTAGAAGTGGTATCATTAGATTTTAGCTTTGACAAGGTGACTTTCCTTAATGTGGGGTTAATGAAAGACTTTCTGGGAAAGTGATTTTAAGGAGTGAAGAGGAGGAGAAATTAATCCATGAGAAGAAGAGCAGAAAGCATGCTTTGGCAGAGATGTTGTAATCCTGGGGACATGAAAAAGCCTATATTTTTGAGGAAATGAAAGTAGCTGGCTATGGAAACAGAGTGAAATAAGTTTGTATATGAAGTCCATAAGCCAGTTCATGCAAGGTTTTATAGTCCAAGAGAAAAGCCATTGTAAAGTTTTAAATAGGAAATTGTCATTATCCAAATAACATTTTAAAAAATAAATCTGATATTTAGTGATCAATAACATGAAAGTTTTCAAGAGAGGGCAGAGCAGGTGATAACAGGCTATTACAGAAGTGTTCTTTTAAAAAAATATATTTGACATCTTACAGGGTTAAAGTGTGTTGATTTGATACATTTATATATTGCAGCATGGTTGCTATTATAGTGTTGGCACCTCTATCAGGTCACATAATTATTCTGTTTTGTGATGGGAATAATTAAGATCAAGTCTCTTAGCAAGTTTGATGTTTATAATGCAATATTGTTACCTATAATCACTCTACTGTGTGTTAGATCTGCAGGACTTACTTATCGACGAGTAGCAAGTAATATACCCTTGGCATCTCTCCTATTCTTCCACCTCCCAGCCTCTGGTAACCACTATTGTATTCTCTATTTTTATGAGTTTTTTTGTTTGTTTGATTTTAGTTTTTAGTTTAGTTCATTTTTTTTCACATATAAGTGATACCATGCAGTATTTGACTTTCTTTGTCTGAATTATCTCATTTAATCTAATACCCTCAAGGTCCAACTATGTTGTCACAAATGGCATAATGTCATTTCTCATGGCTGAAGAATATTGTACGTGTGTGTGTGTATACACATATATATGCATAATCTTTTTTATCCTTTCTTCCATTGATGGGCACTTAGGTAGTTTCCACATCTTCGCTACTCTGAATAATGCTGAAAAACATGTGAGTGCAAATATCTCTTAGATAACTTTTCTTATCTAAGAAAAGAATGCTTTTCTTTCCTTTGGATATATTCTTACAAGTGGAATGGCTGGATCTTATGGTAGTTCTAATTTTTTTAGAACACTCCATATTGTTTTCCATAGTGGCTGAGGTTTAGTGTGAGAAAATACTGGCTTACTAGTGTCATGGCCCTCTAGATGAATAATAGATTTGAAAAATATTTCAGGGGTGTAATCAAGCAATTGGTGATTGATTGGAGGAGAAGAGGGAAAGGGAGAGGGAGAGAAAGTCACTCTTAAATTTTTGGTATGAGTGCCTGTGTGGAGAGTACTCTTGCTGAGATTTGGACTGTTTCCCACATGTATGTGTGTGCAGCAGGGGATGGGCAGGAGAAAATCAAACATGTCTCATGAAGTAGTTGAAGCCTTTGTATTTCTATTGATAACCAATTGGCTTGAGAAAAGGATTTGGTAGAGCAGGCAGGATAAAAGATCTAAAATTGAGCATTGTTGGAAATAAGTCAGTGCTAGTTCCAGATAATCTGAAAATTTAAAGCGGTTTTCTTTATTCTTCAATTATTAGTTTTGGTCCTAAATAGTAAGCATGTTAAATTGCTAAAATTTCCAAATCTCCTTTGACAAATTAATTAACATTTAAGCCACATGGTAAATATTATGTATAAAAAGAACCAGAGAGTAGTGAGAGTCCAAGATATAAAGTATTATCTCCGGTTTCCCAGATTTGGCACCACTCTCCTGTGTATATAGGTATGTGTGTGTTGGTGTGTGATATCTGTATCTATATTTATAAAGATATTGATGAATTACCAGTGTATTGAAAATATGATAAACTCAAACCTTTTATATTTAATGTGTGGGGTTCATGTGGAAGAAAATTAAATGGGCTGATTCAGCTGCAAAGCCTTAATGTGTTCTGTGATGTGGCTTATTGCTGTGGAATTGGTTCTATAAAAAAGTAAAAGTGCTCAAGTTGTTTTTTTAAAAACCATTTCTACTTTGTATGCTCTTTTGACAAAATAAAAATGAAAAGAGAGCAATTTAAAACCCTTTAAATGATGCATCTACGGCAATATAATATGTGGCATCGTACTGTTAAGAGTAGCATCAAATCCCATATCAGGTCAGCTATTACCTTTTCATTTAATTCAAAATGACCTTATGGAATGACTCTCATACTGGGCAAAATCTCATACAGTAATCTAGCTTTTAAAATGCTGTTTATATATTTTATTTTATTTTTCTTTAGTGCAATGTAAATCGCATACCATTGAGTTGACAAGTAAATGTGATTACTAACAAAAATACTCATCAGGATGTTATCTTCACATATTAATGAGAAAAAGAACATATTGAAATTAGTGTTTGGGAGAAATAAACTTCACATTATCATGCAATATATTTCTCATGTCCTCATCATTTACCTTATACACCATGCATTTGTAAATATCATGCCATTTTTGGTTTCTAAAAATTACTTAAGAAAACATTTAAAATTTCTTCAAATCTTGCAACCTTAGGGGCACTACATCGTTCAACCATGTACCTTCTCAGGGAAGAAATACAGTACAATGTCAGAGGGGAAAACTGTTCTATATAAGTATCCTTCACTATAATGATTTTCCTTTTATTTTGAGTATAATATATTTGGTTATCTTAGACAAAGTTCCAGGTCTGATTCTTTTGTGTATGTGCTTTAATATCAGTAACTATGGCAACAAGATTTTAAATGCTGTATGTAGTATAAGTAAAGGGAAAATGGAGAGGATAAAACCCTAAAAGAAGAAGCTGTCAGTCCTCTTACTGTCATTGTGAGTCACAAAAACAATTTTCAGAATTATCTTGTAGGTCACAAAAAGATTTAGTTTATTTGCTTATTTTGTAATGAGTTTGCCTAGAATTATCTACATTTCTTATTGGCCTTTGTTTCATGTTATGCTTTTATGTGATGGCTAGAATTAGTTATATACAAATCACATTCCATTTCCTGAATGGTGCTGTGAGGAGGTCTGTGGAATCACTTCTCAGTAGAATAAACTCAACTGAAGAAACTAATATGAAAAAAATTAAAATCTCTGGTAATTATTCTAAGCACATAAAGCAAATAAACAAACACTTATTCAGGAAAATCTAACTGTCATGGAGAAAAAGGAAATACCACAGGACCTGAGCTGTGGTCTGGTCTTTGCCTTTATGCTGAACCCCTGTTAAAGGCTGTAAAATCTCCCCAGAAGTAGGGAGCATTTCCCATCCCCACCAGCTCCTTGTTGCTTCAGCCAAATCCCAGGAAAAGTGAAGAGGGCTCCTTCTTCAACTTGCCCCAATGCAAAAGCCTGCCACTGTACACCAGGGGAGGAAAGATGACAAGACTTCTTTAATTGCCCTCACTCCAGCTCATTCGTAGGATGGGTGTACCACAACAGGGGGTGTCAAGCTGAGAAGAGAAGAGGCTGTTAACACAGAGGACGTTGGGTATATTCAGTCCTGTGTCCACTGAGAAGCAACATCAGAGGATTTCCAAGACAGAGGAAACAGATAACACAGAAATAGTCCAGCCAATTCAGTAAACAAATGAACAAGCAAACAAGAGCAAAACTGTGAGCCCCAGAGGTGCCTTAAAGGAAGTATTAAAAGGAACTTTTCCTATCCCAGGTATGCTATTATAAGAGAAGCAGTCATGTGTCCCTAACTCCGTCGCTAGAGCAGTGGCTCAAAAATTTTCCCCAGTGAAAGATTTAAGCCATTAGAACAGAGAACACCAAAGTTCTCTCCTCCAAAAAACTGACTTTATTTTGAACAGAGTATGGGGTGGCTTCAGCCTAGAATCTCTTAAAAACAAGAGAAATGTTAATGGTGAGCAATTAAGGAAGGTGGATATCTTCATGAGAATATTCTTTAAATCAGTTTAATTTACCAAAAATATCAAGGTAAAGAGAGCTAAGACGATCCTTCCTGGCGTGAGGAAAAAAAAAACTGTCAAAGAAAGCTTCAAAAACAGTTTCTGCAAAGAAGCCCAAGTGGAGTTGGATCAGACTGTGTAATAACTTATGCTCTAAATTATTATCAAAAACAATAGAACAGTCAGCCAGCAGTTAGTGGAGCCTAACAGCAGAGTGTGATGCCAACACAGGCAGACAGCCTAACAGAGATTAGGGAATGAGACTTTCAAATAAAGCTCATTTAAAACCATTATCAACACAGAGGACATTGGGTATGCTCAGGCGTGTGTCCACTGAGAAGCAACATCAGAAGATTTGCAAGACAGAGGAAACAGATGCAACAAAAATAGTCCAGCCAATTCACCAAACAAATGAACAAGCAAACAATAGCAAACTTAGTGAGCTCCAGAGGTCCCTTAAAGTGCATATTACAGGAAACTTTTCAGGCTGAAGAAATAAACACAGAGGGAAATTCAAATCCATACCAAACAGTGAACACCAGTAAAAGTAATTATGTAATTTAAAATAAAATGTAATATGCATAATGTTTCTTTTTCCCTCTTTTACCTTATTTAAAAAGCAATTATGTGCAGCATTGTGTATATGATTATATTGTTGGATGTACAATATATAGAAATATATTTGTCAACAGAAGCACGAAGGACATAGGTAGGTGCAAAACTGTTTTGGAATGAGGAAGTGATACCAGATGGTAACTTAAATCCACAGAAACAAAGGAAAAGAATAAAAAGTGATACATAAGCAGGTTAACATAATAAACTATAAATAAGACCCAGTTGTCAATTTTTATATAAGTTTTTGTAAACAACCTACAATTATATAAAATAATAGCTGTTACAGTATATGGCAGACATATACAACTATATCAATAGAAATTACACTTTGAATGAATAAAACAATCTAATTAAAGGCAAATATTCATACATCCAACTACAAGATCCAACTACAGGCTCTCCACAGGACACGCACTTTAAATTCAAATGTACAATTAGGTTTAAAGTGACAATATATAAATATATATCATGTGTGAAAATTAATAAAGGGAAACCTCATTTAGAATGGAGTTAAGAGGCCAGCAAGAAAGTTCTCACATTCTACTACTCATTGTCAATTGCAGATCCAACAGGAAGAAATGCACCTTGCAAGTCCATACTACTTAGCTACTTTACCATCTCACCAGTAGGAAGAAAGGTTTCCTCCTCCCCAGCAATGCCCAGCCAATGAGAGAATGTCATAATTCAGCCAATGAAAAGCCACTATACTTTAAACTCCCAATTTACGCCAACAAACTTTTTGTTTATAACTCCCTTTCCAATGTCTCCTTTTTCTCTATAAGAGTGTTTGTCTTCTTTGTTTTCCAGACCTGCCTATAGTTTTGTTGTAGCTTACTTGTCCAAAATTGCAAATCTCTGCTATTCCCAAATAAGCCCATTTTTTTCTGGTAAAATAACTGGCAGTTTATATTTTTCTTCCAATATTTTATCTAAAGTTAGGTAACATATAGTGTAGTATTGGTTTCAGGAGCAGAATTTAGTGTTTCATCAATTATATACGATACTCAGTGCTCAACACAAGTGCCTTCTTTAATACCCATCACCCATTTAGCCCATCCCCTGCCCAGCTCCCCACCAACAACCCTCAGTTTATTTTCTCTAGTTAAAAGTCACTTATGGTTTGCCTCCCTGTTTTTATCTTATTTTATTTTTACCTCCCTTTCCTTCCCTATGTTCATATGTTTTGTGTCTTAAATTCCACCTATGAGTGAAATCATATGGTTTTTGTCTTTCTCTGACTTATTTCACTTAGCATAATACACTCTAGTTCCATTCACATCATTGCAAATAGCAAGATTTCATTCTTTTTGATTGCCAAGCAGTATAATATATACCAATTCTACTCTACCCATTCATCAGTCAATGGAAATTTGTGCTCTTTCCATATCTTTGGCTATTGTGGACAGTGCTGCTGTAAACATCGGGTTGCATGTACCCCTTCTAATCAGTATTTTTGTATCCTTTGGGTGAATAGCTAGTAGTGCAATTGCTGGGTCATAGGGTAGCTTTATATTTAACTTTCTGAGTGATTTCCACACTATTTTCCAGAGTGGCTGCATCAGTTTGCGTTACCACTGACAGTGTAAGAGGGTTCTCCTTTCTTCGCATCCTTGACAGCATTTGTGGTTTCCTGAGATGTCAGGTGGTACTCATTGTGGTTTTGATTTGTATTTTCCTGAAGATGAATGATGTTGAGCATTTATTCATGTGTCGGTTGGCCATCTGGATGTCTTCTTTGGAGAAGTGTCTATTCATGTCTTCTGCCCATTTCTTCACTGGATTATATATTTTGGGGGTGTTGAGTTTGATAAGTTCTTTATAGATTTTGGATACTAGCCCTTTATCCTATATGTCATTTGCAAATATCTTCTCCCATCCTGTCAATTGTCTTTTAGTTTTGTTTCCTTCACTGTGCAGAAGCTTTTTATCTTGATGAAGTCCCAGTCGTTCATGTTTGCTTTTGTTTCCATTGCCTCCAGAGACGTGTCTTGTAAAAAGTTGCTACATATGAGGTCAAAGAGGTTGCTGTCTGTATTTTTCTCTAGGATTTTGATGGTTTCCTGTCTCACATTTAGGTCTTTCATCCATTTTGAATTTATTTTTGTGGTGTAAGAAAGTGGTCCAGTTTCATTCTTGTATGCATGCTGTCCAGTTTTCCCAACACCATTTGTTGAAGAGACTGTCTTTTTTTCCATTGGATATTCTCTCCTTTGTCAAAGATTAGTTGGCCATATGTTTGTGGGTCCATTTCTGGGTTCTCTATTCTGTTCCATTGATCTGAGTACCTGGTGTTTTTTTGTTTGTTTGTTTGTTTGTTTGTTTGTTTGTTTTTGCCAGTACCACACTGTCTTAATGATTATAGCTTTGTAATACAGCTTGAGTGTGGAAAAAGCCTCCTGCTTTTTTTTTCTTTTCCAACATTACTTTAGCTATTCAGGGTCTTTTCTGGTTCCATACAAATTTTAGGATTATTCTATCCCTGTGAAAAATGCTGGAGGTATTTTGATAGGAATTGCATTGAATGTGTAGGTTGCTTTGGGTAGTATAGAATGTTTAACAGTATTTGTTCTTCCAATCTATGAGGATAGAATGTTTGTTTTTTCCCATTTCTTTGTGTATTATTCAATTTATTTTATAAGTGTTCTATAATTTTCAGAGTATAGATCTATTACCACTTTGGCTAGGTTTTTTTCCTAGTGTCTTAGGTTTTTGATGCAATTATAAATGGGACCGGTTTCTTAATTTTTCTTCCTGCTGCTTCATTATTGGTGTATAGAAATGCAACATATTTCTGTACATTGATTTTATATCCCGCAACTTTGCTGAACTCAGGTATTAGTTCTAGCAATTTTTTGGTGGAGTCTTTTGGGTTTTCCACATAGACTATCATGTTGCCTGCAAAGAGTGAAAGTTTTACTTCTTCCTTGACAATTGGATGCCTTTTATTTATTTTTGTTGTCTACTCGGGTTAGGACTTCTAGTACTAGGTTGAACAACAGTGGTGAAAGTGGACACTCCTGTTGTGTTCTTTACCTTTTCTCCCTAGCTTTCTCCATTGAGGATGATAATAGCTGTGGTTCTTTCCTATATAGTCTTTATGATGTTGAGTATGTTCCTTCTATCTCTACTTTCTTGAGGGTTTTTATCAAGAATGGATTCTGTATTTTGTCAGATGTTTTTTCTGAATATATTGAGAGGATCATATTGTTCTTTTATTAATGTGGTGTATCATGTTGATTGATTTGTGGATCTTAAACCACCCTGCAGCCAAGGAATAAATCTCACTTGATAATGGTGAATAATTCTTCGAAAAATTTTATGTTTTGTTTTTGTTTTTGAGCGCTAGAGCATGAGTGGGGTAGAAGAGAGAGAGGGAGACAGAGAATTCCAAGCAGGCTCTGCATGGACAGCAGAGAGCCCAGTGTGGGGCTTGAACTCACAAACTGGAAGATCATGACCTGAGCTGAAGTCAGATGCTTAAGTGAGCCACCCACATGCCCCAGTGAATAATTCTTTTAATGTACTGTTGGATTTGATTTGCTAGTATTTTGTTGAGAATTTTTGAATCTGTGTTCATCACGAATAGTTTTAGTGGAGTCTGGTTTTGGAATCAAGGTAATGCTGGCTCATAGGATGAGTTTGGAAATCTTCCTTCCATTTTTTTTAACTGTTTCGAAATAACAGGTATTAATTCTTCTTTATATGTTTACCTGATTTACCCTGAGAACCCATTCAGCCCTGGACTCTTGTTTGTTGGGAGATTTTTTTTTTTATTGCTAATCCACTTCCTTTACTGGTTATGGGCCTGTTCAAATTTTCTGTTTCTTCCTGTTTCAGTTTTGGTAGTTTATATGTTTCTAGGAATTTATCCATTTCTTCCTGATTGCCAAATTTGTTGGCATATAATTGCTCACAGTATTCTCTTAAAATTGTTTGTATTTCTTTGGTGTTGGTTGAGATGTCTCCTTTTTCATTTGTGATTTTATTCATTTGGGTGCTTTCCTTTCCTTTTTTCTTTGAGGTAAGTTTGGCTAGGGGGTTATCCATTTTGTTAATTCTTTCAAAGAACTTGCTCCATTTCATTGAACTCCTAGTTTGTTTTTTTTTTTTTTTAATTTCAATATCATTGAATTCTGCTCTAATCTTTATTATTTCCCTCCTTCTTCTGGTTTTGGATTGCAATTGTTCTTTCTCCAGCTCCTCTTCGTGTAAGTTTAGGTTGTATATTTGAGACTTTTCTTCCTTCTTGAAGAAGTCCTGTAATGCTCTATACTTCTTCTTATGACCACCTTTGCTGTATCCTAAAGGTTTTGAACTGTCATGTTTTCATTTTCATTGGCTTCCATGTATTTTTTTTATTTCTTCTTTAATTTCCTGGTTAACCCATTAATTATTTAGTAGGATGTTCTTCAAACTCCAAGTATTTGTGATCTTTTCATATTTTTTCTTGTGGTTGATTTCAAGTTTCATAGTGTTGTGTTCTGAAAATATTCATGATATGATCTCAGTCTTTTTGTATTGATTGAGGACTGATTTGTGACCCAGTATGTGATCTATTCCCTAGAATGTTCCATGTACACTTGAAAATAATGTGTATTCTGCTGCTTTAGGGTAAAGTGTGCTGAATATATCTGTTAAGTCCATCTGGTCCAGTGTATCATTCAGAGCCATCATTTTCTTGTTGATCTTCTGCTTAGGTGATCTGTCTGTTGTTGTAAGTGGGCTGTTAAAGTCCCCTGCTATTACTGTATTATGATCAATGAGTTTCTTTAGGTTTGCTGTTAAATTATTTATATACTTGGCTGTTCTCAAGTTGGAGGCATAATTATTTACAATTATTAGATCTTCTTGTTGGATAGACCCCTTTATTATGATATAATGCCCTTCTTCATCTCTCATCTCTTTGGTTTAAATCTAGTTTTTCTTGGGGCACCTGAGTGGCTCAGTCAGTTAAGCATTCGGCTTTGGCTCAGGTCATGATCTCATGGTTCATGAATTCAAGCCCTGCATTGGGTGAGCTTGAGCCCCACTTTGGGTGAGCTCAAGCCCTACTTCAGGTAAGCCCTGCTTCTCTCTCTTACCTTCTCTCTCTCATTCTCTCTCTGCACCACCCCCCCCCCCCCACCATGGGATTTTCTCTCTGTCTCTGCCCATTGCTCACTTTTGCCCTCTCTCTCTCCCTCAAAAAAAAATCTGGTTTGTCTGATATAAGAATGGCTACTTCCACTATCTTTTGACATCCATTAGCATGATAAATGGTTTTCCTCCCCCTCCATTTCAATCTGGAGGTGTCTTTGGGTCTCAAATGAATCTCTTATAAGTAGCATGTCAGTGAATTTTGGTGTTTGTTTGTTGGTTTGTTTGTATCCATTCCTATACCTTGTGTCTTTTGATGGCAGAATTTAGTACATTTACATTCAGAATAATTATTGAAGGATATGAATTTAGTGCCATTGTATTACCTATAAAGTCAGTGTTCCTAAAGATTGTCTCTGTTCCTTTCTAGTCTTTGTTACTTTGGTCTCTCTTTCCCATTCAAAGGCTCCCCTTTAATAATTCTTGCAGAAGAATTGTTCATGAACTTCTTTAGTTTTTGCTTGTCTTGAAAACTCTTTATCTTTCCTTCTATTCTGAATGACACCCTTGCTGGATAAAGTATTTTTGGTTGCATATTTTTCCCATTTAGCATGTTGAATATATCATGCCACTTCCGGCCTGCAATTTTTTTGTGGACAGGTCTGCTACTAACCTTATGTGTCTACCCTTGTAGGTTAAGGACATTTTGTCCCTAGCTGCTTTCAGAAGTCTCTGTTTATGTTTGTATTTTGCAAGTTTTATTATGATATATCTTGGTTTTGACCTGTTTTTGTTGATTTTTAGGAGAGTCTCTGTGCCTTCTGGACTGGAATGAATGCCTGTTTCCTTCCCTAGATTAGGGAAGTTCTCAGCTATAATTTGTTCAAATAAACCTTCTATCCCTTTTTCCCATTCTTCTGAGATGCCCATGGTATGGATATTATTGAACTTTATAGAATTGCTGAGGTCCTAAGTCTATATTCACGATCTAATAGTTTTCTTTCCCTATCCTTTTCAGCTTCATTATTTTCCATAATTTTATTTTTTTATACCACCTATTCAGTCTTCTGATTCTTCCATCCTCATTGTGATTACAACCCTGTAGGTTTTGTGTCTCAGTTATAATATTTTTTATTTTGGTCTGACTAGTTTTCAGGTCTCATATCTCTACAGCAATGCTTTCTCTGGTGTTTTCTATACTTTTTCCAGGTCCAGATAGTATTATTATGACTGTTGTTCTAAATTCTTGTTCAGATATATTACTTATATCTGTTTTGAACAAATCCTTGAGTGTAGTTTCTTCTTGATCTTTCTTTGGGGGAGAATTTCTCCATCTTGTTATCTTGTCTAGGTTTCTGTCTTTTGTGTGTTATGAAAGCTTGTTATGTTTTCTGCTCCTGAGAGTAATGCTATATTAAGAAGGGGTTGTACACTCTCCACAGCCTGGTGCTTCAGGAAGTATTTCTGGTGTATGCTGTATGCACTCTGCTGTTGTGATTTGGCTGCTCTTTCCCCTAGGTCAGTCCTCTGCAGAGTTTCTCTCTGCTTGCTGTGGGGAGTGCTTGGACCTTTAACTAGGTGTTCTTTGATTTGTTTGTTAAAAATAAGCCTGACAGTTATTTTCCTCAAATTATACAGAGTGTTCTCTTAATCCTCAGACTGATTTCCTAGGTGTTCAGAATGATTTGATGTTGATCTAGCTGTGTTTGAGGGATGAAACGAGGCCAGGGTCCTCCCTGCCATCTTAACTCCCTGGAAGTTTTATTTTTTAAGGTTAGCATATGCAAACAGAAACCATAAGAAAGCCGGAGTGGCTATACTAATATCAGATAATATTGACAATCTCTTTACAAAGCGTTTGCTTTTAAAAATTAAGTATGAGACAATATATTGCATTGGAACAAATATTATAGCAAAAGTCTCTGTGGAACAATTTAAAATTTAACCCTTAAACTACAGAGGCATTAAGTATTTTTGATTCACCATAGATCATAATTTAGTCTCCTTCTTTCTTCTTTCTCCCTCTGCCTTAAACTTTCATGCTTACACCATACATATATTTTTCATATATCTGAAAGTCAAAATTCCAAATACTAGTTTTATAGAATATACGTATTTTATTATAGTACATAAAGACTTTTTAACGTCTTCATGTCTTCATGAATTCTATACATTTGGATACCAAATATAGATTTAAATACATCTCAAATAAGTGAAATAAGTCAGTGAGAAAAAGAAATATACCATATAATTTCACTCATATATGGAATTTAAGAAACAAAACAAATGAGCAAAGGAAAAAAAAAAAAAAAGAGAGGGAGAGACCAACCAAGAAACAGACTCTTAACTATAGAGAACAAACTAAGGGTTGCTGAATTGGATGGAGGTGGGCAGGATATAGGTAAAGTAGGTGATGGGTATTAAGGGCTGTACTCATGATGAGCACTGGGTGTTGCATGAAATTGTTGAATCACTGTATTATACACCTGCAACTAATATAGCACTGTATGTTAACTAACTGAAATTAAAATAAAAACTTAGTACTATCTAGCATTTTACACAGGTGAATAGAAGATCAATTAATTAATTTGAAAAAATGGTATGCATATATGTTAATTTGAAAAAAAATACTCCTATAGTATGTTTTAAGCATTGTCACAGTGATTTAACATTAATGTCCTTCATCTTTACAACAGTCTTATGTGTTAGTTTACTTTTGTTTTACAAATGAGGAACCTGAGTTATAATGAGGTTAAATCACACAGCCATGATCACAAATTAGCAGTTGGTAGAAGTAAAATTAGAACTCAGAAGGTCTGGTTTCAAAATCTTGGAACTAATTAAAAAGTCCTAATTTTTGCAATAAGTAGTCACATTGTTTTAAGGTAGTCATTACATTTCTCTAGCCCTTCTTGTTCTATTAGAGGAAAGGTTGTGTCATACGTAGTTTTGAATCCAGATGGCTTCTTTTTCACTACGTCAAACTAATCAGTCTAAGTTATTTCTCTTTTACAAGCATTAAATGCATCTTTTCATTTAATTCTGCAATATAATTTTTACTTTAACCAGACATACTGTCATCAAGGATTAGTTAAAGAATTAACAACAGTAAATGTGTCTTGAATACCTACTATCCCCAAGGCACCAATATGTACTTGAGCCAAAAGACACTAGATTTTACTATGAAGTTGAACTCATTGTATTCTCATGTCCCTTATGTACATTTAGAAATAAAAGAAGTATTGCATGTCTATATCAAGAAGGTAATTTTAGAATTAGTTATCAAAGAAAATATGAATTTAAATTGTCATTTTTTACAGATGGAAACAGATACCTAATTCCACAAAATCAGTGTTCCATGCTCCACAAAAAGACTAATGAGAAAGGAATGAGTTACCATTTTTGTACGAGACTGAGGTATACACTGACTATTGCACAGAAGCACTCAGTTATGAAATAGAATTGTTTCTTCTTATTCTAGCGTTGAACAACTTCTTTTGATGGATGCTAGAATCAAGTTAAAAAAATATTAGACTTCTTTTAGAAGATGGGATAGAATTAAACAAAATCAACTTAATGATTTTACAGTATCTAATTTCTTCTTAATGTTCATTATAATTATATACATGCAAGAAATATAAAATATTTAAAATAAGGTATTGAATTTCAGACTAGTAAAAAATAATAATTTTTAAATTTGCCAACTTCATATTAGAATTTTAAATGAAATTTTCCAAAACTGTGTGTTTGACTAATTCATCAGAGCACTTACTTTAAAAGTGATGTCTTAACTTTTGGATTATTCTGTTGAATAATTTTATAGGATAGATTTTACTTTCCTAGGGCCATAATTTTGCCAATACATTGCATGTTTAATTTTCTTTGCTAATTAGAATTTTCTAAGTAGTCCTTTTCAAAGATTCAAAAATTAACTGTAGCCATACTGTTTTTACAGTGTTTACTTTTCTTTTTTTAAAATTTTTTTTTTTCAACATTTTTTTTTAATTTATTTTTGGGACAGAGAGAGACAGAGCATGAACGGGGGAGGGGCAGAGAGAGAGGGAGACACAGAATCGGAAACAGGCTCCAGGCTCCGAGCCATCAGCCCAGAGCCTGACGCGGGGCTCGAACTCACGGACCGCGAGATCGTGACCTGGCTGAAGTCGGACGCTTAACCGACTGCGCCACCCAGGTGCCCCTTACAGTGTTTACTTTTCATTGAGCTGTATTATTTAGAGTTCTCACAATTACGTCAACCTCTTGTCTATCTGTTCACTTTGTTTATTTTTATATGCAAATAAAAATTATAACATTGCGGGGTAAGTATAGGGAGTTTGCCATCAGCAGATTAGAATACTTAGGAATTTCTGAAGGATGTAAGGCAAATGGTGGCACATATCATTGACTACGATTCTGCAAAGCCAACTAACCCATAGCCTAAAATGGAAAAAGTAAAGAACCAAGAAAATATGAATGTTCCCAGCAAAACTGGAGGGGAACCTAAGATCTGGAAGCAGGGAAAGTAAAGTTTAACTGAATGAAGAACCCTGAAAGCACTATACCATTCAAAAGCCTGATGCAGCATTTTCCCCCTTGAGTAAAACTGAAAGAATGGCTCCCTGAATAGGGTGAATGATCTATGAGGGGCACCACAGTGGGCACTGGGATTCCAAAAAGATGCTGCACTATGCTCACAAGTAACTTAGGTTATCACGGTGAGCCACTAACAGGTAAATCCCCACACCTCCTTAAGAAAAAGTCTTCCCAATTACTAGTCCCCACCCCCTGAATGGTGCTGTGGCTTTTGTCATCAGAATCTGTACCCAAGTTAGAAACAGGGATTTTTGAATGTGATTAGAATGCCAAACTCAAGATACCAATTCTGTTCATCTAGGTCCTGATTTAGAAATATGAATATGGAACCTAATTACTAATATTGAATGAAAATTAGTAGTCTGAAAGTAATTCATAGGATAAATAAACAGACAAATTCCCTGGAAATGAGTTAATGCAGAAAATAGGAAAAAAATTAAAGCAAGTAAAATTAGTATCTTCAGAAATAATTGTGTTTCCTTGCAGTTATAAAAAAAGATGAATCAGAGTTGAAAATTAAAAATACCTTTGTATAAATAAAATGTATGTGTATTTCTGAGATCTGAGAAAGTAAGATAATGAATTCTGTCAGAAAACAAAGTAAACAGCCAAAGAGATGAAGTTCATGTGGAAAGTAAAGAGACTGCTGTGGTAGGGAGAATACTGGCCCTTTTAAAGATGCCCATCTCTAACCCCTAAAAGCCATGGATATGTTACCTTACATGGCAGCAAGGATTTTGCAAATATGATCCCCCCCCCCAGATTATCTTTTTTTTTTCAAATTGAAGTATAGCTTAAACACAATGTTATATTAGTTTCATGTGTACAATACAGTGATATAGCAATTCTATATGTTATGCTGTGTTCACCACAAGTGCTGCTACCGTCTGTGATCATACAACAATACTGCAGTATCATTGATTACCTTCCCTATGTTGTACCTTTCATTCCTATGACTTAGTAACTGGAAGCCTGTACTTCCCATACCCTTTCACTTATTTTACTCGTCCCCTTACCCCCTCCCCTCTGGAAACTACTAGTATTTATGGGTCTGTATTTATGGGTCTCTGTATTTATGGGTCTGTTTCTGATTTATTTTTTTAACTGCTCTTTGAGTTTATTAGCAGCATTTTCACAGAAAATCCCTAATGTGAATTTGACTTAGAAAAAAATGTATTTTTGTTTTTGACCCCTTAAAGAATACTTATTTTACTGATTTAGGTTGCATCAACTGTGTGATTCTCAATGAAGACATGTTAACCATGAAAATAAGAGGAAGAATAATGAAAAAGTAATCATTTTTCTATAGTATGTTGATAATATTAAACTATTTTGTGTTTCTGTGTTTTTTGTTTGGTCTTTTCCTTTTTAGATTCCACGTATAAGTGAAATCATATGATACTTCTTTTTCTTGGACTTCTTTCACTTAGCATAATACCATCTAGGTCCATCAGTGTTGTCACAAATGGCTAGATCTCATATTTTCTTATGGCTGAGTAATATCCCAATGTGTGTGTGTGTGTGTGTGTGTGTGTGTGTGTGTGTCACATCTTCTTTGTCCTTTAATCTATCAATGGACACTTGGACGGCTCCATATCTTGGCTATTTGTAAATAATGCTGCAGTAAATATTGGTGTCCATGTGTCATTTCAAATTAGTGTTTTTGTTTTCTTTGGGTAAATGCCTAGTAGTGGAATTACTGTATTATACAGTATTTCTATTTTTAATTTTTTAGAAACCTCCATACTATTTTCCACAGTGGGTGTACCAATTTACATTTCCACCAACGGAATATGAAGGTTTCTTTTTCTCTACATCCTTGCCAACAGTTGTAATTCTTGTCTTTTTGATTCTAGCCATTCTGACAGGTGTGAAGTGGTTTTTATATGAATTGCCCTGATGATTAATGATGTTGAGCAGGCATCTGAGTGGCTCAATGAGTTAAGTGGCTGACTCTTGATTTAGGCTCAGGTCATGACCTCACAGTTGGTGAGATTTAGTCTGGTGTTGGCCCCATGCTGACAGCACTGAGCCTGCTTAGGACTTTCTTTCTCCCTCTTGTTCTGCCCCTCCCCTGCTCACACATGTGAGCTCTCTAAATAAATAAATAAATAAATAAATAAATAAATAAACAAACAAACAAAGAAAATGATGTTAAGCGTCTTTTCATGTATCTGTTGGCCATCTATATGTTTTCTTTGAAGAAATGTCAATTCAGTTCCTCTGCCCATTTTTACATAGATTGTTTTTTTCATATTGAGTTGTATGTTTTTAAATATATTTTAGATATTAACTTATTAGTCCTATCATTTGCAAATATCTTCTCCTATTCAGTATGTTGCCTTTTTATTTTTTTGATGGTTTCCTTTGATGTGCAAAAGCTTTTTATTTTGATAGGGTTCAGTAGTTTATTTTTGCTTTTGTTTCCCTTGCCTGAGGAGAAATATCTAGAAATAGGTTGCTAAGGCTTCTGTCAGAGATTGCTGCCTGTGTTTTCTTCTAGGAGTTTTATGGTTTCAGTCCCACATTTAGGTATTTGATCTTTTCTGAGCTTATTTTTGTGGATGGTGTGAGTGAATAATCCAGTTTCTTTTCTTTTCTTTTCTTTTTTTTTGTATATAGGTATCCAGTTTCCCAGCACCATTTATTGAAGAAACTTTTTGTTTATTTGACTTGTAATAGAATTTTACTAAGTTTACATACTTACTCTATAAGTATACTATGACCAAGTTTTTATAATCATTAATTGATGCGGAATATATTTGTCTTATGTATAACCAATCATTTGTGTTATTGGAGAAAAATAATATCTATATCATAAATCATTTTACTTTTCATTTTGAATTAACATCATTTGCATACCACTTCTGTGTTTTGCTATATGTTGCTATTTTTGTTTAAGTAAATGTTTAGAAACAATTTTATGACCATCTCATAGAAATGTTTTGGAAAAGAATTTCATCTACAGTGCAGTAAATTCTTCTAAAATATAATTTTGATGTCTTCAGAAATGCATATTACATGCAAATTTAAAACATGGTAGAATGTTGAACAAACTAATGTAGACAAGCAGAGGGAATCAAAGCCTTAAAGGTGAGAAACTTATTTACATCCTGATATGATAATGCAATTACTCAATTGAGATTTATAAAATAGTATATATTTACTAGTTGACATTCAAGATTATTTATTAATTACCTTGTCACTTAGTATTGACTGTAAGGACTTAGAGAAGAGAACTCAAATATACTTCTGCCATACTGTACACATTCTTTACCTTGTAACAATTTAGGGGGAAATAATGCCATATAAGATCAAAAATCAAGAGAAAAAGACCTGTGTGTGTTAGATTTCTTTGATGACTTTTTTTTTTTTTTAGCTGATGTGAATTAATTTTTGAATAACTGCATTTACCAGTTCCTGAGTGACACTGATAAATGTTTGGACATGGGGGAAAATTAAATTTTACTGATAACAATATCGACTAAAACAAAGGATACAAAAGATGTCAAAACTATATTTTTTAATGGCTGAGGAAATGTAATCAATATTATATTAACCCCTATAAGCAATTTTTTTTATTAAAAAAAAATTTTTTTTAACGTTTATTTATTTTTGAGACGGAGGGAGACAGAGCATGAACAGGGGAGGAGCAGAGAGAGAGGGAGACACAGAATCTGAAACGGGCTCCAGGCTCTGAGCTGTCAGCACAGAGCCCGACGCGGGGCTCGAACTCACAGACCGTGAGATCATGACCTGAGCCGAAGTCGGACGCTTAACCAACCGAGCCACCCAGGCGCCCCAAACATTTTTTTTTAATATTGAAGAAATGAAATCCTATAAAGCATGTTCTGTGACCACATTTGAAATTAATTCAATAAAACCCTATTAAATATCTCCAGATTAAAAAAAAAAACAACAACAACAAAATGGGAAATTTACAAAATTTAAATAAAACATATCCTTTTGTCTTATACCTCATCTTGGTAAAGGGCTCTTAAACAGCAGCCACTTTTAGCATTGCTACCAAAAGATGCCTTTTCACAACAAAACATGCTGTGCTTTGGCAGGAAATTAAATAAATAAGTAAATAAATGTAAACAAATGAATGAGTGAATAAGCCATATCTCATCCAAATTTGGGGGATGTAGCTAAAACAATACTTTGAGTTTAGTGTATAGTTTTAAATATTTATATTAAAAATGTCTAAAATATTTTACCTAAATTTTCATCAAAAGGTCCCAGCAAAGAAGTGCAAATTAAACCCAAAACATGTAGGGAGACAGATACAATGAAGATGAAAATAACAATCAGATAGAAAATAGGCAAACAAAAGAGAAAATCAGTGAATCAAAAGTGGTTTTATGAAAAGTTTCATAAGTTGATGAGCACCTACCTAGGTTGATTATGCAATTAAAAAAAAAGATTATTCAAATGGCCCATATCTTGGATAAAGGTGGGCACATTACTACAGAGTTAAAGCCATTTTAGGAAAGAAAGAAAATATGAACAATTTTATGTGATACATTCAATTTGGAGATGAAATATGGTTTCTTTAAAGATTACAAATTACTGAAACTGACTTAAAAAGAAATAAAATATCTGAATAGGCTATATCTATTAAAGAAAATAAATTTGTATTTAAAAACCTTCCCAACCAGAAAACCCCTGATTCAAATGGCTTCTCTGTCAAATCCTTTCAAAATTTTAGGGAAAAGAGTAATATCAATTCTACACAGACTTTTTTTTTTAATTTTTTAAATTAAAAAACTTTTTTCACTGTAACTTATTTTTTATTAGGTCATAATGTAAGTCAATAATTCTTTAATGAGAGCAATGACAGTAGCCTGCATCTACTGACTCCTTAGCATGTTCTAAGTGTTCACTTGCTTGCTTGCTTGCTTTCTGTTATTCAGTCATTAAGTGGTTCATTCATTCATTCATTCAGTTTTTTTATTGTAATTCCAGTATAGTTAACATCCAGTGTTATATTAGTTTCAGGTGTGCAATATAGTCATTCAACAATTGTGTACAATGCTCACTGCTTATCATGATGAGTGTACTCTTTCATCCCCATCACCTACTTCAGCCGTTCCCCTGCCTACCTCCCCTCTGGTAGCCACTAGATTGTTCTCTATAGTTGTCTGTTCCTTGGTTTCTCTGTCTCTCTTTCTTTTTCCTTTGTTCATTTGTTTTATTTCTTAAATTCCATGTATGAGTGAAATCATATGGTATGTGTCTTTCTCTGATTAACTGATTTTACTTAGCATTGTATCTCTAGCTCTATCCATGTTGTTGCAAATGGCAAAATTTCATTCTTTTTTACAGCTGAATAATGTCTTTATCCATTCATCTATTGATGGACACTTGGGCTGCTTCCATAATTTGGCCATTGTAAATATTGCTGTGACAAACATAGGGGTGTATATGTCATTTCAAATTAGTGGTTTTGTATTTTTTAGGTAAATACCCGGTAGTGTAATTACTGGATTATAGGGTAGTTCTATTTTTAATTTTTTGGGGAATTTCCACAGTCTTCCACAGTGACCATACCAGTTTGCATTCACACCAACAGTGTGGGAGTGTTCCTTTTCTCCACATCCCCACCAACACATGTTTTTTGTGTTTTTATTTTTAGCCACTTTGACAGGTGTTACACAAATGCTTTTAGAAATAAAGGATTTAAAATGGCATTACCACTCATTTTCTGAGGTTGACATTATCCTGATAACAAGATCAGATAAGGGCATTGTGGGAAAAATAAAACAAAACTATATACCACTATGCATTTTAGCATTGCTACCAAAAGATGCCTTTCCACAACAAAACATGACTCTCTTTCTCTCTCTGTACATATGTGTGTATATGAAGAAAAAGAATCTGAAAACATATTTAGAAAATAATTTAAATAAAACATATTTAGAATATATTCAAAAACATCATAATCGTATGGAATTTACTCCAATAGTGGATCACTGTTTCAGCATTCAAAACTCTATCAATATAATTCACCAATAAATAGAACAAAAGAGAAAATAAGATTACCAGAGACAAAAATAAGTTTGAGTAAATTTATCACCTAATCCTGATGGAAACTGTCATACAACCAGCAATAAAGGGAAATTTTCAATCTAACAATGAATATCACAGGGAAGGAGAAAGAAAGAGAGAGAAATATAGGGGAGTGGCAAAGGAGGGAGAAAGAAAAAGGAAGGAGAAGAAGGGAGGAATGAGGAAAGGAAAGAAGGGTAGAAGAAAACAAGAGGTATGGAAGGAGGAAGGAAGGGTGAGAAAACTGAAAAAACTGGGTACAAGGCAAGAATGCACTCTCTCACCACTCCAATTCAACATGATCCTAGAGATTCTCCCTAGAGCAACAAGGCAATGAAATAAATAAAATACACACTGGACAAAAAATAAGAAATAAACATTTCTTTATCTGCATGTGGTATTATTGTATATAAGCCAAATCCTGAGTAACCTAAAACTATTAATAGAACTAATAAGTGCGACTAGAAAAGTCATTTATAAATTATTTGTATTTTTATATACTAGAAAATAATGATTGGAAACAATTAGGAAATGGAATCAAAATAAAAAATACCATTCAAACTAGCATCCCCAAAATTAAATGCTTAGGGATGAATTTTAACAAAATGGGTGTGTGACCTTGGCACTGATAACTACAAAACATGGCTATGAGACATTTAAAAGTCCCCAGATTAATATTTGGAAAGATATGAGTTATTCATGGGTTGGCCAACTTGATATTGTTAAGATGTTAATTCATCCTGAATTGCTGAATGAATTCAGCATTGTTCTAATTACAACCCCAACAGACTATCTTTTTGTAGAAGTATGCAAGCTGATTCTAAAATATATATGGAATTGTAAAGGACTTGGAATATCCAGAACAATGTGGAAAAGAACACAGCTAGAAGATTTACACTATGTGATTAAAACTTATAATAGAGCTATACCAATTAAGACACTGTGATATAGCTTGAGGATATACATGTAGATCAATAGGATGGATTAGAGAGTCCACAGATGGACTCATCATGTATGAATAATATGTTGCCATGGTAATTCAATGGAGGGAATAGCTAATTTTTTCAACCATGCTGATGAGCAACTTGATATCCATATGGGAGAAAAAAAAACTTTTTTACTTCACATTATGAACAAAAATTGAATTGAAATGGCTTATAAACCTGGAAAATGAAAGCTAAATCTATGATATTTCTAGATTAATACATAGAAAGTCTGTGATAATACAAGAAAGTCTGTGATCTGAAGATAGGCAAAACATATGACCAGTTGGGGAAAAAATGATAAGTTGGGCTTTCACAAAATTAAAAACTTTTTTTTAATAAATGCCATTAAAAATGAAAAGAAAAGCATAGACTGGGAAAGAATATTTTCAATACTGATTTCTGACAAATGACTTATATCTGAAATATGTAAGGAACTCTTATAACTCTATAAAAAGAAGACAAACTACCCAATTTAAAATGGGCAAAGAATTTGTACACCAAAGAACATATGCTAATGGCAAGTAAGTACTGGAACGCTGCCTACCATAATTAGTCCTTAGGGAAATGCAAATTAAAACCACAATTAGATACTGCTCTACACTGGTAGAATAGCTAAAATTTAAAAAGGCAGAAAACCAAGTGTTGGTAAGCATGTACATTAACTAATACTCTCATACATTGCTGTTGGAAATCTAAAACAGGATAGCCACTTTGAAAAATGTTTTGGCATTTCCTTATAAAATTAAACATATACTTACAACAAGTCTAGTAATTCTACTCTTGAATACCTAAGATAAATGGAAATATATATTCTTTCAAATAACTGTACAAACATTTTGTTGCAGTTTTTTTTCATAATAGCTGAAAATTATAAACAGCAAAAATGCCTATCGACATGTAAATGGTCAAATGTTGGTCTATATGTAATATAATAATACCAATAAAAAGAATGATCTATCAATAGGTGAAATTACAAAATGACTCTCAAAATCATGAGGCTGAGTGACAAACACCAAATACAAAAGTATCTACTGTATCTTTTCCATATACACTTACAAAGGCAAGTCTCATTTATAGTAACACAGAGCTAGTTAGCCATGGGTGGGCACGAGAGAATCACCACCAGTAACAGATGGCTACATTGTGTATCTTTACTGTGGTGATAGTTACCTGGATGTAAATATACATTAAAATTTATTGAGGTGTACTCTTCCAATGGATGAGTTTGCTTTTGTTGTAATTTATTGTTACACTTATTTCAATAGAAAAACTGGTTAGAGAAATGAGAAAGAAAAACTAGTAAAATATCTACATCTCCTTTTTTTTCCTCCTACTGCTAGTAGTGGTTCCCCCAAATAATTGCTGGCGTCTTTTTAGACCTTGTTAAGGTTGCAGCCAAAGTAGGCAAATGCACTGCAAGTTGCCTTACTTTTCTTCCATAGCTTTCTCTTAGTCCAACTTCCTTATTCTCTGCAGGAACCAGAAGACAAACAAGCAAATAAAACAAAATTAAAAAAAATAATTTTTAAGAGAAAAGAAAGAACTTAAGGCACCATGGTTTAGTATAAATATAACAAAGTCATTAAAAGGACTCTATTGACACATGAAAAATTTAACTTTGCTTTTAAAGTTACTCTCTGAGGGGTGCCTGAGTGGCTCAGTCGGTTAAGCATCTGATTTCGGCTCAGGTCATGATCTTGTGGTCCGTGAGTTCGAGCGCTGTGTCGGTGTCTGTGCTGACAGCTCAGAACCTGGAGCCTGTTTCGGATTCTGTGTCTGTCTCTCTGACCCTCCCCCGTTCATGCTGTCTCTCCCTGTCTCAAAAATAATAAATAAACGTTAAAAAAAAAAAAAAAAAGTTACTCTCTGAGCCAGTTTTTTCCTTGCCACTAGATGGAGTTATGTAATCTTTTCCACTGACTCTCTTAAGTTATAGAATAACTTCCAGGCATTTGAGTTCCAATTGTATGCTCATTAAACAATTAGTTACTGGGGGGGGCCTTGGGGATTCAGTCGGTTAAGTGGGTTAGCCTGGAGCTTCAGCTCAAGTCATGATCTCGCGGTTTGTGAGTTTGAGCCCCACATTGGGCTCTCTGCTGTCAGCATGGAGCCCACTTGGGGTCCTCTGTTACCCTCTCTCTCTCTGCCCCTTCCCTGCTTGTGTGCTCTCGCTCTCTCTCTGTCTCTCTGTCTCTCTCTCTCTCTCTCTCTCAAAAATAAACATGTAAAAAAATAAGCAATTAGTTAACATTACAATGTCACAATCATAGTCAATGAAAAGCTTTTCCCCCTCATGGCTCCACTGGAAAAGCTGCACTGAAACTGGAGTAGAAGGAATGAAACTGAACTTGGATAGTGGATTTCACTCTGTTTTCTTCAGCTTTATGTATTTCTCCTCTTCCTTCATGAGGCTGCCCCTGGTCTCTACAGATATGGCACAAAAAGAAGAACAGAGATATAAGTGTAGAAAATTTCTTTGTGCAAGGACACATGTGATACTTCCTTCTGAATTGCATCTCAATCAATCTTAGTCCCTTAGGATACTTTTTTGGGTTTGTCAAATGTCTCTAACTCAGGTCTCCCAATTGCAATTTGATATGAGCAATGCCTCTCAACTAGTTGGGAGCTTATGATTCCTCATTCAACTTCTGGATATCCAGTAGTCCACCTTACACTGGTGTTATAAACCCACTTATGTCTGGTGTTTTAATAAGATCTAAGGAAACTTCAGTTGTATTCTTTTATGGCATCTTTAGCTTTTCCCAGTCAGAGGTCAAGGTACAGTTTGAGTCTTACCTACTAAGTAAGCCTTCCTGGATCATTTGAGTCCACTGTTTGCCTGTAGATTTTCAAGGCAACATCCACTAAAACTGTGGGCCTGACATAAATTTTCTGGCGGTCCCTTGAAAGTCCTTTCATTTGATTCTCAATAAGTAGAAAGCACTTGTGCTAAAGTTCTCCAGAGAAGCAGAACCAATATTTGCATATATATGTATATACATATATAAAAATATATTTATAATGAATGATTATATCTCACAATTATGGAGGCTGAGCCATCCCATGATATGCTTTCTGCAAGCTGGTGGCTCAGGAAAGCCAATGGTATAGATCCAGTACAAACTTGAAGGCCTGAGAAGCAGAGTAGCCAATGATGTAAATTCTAGCCTGAGTTGAAGGGCCAGGAGCACTGAACTCTGAGGGCAGCATGATGGATGTCTTAGCTCAAGCAGAGAGCATATTTGACCTGCTTATGATTTTCTGTTCTATTGAGGCCCTCAGTGGATTGGATAATGGCCACCTGTATTGGTGAGGGCAAATCTTCTTTATTCCATCTACCTATTCAAATGTTAATCTTTTCTAGAAACACCCCCATTCACACACCCAGAAATATTTTTTTATCAGCTGTCTGGTCATCCCCTATCCCCGACAAGTTGGCGCATAAAATTAATGATTACAGCACCCCTATACCTTCTCCCTCAAGGGGAAGTAAGGAGATATACAGAATAGTGACAATCTTACTTGAAAAGAATGGACTCCAAAATTAAGTCACACATTAATGGTTGATTTACTTATGATAAAGGAGCTAAGAATATGCAATGGTACCAGGACAAGTCTCTAATAATTTGATGATATACACATATACCAAATAATACCAAATAATTGCATTGTATACTTCAAAGTAATAGAATATTATATCTTAATTATATCTCAATAAAAGAGAAGCAAAAACCTCACAGGATTAAAAAAACATGTTATAAAAAGAAAAAAGACAAGAAAAGATTATTAATCTATTGAACAATCAATATTCAATATATTCTGTTTCATAGTTCTGTAAGCTAAGGATCACAAAATCAATTTTTCATATTCCTCTTTGTAAGTCTTCTGTTGGTTATCTAGCACCTCACTTTGGGACTATGGATGTGCTTATTTGCTGTGTGTGTGTGTGTGTGTGTGTGTGTGTGTGTGACTTGTTATATCTCACATGAAATAGATGAGAAGCTTTTTTTCAGTAGCTCACTTTTTTGGAGAGTGAGCCTCATGAAGAGTTTATGCTATGACTACTCAAGTTGTCCTGAATAAAGACCTGCGACTTTAGGACAAGCATGCATGTAGTGATCTGCTGTTATCTTTTTAAAACAGGGACCATGCTATGAATAGCTAAACTATTTTCACCTAGGGCATATCAGGCAAAGAAAGAATTTTTTATCTTGGAACATTTAAGAATATAATAAAATTGCTACAGAAATCCTTATCAAATAAATAGAAGTATATGTGTGTTGTTCCTTTCACTTTAATACAAAAATATTTTAATCACTCTAAAATAGCTTGTATTTCAATGATAGATTTTACTAACACCTGTCTAGTACATCTAGTGTAATCAAGTGTTCTTTAGACACAGCTAGGGTACTTTATAGAAGAATAAATGGCCTCAAAGATGTTAAATGACTTGTTCTAACCTACAAAGCTAGTAGGTATAAGAGGTGGGCCTACGTATCAACTCCAATAGTTGTTGGTCCAATTTCCTACTCGCTAGATCATAGACCAAATGTTTTATAAACACAACTTCTTTAAACATGAAAATTTGAAATGGAAAAATAATCTCATATATATATATATATTTATATATATATATATATTTATATATATATATATTTATATATATATATATTTATATATATATATTTATATATATATATATTTATATATATATATATATATAAATATATATATATATATAAATATATATATATAAAATACAAATTTTTAATAGGCCATCAAAATTTTCAGATACTCATAACAAGATAAAATTGAAACTTGCAATATGAAATTTTAACAAATGTTATATGATGTGGAAATGATTGACTATTTAGTAAGAAATAAAAGATATTTGATTGCCAGGGAGGATACGAATTTTATTAAGATACGTAGTAGTTAGAACTGCGAATGCCCTTTGAGTTTTGAATTTAAAAATTATAGTTAACTACTGCTAATATTTTTTCTTGCTAACATTTTGAGATATTATCTTCTTGATTTCAAAGTGGGGCATGCTTCAGTTTTCCTTTAAAAATTTCTCTTATTGTTTAATCTCTTAAACTGAAATTCAGATGAGTTTATTATTTCTCCATTTAGCAATTTCATAGAAGAAATGTTGTATTAACTTCTCCATAACACAGCATACTCTTAAGTAATAAGAGACTTTGCATTAATTAGGAAAGCACTGTAGTTCTAATATGGAATTAGAAAACGTTTGTTGTGCTATTTTAAAATAACATAAAGTGGTAGTAATTAGACAACACAGACTTTGTTATATTTTCATTAAAGAAATAATAATCATTCATGTTCACAGAAGCCAGACTGCATAGAAGATATTGTATATTGACAGTTGTATTTTTTTTGCTAGTGTTCTCATAATTAAATACCGCAGACTGAGTGAATTAAATACCAGAAGCTTATTTTCTCACAGCTTTGGAGGCTGGAGTCCAGTATAAAGGTGTTAGCAGGTTCAGTTTCTCTTAGGTGGTGTCTCCTTGGCTTGTAGATGACAGTCTTCTTGCCAGGTCTGACCATCGTCTTTTTTCTGTGCATTTGCATCCCTGGTGTCCCTTCCTCTTATTAGAACACCAGTCCCATTGGCTAGGGCCTCATTCCTAAGACCTCATTTAACCTAATTACCTCTTTAGAGGCTCTATCTACAAATACAACCACATTTGAGATACTAGACATTAGGATTTCAACATATGAATTTTTTTTTAAATTTTTTTTTTTAACGTTTATTTATTTTTGAGACAGAGAGAGACAGAGCGTGAACAGGGGAGGGGCAGAGAGAGAGGGAGACACAGAATCTGAAACAGGCTCCAGGCTCTGAGCTGTCAGCACAGAGCCTGATGCGGGGCTCGAACCGTGAGATCATGACCTGAGCCGAAGTCGGACGCTTAACTGACTGAGCCACCCAGGCGCCCCCAACATATGAATTTTTGAGGTGGGGCAACAGAATTCAATCCATAACAACAGTAAATTTCATGATATTTTTTACTGCCTTTATTTTAGATTGTGATATTCTCAAATTAATGGGTTATTGTATTATTATAATTCCAATATGAATCTTAAAAGGCGTTCATTGTCAAATTAATTACAATTAACTATTTTTAAAATATCATTCATCCAACTCTTTATTAAGCATGGATTTGGTGCCTAACTCAATGTTATTAATTATTATAATTTTATATATATACATACATATATATATGTATGTATATGTGTGTGTGTGTGTGTGTATATATACACACACACACACACACACACATATATATATCACAGATCACCTCCAATCAAAGAATGTCCTAAATGATGACAAAAAATATACATATTGTTAAGGTTATTTGAGGCAAGACATGGAAATTACTGAGAAGCAAAAGATTAGGGAAGGTTGAATTACACATTACTTATCTGAAATGCATTCCAATTTAGAACTCATCATAGAAAGAAGAGACAAGACAGAGGTATCTATACAGATTCTCGATGATAGCTTTAGGTTTGGCTGGAGTAAATACTGAGATTTGCAGGAGAGAGGACCAAGATAGAATATCTTATGCAGACTAATGTTGTCTTTTTTCTCCTAACAAGCTTTTACTATATTACAGTATTATTCTAAGAGATTTAAATTCATATATTTGTTCAAAACTTCGTAGGAAAATTTCTTCTTACAACTATTATAGATTATTTTCAGACACTAGTGAGATCTGCTAGGCTGGTAGGTACCTAGATGTTTAAGGTGAAAATATATAAAATTACAGTGATCATTTTCCTTCTGAATTTTGAAAACCTAGAATTCTGAACACCTTAGACAGTCATCAGGGTATTCTTATTCTGAAAATATTTAATAAAAATATTTGCATATAAGCAAATAATCAAAGAGTGCCTATAGTATCACTGTACACTTAAATGTATGTAGTAAATATCTGCTGAGTAAAGGGATGATGAATGCCAAGTGAAGGTGAGATTTATTTAAAATGACATTTTGTCGGGCACCTGTATGGTTCAGAATGTTGAGCATCTGACTTCGGCTCAGGTCATGATCTCATGGTTGGTGAGTTCAAGTTCCATGTTGCCGTTGGGCTCACACTGACAACAGCAAGATCTTCTGCCCCCACTCTGTCTCTGCCCCTCCCCCTCTCACGCTCTTTCCCTCAAAAAAAAAAATAAACTTTATGTAAAATAAAATGATATTTTGGCAGTAATCACAGTAAATTCAACTTAATCAGTATATGTCTTTAAAGGCAACTTTTGAATAATTTGTTTATTGTAATATTAATTCAATAATAATTTTTAAAATAATCAATAGGCAACATTTTGCTAATCCATTTGTCAGGTTTTTTTTTAGTTTTGTCACAGTAGCATATGAACAATAAATCTCGTAACTATTGTTTAGTGTGGAAGAACGATATGATATAAACTAATGTAAAATTGGCTTAGAATTACTTATAAAATGCATGTACTGATTTAATAAAATTTTAATATCTGTTTCCTTTGGTAACATAGAATGATGCCTCCCCATTCCCATCCCCTACTTTTAGGTTTCTGTTATGGATTGAGGGTATTGTTTGGGGTGAGGCAGTGTAAGAACCGAAAGACACTTTTCAATCTTTGAAACAGTGCATGTGAGCATACTTCATCACATATGCCGTGGATGTTCCTAATCATTCACCTTAGACTTGTAACAATTCTCCTGGAACCTTTATTGGACCTCTTGGTGTATTCTAAGAGTATATATAACACTGGAAGGTGCAAAAGAGATCGTAGAAACAAAAATAGACCACTGTTTTTTAGCATTTATAGGCATACTATGTGTTATCTTAAATATTAACATTGAAATGTATCCAATGTTGGTATGTTATAAGAAAAAAAAGATATTTTACTAAATGTATCAGAGGAGCTGGTTATTTTCCATAATTTCTCTTATGGTATTTAATGGCTTGTTAAATTACAATTTTGTAATTTTTATCTGTCTATAATGGATCATTATAGATATATATAGAAGTACATCATGAAAATTCAGTAAAAATTAAACTACATTGAAGAGCAAGATCCAGGATTCTTCAATTTCACATCTTCCAATAAGTTGATAACATGCATGATTTTCTATTAAAAGTAATAAAATGTAAAATCTTTCAAAAGAATCCTATGGTATTATTTGCACAATGAAGAGTTAAATCTATAGTAAGTTAAAGAAGACAATATGAATAAATTAAATTATAAACAATTGTGTTGCAGCACTAAGAAAATTAAAAAAAATACAAGCAAACACTAAAAAAGCCCATATTAAAAATGCTGATCTTAGATAAGCGTTAGCACCAGCAGACACAGGGCGCCATGCCATAGCAAAATAAAATCAATGAAAGAATTCCAGATGAATGCTAATAGAAAGTGACTCATATTGAAAAGTTTGAAAATTTAATGTCACAGCTGACATTTAGGGAATAAAACTGTACATTTTAATTCATTCTATGGCACTTGGTGATTTTTGGAAGTTATTTTTCTCAATATACCCTCAAATAATTTCACTAATGGGATGCCATTTAAAAATAGCTTTATAATCTGTTAAAAAATCTTGGCAATTTTTAAATATATTGTGCTAAACAAATTATTTTTCTACTTGTTTATAACCAAATTGATCTTCCAATATTGCCTGTTGTCTATTGAATTTAATATTTTATATGCATGCCTATAAAAATTGTGTTTTTATTGGCTCAGTTGTGCACATGTTAGAGTTAGGGTATTATCAACTGGTGGAGGAATGAAAGCAATAGTGCTCAGTAGACTGAAGTGTGTAAGATTGTAAGTGTAGATCATTTCTTGAAGGAAGACTTAAAAATAACAAGTCTATCAAAAGAAAATAGAGTACAGTTCCCTAGACCAAGTAGAAGCTGTAGGTAAGATGAAGATAATAAGGAAATAAACCATAGAAATGCCTTTGAAGTAGACAGTGAGAATTAGTTCTAATCTATCAAAAATTGAATGGCCGTCCACCTCCCTCATGAGTCACGTGATCCCATATGAGCCATGATGGTGAAGTTCTGGGGATCTGAATAACAGGCTTGATACTAGTTAAAGCAAATGAGGAATTCCAAAATCATGAGTTAGGATGGTTATTTTAAAAAGAATTAGTTAAATTGATCTAAGGTAAATTGACTATGTTGGAAAATATATATACCTTAATGTCAATGGAAATAGGGCTGTCATGGCTAACATGTAATTACTGAGATAGATGTTTGATTGCCAGATAATACATATGGATTCATATTTTGTTTCAAATGCAGTAAATAACAAATACTAGTACAAGGTCATTAGTCCATATATTAATTTTTGTTTTATTCTTCCTGGAAACATTTTTTACTCCTGTGTATATATGACATATATATACATATATATAAAACGTATTTGTGTGTGTGTTTGAACATACATATTTGTGAATAAATATGTATTTTTACCTCCAAAAAATACAGTATATATTCAAACACAAATATATATATCCCTAGAAATCTAATGGTCAAATATGAAAATTAATTATTAAAATATGTAAATACACTCATGTTGCAATATAACAAATTTTCCCACATATATATTTCTGATTTTAAATTAATATGTTTTTCTTTTATTCTTCTAGAAATTTATTTTCAAGTTAAGTTAACCTTTTTCCTCCTTTTATTACTCAGGAGTAATAGCAAGTCTGGAATTTAACAAAATAAAATAATACAGACAACATTCTGACATGTGGATGAAAGAATTTCAGACAAATAATTGCTCCAGTGTGTACTAAATTATATGTTGAAGATTTTGCCAAGACATATGTGTTTGTTTCTGTTACAGGGAGAAATATAGTGAGGAGAATGTTAATACAAAAGATTAGAGTTATAACTAAGGTCTACACAGTAAATTTGCAACTAAAGTATTAGATTTAGAAAACTGGAATATTATTTGAACCTCATTTTGAACCTTATGATGAGCTGCCCAGTTTCTAGTTGAGTTCTTATCAATTCCATTTGTTTGGTTTTTGTTTTATGTTTGCATTTTAAGGATTTAATTGAGTTTTCCTCAACTGGGTGGAAAACATAGATAATAAATGGATGGATGGATAAATAGATACTTCATTAGAGTAGCTAAAGCTTTGAAATAAGAGAAGGGTCAATGTTTTTCAGATTACTGTTAATTTTGTTAGTTAAATACCAAAATATTTTGCAATTGAGTAAAAGTTATAGTGTGTTCACTCATGGTATATGAGAAATTTTTAGTATATGAATTTTTCCAAAAAAAATTTTTTGATGAAACAGTATGTTAATTTTGATTAAAATGAAATCTCTTTGGGAAGTACTATATCTTAGATGAACCATTTAAGAAGATTTTGTGGTTTACTTTCAATTGTTCTTTCATTCATTTATGTCTGTTTAGTATTTCTTATTTTGAGGAGTATAGTCTTAATATTTTGCAGTTAAATATTTTTGGAGTTAATCTTTTGGAGTTAAAGACAGATCATAGTTTTCAAACTTTATTTCTGAAAAGTGTCTTCCAAGTTAATTTTTTCCCTTTAGCTGTTTCCTACATGTTCTATTACACTAATTGAGTTCTAAGTGATCTATAAGCCTTTCTCTTCTAAGTTTTTTTTTCTTTAACATTGGGGTGATTATTACTATTTTCAGAAATAATATATTTTTAATATGTCCGTTTTTTTTGTGAGTTGCAATTTCATTTTATTCTAAATAGGCCATATACTCTAAGTGATGTTCATTGTTTAATAATTGCAGGATGTTTTATGCCCCGTGTATGTTCATTTTATTGTGACTATTCCATATCAAAAGTAATAAATGATTTGCCTTCAAAACATGGTAAATATTAACCCACTGATTGTTCATATATCCAGTGTTGCTCTTAAAAAGGGCAATTCTTAATTATTAATAAATTATTTTTCATTTCTGCAAATCTTCAAAACTGTCTCTCGATGCTTTAAAAATGTACTATACCAAGTCTTTATTTGGATTTCCTGTTTCTGTATTCTATTTGACACTCTAGTTACCCTTTCGAGCTGATGCTTTATATGTTTTTAATATTAAGTCTTGGAGAATCCAAGTTTTCATTTTTTTACAAATATTTCTGCCAGATTATCAATCAAGGATGAGGATGTCATAGATATCTATTTTTAGATTTTTATTTATTTTCCATGAGTACCTTCCTTTTCTTTCTCTTGGAGAACTCTTTAATGCTCCAAGATTTTTTTTTAAAAAAAATCAAAGTGTTAGAATACCTGGATTTCAGAGAATAGATGACCAATGAAGACAGGGAATGAAATCTCAGAGTGAAAGCTAGGCAGTAGACCTGAAAAGCAAAGGAATAAATCAGAGCAGAAACCCAGAGAATATAGAAGAAAATGTGTTTGAGAAAAACAAAAGCATTCTGTGTAACTATTAGTATGATAAAGAATTTGGGTTAAATTAATTCAGATATTAATTTCATTCCTATTTTATTTACCGTTACTATTACATTTGTATTCTATTTTATTGCATTGTTCTCCCATGCAATACCTCTTCCCTTTCCAGCTTTCTGTTCCTTCCAGTAGACTTAGAAAAGAAAGCTACCAAATTGAATCCTGCCTCTCCTTTGGAGCCACCAAAATTCATTGTTCTTCACATGTGAATAAAAAATATTTCAAAATTATTAGCGTCTAATGCACATTAAGTTCTCAACATATATTTTTAATGGTTCATTCAAGAAATGATTTATCTCCGTCATTGCCAATGACTTCAGTGTAGATCATTGACACCCAGTAATATGTATGTTTTAGATAATATACATACATGTTCATATGCATAATATTCAAAGTTTTTGCTCACCACAGACTTCAAGATCTGATATTACCTCAACAGTTCTTTAATAATGAATAAATATATGTGGATAGGTGGGTAAACATTGCATGCTTATACTCAGGGAGGTATACTTAACAATATGTAGGATAAATATTGGGTTTTTATTTCACAGAGTTATAACCTCTGTAGCCTCAACTTTTTGATAGGTCAAGAAAAAGTTATGGTTGTAGAATATTGATTTTTAGAAGATAATGCTTTCTCTAATATATACAATTGAAAGCGAGTCTTTTGTAAATTGGCCAGTTTCTTTTTACTTTTAGTTTTTGTGCTCTTTGAAATTTTTTACACTTTATTCTCAAGGCCATAATTGGGGTGAAAAGTTAAGATCTGAAGAAATTTCTGGTGGTGTCCTTTTCATTTCTGACATTTTGTAGTTAGCTGAAATAAATGATGTAAAATTCAGGGGAAGATGTCTTTGTCATGGTTCCAAAGCTTTGGAACTCTCTGTTCTTGCAGTTCTAAGGCTTAATATAAGAGCATTTAGGAAAAAATTCAAAAGATAGTTCTTCATCAGTATTCTGCATCTACCAAGCCAACATAATTCTTATTTTGGCTTCGACTTTGGCTATATAAAGATACAGGATCTAAAAATCTAATGCATGTAGAAATAAAATATATATCCATTTATACTAGTTTATGTATATACACATGTATAAGTATGTATCAAATGTACATATTTTTATATAATAAACTATGATATGCTTAAATATTTATACACTTCTAGTATAACATGCAAAGTTACAAAACATGCTCATTTCACTGGGGTTGATAGGATTCTAGACTTTTAAAACTGAAGGCATATATTCTTCTCTCTAATGTTGTTATTAATACAAATTGATTCATTTACAGATCATGCTGATTAACAAGCAAACCACACGGTTGGGAAGACTTTCATTAAAATTATTTTCACTTCTCTGCTAAATATGGAGAAACCATTATATATTTTATATTTCCTTTTAGCTTGGGCAAAAGGCAGTAGGAAAAAATGTATTCTAATGTTAAAAATTCAGAGTACTCCTTTCTTTTTGTTTAAACTAATAATGATCTCGATAAATACAAACAAAACATACTTCTTATCCTGCCTTAAGAGGAAAATAAGACAATGGAATGGATTTGGGTTTTGGAGACAGATGTCCAAGTACAAATCCTACATAGTAGGTGTGACTCTGACCACGTAACTGACTTTTCTGTACTGCAATATTTTTCACAGTAAAGCAGAAGCAATATCTGCCTCACAGGGATGGATAGGACTGAATACATTCATTTCCACAAAGTATGTTGTAAAGAGCTTCACACAAAATAAGCACTCGATGGATGTTTATTACAATGTTCATCTTTAAGGAAGAAAATTATTTTTTTCATTTACACAGCCAACAAACAGAAATTAAGCTTCAATGATGTAAACATATTATTAGGTGCTGAGTATATAAAAGCATTTCAGTCAAGGTTCTTTTTTTTTTTTTCCCCCTAGGTAAAATTTAGCTAAATTACCTAGAAAAACATATGAACGTATGTAAAATAGACCAAAATGTTTGAAAGCACATGAAATGCCACATATTATAGGAAGTAACCAAAAAAACCATTTATTTGAGTTTGAGGAGTGTGGAATGGAATGCCTTGTCCTAGACCTGGTGCTGTGCTCACTGCTCAATAAGCCCATGCTGCTGTAGAACCAGTACCGCCAACTGTGAAACTTGTAACAACCAAAACGCTGAATAACTAACTGTTCATTTTTTTTACATCACCTAATTTTATAGTTTGAGAATGGAGTATTTGATTTGTTGAGGCAATGAGCCTAATAATTAATAGCCAGGGTATTGGGAAAGAAACTGTTTTCTTTTTAATTGGAAGAGAGAGAAATCAAACTATTATTTATAAGACAGTGCTAGAAGTATAAATAAAGAAGTATGGATTGATTTTGAGGCAATAAGAATATAGGAGATAATTCTAACTGTACAAAGTACAATTTCATATAAAGCGAGTCTTGAGCCAATTAAGTGTTTAGAGGAAGTGATTTAAAAAAAGTGGTCTATGCAAGAGGGATCAAAACAAGTAGTGGTTACAAACTGTGCTGTGTATGCATAAAATTTAATGTAACTATAATTGACCCTTAAACAATGTGGGGGTTAGCGGCACGGACCTCCCCACATAGTGGAAAATCTGTGTATAAGTTTTCACTCACTAAAAGCTTAGCTAGTAATAGTCTTCTGTCAACCAAAGACTTACTGATAGCATAAATAGTCCATTAACACATTTTTTGTATGTTATAGGTATTACTTACCATATTCTTATAATAAAGTAAACTAGAGAAAAGAAAATGTTATTAAAATCATAAGGAAGAAAAATACATTTATGGTACTATATTCTATCGAGAAAATCTGTGTATAAGTGGACCTGTGCAGTTCCAGCCCATGCTGTTCAAGAATCAACTGTATTTCCACTGGATTTCAATGTGAGATGTGTGTGTGTGTGGGTGTGTGTGCGTGCGCACACGTACGTGTGCGCTTATGCTAAGATTGGGCATGTGTGTGTGATGACATGTGATCATGAAGTATGTTAGCAAAACCTGAAAATAACGAGTTTTATGTGCAAATGAAAGATAGTTAGACCTAGATAGTATTAAGAAACTGTTGAAAACATTATGAATGACACAAATCAAAATATTTGAGTTTTAGTAGGACCATTCAGTTAGCAAGTTGGAGAACAGGTATGGGCACCGAGCGAGGGCTAAAGGAATATTCCAGGGAAGAAATGACATGTGTTTTTGCAAAAGCAGTAAATGTGGCAATTAAAAAATTTCATAAAACTATTTTGAGATTTTATCACTATAACTTTCATAACTAGTTTGGTAGTATACTGGTAGAGAATCAAATGCATCCATAGATTTGAGATTTAGGAATTTACAGAATGGTAGTATGATTAATTAAGAGAAATAGGAAGGAAGGCATGTTTCCAGGGAAAGTTCAGGTTAGAACATTGTGAGTTGAGGTATCTATTTGGATAATTGCATACATATGCCTGGCTAACAGACACATAAAAAGATGCTCAACATCACTCATCATCAGGGAAATACAGATCAAAACTACAATAAGATATCACTTCACACCTGTCTGAATGACTAAAGTTAACAACACAAAAAACAACAGGTGTTGGAGAGGATGCAGAGAAAGGGGAACCCTCTTACACTGTTGGTGGAAATACAAATTGGTGCAACCAGTCTGGAAAACAGTATTGAGGTGCCTCAAGAAGTTAAAAATAGAACTCCCCTGTGATCAGCACTACTTGGTAATTACCCAAAGGATACAAAAATACTAATCCTAAGGGATATATGCACCTGGATGTTTATACCAGCACTATCAACAAAAGCCAAATTATGGAAAGAGCCTAAATGTCCATCTACTGATGAATGGATAAAGGTGTGGTGTGTGAATGTACACACACACACACACACACACACACACACACACACACACAATGGAATATTACTCAGCCATCAAAAATCATGAAGTCTTGCCATTACAAGGACATCGATGGAATTAGAGTATATTATGCTAAGCAAAATAAGCTAGAGAAATACAAATACCATATGATTTCAATCATATGTGGAATTTAAGAAACAAAACAGATGAACATAGAGGAAGGGGAAAAAAAAGAGAGAAGCAAACTGAGTAATAGACTTTTAATTATAGAAAACAAGCAGGGTGGCTGGAAGGCAGATAGGCAGACAATGGGTTAAATGGGTGATAGGTGTTAAGGAGGGCACTTGTGATGAGCACTGGGTATTATATGTAAGTGATATTCACTAAATTCTACTCCTGAAACTATTACTACACTATATGTTAACTCTCTGGAATTTAAATAAAAACTTGAAATGAAAATAATAGAAAAAAAAAGTGTATCCAAAAGTCAGACACTTCTTGACATTTCCACCACAAACACTGGTTTCAAGGAATCGTAATCTTTCATCTCTGTTAATAATGTAACATCCTAATTGTTCAGCTTGCAACCACTCTTGCAATTAGAACAAGATGCTTGTTCCTTCCTCCTCCCTCAAGGTAATCCAGATCACATCTCCTCCATTTCTGAAATCCCTCAGTAGATTTCCATCACATCTAAAGTGAAAGCCAGTCTCCCTACCAGGTTCTGCCTTTATTTATCTATGTATTTATTTGTTTGTTTATTTTTGGTGGTCTACCTGCTGTCTTCTTCTACAGCGTCATCCCATAACATTGTCCTTGTTAATTACAGTTCAGCCACAGTCTCCTTTTTGTCCTTCAAGTATGCTAATTCCTTCCTGCCGCAGTGTCTTTAAGCATGGTGGTTCTATTTTTTCCTGGACTTCTCTCCCTATATCTTCATATGGGTCACTCCTCATCCAGTTGGTCTCTGTTCAAAGATCTTCCTTGAGAAGTCTCTAAATCCTCTTCCAAAACAGTCCCATCCAATTCCATTTACTCCCACTGCTCTTGACCCTGATTATTTTCTTCATAGCACATCTCTATATGAAATATTATGTATGTATATATTTACTGGCTTAATGTGTGTTATACTCTGTTCATTCTGCTCACTGTTGAATTGCCATCTATGATGCTTTTCATGCATTTATTTAATTTACTGCTTATCAAATAATCCCTTTATGCATCCAACATTGTTTTAAATTTTGGCAAGATACAAAAAACAGAGCTAAGATGGGGCACTTAGGTGGCTCAGTTTGTTAAGCATCTGTAGAGACTGCTTGGGATTCTCTCTCTCCCTCTCTCTCTGTCTCTCTCTCTCTCAAATAAATTAAAAAAATCAGACCTAAGAAAAAAATTATTTAAGTCTTCTTTATACAACAATTGGATCAGCTACTCTGAGGGTCTATTAATTTATAGTTTGAAGAAGGGCAATAGATTAGGAATATAAAATGGAATACAGTTCAGGAATATAAACAATAGAAGTGATGACAAAAAAAGATGAACAGAGAGTCTGTGATTTCTCCTCAACTTACCAGTGCCTAAGGTGGGTTTCCTCCATGTGTTCAGCACTTATGCTCAGGAATGTGTTCGTTATCACCATGTAGCCATTGGAATGTTACCAGGAGGATGATTGTTTTTCCTGATCTTAATGTGTGGGCCCTCATGAAGAAGCAAATGTGTTTGTTTGATGTTTAATATTGAGGAATACAGTCAGCTCAAATTATTGATAAATCTGTTTTCAAAAGACATGGCATACATTGTTATTGCAGAAAATTTCAGAAAATATGTTCTTGCAGGAGGAAGAAAACAAAAACTACCACGAACCATCATGTTTTGAGTATGGTAGATTTGAGTATGGTAGATTATGAGTTCAGACTGGGAAAATTCTGTAAGACTGAAAGTTTACCTAAGAGAAATTATCTGAGCATTTATCGGAATTTCAGTAGAGCTATCAAGTGAAGTACTAAAGAGTGGGTTGATACTTTTACCTTCTCTTATGGAGCAGAATATTCTCACCACAAATTCTGTTCTCATATTTGATTTTGGTCTTGGAATATGAACTGCCATGTAATTATTGGCCTTTGAATCTCATACCTCATAGCTGTTACCTCATCTGTTACCTCATAGCTGATTATTTTAAAGATCGAGTTGATACATCTTATTTCCTCTTCCATTTTCTGGTAGATACCATTATAGTAGAGAATCATCCATCTCCCTCATCTCTCTCTTGTGCAAATGGTACCCTGAATGTTGGGAGTCTTGGGACACATAGAGGTTCTGGAGCATTGGCCTAAACTTGAGAGTGCTAAACTTGGGAAGGTATCTTGATGTTTCTTGCAATTCGTCTGGTTCCATTTATCTGTCTTTTCTTTTTATTTTAACTACCTGTTCTTGTACTAATTTGTACTGCAAGTATTCCCTGAGATTCAAGAACAAGGAGGTAAGAAACAAAACTATTTGGGATTTTTTGGACTGAGATATTTCTCAGTAATGATGTAATAAGTAAATTTGATATATTTCAGTAAGCTTTTTTTTTCCTTCCTCTCAGTCTTTGTAGATTCATTGTCAACAAGATCTAGAACAAGATGCAGAGCTACTACAATCTGGCTTTGTCCAAAGAAAGTTGTATCGATATCATGGAGACCACCTTGACTAATAATAATGACTGGATGGTATTTGTTTTGTATTTTCTTCACTCATCAGAGGACCTCAAAATTAAAAAGTAATTTATGGTGCTATGATCTTGTAATATATATTTCTCAAATTAAACAACCATTCAATTTTTATTGGACTTACTTTACATGTGAAAGATTGCAGAATATACCACCCCCAAATATGCTGTTCTGGTATGTTGACTATTTTGAGTTAAAAGCTTTTGAAAAACAGTAAATGCGAGAAAAACACTCTAGCTCTCCTTCTGTTTCTTAAACACAGATGGAATTTTGTAGTGAAAAATGGCCTCCCTATACCAGAAGGAAAGTAACTTTCTCCTCAAGGACAAGAAGTTGAGACCAAGAAAATCCTGTACAAATAGAACTTGCTAAAATAATTCTTATTTTCCTTTAGTTTCTCCACCTAATTCGGTGACTTTTCTGCAATTGCCTCTCTTTGTTCAACATAATGTAAAAGCTTGTAGTCTTCACCTTGGGTCTTCATTCCTTAGAAAGGCTCCCTTGTCACATAAATTTACATACATTTCCTTGCTTTCCTTCTATTTATCTGTTTTATTACAATTTAATTCTCAGGCCCAACAAAAAACCCTAAGAGGGTAGAGGGAAAAGTTCACCTTCCCAATACTGATAAGTCATTCTTCTTCTCAGTGGATGATGCAAAGACTTATAAGACTGGACACATTTCATTAAGATTTTTATATGATATTTAGGTAGACAAGGCAAAATGAGGTATGGAACAAAGCATAATGCATATCAGTGAAGTACTAAATATAAAAGGCTATTGAATATAAGACCTATCAACTATGGTGAGAAAGAAAGTATGATTTGTTTTTACACTTGAAAGCTTTATCATATTAGAATCACAGAAAACAGGGGTGCCTGAGTGGCTCAGTCAGTTAAGCATGTGACTTTTCATTTCAGCTCAGGTCACACTCTCACAGTTCGTGAGTTCAAGCCCTACATTGGGCTCTGCACTGTGTCAGTGCAGAGCCTGCTTGAAATTCTCTCTCCCTCTCTCTCTCTGCCTCTACCCCATTCATACTCTCTCTCTCTCTCTCTCTCTCTCTCTCTCAAAATAAATAAACTTAAAGAATTACAGAAAACAGGAACAATGAGTATGTCCAGAAGAGGGGACCTGTGTAAGAAAATGCCACAAGCATGATTTGAAAATTCTTGTGAAGGAAGCAGTTTTTTACTCACCAGTAAGTACCACTGTTTGATTGTATCTCATTTTGAACAGCAGAATAAAGAAATCTATATTCAGGAGAAGGTGGTGGTTTTTAAGTAGGTGGTTTCATAGTTTGAGAAAAATGTGTTTGGGGCTTCCAGTTATGGAATGAATAAGTCACAGGAATAGAAGTCACAGCATAAGGAATATAGTCAATGTTATTGTAATAGCTATACTTATAGTGAACATAGAATAATGCATAAACTGAAACTAATGCAATATTGTGTGTCAACTCTACTCAAATTAAGAAAAAGGAAAGAAAATGTGTTTGGTAAAAGTGGGAAAGTTGGAGAGCTTTAGGAAGAGAGTGCATATGAGGAGACTTTATCAAATATTTTCTGTAACTGATGTTTATTATGTGGGCCAGGTATTGTGCTAAGCTATATTTGGTCACAATTTGTCATTACCCACACACCCTGTCAGGTTCATTTTAGTATTTAAATATTAATAGTAGAACACTGAGGCTCTGAGACAATTGTTAAGTTTTCAGTTCAAATAGTAAATAACAGACCTGGGATTCAGTTTCACATCTTTGGGACTCAAACACTAGTTAACTATTTCTATTAAGATATCTTAATAATGAACTATTTGATCTCCTTAAAGTATTTATCATTTAGTAGTTTATGCATTTTTTAATAGTTTGTGTAATATCCTTTGCAAGGATGTAGGAATATTAAAACAAGTATTTTAACATACTAATCATACTGTTAGTCTGATCTTAGCAAAGAATATCCCCCTAAATCCCTAAAACGGTTAGGTCACAGGAACCTTGTGAGTAACTGCACATTTAATGCATCTCATTTGTCTTAAATTGTGGTTAGTCAGCATCCTGACCTTCTATTCACGGGGTGGGTAATTGACTAAGTGAGTTGAAAAAACCATTTGTTTGACCTCTGTGGGAGGGAGTTCCATCAGTCTTCTGGCAGCAGAAGGTACAAAGTTATGATTAAATAACCACAACCTCCAACAGCTCTGAACACATTCCTCTCACTTCACATGCTGCTGTTTTGTTCCAACGTCTGCTCCTGGCCAGGCACATTCTGTTCCCCCTTCCAGCCATAACTCAATCCTGTAACAGTCGCCATCACCCTCACAGCCTGATCTGGCTCAGAACCCAATATCTGCTTTCCTTCTGGCACAAAAACCTCTTTCTCATTCCAGCCTCATTCCCTTTCTATGCGTAGTCTTTGCTTTTATCTTGGTACCCTTCCAAATGTCCATTCCAATCCTTTTTCCTGTTCTGACTTAAATTGTCCTTATTTCTCTTTTGACTTCAAGGCCATGATGCTTTCTTCCTCTTTTTTCCTCTCAGTTTTTTCTCTTTTCTCAAATTATCTATTTTATGTTCATGTATATAATTTGCCTAGATCCAAATATTTAATGTTAACTAAAGAATAGAACCTAGTGGAATACTTACTGATAAAATATTTGCAGGTCATGTAAGGGACCTGCTTTTGGAGGGGGTGTTTCCATGTGATATATATCAGCAGATTACACCTCCTCAGTATAGAACCTAAAAAAGAAATGCAATGCATTCAATTGTATGAAAATTGCTGTGCAAGTTTAGTAGATGCAGGGCATCTTATAATGTAATCAATTATGTCTTGAATTAGGGTTTTCAAAATATATAGAGATTTAAGGTAACTAAAAAGTTTCACAATTACCTCCAATTCATATAGATTAATTAGAAGTATACATGAATTTAGTGAAAATGTTTTATGAAAGAGTGGATTAATGCTAGAATTACTGATCTGCAATTCCCAATTACAATTATATATTCTGGTACTAAATTTGAATTACATTATTGTACACACACACACACACACACACACACACAACCTAAAATCTAGCTGATAATTCTGATTCTTTTATTCCTATGACTCTTAATATCCAGGTCACATGGGACTTAGTCCTAACTGATTTAATAGGCCTCATTCTTAAATCTCTTTTGCTTTTCCATGATAGGCTTCCTTCCTAGGAAATTATATATATTATTCTTCTATTCCTGAAGTCTATTCCTTGAGAGGCACTGAGTGTCATTTTTTCCTCTGCTGTCTGAAGTGTAGGCTATTTTCTCGGTGTTTCATTTTTCAATCATAAATGATTGAAAACTATATTTTTTCATATATATCACTTGTAAAACTTAACATATGAACATGTGTGAATATAGGTAGGCTCACATAGTCACATAGTGGGGGAAAGTACAATGAGAAAATGAAGAGTGGACATTAAGTGGAAAGAAGTAATGGAAATGGAGATTACAAGAAGGTCTTTTTATGGTGTAGAAACATGGTGGCATATGATGATGATAGATTTCAAGATGGTGAATGAAAGAGGGTATGGAGACATGGGATGTGTTTTAGATGGAGGCACAATGAAAGAACAAAATTTAGGATAATGCTGCAATCTGAGTTTTCAATTACTTGTCTTCAACTCAGTTTTATTGTGTAATACCCTCCATTGCATTATACCTTCAAACTACCCATGTAATTAAACCTGTAATGTTTTTGTGGTTTAACTTCAGCCATCTTTGTGGTTCCATTACCCTTGATGTGCTTTACTCTAAGTCAAGCACTCTCTGAAAGCTCTTATCTTCAAAGGAGTAATTAAAGCAAAGTGGAAAATTGGGAAGCACTTATTATGTAAAATATAGAAATATTTTCTTGTTACAAATATTTTACTAGGTGGAAGATAAGCCCAAGTAATTAATAATCTGTCAAGAATTTAATGTGTTTTATTATTTTTGGATACCAGTGTGTAAAATATTTGTGTCAAAATAGACTATATTTCTCAGATCAAAAGCTGTTATATTGGGCAGTGATAAAACATGTATCAACATAATATTTTTCTTAGTACATACATTTGCCTAACACATGACAATTGACAAAATAATAGATGAAGAGAATTAAAATATATATAAACTGACAAGTAAAATTGAGGACTGGATTCTTTGTAAAGTGAATAAATACAGTTGCTTCTCTTCTATATGCAATTTGATAATAACCATACAATTAGCCATACACAGCAACTAAAGAGTTTATTACTCTCATTCCACAGTATGTAAACAAATTTTGTGTGCATTGGCTCTGCAAATACCAAATCTGACTGCTAAGCTATCTTATGGCAAATACTCTGCAATTTTTATAGACTGTTGTTTTCAAACATGATTACAATATGAGAACACTTCATTTTTGTCAATTTAATTCCTCCTGGTTAAGCCCAATTTATAGATTATATAAAATCAGAACTGGGGTGCCTGGGTGGCTCAGTTGGTTGAGTGTCCGACTTCGGCTCAGGTCATATCTTGTGGTTGACGAGTTTGAGCCCCACATTGGGCTCTGTGCTGACAGCTCAGAGGCTGGAGCCTGCTTCAGATTCTGTGTCTCCCTCTCTCTTTGCCCCTTCCTCCCTTGTTCCCTATCTCTCTCACAAGAATAAATAATTAACATTAAAAAATCAGAACCACTTTGCTTGATCAATGGGCTTAAGGAGAGGAGAAGAAAGAGTTTTAATGAGCATATTTTATTGCAAAAACAGATTTCATTAAACACAACTCTAAAATTTTAGGTTGGTGGTACTTGGGTGGCTCAAGTCAGTTAAGCATCTGACTTTTGATTTCTGCCCAGGGTTGATTCCAGGGTCCTGGGATGAGCCTGCATCAGGCTCTGCATTGAGCATGAAGCCTCGTTAAGATTACCTCTCTCTCTCTCTCTCTCTCTCTCTCTCTCTCTCTCTCTCTCTCTCTCCCCCCACTACTCTCACCACCCACCTTACATGCTATCTCTCTCTCTCAAATTAAAAAAAAAAATTCAGGTTGTACCTCAGACTTTTTATTTTCCTTCTTTTCTCTCCTTAAGAAGGGGTTAACTTGGGGCACCTGGGTGGCACAGGCAGTTGAGCATTCGACTCTTGGCTTTGGCTCAGGTCATGATCTCACAGTTATGGGTTGAAGCCCGACATCTGGCTCTACACTGACAGCACAAAGCCTGCTTGGGATTCTCTCTCTCCCTCTCTCTCTGCCCCTCTACTGCTTGATCTCTCTCTCTCTCTCTCTCTCTCTCAAAATTAATATTTTTCTTAAAAAAGGGTTAACTTGTTCCCAGTCATCTAACAAGTCCCTCAATCATTTACCCAGTAAATATACATAAATAGAATGAGATGAAATAGATTGCAGAACCAGAACTCACATATGGTATCTCATTAGTAAACTATAGAAAAATAAGCAAATGGCCACCCCTTTGCCAATCTAGATTAAATAATATCTGCCTTTTCTTATAATGACTTAAGATTGTGTGAATATTTAGAAAAATTGTTGAGGGAGGGCTAACACTGACAAGCTAAATAATACTATTGAACTAAATACCTAACTTTTATTGTATTCTGTATTTTTTTTTTTTTTTGAGAGAGAGAGAGAGAGAGAGAGAGAGACAGTGTGCACATGAGCATGCACATGAGCAGAAGCCAGGCAGAGGGAAAGGGGGGAGGGAGGGAGGGAGGGAGAGAGAGAGAGAGAGAGAGAGAGAGAGAGAGAGAGAGAGAATCTTAAGCAGGCTCCACTCCCAGTACAGAGGCTGACATGGGGCTCAATATCACGACTGTAAAATCATGACCTGAGCCAAAATCTAGAGTAGGACACTTACCCAACTGAGCTACACAGGTGCCCCAATACCTAACTTTTAAGTATAAAATGTAGAATTATAAATATTGTATGGCAAGTCAAGAGCCAAAATAAGGACACAGGATATTTGGACAGGCTTACTGCCTTTGATCAAAAATCAAAGAACATGCTAAGAACCATTACTATCTTGCCCTTATCAAAGCTGTCAAGCAGCTGTACCTATACACTAATGGGTACTTTGCTAAGAATGGATGACTTATGACTGATGACTATACACTTCAGTATTTTGTGCTCAGGAAGACAGATACAATTAAAGGCTTAATGTAAATGAAGACCCACATGAATGGTACAAATGAAGGAAATATTTTCCTAGTCCCATTTAGTTAGAGAGAGGAGATGTATTTAAACTTAAATACAGTATATTTAAGGGGCACCTGGGTGTTTCAGTCAGTTAAGCATCCGACTTCAGCTTAGGTTTTGATCTCGCAGTTCATGGGTTCAAGCCCTGCATCGAGTTCTGTGCTGACAGCTCAGAGCCTGGAGCCTGCTTTGGAGTCTGTGTCTCCCTCTCTCTCTGTCCCTCCCCTGCTCACACACTCTCTCTCTCAGGAAATGAATAAACACAGTATTTAAGACAAATTAAAAGGTACATGATTGATAGTAAATTGATTAGAATTTTGAAGATAAAATATTATTCCAGACAGAAAATTTGAATAAACTTACAGTTTATTCTAAATAGAATATAATAACATAGCCATTAATGGCTTTGGATGCCCCTGAGACATAACTAGTTATTGAAATTAATTCAGGAATGAAAACACATTGTATCTCCTATTATAACCTATGGAGTTTCCATGAGAGACAAGCTCAAGAGCTGAATGGATTGGCACTTGTTGAAATTTCCTCATTCTTCTCATATTTTATTGAAATACATATATAATAAGTCTAATTTCCTATTTTTTCCAGGATAACTCAATATTCTTTCAAGACATAAAGTCCCTCCCTCTATACTCTTCTTGTTTTTCTTATATAACTGCCCAATAATATACACCATTCTCTTTAAGAATCCCTTAAGCATCCCTTAAGGTTCTAAACAACTAATAGAGCTACTTATGTCTTATACCTTAAAGAAATATGTGTATCCATTATTTCTCTAGGACTTAATATCTTCTTTTATAACATAACCATTCCTCAAATATTGTTATTAATCAGTATGGCAATATTCTTTTAAACTTAGAATATATTATTAAAGGACTGATATCCCAAATTCTTAATTATTTTCTATTCCCTTCTTAATTCCTGTGTTCAGTCATTTTAATGTATTCTCCATATCTCTTACGCTCCTTCATTTCTTCTGTATATTTCTTTGAACTATTATCTCACCTATATTTATATTACAGGTGTATACACACACACACACACACACACACACACACACACACGCGCACACACACACACACACGTCATTTAAAACATATTCTCCAGTACACAAATTCTGTAAGTGGCTGTTCTCATTTGTTTTATACACAACACTAAGCTTATATTTTAATTATATTGACATTTCTTCTAGTTCCTATTTCTAACTGGATCTTTCTTAAATATTTCTAGACTACTTTCATAGTACTTTGTTTATTTGACATTCTACCTCTTTAATCATGGTAAACATGCTTGCATTCCTTTTTGCTGTATTTTTAATAATTAATTTTCTACCTACCCTAAGTTTCTAATCTACCCTTGATACTAATTCTTTCTGTTTGCTCTCATGATAAATTATTTCCTTTTGTGCATTGTAATTTAGAATCAGCAGTTCATATTCAGTGGAGCTTTGTCTGTGGGAATCATTGTTGCCTGAGTTGGGGATGTATGCCATCAAAGAGATTTTACTTTCAAATTTTGTGGGAACATTTAAGTGTTATGAGCAAAGATTGACATTAATGTGTATTTTGTTGCATGTGGTTATTTGAATCATATTTCTTTTAAAATTCAAACCTAAAAACCACCTAAAGTCAAAGTAGAGCATACCAATTCTCATGTAGAGTTGTTATTTAACTCAAGTAAGCTTTCCTGTTTCCCTGACTGAAAGTAAGTAGATTTTTGTGATTCTCACTTTCATTAATGACATAGTTTTGTATCCCTCTACATATACTTAAGGAACAGGGTCATGGTTACACATACTGGCAAGGATAAAAATACTGTATATGTTTCTGGTCTGCAATTATCTTTTTAATTTTGGATCATGGGAATTTCTCTGAAATTCTTACAATTTCAGCTTTGTACTAAAGTGTGTGTGTGTGTGTGTATATATATATATATATATATATATATATATATATATATATATTAATATGAAATTTATTGTCAAATTGGTTTCTATGCAACACCCAGTGCTCCTCCCAACAGATGCCCTCCTTAATACCCATCACCCTTCCTCCCCTTCCTCCCACTCCCCATCAACCCTCAGTTTATTCTCAGATTTTGAGTCTCTTATGGTTTGGTTCTCTCCCTCTCTAACTTTTTTTTTTTCCCTTCCCCTCCCCAATGGTCTTCTGTTAAGTTTCTCAGGATCCACATAAGAGTGAAAACATATGGTATCTGTCTTTCTCTTTATGACTTATTTCACTTAGCATAACACTTTCCAGTTCCATCCACGATGCTACAAAAGGCCAGATTTCATTATTTCTCATTGCCAAGTAATATTCCATTGTGTATATAAACCACAATTTCTTTATCCATTCGTCAGTTGATGGACATTTAGGCTCTTTCCACAATTTGGCTATTGTTGAGAGTGCTGCTATAAACATTGGGGTACAAGTGCCCCTATGCATCAGTACTCCTGTATCCCTTGGGTAAATTCCTAGCAGTGCTACTTCTGGGTCATAGGGTAGGTCTATTTTTAATTTTCTGAGGAACCTCCACACTGTTTTCCAGAACGGCTGCACCAGTTTGCATTCCCACCAACAGTGAAAGAGGGCTCCCATTTCTCCACATCCTCTCCAGCATCTATAGTCCCCTGATTTGTTCATTTTAGCCACTCTGACTGGCCTGAGGTGGTATCTGAGTGTGGTTTTGATTTGTATTTCCCTGATGAGGAGTGACGTTGAGCGTCTTTTCATGTGCCTGTTGGCCATCTGGATGTCTTCTTTAGAGAAGTGTCTATTCATGTTTTCTGCCCATTTCTTCGCTGGATTATTTGTTTTTTGGTTGTGGAGTTTGATGAGTTCTTTATAGATTGTGGATACTAGACCTTTGTCCAGTATGTCATTTGCAAGTATCTTTCCCATTCCATTGGTTGCCTTTTAGTTTTGTTGATTGTTTCCTTTGCAGTACAGAAGCTTTTTATCTTCATGAGGTCCCAAGAGTTCATTTTGCTTTTAATTCCCTTGTCTTTGGGGATGTGTCAAGTAAGAAATTTCTGTGGCTGGGGTCAGAGAGGTTTTTTTCCTGCTTTCTCCTCTAGGGTTTTGATGGTTTCCTGTCCCACATTTGGGTTCTTTATTCATTTTGAGTTTATTTTTGTGAATGGTGTAAGAAACTGGTCTAGTTTCATTCTTCACGTTGTTGTCCAGTTTTCCCAGCACCACTTGCTGAAAAGACTGTCTTTATTCCATTGTATATTCTTTCCTGCTTTGTCGAAGATTAGTTGGCCTTACTTTTGTGGGTCCAATTCTTGAGTCTCTATTCTATTCCATTGGTCTATGTGTCTGTTTTTGTGCCAATACCATGTTGTCTTGATGATGACAGCTTTGTAGTAGAGGTTAAAGTCTGGGATTGTGATGCTTCCCACTTTGGTATTCTTCAATATTACTTTGGCTACTCAGAGTCTTTTGTGGTTCCATACAAATTTTAGGATTGCTTGTTCTAGCTTCAAGAAGAATGCTGGTGCAATTTTGATTGGGATTGCATTGAATGTGTAATAGCTTTGGGTAGTATTGACATTTTAACAATATTTATTTTTCCAATCCATGAGCACGGAATGTTTTTCCATTTCTCTGTATCTTCTTCAATTTCCTTCATACACTTTCTATAGTTTTCAGCATACAGATCTTTTACATCTTTGGTTAGGTTTCTTCCTAGGTATTTTATGCTTCTTGGTGCAGTTGTGAATGGGATCAGTTTCTTTATTTGTCTTTCTGTTGCTTCATTATTAGTGTATAAGAATGCAACTGATTTCTGTACATTAATTTTGTATCCTGTGACTTTGCTGAATTCATGTATCAGTTCTAGCAGACTTTTGGTGGAGTCTGTTGGTGTTTCCATGTATAATATCATGTCATCTGCAAAAAGTGAAAGCTTGACTTCATCTTTGCCAATTTTGATGCCTTTTGTACTAAAGTATATTTATCATCACAATGTATTCTTTTTGTGGGAGACTTCTCAGAAAAGTTAGTCTATGAAATTGTTAACAAGAGAGTAGCTTAACTTCACTAACCTAGTGACTATTCAATCATTCACAAACATGCATTCATTTCTTTGGTAAATAGCACTGTGAACAATTCTGGAAATATGAATAGTGGTTAAATGATGGGTAACTAAATGAATTTAACATATACTGACAGAATATCTGATACAATGGTTGACATAATTATCTTTTCTGTGTGTGTGTATGTGTGTGTGTATACTTAGATTCATATAAATGCATATGAATATATCTTATGTATGATTTTTATATATTTGAATTTTGTTTCATATACATAAACACACACAAACACACAAAGGGAAAATATATTAGTAACTGGATGGTATTTTCTGTGACTGAGATTTAATTGCAATGGAACCCACTATACATTGTCAGTTTTTTCAGTTATGTGTTTTCTTTTTTTAATTTTTAAGTTTATGTATTTATTTTGAGAGAGAGAGAGAGGATGAGCAAGGGAGGGCAAAGAGAGAAGGAGAGGGAGAGGGAGAATCTCAAACAGGCTCCACACTGTCAGCACAGGGCTTGAACTCACGAACCCTGAGATCACAACCTGAGCCAAAACCAAGAGCTGGACACTCAACCAACTGAACTAACCAGGTGCTCCAGTTATTATTGCATTTTTAAAATTGCTACTATTGTTTAACATTAATTTTGTTTTACATCACCAAAATATCATTATACTTACTTTAAGTAGGCATGAAATTCAGACTAAATAAGTTTTGAGAGTAGAAAGTGTGTATATTATGAGTAATAGTGACAAAAATCCATGCTTATTTTAACTATAATTATATTAAAGACATTACTATGATAATGTCAGCTTCTAATGAAGGAAAAATCTTACAATACTCAGGAAATATATTACTTTAGCTTCTGATCATTTGGTAACCAGATTTGTTTATCATAGTAAAACTGTCCAGCATCAAAAATCACCCCTGGGTGAAGGATTAGCTAAAGTTAATCAGTGCGCCAGAGTGGCCTGGCTGTGGATTTCAGTGCACTGGTAGGCAGATAATCATTTCTTTCCCATCCTAAGGAGTAAATGCTGCTGTGCTGTCAAGAACCTGCAGTTCATTCTGATTTCCCGTTACCATATCAGAACATATTCTACCAATTTAGTCCTTTTGCTCATGGGCTGGATTGTACTTCTAACTGGGAGATTTAAAAATGAATTTTACTTACTCCATAAGATGAATAGCTTTAAAAAGTGACATATTAGTAAGAAAAATCTGGCCTGACTATTGTTAACTTGTTTGCTATTTTCACAAAATGTGCAAATATGCTTATAATATATACTTCTGTGTACTTTCTTTGTAATATATTCAATAAATAAAAGGAACATAGTTTGATGTAGAAAATACAAGAGTTGTTAAATTCAAGAGAAAGAGACAGAAGGACACTTACTCAAAGACTGTTGAAAAGAGGAGATGAATATGGGCATCAAAATAACTCTCTGGAAAAATAACAATAGAAAAGACAATCTACACAGAGTGATGATAATCTTTAACAATTTTTTTTTCGTTCAACCTGATCAGATAACTTGAGAGTTTCAAGCATGTTGAACCACTGCACCAATGAATAAAACATCATTTTGTGTGGGAATGGTAAATCCCAGAGAGTTGGAAGGAACTTAGCATAAACTTTAGGAATGTGTGGCATTGAAGATTTCCCATGAAGAAATTATAAAAGTATTATCAGGTAATGATGGATACTCATAGCTCTAGAAGTATTGCATTAGTAAATAAGTTCTCCAGTTTTAGATAGATAAATGATAGAAACAGACAAATAGACAAACAGTTTCTGGTAAAACAAAGGGAATAAAATAAAAACTTCTGTGTTTTTATTTTATTAAATATTTAATATTTAATATTTTATTTAATATTTAATTAATTAATAAAATATTTAATAAAATATTTAATAAAATAATTAATAAAATATTTAATATTTTATTAAATGAGATAATCCTATCAGAATTATAAAAAGCAAATTGTTAACATAATTGTGTATCAAAAATCAAATTACATGAGTAAATTAATCTAAGTATGAAATGGCATGGGTGATATCTTATTGTTGATATAAGAACTGTTAGAGGTATAATAATCTTTTGCTATATCATTCAGTTCTCCCATTTCACACAAATATAGACTGAATTACGTAAAATTATATAGTATACTTGAAAAATAACCCAAAACAAAACATAGAATGTTTTATTCATATTCACTATGTACTATTACTTACTGACTTGTGGGGCCTTCTTCTGTGTTTACCTATGAGATCCGAATATTTCTATGACTCTTAATCTTCCTGTGCATCCATGAGCCCTTGGAAGAACTTTATCTGAGGCAAGTTTTAAAGGATAAAACATAAAGCCTTTCTTAAAAAAATTAATGTTTATTTGCTTTTGGGAGAGAGACAGAGACACAGTGTGAGCAGGGGAGGGGCAGAGAGAGGAAGACACAGGATCTGTAGCAGGCTCCAGGGTGTCTGAGCTGTCAGCATAGTGCATGATGTGGGGGCTTGAACTCATAAACGCAAGATCATGGCCTGAGTTGACATCAAACACCTGACTGAGCCACTCAGGCACCCAAACCCCTTAACTCACTCTAAATGGTAATAACTTGCAAGCACTGTTTCAGAAATCATATATATATATATATATATATATATATATATATATATATATATAAATTTGAAATGATAAGCAAAATAGACAAACCTTTTGCTAGACTCACCAAGAAAATGAAAGACAAAAATTAATGAAATTATAAATAAAAGAGGAGACATTACAACTGATACCACACAAGTGCAAAGGATCATGAGACTGCTATGAACAATTATATGCCAACAAACTGGACAACGTAGAAGAAATGGATAAACTCCTAGAATAATACAAACTACCAAGAATGAGTCATGAAAATTAGAAAATCTGAACAGACTGACTACTAGTAAGGAGATTGAATCAATAATCAAAACCTCCCAACAAATAAAAGTCTAGGATGAGATGGCTTACCTGGTGAATTCTACCAAACACTTAAAGAAGAATTAATACCAATCCTTCTTAAACTCTTCTGAAAAAAGAAAAAAAAGGGGACCACTTCCAAACTCATTTTGCAAAGCCAGCATTACCCTTATACTAAAACTAGGCGAGGACACTACAAGAAAAGGAAATTACAGGCCAGTGTCATTGAAGGATACAAATGCAAAGCACTCAACAAAATATTAGCAAACCAGTATAAACAATAAATTAAAGGATCATACACCATGATCAAATGAGATTTATTCCAAAGATTCAAGAATTGTACAGTATCTGAAAATCAGTATATGTGATACACTGCTTTAACAAAATGAAGGATAACAAGTCTATAATCATCTCAATGGATGCAGAAGAGCATTTGACAATATCCAACATCCACTCATGATGAAAACTCTCAACAAACTACATATAGAGAGAACAGACCTCAACGCAATAAAGGGCATATAGGACAAGCTCACAGTTAATATCATACTCAGTGGTAAAGAGCTGAGAACTTTTCCTCTAAGATCAGGAAGTAGACAAGGAATCCCCTTCTTGCCACTTTTATTTAACATAGTACTGGGGGTCCTAACCATATAAATGAGGTAAGAAAATAAAAAAAATGGATAAACTCCTAGAATCATACAAACTACCAAGAATGAGTCATGAAAATTAGAAAATGTGAACAGACTGATTACTAGTAAGGAGATTGAATCGGTAATCAATTCAATCTCCCAACAAATAAAAGTCCAGGACGAGATGGAAAATATTTCCAGATTGGAAAATAAGAAATAAAACTATCTCCTTGCAGATTACATGTTATTATATATAGAAATCCCTCAAAATTCCACCAAAAAACTGTTTGAACTAGAAAACAAATTCAGTGAAAGTGAAGGATACACAATCAATATGCAAAAATTAGTTATGTTTATATACACTAACAACAAACTATCAGAAAGACAAATTAAAAAAAAACACTCCTGTTTACAAATGCATCAAAAATAATAAAATCTAAAAAAAATCTAAAAAAAAAAGAAGAAGAAAATCTTAGGAACAAATTTAACCAAGGAAATCAAAGACCTGTACCCTGAGAACTATACAGTACACTGATGAAATAAGTTGAAGAAAACACAAATAAATGGAAAGATATTCTGTGCTCGTGGATTAGAAGAATTAATACTGTTAAAATGTCCATATAACACAAAGCCATCTACAGATTCAGTGTAATCCTTGTCAAAATCCTGATGGCATTTTTCAAAGAAATGGAAAACAATTCTGTATGGAACCACAAAAGACTCCAAATAGCCAAAACAGTCCTGAGAAAGAGGAACAAAGCTAGAGGCATCACACTCCCAAATTCCAAAATATATTACAAAGCTATGGTAATTTTAAAAGCATGGTATTGCATAACAACAGACATACAGACCAATGAACAGAATAGAAAGCTCAGAAATAAACCCAGTCATACATGTCAATTTCCCACAAAGGAGCCAGGAATATGCAACAGGAAAATAAATATTGTTGGGAAAATTGGACCACTGCAAGCACAAGAATGAACCTCTGGCTTACTCCATACACAGAAACCAATTCAAAATAAAGACTGAAATTTAAGAACTGAAACTGTAAAACTCCTAGAAGAAAACAGGTGTTAAGCTCCTTGGCACAGATCTTGGCAGTGATTTTTTGTTTGTTTGTTTGAACCCAAAAGGTAACAAAAACAAAAATAAATAAATGAGACTACATCAAAGTAAAAATTTCTGTTTGGCAAAGGACATCATCAATAAAATGAAAAGGCAGCCCATAAAATGGGAGGAAGTATTTGCAAATGATATATCTGATAAGGGGTTAATATCCAAAATATATACAGAACTCACACAAATCAATATAAAAAAAACCCTCCTAATAATCCATCTAAAAAGTGGGCAGAGAGACTGGATAGATATTTTACCAAAGAAGGCATACAAATGGCTTGAAGACATGAAAAGGTGCTCAGCATCATTATCATCAGGGAAATACAAGTGGCTGTAATCAAAGAGACAAGAAATAACAGATGTTTTCAAGGATATGGAAAAAAGTGAACCCTTGTGCACTGTTGGTGGTAATGTAAACTGGTGCAGCCATTCTGGAAAACAGTACACAGGTCCCTCAAAAAATTAAAAATAGGAATACTGTGTGATCCTCTAAGTCCGTGTCAGGGTGTACACCTAAAGGAAACAAAATCAGTATGTCCAAGAAACATCTTCACTCCTATGTTCTCTGTTTACAATAGCTAAGTCATGGAAACACCCTGTGTCTATCAGTGGATGAATGCATAAAGAAGATATGGCAGTATACACAGTTTTTTATTCAGTCATAACAAAATAAGAAAAACCTAACATTTGCGACAACATGGATGGACCTTGAGGTCATTATGCTAACTGAAATCAGCCAGACAGAAAAAGACAAATACTGCATGGTCACGTATATATGGAATTTAAAGAAAATGTCAAACTCGTCGAGACAGAAAAGTCATAGTGAGGAGCTGGAGGTGAGAGAAAGGGAAAGGTTGGTAAAAAGGTACTTTCAGCTTTCAGATGAATAAGGGGCAGTGATAGTAGTCCCAAGGCAGGTGGAAACTCAAAACAGAACCCCAGATGAAAGTCAGTTAAAAAAGCACATTGGGAGAGGGAAAGGCTGAGCATGTTCAGGCCTGCCCAGAATCTGCACTAACCCAAATCCTTAGTCGCAGCACAGAGCCCTCTTCACTGTGGGTCACTTCCTCCTAGTGTGCTTTGGGTGCCAAACCTAGCCCTACTGGGGTAAAGTACCATCAACCCCCAGTCAGGGGTAAGAAAACTGGGTGGCCCTCAGGCATAAAACCTGTGCTCTGAAGAACAGGCTTATAGAGCCTTTACTTCCATAGTTGGAGTGAAGAACCACCTAGGGTGGAGTTTTAAGCCGGGTCCCTAGAGTAGATCCCCACCCAGACCCTTGGTCCTCCAGTCTCTGCCTCACCCTCAAGCCTACCAAGCCTACCAGAGCTGGCCCCTCTACCTGCAGGCTATGCCTGCGCCCTTCCTCATCCCTCCCTCTTCAGGACAGGGACCTGTCCCCTCTCTTTGTTGGACTAGCCCCACTTCACCCCCTCTGGCTTAGATGTCCAAGGACCAGCCTTACAGGAGAATTTAATCATTTATATAAGTGTTCCTCCCTCCAGGAAATGGAGCTAAAATTCTGTCCCACCCACTCTTTCCTTGGTTATGAGGTGAGCTTATGACTTGGTTATGACTTGTTTCCAAAGAGTATAATGTGAGAAGGTGGGGAGGAAGTAACTTTACAGTTTGTTGACCTCAATGGGCTGCGGACCTGGGGTGGCAAAGGAACTGAAAAAAAGAGATGACAGTATAGTGAGGCACAGGGGACCCTGAGCTAATAGCCCGAGGTACCAAGGTTTATTGTACATCTTCTTATATACATTTTTAGGAAAAACAGATCAGCAATGATTAACAACAAAAGTTTAACAAAGCATGTCAGCAGTGTACATCTGATTTAACTATTGTACCTATCTTGTGTACAAGAGCAGTCTTGCAGATACATATGTTCCAGTAAGAATCTTTACAATAAAAGCAAAGACAAAGAAGGTATGCACTGTGCTATATACAGCCGGCTTCCTTTAAGCAAAATATCCCTATCTGCATACTAAAGAACAGACCACAGTTCCCAAGGGCCATTCACTCAAGTCCTTTCAGGTCATTTTTAAGCTTAGGATCTCTATCTCGAATTTTCTTAGAGCTCTTGGAACCTGAAGAAAATGCACCTATGGTCATTGTGGTGTTCTGTTTCCCACAAGAGTTACTTTATAAAATCCTGTAATAGTAAAAAAGGAATATTAGAGAAAAAAAAAACTAGAGAAATCCGAATAAAGTATGGTGCTTTGATAATATTATTGTTCCATTGTTGATTTCTTACTTGTAGCAAATGTACAATAGTAGTAAGTTGTTAATAAGGGGAATTTATGCAAATTGGTGCAGCCGCTCTGGAAAGCAGTGTGGAGGTTCCTCAGAAAATTAAAAATAGACCTACCCTATGACCCAGCAATAGCACTGCTAGGAATTTATCCAAGGGATACAGGAGTACTGATGCATAGGGGCACTTGTACCCCAATGTTTATAGCAGCACTCTCAACAATAGCCAAATTATGGAAAGAGCCTAAATGTCCATCAACTGATGAATGGATAAAGAAATTGTGGTTTATATACACAATGGAATACTACGTGGCAATGAGAAAAAATGAAATATGGCCTTTTGTAGCAACGTGGATGGAACTGGAGAGTGTGATGCTAAGTGAAATAAGCCATACAGAGAAAGACAGATACCATATGGTTTCACTCTTATGTGGATCCTGGGAAACGTAACAGCAACCCATGGGGGAGGGGAAGAAAAAAAAAAAAAGGTTAGAGTGGGAGGGAGCCAAAGCATAAGAGACTGTTAAAAACTGAGAACAAACTGAGGGTTGATGGGGGGTGGGAGGGAGGGGAGGGTGGGTGATGGGTATTGAGGAGGGCACCTTTTGGGATGAGCACTGGGTGTTGTATGGAAACCAATTTGACAATAAATTTCATATGTTAAAAAAAATAAAGGGAATTTGATGACTGGTATGTAGGAATTCTCTGTACTACATTTGCAACTTTTCAGTAAATCTAAGACTTTTCAAAAAATAAAAGTTTATTGAGACGAAAAGGGAGACAGGAAATAGATGGTTATAGATTTGGACTCATGTTTCAGTGACGTCATCAAAATCAAGTCTCTGGGGCGCCTGGGTGGCGCAGTCGGTTAAGCGTCCGACTTCAGCCAGGTCACGATCTCGCGGTCCGTGAGTTCCAGCCCCGCGTCAGGCTCTGGGCTGATGGCTCGGAGCCTGGAGCCTGTTTCCGATTCTGTGTCTCCCTCTCTCTCTGCCCCTCCCCCGTTCATGCTATGTCTCTCTCTGTCCCAAAAATAACGTTTAAAAAAACGTTGAAAAAAAAAAATCAAGTCTCTCTCTGACTTTCCACAGTACTATGTTTTTTTAACGGGGGTTGGCTTTTCATCTTTTAATTTGTTTCCTCATGGTCTCAAAATAGTTGCAGCTCCAGCATTACGTTCTCAGAGAACTGCATTCAAAACAAGGAGAAAAAGGGCAGATGAAATGGGTGTTTAACATTTATGAGATAGGAAAATAATATATACTGCCACTTTCTAGGTGGTGTTAAAAATGATTAAAGAAAGCAATTTAGGTGATACAAACTTTATTTAACACTTAATAAAGTGTGTAGCCTCAATTGGGAGAACTGCAAAATGGGATAGGAGTTAAGAAGCTTTTGAGAGGGTAAATAATAAAGAACAAGGAAGAGAAAAATGTAAAATATCTAATAGACTGGGGTCACATAGTTAACGTTGTTTGGGGTGAGAAAAAAAAGAAGGAAATAAGTGGAGAGCTTAGAGTTGGTTTGGTATTTGGAAACTGGCTTCAAATATATTGCATTTCTGGTCAAGTGGAACATTTGCAGGGATAAGAAAGTTATCTAAGTTTTAGTTTGCTGATGTGGCATCCCAGGTAGGAGTAGCTCCTTCTTGGGCCTAGAAAGTTATTCCAATAGTGGGACTTGACAAAGATTTTCACCTTGACCAAATTGTAGCCAGACTTTCCTGATCCTTCTTCTAGTATGGGCCTCAACCTTGGCCTATAAAACTCACAGACTCAACATAAATGATTTCATCCATACCCCTCCCAAGTTAAAAGATGTTAACATAGTTTCTTTTTTTTTAATTTATTTTGAGAGAGAGACAGCACACACGTGTGTGCGCGCATGCACTAGTGGGGGGAAGGCAGTGAGAGAGAAGGAGAGAGAGAGAGAGAGAGAGAGAGAGAGAGAGAGAGAGAGAGAGAGAGAGAGAGAGAATCCCAAGCAGGCTCCACGTTGACAGTGCAGAGCTGGATGAGGGTCTCAAACTCACAAACTGTGAGATCATGACCTGAGCCAAAATCTAGAGTTGAGTACTTAACTGAGCCACCTAGGTGCCCCTCTAACATAGTTTCTAGTAGCTCAAGGCAGCATCCCTAGAATGACCATAGCCTCCCTTACTTTCTTAAGGCTGCCAAAAGAATCTACTATTTGTCCTAGCTGATGTCTGAGGATGGACCTTTACCACCCTTTCTTGAACATTTACCAGAAAGGATTCCTTACTCTGTCAATTTGAGATTTATATGTATCTTTGCAACTCGGATGTGTCTTTCTCAAGGAACTGAGCCATAACTTTGAAATGTCATCATCAGAAATGATAGGGCCTCTGTCTCCCAGGCTCTGTGTAGCCCACACAGCTGGGCTAATTAGCATTTACACTTACACACCCTTTGTAATTTTTCACTTTCCTGACTCAAGCCCCTCTTCCCCCCTCAGTACTCATTTATTCTCCCTTTAAAACACCCAGTCATCTCTGTACCAACTGAGGTTGAGTTCAGTTCAAGCTAGACCCACTTCCCTATTGCAATGATATCTTACTGATTAAGATCTGTCCTTACACTAACTCATACCTGGATTTATTTCTCTTTGACAGAATTAAATCAGTTGCATCGTGTCACATATCTACTAAGCAGCTCAACCACAATTTGATTCCAGAACTCGATGTCCATGCTCTATCCTTTTAGGAAAGCCTATTGAACATCCTAAACAAGCATAAACTATAAGAAGAAAAGTCAGAGTCAAGTGGAGTTATGTGGGGATAAATAATCATGGGAGCAGGGGAAGACCTTAAAGCTTAAGAACTTATGATTTAGCAATACTGTTTTCCAATATCTTTTACTTTAATAGATATCATGAATCTGTATACTTTAAGACAAAAGTTAACTGCTTTGAACCAAAACAAACAAAACATGTATAAGGTCTGAGGATCTAATATATAGCATAGTGACTGTAGTTGAAAACACTGTACTGTGTAATTGAAATTTGCCAAGAGAGTAGGACTTAAATGTTTTCATCTACACACACACACACACACACACACACACACACACACACACGCATACACGGGAGGTGGTGGATGGATGTGTTAATTAATTAGAAGGGAAGAATCCTTTCATAGAGTATACAAATATCATTGTGAAGTTCGCTTTAAATATCTTAAAATGTTGTTTGTAATTATACCTCAGTAGAGCTGAAAAAATATTACATGTCAACCAATATTAAGCTTCTGCAAATCTGGTTGCCTGTCCCAATTACCAGCCATCATAAGATGAATATTAAGCAGGTAGAATGTGCAGTGAAGTCTACAAACTAAAGAGAGGCAGAACAATTATGTCTGTACCATGAAGGAGTTTTAGTCCATTAATAGAGCTAAAATTCATGCCAATTAAGTTAGTAGAGAAGACATTTTTTTTAATATGGAATTTATGTTTAAATTGAATACTGGAAAAATACTGAGTGGATGTTAGGGTAATCTAAGGAATAAACTATTAGTGACTCCTCTGTGACATAAATTTCTGGGGCATATTAAAGAAGGGAGGAATCTAAATAATTAGGTGGAGGAAGAAAAATGTTCAGTTAGTGGGATTGCTATACATTAAGGCTTGAAATGAAAGATATAACAGCTTCATACAATGGTTAGAAAGAAAGTGACCTCCTAATTTGACTTTGAAGGAGAAAATAGCATTCACAGTTTTTGACCTTTTAAAATAAAGCTTGTAAGTTTCTGTTCCTATTTGTCATAAATCCTGGTTATTCTATACAAATACAAACATAAATTGTGACTATTAGCAAGTATTTATCCTTTTCTGGCTTTGAGCTTTCTAAGCACTAGAATCTTGATTTTAATCCTCAGATATTATCTAATCTGTCCATTAACTCTAAGAATTTTGTAGTTTCTTTTAACTGGGAAGTCTATAAAATCAAAAGATTTGGTTGAGGATTGTTGTTTTGTATTGATTTATTAGTAGTCAGTTTTAAATGTCTCTGCCCTACATGGTTTTCATTCATTTTATGTAAAATATTTATTTAGAAATTGTTATTTATCAAAACCTGTTGTGGGCATTTCATGATCCATTAGATAACAAACTAGAAGAAAGCTCCTTTACTTTGTTGAGCTTATGTCCCAGGGGTAAGAGACAACTCAAAAACTTTATACATAATAATAGTAAATGGTGGTGATAAATGCTATGTAAAAAACAAAAAATGAAAAAAAGGGGAACATCAATAGGGAGTCCCTGGGCTTTCATTTATAACCAGGGTATTTGGGGTCAGCCCTGTTTCTGCAGCCTCCGCAGGGATGTTTGGTTTGCTCAAACAGTCTTGAAAGTAAGTTATATTTACATTTGTTGCTCCAGAATGTTTTATTTCTCTCCAGTTTACTTTATAAAATATTGGCTTCTTGCTTAAATAGATCTGAAGATAGTGTGTGATACTAAAGTTATTTAACGAATTGTTCTTTTCACTGTACTCAGTAAATAGTTTGTTTATAAATTACCTAATTTTTCCGAAGGATATATTTTTAAAACTCTGATTATCCATTTATTCTTAACTTTCTGTGGTGTGTATTTTTTCTAATGTTTGGACAACAAAACATTTCTATATCTTTAATTCCATAATTTGTTTTATTCATTATTTGAACTTATTCATCAGTGACATGCTCATTTTCATGGAAAAGCATCGTATGGTTCACTATATTGGGCCAACACAAACCTTAGTGTCTTAAGGACCACAGTGACTCCTTTTATACCATCTAGTATTCACAGTGCTTTTTGTCTATGTTTTTGTTGTATTTTTGGTTTTTTAACATGGGACCTGGGCTATCTGTGGTCTGAGAATTTCCTCAGATTATGTTTCCATGCTATTGGAGAGTGAGCCCATTGGTTTTTATTATTATTATTATTATTATTATTATTATTATTATTTGTTTTGTTTTTCTTGTCATTGGTTTTGTTGATTTGTTTTTGTTCTTTAAATAAGTTTTCCAGCAGGGTCAATACATCAGGTTGTTTGCCCTGAGTGTTGGAAAAGACTATTACCAATACTGATATCACTGCTTTAAATAAATATAACATAAATTGATGATGTTTTAGGAAAATGATTCTTGTCACTAATTATAGTCTATACATCCCAAGTTCATTATTACAACTTGATCTTCCTTGATTAAAAGCTTTAGAGCAAGTACTATGTCTTAGTCTAATTGTGGATTTGCTTAGTTTAAAAATTGTTAGAAAAAACTAGACTTATTTTAGTTTTCTCTCATGGCTGGGATAAAATATCACAAACTTAGTGGCTTTAGACATTATAAATTTATTATCTTACCATTCTTCAAGCTTTTGACAATTAAATGCAGGTTTTACTGGGCTAAAATCAAGGTGTTGGCCAGGGTGCACGCCATTTGGATGTTCTAGGGGAGAATCCATCTCCTTTCACATTCTGCTTTCTTCCATGGATAACCTGAAGTTCCTTTGTTACCTGCCTCCTCCTCCATAGCCAAAGTCATCAGTGGAGCGTCCTCTCTCCTCATGGACCTTTGCTCCCCTTCTCTCTCTCTTACTTCAACCTTCTAGCTCCATTTCACTAGGCCCCTTGTAATTACACTGGACAATCCGAATAATCCAAGATACCCTATTTAAAAAAAAAAAAATTTTAACGTTTATTTATTTTTGAGACAGAGAGAGACAGAGCATGAACAGGGGAGGG